>NW_027491039.1:3995000-5195000 GCF_021521415.1 Bidens hawaiensis | reverse complement strand
TAGGAAATCCCTAAGTGAACAATCACAAGCAAGGGCCTGTAAATTATACAAAACATGTTACTAAACTAGACCGTAAGAACACTCTTGCCTAATGGGCCGTTCAAGCCTAACACTTGGCCCAAGGCCCAACAACTTGGTCCAAGGCCCAACACTTGGCCCAAGGCCCCAACACTTGGCCCAAGGTCCAAGGGTAATCAAATCGGGTCGAATGTGCGTGTAATAAACCTTAAAACCATTTGTTAAACGAATCAGCCCCAAATGGACCAAATTCCATTTTAAATCTTCTCATTCATCAAGATTATGTCACACAAGTTAATAGGGTTGACGGTTCCTTTTTACATCTCTTACTTTAACATTTAAACAAAAATTTGCGCACCATCGACTCGATTGACGAAGCACTAACCACAACAGCCCCAAGCATCAAAAAAATAATTTTTTCACAGCCCTTAAACCCCCCCCCCCAGGGCTGTACAAACTGATTTGATCGGTCATCCGATCAATTAACGCAACAAACTCAACAATTGACAATCCTACACCCGGTAAACCCTAGTTTTCGAAATAAAATCGATTGACCAACCTAAACACCTCTAATGGCTACGAAATTTTAATATGATGTAAATGCCATACCTGGGGATCTTTCTACATAGGAAACTCTAATTTTTATCAATGGGAAGTGGGTCAATTACACCTTG
This sequence comes from Bidens hawaiensis, assembly GCF_021521415.1. NCBI lineage: Eukaryota > Viridiplantae > Streptophyta > Magnoliopsida > Asterales > Asteraceae > Bidens > Bidens hawaiensis. The sequence continues at coordinate 5,194,308 of NW_027491039.1, read as the reverse complement.
GCCGAAAATCTGTCCAACGAGAAGTATCAGAAAAATTAAGCATAAAAACGATTAGGGGTGAACAAAAAGAGTGTTGGGGATTGTAGTACATACATTGAACTACTTCTAGGAGCTTGGAATCGATCAAAAAGTCGAAGCAAAGAAGGGAGGGGGGGGACTGCACCAAGCCTATCGCATAGCAGCAGCTAGGGTTTCTCTTTTTTTTTTGTTTATGATATATTACAAATATGTTTCATCCAAGTCCCTCGAATTTGCAAGATTTGGCGACTTGTAAGGAAGGTTAAGCATTTTTAACGTAGCGGGGATGACATAAAGGCTCCCGAGAAACGCTGGTTAAGTCCCGAGAGTTATACATACTCTACAAGCTTTAGTTCTTGAAATCGGAATTAACCGGCGTTACAAGTCCACCCCCTTACAATGGGATTCGTCCCCGAATCCCGTTGTGACAGGAAAAACTGCGGATAATGCTTCATCATCTCGTCTTCGGACTCCCAAGTGGCCTCGGAACCCCTACGGTGTTTCCACTGCACCTTCACCTGTCTAACCACCTTATTCCTCAAAAGCCTCTCCTGACGGTCAAGAATAGCAATCGGTTGTTGAACGTAGTTCAGCTTACTATCGAGTTCAATATCATCGAGAGGCACATGGGCCTCTTCATCCGCTAGGCATTTCCTCAGATGGGACACGTGAAAAGTAGGATGAATCCCCGCGAGCTCCTCAGGCAATTCCAGCCTATATGCTAGCTCACCGACTCGGGCCAATATATGGAACGTGCCAATAAACCTCGGACTGAGCAGACTGGAGTCCTACACCTCCTACCTCGGACTGAGCAGACTGACCAATAGAACCCCAACAGACTGGAGTCCTACACCTCCTACCATACAACATCTCAAACGGTGGCATCCCAATCGTGGCGTGATAACTACCACCAAAGTTGATAACACAAGCCCACAACATATCCTCGAGATTCTGAATGGTCCTCTCGGACTGACCATCCGTCTGCGGGTGATAAGCAGTACTGATTAGGAGTTTGGTGCCCATCTCCTCGTGAGACCTTTTCCAAAACCTGGAGGTGAAACGCGTATCCCTATCCGAAACAATAGATACCGGCACCTCGTGCCTAGAGACGATCTCACGAATAAACACATCAGCCAGCTGATCAGAAATAAAAGTCTCTCGAATCGGCAAGAAATGGGCGCTCTTGGTCAATCTATCCACGATTACCCAAATGGTGTCATAATTACCCCTAGGAGTACGAGGCAGTTTAGGCACGAAATCCATAGTAATATGCTCCCATTTCCACTGAGGTATTTCCAACGGCTGAAGTTTCCCAAATGGCTTCTGATGCTCGGCCTTAACTTGTAGACACGTCAGACACTTACTCACGTACTGAGCCACCTCAAATTTCATTGCAGGCCAACAATAATTTTTCTTCAAGTCTTGGTACATCTTGGTCGCGCCCGGGTGAATAGAATAGCGCGACTTGTGTGCCTCATCCAAAATTTTATCTCTGAATCCCCCATACCTTGGTACCCATAAACGACCATCCTTATACTTCACCCCGTCACCGACGTCTTCCAACAATTTCTCCTGACCCCAAACAGGTTCTGACATAATCCATTCCACCTGCAACGATTCATTCTGGACGTTGACTATTTGTTTCAAAATGTCGGGTTTGAGATTAAGCTGGTAGGATTTCACACGAATCGGCTTCGGTCTCTCCTTCCGGCTCAACGATTCGGCCAAAATGTTAGCATTACCGGGGTGGTACATAATATCCAAATCATAATCCTTAATCAACTCCAACCATCGTCGTTGGTGCATATTCAGTTCCTTTTGTTCAAAGAAGTATTTTAAACTCTTATGGTCGGTATAAATAACGCAAGGAACACCGTATAAATAATGTCTCCACAACTTAAGCGCAAACACCGCCGCCGCCAGCTCCAAATCATGGGTAGGATAATTCGCCGCATGAGGCTTCAACTGCCGTGAGGCATAAGCGATGACTCGACCTCGCTGCATCAAAACACACCCAAGCCCCTGATAAGAGGCATCAGAATACACCACCAAATCATCGGTGCCATCAGGTAAAGCTAAGATCGGGGCATGCGTCAATCTGTTCTTCAACTCGAGAAAAGCCTCCTCCTGTTCCGTACCCCAAATGAACTTAACACTCTTCTTAGTCAGCTTGGTCAGAAAAGAAGCAATTTTCAAAAAATCGGGAATAAAGCGGCGGTAATACCCCACCAAACCCAGAAAACTACGGATTTCAGTTGGAGACTTAGGAGACTCCCATTCATTCACGGCTTCCACCTTTGCAGGGTCAACCAGAATATCACTCGGGTTAATAACATGGCCTAAGAATTGAACCTCACGTAACTAGAAGGAACACTTAGAAAATTTCGCGTACAATTTGTTCTTCCGCAGAGCCTCCAACACTTCCCTGAGATGACCGGCGTGATCGGATTCACTTTTAGAGTACACAAGAATGTCGTCGATGAACACAATAACCGAAAAATCAAGCATCGGTCTACACACCCGGTTCATAAGATCCATGAACGCAGCCGGTGCGTTGGTCAAACCGAAAGACATCACCAGAAATTCGTAATGTCCATAACGAGTGCGGAATGCAGTCTTAGGAATATCTTCCTCCCGAATCTTCAGCTGATGATACCCGGACCTAAGCTTGATCTTCGAGAACCAATTGGCCCCTTGGAGTTGATCAAATAAGTCGTCAATCCTCGGGAGCGGGTACCGATTTTTAACAGTGAGTTTATTCAACTCACGGTAGTCAATGCGCATTCGCATGCTACCGTCCTTCTTCTTAACGAACAAGACCGGGGCACCCCAAGGTGAGATGCTCGGTCGAATAAAGCCCTAATCGAGCAAGTCTTCCAACTGAGCCATAAGTTCCTTCATTTCATTCGGCGCTAGGCGGTAGGGAGCTCGGGCAACGGGCTTGGCGCCCGGTACAAGGTCTATCGGGAACTCGACCTCGTAATCCGGCGGCACATCTGAAAAATCATCTGGAAATACATCCGGGAAAGTCCGAACAATAGGAACATCACCGACGGTAGCCACCTCTGTATTCACATTCATAGCATACGCCAGATACGCCCCACACCCCCGCTGCATCAACTTTCCCGCCTTAAGCATGGATATAATATGTTGCGTCGCAACATTTCGATCGCCGAAGACCGTAATTCGAGTCCCATCTGGGGCCCTTAGACGAACGAGTTTCTGACCACAAATGATCTGAGCATCAACATTCGCGAGCCAATCCATCCCGAGCACCACATCGAAACAACCAAGCGGCATCAAATATAATCGCACCGGAAATCTATAACCAGACAACTCGATGGAACAACCCTGAATAGCCCTAGACACGGACACGGATTTTCCTACGGCGACCTCAACCTCAATCCCATCGACTACGCGCTCGGGTGATTTATTCAACAAGGAATAGAAAGCGGTAGACACAAAATTCCTACTGGTGCCCGAATCAAATAAAACTGAAGCCTGTAACTCATCAAGTAGGAAAGTACCTGGGATAATATTATACTACTACTTAGCTACACGGTCAACACATACGATTTCAAAGGAACAAGAAACTATAACGGTGGAATGAAAGCTAAATAAGGAAAAAAGTACTTAGACGACATCCGCATCCTCTTTCGCTTCCTTCTTGGAGATGTTGAAGGCCCTCGCCCTGGCCTTTGGCTTCTCATCCACCTTCCCCCTCGAGGAAGTCCCCTGCCCGGACCCCCCTGCCTTACTGGAAGGACAGTTTGATGCCAAGTGACCCGAACCTTTACAACGGAAACAGGTCAATGTCGGACACTCGAAATGGGGGTGTCCTACCTTATCTCAACGAAAACAAGTGCCAGACCCAATCCTACATTCCCCCTTGTGCGGCTTCCCGCACTTCTTGCAATTACCGAACGCCGCACCCCTTTTAAACTCAGAACTCTCAGTTATTACCCCTTTCTCAGACAGATTAAAATTGCTTCCCCCGGGCCACTTACCATACGAATTTGAGTTCCATGCCTTCCTATTCTCGGGCGGCGGTAACTTCTCCCTCTGATCATACAGCGTACCTGCTAGAGTGACCACCGAGTGAAAAGAGTTCATGTCGGTAGTCAACACACCCCTACGAATATCCACCGGAAGCCCCTTCACGTACTTCTTAATCCTCTTGGTTTCGGGAGTAACCAAATCGGGACATAAACGAGCCATCTTGTTAAACTTGGTGGTATACTCCCGATGCGACATAGTACCAGCCTCCAAGGTCAAGAATTCTTGTTCTAGCTTATCCAATTCATGCGGAGGACAAAACTGATCGAGAACCAATTTCTTCAACTCATCCCATGTCATCCTCCTAATCGAACGATCACCCATAGCTTGCGCCAAGTTATCCCACCTACATAATGCCTCGGAACGAAACGAGGCGGTAGCATAAGTGACCATGTCATCCCCCTTGCACTTACTAACCTTCAGAACGGCCTCCATCTCTCTCACCCACTGATGCGCTGCCAAAGCGTCTTTAGTACCAACAAAGGAAGGGGGTCGCACTTCTTAAAGTCACCATACGAGCAACCCCGGGTCGATACACTAACTGTCCGCACCTTATCTTCATCCGCACTCGGCACATACATTTCCTCTTCCTCTTCGACCTGTACCTCCGTACGCTTCCTTTCCCTATCCGAACCCTTACCAACCAGTGACTCCTCCATGGCCCTGACGGCCTCAGCAACGATCTCAGGAATGGCGCTATGGAGCACCTGGTAAACCTCATCCGCGATAGCTGCGTGCATAGCAGGATCTAAGGCGGGGTTATCCCCCTCCTCATGAATCGGAGTGTCCTGCTGGGAAGTAGGAATCTCACTCTCGGCTTCGGCACGTGGCTTACGACCACGAACACTAGATCCACCTCTCTTAGCTGCTCGAGTATTAACCATGACTTATCCCTATAAAGACAGAATTTTAACACGGTCAAGTACAAGTGGTAATTAGAACATGTAAGGTAAGGGTAAACTGCTAATGACGTTGTCCAAGTGTAATTAGTCGTTTACTTTACCCGCCCGTCCTAACCACCCCCTGCCTCTAACCTCGTTAGCCTTCCATCTAACACTTAAACAGTTAATCACATACCGATAACTTTTAAATTTAAAGGAATGACTAATTAATTAAAAGTTACCACTTGGCGTGCAGTTATTCGCGGTGGGCATACTGGTCTCTTTTCTTACAGTTTGAGTCCAAGCATTCGGGGATGCTCGGATCCCTCGAACCAAGGCTCTAATACCAACTTGTAAGGCCCCTAACCCCGGGAACCCCACAGTTGGTAATCATTGAAAACACTTGTAAAAATATTTAAACTTAAAAATGATTCATTTCATTAAAATAAGCAATTCAGAGTATAATTCAACGGAAAACATAAATAATGAAATAAGTTCCTAAAACCCGGGAATTTTGCCCAAAATCAACATAGTTATCTTTAAATAAAAACCTTTAAAAATAAATGTTTAATAGTAAAACTTCAATTCCTGTATGCCCTTCACCGTCCAAGTAGCTTCGTGTACATCCAAGCGATAAGGCATCCTCTTCCTAACCTGAAACTCACACTAACATGCACACAAAGTCAGCTTGAGCTGAGTGAGTTCAAGTTTTAAGTAAATAGTATCAGTAGTAATAGTTATGATAGTCATACCAAAAGTTTTAAAAAGTAAAAGGGTTCATCCATCAAATCATCATTACCGAAAACTAAACATCCTCATACATACATATACAAAATGTATATGTAAACATCCTTTCAATTACATCTCTATATATATAACAGTATATATATAACATCCACGTATAACATCCACCCTAGTTTTCAAACTAAAATCGATTGACCGACCAAAACACCTCCAATGGCTACGAAATTTTAATATGATGTAAATGCCATACCTGGGGATCTTTCTACACCGGAAACTCTAAGTTTTATCCACGGGAAGTGGGTCAATTACACCTTGGCCGAAAATCTGTCCAACGAGAAGTATCGGCAAAATTAAGCATCAAAACGATTAGGGGTGAACAAAAAGAGTGTTGGGGATTGTAGTACATACCTTGAACTACTTCTAGGAGCTTGGAATCGATCAAAAAGTCGAAACAAAGAAGGGAGGGGGGGGGGGAGGCTGCACCCAGCCGATCGCACAGCAGCAGCTAGGGTTTCTCTTTTTTTTTGTTTATGATATATTACAAATATGTTTCATCCAAGTCCCTCGAATTTGCAAGATTTGAAGACTTGTAAGGAAGGTTAAGTGTTTTTAAAATAGCGGGGATGACGTAAAGGCTCCCAAGAAACGTCGGTTAAGTCCCGAGAATTATACATACTCCACAAGCTGGTAGTTCTTGAAACCGGAATTAACGGGCGTTACAGTTTATTAGTTTATATGATCTAGTGGGACCAACAATTAAGAAGAATTTCACCCGGTTTTACCAGACCCGAGCCATCCCAACTTGTCTTAAACCTTATATACAGTTTATCAAAACATGTTATGCCAATATAAGAACAACTAAAGACGATCAAGGATATTGTTTATCCACCTAAGCTTAAGCATTAAGGTCTATCTGGCACCCATTAGATACGATTAAGGTATGTATTAAGTAACTGACTAGTAAGTGTTCCCCACTACATGAAATACCCCCGTTATCAAGCAATACCCCAAAGTCCATCTCCATGGGTGAGTATGCACGAATTCATCTGTAGGGCTAACATATGACGTGTCCCTTGTGGTCCGTTTCTTAATAGTATTAGGACGCGAGCAAAGGGACGCCATATGACTAACAACGTGGATGATCAAGTTAGTAGTGTATTTATACTTTGAAGTATGGGATGATCATGTTTAATGACTTATATATGGCAGAAAAACTGCGGGTTTGCTCTTTGAGCTCTTTTAATATTCATAAATCCACTTAGGAGATATGAATAGCCAGATGATATACCGCATAAAGACCCATGGTGTCCGAACCCCGGAGCATCCCATCAATACAGGATTTAAGGTTATAAAACCATACGCCTATGAAGTGTTAACCACTAAGACTAGAAGTGTGAAATTTATGTTTATATCACAGGCTACATAGGTATACCCTAATGTTAAACCTACCCAAGCATCGTATGATTAGTCTATTCAGATTTCTATAAAATTTTTAATTTTTACGATCAAATTTAACATAAGGTTTGAGTATGGCCCGACCTTTCATCCCATTTTCTATTGTCTAATATGTATCCCACTAAAAATCAAGCAATTTAAGTTCAATTAAGTCTACAAGCATACTGTCCTTTCATTCTTAAGGGGCTGAGCCTACTGACACATCAAATACAGAGTCTACCTGTTCAGTTACATCCCAGTATATGTTTTGATTAAAAACTTCTTCTTGTTTTTTTTTTCATAAAAATTTTCAAGAGAGTTTTCAATATTCATCGGTAAATTAATATCATCTCCTGTTTAATGCAGAAAAACAATTTCAAGGACAATTTTTTTTTGTTTTTTGTTTTTTGTTTTTTTTTATTTATTTTTTTTCTTTTAAGAAAAACGTCAATTTCCCATCCCCACACTTAAAATCTACATTGTCCCCAATGTAGGAATAGAAAATGACAAAAAAAAATAAAGTTCTTCAATTCAAGTTCAGCTTCTTTTCATTTTGATAGGAGTAGGTGCCCGTGGAACTGGACTGTGACTCTTCTATTACATTATAGAGAAGTCCATTCTCGTCAACGCATGTTGGAGATAGTTGTTATCAAATTGATAGAACCTAAAATGGATGAAATACCAGATAGATGAGGACTAGAAATTGCTGAATCAACTGCTTCTCTTTCTTCGCTTCGGGGACGGAGGTCCTACGGTAGGTAACAGCAGGTACTTGCGATTTCCTCTTCTGTGGACGCACCTATGACCCGGGACGGGAAGAGAAAGACTTTAGATTGACTGAACGCAGAAAACCTTCCACTGGCAGGCGATCGTGTTTTTCACAGGATTTAAGAATTAAAATCTAAAATTAGTAAAGTGGAACAGACTCCCCAGGAAATGACGTAATTCTCTTCACAAGTCTTGTTCCTAGGCGACCGTATAGCATTTCATTCGCGGCCGTAGCTTCTGGGTATCCTCTATAATATGATTGGCTCAGGAAAAATCCTCATCCGAATGAAGATTGAGTACGATCGAGAAAATCCAATCCTGCAAAATAAAACTCAAAACAACCCAAAGCAGACATCAAACAGACTCTAAGGACTAAAACAGACTCAAAGAAAAATAAAATAAAATAAAATAGAATAAATAAGAATAAAAATAAAAGTAAAAAATGCAACTAAGTTTTATACAAACTCTACAACTCGGGGCAAAGTCCCGAGTGTGCTCTCATCCTCTACTCTCCAGGCGGATCAAGGTAGATCGCTTCCTCCTCGCGATCTCCAAGTGGACCTCCAACATAATGCTTTAGTCTATGCCCATTCACTTTCCAAGAATGTCCATCGTCAGCCTCTATCTCGACCGCTCCATACGGAAATACCTCTTTCACAACGAACGGACTAGCCCATCGGGATTTCAACCCGGAAACAACTTCAACTGGGAATTATATAGAAGAACCTTATCCCCACACTTAAACTCTTTGGGCCCCTTAATATGCTTATCATGAAGTTCCTTTGTCCGCTCCTTATACCCCCAACTTCTTTCATAAGCTTCGTTCCGTAGCTCCTCTACCTCATGAATTTGAAGATAACGACTCTTTCCCGCCGTAGATAAATCAAGATTTACGGCTCTTAAAGCCCAATACGCACGATGCTCTAACTCAACAGGAAGATGGCATGCCTTTCCATAAACTAGCCGAAAGGGAGTGGTCACTATAGGCGTTTTAAATGCAGTACGAAAGCCCCAGAGTGCATCATCTAACTTTTCAACCCAGTCCGCTCGACTGTTCCCCACTGTTTTCTCTAAAATCTTCTTAATGCCACGATTGGTGTTTTCCACTTGACCGCTAGTTTAAGGATGGTAGGCTGTAGAAAGTCGATGGGTGACCCCATAACGTTTCAGAACCTTATCCATCTGAGCGTTACAAAAGTGGGTACCCCGATCACTGATCAGGGCCTTAGGAGAACCGAATCGAGCAAAGAGTTTCCGAAGAAATCCCACTACAACCCGTGTGTCATTTCTGGGTACGGCCTGAGCCTCCACCCATTTCGACACGTAGTCAACAGCAACGAGGATGTATTTGTTCCCTCTAGACATAGGGAATGGACCCATAAAATCAATGCCCCATATATCGAAGATCTCAACCACCTGGATAGGGTTTTGGAGCATCTCATTTCGGGATGAGATGTTACCGGCTCTCTGACACGCGCCACACGAATGCACAAACTCATGCGCATCTCAAAAAATAGTCGGCCAATAGAATCCCGCATCAAACACGCGTTTGGCGGTATAAGTCGCACCGAAATGGCCACCAGTCGGGCCCTCATGACAATGTCGAAGAATACTGTGAGCCTCATCACCAAAAACACATCGATGAATCACCTGATCTACACCAATATGGAATAAGTACAGATCCTCCCAAATGTAGAACTTGATATCTGCAAAGAACTTCTTCTTTTGCTGATATGTCAGTCCGGGCACTAACTCACTAGAGGATAGATAATTAGCAAGATCAGCAAACCATGGAAACCCCTCTTCACTCGCTTTTAAGTACAGCAGAGTCTCACCCGGGAAATCATCACCAATCCCCTGTTCCTGGGTCTCATCCATGTCGAGATTTTCTAGCCGCGATAAGTGGTCAGCGGTGACATTTTCGGCTCCTCTTTTGTCTTTAATTTCTATATCAAACTCTTGAAGCAAAAGGATCCAACGAAGGAGTCGGGGCTTCGCATCTTTCTTAGCGAACAGGTAACACAGAGCCGCATGATCAGAGAATATGATAGTCTTAGAAAGCACGAGATAGGAACGGAATTTATCGCACTCAAAAACAACCGCAAGAAGTTCCTTCTCTGTCGTGGTGTAATTCTTCTGAGCATCGTTAAGGGTCTTGCTAGCCATTAAGGAAACAATAGAATTGCTTCCCTGACAAACGCTCAAGCATCTGATCGATGAATGGAAGCGGGAAGTGGTCCTTTCGTGTGCTCGTTAAGTCTGCGGTAGTCGATGCAAACTCGCCACCCTGTCACAGTCCGTGTCGGTATGAGTTCATTCTTTTCATTCGTGATAACTGTCATACCGCCCTTTTTAGGGACCACCTGGACTGGGCTAACCCATGCGGAGTCAGAGATCGGAAAAATCAAACCAGCATCGAGCAACTTAATAACCTCCTTTTTAACAACCTCTTGCATGTTCGGGTTAAGCCTCCTCTGTGGCTGCACCACAGGTTTAAACTCGTCCTCCATAAAGATTTTATGCGTGAAAAACGACGGGTTTATACCTTTGATATCCATAAGCTTCCATGCGATGGCATGCTTATGAGATTTCAGAACAACCATCAACTTCTCCTTCTCCTCCGTCTCAAAACTCGAAGAGATGATGACGGGAAGTTGAGACCCCTCCCCTAAAAAGGCATACTCGAGATGAGATGGTAAATCTTTCAGCTCTAAGGATGAGGGGTTCTCAACAGATGGTTTTTTGATCGGAAACTCTCTCTCTTCAACCGCTAGGACATCAGAAAAAATCTGGGAACTCATGATCGGCTCGTGTCCTCCTAACTCAGGCAACTGCTGCTCCTGATCAAAATCAAATACTGTCATCTCGACTAACTGATTCTCCACATCGATGATCTGAGTGTCGGATGTGTCTCTCTCGCAGAACTTCGTAAGATAATCGCCTACATGCGTCATGAAAGTGTCAATGAAGTAGAGAGTGTCATCCTGCTGTTGAGTATGTCTCATGGATTTTTGCACGTCGAATGTGACCGTGTCATCATGAACTCGAATAGTCAATTTGCCATCGGCAACATCAATGAGATCACGTGCGGTGGCTAAGAATGGACAGCCGAGGTTGAGCGGAACGTTCGAGTCCTCATCCATATCGAGAATGACAAAATCGACGGGGAAGATGAATTTGTCCACCTGCACCAACATGTTCTCCACAATGCCCCTTGGGAACGTTCAAGTCCTCATCCATATCGAGAATGACAAAACTTGGCATGTTTTGGCATGTTCGCAAGAGCTTCGATAAACGGAATGTTCACATGGAGCTTCTTAAGCATGTGGAGAAATCTAGAGTACTGCTCCGAATCATTCTTCCTCACCAGATGACCAGGGTATGGCGGTTTTGTCTTATAGACGCGCATCGGTTCCTGCTTAACCTGCTTCTCCTTCTCAACTGACGCACCACCTGATTGTGAGGTACTTGCTGGGTCTCCCCTTCGGTTCACCTTGTCAGGTGGCGTCTCTAACTCCAACTCCTCATCGACTTCCTCTTCCTCTCTTGGTGCGCTGCTAACAACTCCTCTCCCACTTCGGGTGGTCATTGCCTTGGCATGAGCATTTGGAAATGGTTTAGAATAGGTAGGACCGGGATTAGGGACGGTGTCACTAGGAAGACACCCCGAGGGTCGTTGATCAATCTTTGCGGACAACTCACCAAACTTGTCCTCGAGATTCTGAAATGCGACCTGTTGCCCCTTCATAAACATTTCAGGCTGCAAAAGAGTGGATTTTGTGTTGGCCTGATTCTGTAAGAGCTGATTTAACAATTGAGATTGGTTAGCCAATAGCTCCTCGATCTTGGAAGTATTTTATGGCACAGGAGCAGGTTCTGGGGCGGGTTCTTGGAACAGATTTTGGCGTTGCTGATAACTGGAGTTACCAGCTCACCAATTAGAGTTATTGTTTCGCCACCCGGAATTTACGGAACGGTTTTGATTAGTAAGAAAATCTACCTCCTCCTGAGAATCAACGGGACAATTGGCTGTCTCGTGATTTTTGTGACAAATCTCGCACTTTCGTTGCAGCTTTAAATCTCTAACCTCCTTCGTCAACTCCTCCAACAGTGCCGACAGTCTCGCATTCTGATCAACATGATGCACTCCACGGGATGATGCGATGGCAGCGGCCTTGGCAGCCGAAACGGACCTTCTACTCGGTGTATGCTGGTCAGCTAACGCTATGCTCTCGAACATTTCTTCAGCCTCCTCTTTGGTGAGTTTATCGAGCATGCTTCCTCCAGTGGCGGTATTAAACCGCTGTTGAGTTTCGGGGGTAAGACCATTATAGAATTTTTCAACCACAGCCCAATCGGATAGGCCATGTTGAAGACAACGGTTTAGAAGAGTTTGGAAACACTCCCACGCAGAAAAATAGGACTCATCGGGGTCCATGTGGAACGAATGGATTTGCTCGCAGAGACGTCCGGCCTTCGACGGAGGGAAATATTTTCATAGGAACTAGGATTGAAGGTCGGCCCATGTGGCGATTGAGGCGTTTGGCAACGATTCGAACCATGAAGCAGCACGACCGGAAAGTGAGAATGAAAACAACTTAAGATGAATGACGTCGGATGAGATATTATTAATATTAAAAGTTTCGCAAATCCGAACGAATCGAGACAGGTGTCACGGAGCATCTTCGTCATCCAGGCTGTGGAACTGAGCAGAGTTGGTGATGGAATTCATGACGTGAGAGGGAATTTGCCAGTATTGGTTATTAGTCGCAGCTGGTCGGACGATTGCAGATCGGGCTCCCACGATGCCATCGTTGGCTTTAGCATGAACGGTCTGTCTCGGTGGTGGTGGAACGACGTCACCCATATCCATTCTAAGAGCAGGGACGCGTACCTGGATGTCGGGTATAGAACTCACGCTTACTCTAAGCTCCTTAAGCCTCTTGCTAAGATCTCTCTCGGGTTCTTCTGATGCAGAATACGGAGGTGGTCCTTGTGAACGAGTATGGTGCATAAACTAGAAATTATTAAAAAAAAAATCAATTATTTATTTATTTTTATTATTTTTATTTTATTTTATTTTAAAAGAAACCAAACCTAAAGGCACAAATAGCAAGTAAAGGCACCTAAAGGCAACTAAAAAGCAAATGAACAAATAAACAAATCAAATAATCAACTCGGTTTAAACAAAGAATTTACTAATATCCCCAGCAACGGTGCCAAAAACTTGATGTGTGAAACGTGTGTATAATATTTTTAACCAAGTTTTACCGAATTCACCAAAAATAACCACATAATCGGCAAGTGTACCGGTCGTTATGTAGCTAGCAAGTAAGAACGGATATCGAACCTAGAACACTATGGGTAAATTCTAATTATTAAACCTAATTAATTACTTATCTAGACTCTCTTTTGATTTTTTAGATTTTTTTTAAATATTAATTAAACTAATATTACTTAACTAATTAAAAACTAAGCTAAAAATGAAACTTTATAAAAAATTGGGTTTTAATCAAATGCGAGAAACTGTGGAATCCTACTAGTTAAATTAATAGCTAACGAACTTGACTTGGTTGAAAAACAATATCTAAAAAAATATGACACTAAAGACCACTAAAGTATGCTAGATCACCTCCCGGCCTGACCAACGACACCCTAGAACTCTAATGACATGTGAAGCCCAATTGTTAAAGTTTTGGATCACCTCCCGGTCTCACCTTACCTAATAATACTATGGTACCCCAAAATCCAAATCACCTCCCAGTCTCTTCGAATACAATATATTAATATAAAGGGGGTATTTTTAATTAATTTTAACACAACTTGTATCACAATAATCTAAAGGGACCTAGGCTAACTCACTCCCGTGCAATTAGTACCCAAACCCGCAAAAGACAAAGATGACACAACACTATATTGCCTCCCGGCCTCTCTAGAGATAGAATAATAAAATCTAATCCGCTCTCTATAATTACTCCTACAATTTTTTCGACCATAAATCGCAAACAAGTTGAAAACACAAAGTAGACAACCTAATCATGCACCTAACAATCACCAATGACTATCAAACACAAGTGGAATAATTATTAAGGTAAAAATCAGATTCAATTACGCATATATATCATTAACAAACCAATAAAAAACTTTACCATAACACTAAATCAACCAACATCAAATAAAAATTCGTTAAACCATCAATATAACATAGTACTCAACCAAAACCTAGATAGTAAAAAATTATTTAGCTACTCATAAAAAAATAAGAAACAAAATTAATGTAAAAGTTACGGTTCATGGAGCTTCCGTTGACTTCTCTTTTCTTTTTCGATTTGCTATAGTAGCTAACACAACCAAGAGAAACACGTTGACTTTTATTTTTCCTTCTTGCCGCTCCTGCTTCTTCTGTATGATCGTTCTCTTCTTTTTTTTTAGGTTTTCATTACTTTAAAGAGCCGGCCCACCTTTCTTTCATATTTCGAGTCTTGCTTTTTGTTTGTTATTGTGGCCCAACAAACTGATTACTTTACCAAAATTTTAAAGATTCCACTCACTGCCATAGAAACATGCATATTATAATTAAATCAATTTAATATTTGATGTACGTAGTTTTTCAATAGACAATTTATAATAATTGTGTCTAACAAAAGTGATTTTCTAGTTTTATGTTATAGGTAGTTTACGTTTATTATTATTACAATTATTATCATTATTCAGTGGACCTCAAGTTTAATAAAATTACTTCATTTTAGCTCGTTGTCTCTTAGAATCTTAAAAACTCACATATGAACCATCTAAGAATAACTTTTAATCAAAATATGGCTCAAAGGTACCAAAAAGTGTAAGAAATATTTATGTAATAATATGTACATTTTAGCCCATGTCAAATATCTCACTGTAGATATTCTAAGTAAAGTATGCTCGAGGACATTCATCAAGCGTACCTAGCATAGTGAGTCTGCTCGAGCAAGATTGTTACCTTTTTCGTAGACTCTTACACTTGTATTTACTTTGTCTTTCATTATGTAGTGATTAGGAACTTCTAGAAGGAATGTCAGGGTCTATAAATAGGGTCGTAGGTTTCCATTTAGAGCATGGATATCGACGCACGCAATACGAGAAACATTCCAAAGAATATTCTATTTTTGTTTCCTCGTATAGCCGCCGCCGTCATACACAAAACCCAAGACATTCCTTTCACTGTTGTATTAAATGATATATTAAATACAGTGAATCTTTGTCTTTGATTGCTTTCTTATTGATTATCCATTATTGTTTCGTGTTTGCTATATCATACCTTCGTTCTCACGTGTTGGATATCCTGGTTCCGCCGGGATATTCAATATGCCTTTGGGTTACCGAGTCGGTGTGTTCTTGTTAACCTCTCCAATATGTGCACCCGATTCAGGTCCTAACAAGTGGTATCAGAGCTTTGGTAGCTCGCTGAAGGCCACAGGACTGAAGGTCTGTGAAAAAGCTTGAAGCTTTACTCTGTTTTTCTGCTGCAAAAACCCAAATCTACCGAAATGGACGACCAAGAAGTGTCTACCAACAAAATTCCCAGATTGCTTGGACAAGAAAATTTTATCAAATGGAAGATGCTTTTCGAAGCAGCTGTAAACTACAATGACCCAGAGCTTTGGACTTCTATCACTGAAGGAAACTATGTTCCTTCAACTGCTCCGAACAACAGCGTTACTGTTGAGCTAAAAATGAAGAAAAGGGATTATAAGGCTTGATCTATGCTGAAGTTAGGTCTGTCTTGGGAGATACTGACAACCGTCAACCATCACAGAATTACTAAAGAAATGTATGACGCAATTATTGATATGTTTGAGGGAAATACAGAACTAAGAGATATCAAGAAAGATAGACTGAAGCAACAGCTGGACAGGTTCAAGTTTAAAGATGGAGAAAGACTAAAATCAGTCCTGCAAACGTTCATGGTGATTGTTAATGATATAAGAACAACTGACCTGCAGATTTCTGATTTTGAACTAAACAAGAAGCTCTTGTCATCTTTTTCTAGTGAGTGGTATACAGCCAACAAATTCATCAAGGAAAAGGTGAGTTTCCCCAACTTTAAGTTGGATGATGTAATTGCATTTCTCAAGGCTGCAGAACATGAGATGATCGAAAACCACATGATTAGAGAAGATAAGCCAAGTTTTCAAGTGAACAATGCTCTAGTAGCTCCTATGGGAAATCTTTCAATCAAGAACCAGCAACCTATTATTGAAGAGTCGTCTGAGACAAATTCAACATGTGGTGGACAGCCAAGATTTAATGTTTAGCTAATAGAAGATGATGTAGCCTCAACAGCAAGTGGTCAGTCAACATTTGTGTAGAACAATACAACTCAAGGAACAGACTACCAAGCTTTGTTCTCCATGTTTACTGAGACATATCATGCATTTGTGGCCAAGAACCTGATAAACACAAGCATTATGCATGAAGGTCTTGAACAAATAGATGCTGATGACTTGTATATGGATATCAAATGGCAGGCTGCCATGTTGGCTGTGAGAAGCAAGCGATTATACAACAGAACTTGAAGATCAAGCTTCAATGGACCAAATGAAAGAATAGGTTTTGACAAATTAAAAAGCAATCTGCTACAACTGTCAACAACCTGGACACTTTGCAAGAAAGTGCAACATGCCCAAGCAAGCTGGCAATCAAGTGAATCAAAATCAATTTTACCAAAATCAGAACCAGAACTTCCAGCATCAAAGGACTCAGATCACCAACCAAAACCCCTATCAAAACCAAAACAGACCCCAGCAACAATCCTTTCAGCCTCAAAGGAACAACCAACTTCAGATTCACAATAATCAGAGGAGAGTCAATCAAGGAAATATGAATCAGGTTAGGGATCAAGGGAATGTTGCAGCCTCAAAGGTGTCTCAGGATGGGGAGTTTGATTGGAGTAGCCACGCAGCTGAGATTGAGAAGGCGAATGATGCCTTTATGGCCAAAGTGCAGGACAAGCCAAAATCTTCTAATGCGCAGGCACATCCTGATATTTCAATTTCTAATCTTCTTGTTACAATTGATGAACTCAATCAGGAAGTCGGAAAATTAAAAACTGAATGTGGAAGAAAGGAAACCTTCTTAAATGTGTATGAAGCCAGTGAATCAACATATGAGACTCAAATTAAGGGGCTTGAAGAAGATTGTATGCAAGCATAAAGAACCCAATCAAGAATGACAATTGAATTGAGGGTTTGAAAAAGTTATATGCTGAAGAGAAGTTGAATAATGCAGATTTGTTGATTCAAATGGAATTCTTGAAAAACATGTATCTACAGGAAATATAGTGGGATTTGTGGATAAAACGACAGGGGAAGAGAAATACAAAAAGGTACCACCACCTTTCTGTGACAGCTAACTAAAAGTAGATAAGGAGAGCAGGTATGAATATCTGAAACAATTTAAGAATGTGTTTGATGACAAAGCTGATTTTGTAAAACAATATGAAATTGTGATTGTGGATCAGAATGGAGAGTTTGCTGTAAAGCAGAATGAGAAATCAGAAGTAAAGAAAGATGCAAAGAAGGATGGTGAGAAAAAGAAGTGGAGTGAATACTCCAATGAGGAAAGTACGTGCAATTGTGGGAGTATAAAATCATCTAAGGGCAAGAAGAAAAGGGATCAAGCAAGAAGAAAAATGAAAAGATTCCTCTATTGCCAAAGATGACTCCAAAGATGAAGAAACATTATGAACAAATAAGAAAAGATCATGTAGTCTTTGATATTTGTGCAAGACCACAGCAAGAAATACAGAAAAGAAATGAATTGACAAAGAAATCCTCATATGATCAGTCTCATCCTCCAATCTATCTAGTCTTCTCAAATCATGAATTGTTTGATGTTGGAGATGTGGAGTATGCTCCCAGGAGAAGGTTTGTAGCAGAAGAAGAAGGAAGCCGTTCAAGACCCTCATCCAAGTTGAAGCCAATAGTGTTTCTTAAAGAAAAATATCATCTAGTTCCTGATTTGAGCAAGCCAATCAAAATAAACTTCAGCAACACTCTGTGTCCCAAAACATCCCTAGGCTTTGATTTCCCCAAACCAAGTGAAAGAATTAAAGACAAGCAATTGTTTGAAGACATGGGGAGCTATGCCAAGGTTTGGTGCAAGAAGTGTGATGCCTACGGTCATCACACTGATTCTTGCTGGTTTGAAGAAGAAGAGTTTTTGGTCCCTGATGTGGTTTGTGGCTTTGACATGAAACGATACAAACAGATGTATCAAAGATACCTGAATGAAGAGAAGAAGATTTCAAGTGATGAAGAAACAAAATCAGTCTTGGAGAAAAGACTGAAACAAGTTTTGAAAATCAATGATGATACAAAAGTATCAAGCAAATCTGCAAAGAACAAAAGGTCAACAGACAAAGAAAAGGCAAATATAAGACCTAGTGTTCTCGATGGGGATGAAAAGTTCTTGATGAAGCAGGGTTATGAACCAAGAGGGTTTCAGTGGAAGATCAAAAAGGAGATAAAGGAGTGGAAAGACAGTGTGATTGAACAGATAGAGAACAACATTAAAGCACCAGTTGTGACAAGTGAATCAGACTCAGACACCAATGAAGATTGTGAGATAGTCTATGAAGATCCACTTCCACTTCCACTTCCAGTTCCTACTCCTGATGAATCTTCACTTGAATCTGAATTGCATACTGATGCAGTTTGTGATTCAGAATCCAACTGAATCTCTTTTGTATATATGTGCAGGAACAGTCCTTGAATAGTAATGACTTATGGTACATAGACAGTGGATGTTCTAGGCACATGACCTGTGAAAGGAGTGCTCTCATCAATTATGAAAGAAAATATGAAGGTCCAGTTGCTTTTGGGAGTGATGAAAATGGAGGGAAAATTGTTGGAAGAGGAACACTCACCAATGGCAAGGTATCCTTTGAGAATGTGCTGCATGTTGAAGGACTACAATACAATCTTCTCAGCATTTCTCAAATTTGTGACAAAGGGTACAAGGTAGCCTTCAATGATGAACACTGCCTAATTCTAAAGCCTGAATTTGTGATTCCAACTGAGATGATCATGATGATGGTTCCAAGAAATGGCAACCTCTATGAACTAAGAATGAACACTGCTACAACTAGAGGTGGTTCCTGTTTTGTTTTCAAAGCCACTGAAAATGAGACTAAATTGTGGCATAGGAAGATGTGTCATGTCAACTTGAAGAATATGAAAAAGCTAGTGAAAGGTGAACATGTTGTTGGCCTTCCCACAAGAGAATTTAAGCTTGAAGAAAAATGCAAAGTGATAAATACCATTGATGAGATCTTGGAACTACTACACATGGATCTGTTTGGTCCAGTGAGTGTTCCAAGTATTGGAAAGAAGAGATACTGTCTTGTGATCACAGATGATTACTCAAGATTTACATGGGTATACTTTATGGGCAGCAAGGATGAAACCCCAAAATTGATCAGAACCTATGTGCTGAAAATGGAAAATCAGCTTGAAAGGAAGGTGACATTCTTTAGAAGTGACAATGGGACAGAATTCAAGAATGGAATAATGGAAGAATTCGGCACTTCTAAGGGTATATTTCAACAATATAGTGCACCTAGAACTCCTGAGCAAAATGGTGTTGCAGAAAGAAGGAACAAAACACTAATTGAAGCTGCAAGGACCAGGATTGCTGATGCAAATCTGCCAGTCACTTTCTGGGCAGAAGCAATCAACACTGCATATTATGTGCAGAACAGGGTTCTACTAAAGATGGCTCAAAATAAGACTCCATATGAGGTTATCTTCAAAAGAAAGCCTTATGTGAATTTCTTAAAGCCTTTTGGATGTAGATGCTCACTGTTAAATACAAAGGACTATTTGAACAAATTCCAGTCAAAATCTCTGGAATGTTTCTTTGTGGGATACTCATCTCATTCAAAGGCTTACAGAGTCTGTGTGAAGGAGCACATGGTGGTTATTGAGTCTTCAGACATAATATTCAATGAAAACCACTTCAATAATGTTGAAGGCCCCAAATGGCTTTTTGACTTGGAAAAGATGATCAAGTCTTTCAAATTTACAATGAAGACATGGATGACAGCATGTACAGAACTAGCTTTGAAGATAATGGAAAACAAAAACAAGTTGATCTGGACAGGCTATGGTCATCTGTTGCTCCTGAACCAAATGGATTTAACTTTGAAAGAAGCAACCAAGGAGCAAATGAAATTGAGATGAATGGACAGGAAGCTGCAGTTGAAGTTTCTAATGAAGGTCCAAGTGATGTGGAGAGTGAACCCATTGAAGGTCATCAACCTGTTCAACCTGAAGGGACAAATCAATTTGAAGACAGGTTTCAGTCTTTGTTTGACTCTTTAAAAATTTGGTCAAATGAAGCATCATCATCTGAGATTAACCAAACTCAAGAACCTGTTGAAATCAATGTGACCAAGACTGAAACAAAACTCAAGACTTGAAAATGAAACTGCTGAGATCAATGTGACCAATCTTGAGACAGAAGTGTCATCACAGCAAATTGTGCAGACTAATTCTATTGAAAGAAATCACCCTGCAGAGAATATCATAGGAGACTTGCATGAAGAATGACAAAATGTTCATCTGAAAAGGCAAACATCTGCCTGTATGCATGCTTTCTATCCCAAGTTGAACCAAAGAATATCAATCAAGCTTTAAAGGACAACAGCTGGGTAGAAGCAATGAAGGAAGAGTTAGCACAATTCAGAAACTTACACGTATAGGACTTGGTTTACAAGCCCAGAGGCAAGTATGCTATTGGAACTAAATCAGTATTTCGAAACAAGAAAGATGAGAGGGGAATAGTGATCAAAAACAAAGCAAGATTGGTAGCTCTAGGATGCTTACAAGAAGAAGGAGTGGACTTTGAAGAAGTTTTTGCTCCAGTTGCAAGACTAGAGGCTATCAGGATCTTTCTGGCATATGCAGCATCAATGAACATAAAAGTCTATCAACTTGATGTGAAGTCTGCATCCTTAAATCGAAAGATTGATGAGGAATTCTGTGTTACTCAACCTCCAGGATTTGAAGATCCAGTTCATCCCAATAAGATCTACAAACTCAGCAAACCATTGTATGGACTACATCAAGCACCAAGGGCCTGGTATGATGAGTTATCAAACCATATGTTGGAAAATGGCTTCTGCAGAGGAGCTATTGACAAGACCCTGTTTTACAAAATATAGAACAAGGATCTACTGCTGTTGCAAGTGTATGTGGATGACATTATCTTTGGCTCTACAAATGAGCAAATGTGCAAGGAGTTTGAGCAAGTGATGAAATCCAAGTACAATATGAGCTTAATGGGGGGAAATGAATTTCTTCCTTGGACTTCACGTGCAACAGAAGGCTAATGGAATATTTATTAACCAATCAAAGTATGTTCAAGAGATTCTTAACAAGTTCAACTGCCAAGACTTCAAGATAGTGTCTACACCAATGAACACACATGAGAAAATGGTACCTGATGAGAAGGGGGAGCTGGTGGATCAGCATGAATATAGGGCCAAGATAGGATCACTGATGTATCTTACAACATCTAGGCCAGATATTATGTTTGCTGTGTGTGTCTGTGCAAGATTCCAAGCTAACCCCAAGGTCTCACATATGCTAGCAGTCAAGAGGATCTTCAGACATCTCAAAGGAAAACCATATTTGGGGATTTGGTATCCAAAGAACCCTTCCTTTGACTTGATGGCCTACACATATAGTGACTATGGTGGTTGCAACATGAGTAGAAAATCAACCTCAGGAGGATGCCAGTTTCTAGGGAACAGGCTGGTGTCATGGCAATGCAAGAAGCAAACTACAGTGTCCATCTCTATTGCTGAAGCTGAGTACATTGCTGCTTTTGCCTGATGTGCACAGGTTTTATGGATTCAGAATCAACTGCTGGATTATGGTCTAAATTTCTTACTTAGTCCTATTTTAATTGATAATACTGCTGCTATGTTCATTGTTAAGAATCCAGTCCAACATTCTAAGACTAAGCACATTGAAATTAGACATCATTTCATTAGGGACTGTCAGGAAAAAGGCTTAATAGAAATGAAAAGGGTAGACACATCTGATAATCTGGCTGATTTATTCACCAAACCTTTAGATAGAACCAGGTTTCATTTTCTGTTAAAATGCCTAGGAATGATAAATGCTGATGAAGTTTAATTGAGGATGTGTGCTTGAGTGAGGTGCTTACTGATTATCTCTGTTACTCACTTTGAATGTTTGCATGATGATTTGCTATGCTTAATTGATCATTCTAATTGCATGAATCATGTATGTAACTGTCCTTGTGTGAAAAATGTGTTAAAATTGTTGATTACAACTTTCAGTACTTTGATCTGTGTTTGTAATGATGTATTTCTGTGATCTAAGTACTTCGAGCATGAATCTATGCTTAATAATGTGCTTTTTGCTCCTCAAGCACAAGCAGGAGCACTTGGAAGATTTCTCTAGGTCTTTCGAGCACAGATGCATATCTCAGTTGCTCGAGCGTAGACTCTCATCTTGAAAAACTATTAAGTATTGCGAGCATGATTCTGTGTTTGCTGGTGTGTTTGATGTTCCTCGAGCATAAACAAACCATACTTGAGATCTCTCAAGCAATTCGAGCACAAATGATGTGTTATTCCTGGTCGAGCATGGACATGTGTTCTGGAAAACTTTCTAAGTATTCCAAGCACAAGCATATTGCTCAAGCACACAGTTTTAAGTCTTTCGAGCACAAGAACTAAAATAATAGATCTTAAGGTTGCTCGATAGACTTCCGAGTATGCTCGATGAATGTTTAAGCATGCTCGGCCGATTTGTGTGTTTATCTGAATGATTTTTACAGTCTGATGAATGTGTTTGATATGGTGAAAGTGTGTGCTTGTTAATTGGGCTTAAATTAAATGACAGCACTGTTTTCAGAATCAATGCTTTAAAATAACTCTCAAAACAAATGATTTTGAAACTGTTAAATGTTTTTGACTAAGTCACACTGTTTTTGGTGATCTTATAAGAGATATGATAAGATTATTCAGTTATGAACTTTATAGAAGCTTAAAGGTTTTTGGATAGAGATTGTATCCAACCTATTGGGAATTGATAGAAAATTGTTTAAGATAACTAACCCATGGATTATAAGTTTAAAAGGCTTTGAGTACAGTCATTGGCACTGAATGGTAGCTTTCCATAATCTGTAGTTGTCATATGTGATATAAATCTAAATCTGCTAAGTCTGATGTGGTGAACCATTAGAAGATAAGGTATGCTCTCTGGCATATCTCTCCGAATGGTAGGCAGAAAGGTTATTATCTGATCATACACGAGCCTGTTGGTCTTTCTGGTCTAACAAAATATTTGTAAAGTATTAGAGCATATATAAATTATTGCTATATAGCAAATTTATCAAAAGAAAAGAAAAACAAAGTTATTGAAAAAAAAAACTCAAAAATAGTATAAAGAAATCAGTTATCTGATATCTTGACTTAAGGGGCACCAAGGGAACTACAGAGATGGGGCATCCAAATAAGTCCTAAACACCCTGAATGTAAGGCATGTAAGTCCAGATGGCATGTAAGTCCAACGTTCAACCTTATAGTCTGTTATCTAAACAAATATATATATAAATAAATAAACTACTCACTATACTAAAACAATTTTGACCAACGCATCAAGGGGTTGAAGTCAATTCGGGGTGATTTGGAGAAAGCTAAATAAGCTTTGAGAAGAGATTAGAAGCAACCTGAAAATATAGTGATAACCATTCCTAACTTATGCTTTAATTGAACCTTAAACGTATCACAGAAAGAAATGACAATTATGCTAAGTTTACCTGCTATCAACCTGACTCAAGTCATAATAACACTAACCATGAAGTGGTGTGACCTTGCCTTAAATAGTCTGATGCCATGTTGAGATCTTTCTATGAAAATGTTTTCAATAAGATATTCAACTGGAATTTGATCTCTTATTTCACCTTAAACAAATTGCTTAAGTCAGCTCATTGTTCTGAAATGACTATATTTTATGCAAATTGCAAGTTGAGCAAAGGAGGTATGTGAACATGTCCAAAATTTAGAGACATAAGAGGTGTTGGATTTAAAATCTGAACTGACTCATCCATTTAAGTGTTTTGAGCAAAGAAACTTTGCTTGGTTGTGTGATTACATTGCTTCGAGTATGCTATATGTTTTGAAAGGTTCAATTATGTATTTCGAGCATGCTTCTTACTTTCCAGCACCTACTATGATAGGAAAATTGATGTTATGTGTTTCGAGCATGATTACATGGTAGGAAGTCAGAACAAAATCGTCGAGCACAAAGAAATGATTGATAGGAAACATTTAAGTGTTTCGAGCATAGTTGTGTGCTAGGCATTGTGGTCTGTAAGTTTCGACCTTAGCAAGGCTGTCACAAAACCACTAAGTGATTCGAGCATAGAGGTGTGCTAGACACTTAGGTATGAGGATTCGAGCTTGAGAACTTAATGGATCAATTTGTTAAGTAGTTTGAGCAAACTTGTATGCTAGACTCTTAGGTTGAGTGTTCAAGTACAGGCATAGGAAGGATTATATTCACTAAGGCTTTCAAGCATGGAGGTGACTCGAGCACATTAAGTTATAGAACTTAAGTAAGTCGAGCAAAGGTTATCCTTAGTGGAGTTGCATCTAGAGCATATGTTTGGTCATGATAGATCTAAGTAATGTCGAGCATGATGCATTTCCTGTTGGAATACCGTATGCCCGAGACACATAATTAGGTTAATGTGGCTAGCCGTGTTTGATCCAAGTCGGGTCATACCCAATAACGAGTTAGACACACACCAATTATGTATTTGTTAAGATAAGATCTATAAGACAAATACAGAACACGACACATTCAGAAAATTGGGTTTCTGAATATTTACTTGAAAGTGTTAAATAAATTAATCGGTTAATTTATTTATTCAAATAATTATTATTGGAATGATTATTTAACTATGTATTCTTTTATAAAATGGTTTATAAAAGATGGGGTGTTTATATATTTTATAAAGTATAAAATAAATAAAAAAAAAAAAAAAAAAAAAAAAAAAAAAAAAAAAAACATTATTGGGGCCGGTTTTAGGGTGGGCCCCACACCCCATATCTTGGTCAAAATCATTAACATGCAAGGATGGAGGTTGAGTGTTTTACTTGACATAATACCTAACACCATGCTTCCTTGGTTTTATATATCATAAAAAGATCAAGATCATGATTTTTTTTACAAGACTTTCAAGTAACCAAACCAAGACACAACTTTCCTTTCTTTCTTTCTTTCTAGCTCACGGCCAAGAGAAAAGAAAGGGCTCGGGTCTCGGGTTTTTCGTGTTCAAGCTTCCTAGCATAGCTCGGTGTGTGTTGGAGGCTCGGGGTATATTCCGTTTGAGGGTTTTCCTTTGAAAGTCTAGCATTCACATCATCATCTTCTTCAACCATCTACTAAACTCTTAAAGGGTTAAGAATGTAAGTTTTACAAGCTTTGATAGTTTAGCTTTCCCGTATTACTTGATCCTTACTTCGGGTTTCTAATATATAGATTATTGGTAATCTAATAACATGGATAAACTAGGTTGTTCATGAACATATATTATATAGACTTGTAATATATACACATATAAACACATGGATACATATGTTTAGTTTGCAAATACCACGCTTCCGCCTTTAATGTGACTTGTTAAATGGTTAACTAAGTTTGTAAATTCCATAGAAACCCAACAAATGGCATCAAGAGCCGGGATACGGGAAACTAAGCTTCGGGTTCTCGGTTTTATTTTTTTCCCCTTGAAAGATTTTATACAAAAAAATTAACATGCATGATTTTTCTTTGTATTTAATCTTGTTATTGTTTTTGGCTTTGTTCAAAAAAAAAAAAAAAATAAAAAAAAAAATAAAACCGAGTATATGGGCCGAAGCCCAAATCGGGTGATTTTGGGCCGAAGCCCACTTGGATATGGTTATTGGGCTAACCGGACATAAAAGGGAAAAAGGTATATGGGCCGAAGCCCATTTTTGGTTAAATGGGCCGAAGCCCGTGAGCCTTTTAATTGGGCCGAAGCCCATGTGTTTTGCACATGTGGGCCGAAGCCCATAATCACGTTATTGGGTCAAGCCCAAATGGGTTGGGCTAGGCCCGATAAAGTCAAGGGGTTTTGGAACGGGTTCCTAAGACATAAAGGGTTATGTTTGTTAAATACTAGACCGAGCCGTAGACCAAGTGGATGTTTGTTTGTGGTTGATGTTGTGATTGTAATTAATTATTCAAGTTTCGGTTTGTAATAATTAATTAGGGGCAATTTTGTAATTTTGTAATTATTTATTCATATGGGTATGTAATAAATAGGTTATTTGTAATATCTTTATTTTATAGAAAAATGTATTAGGACATTTGTTTTGTAAAATAAAGAAGATTGCAAAATTGGAAGTTTGGGCCTAATTGGGCCGGGTATGGTGATAATGGGTCTCACAAGCCCATTAAGGGATTCAAGCCCAAAAGGACCTAAGCCCACCAATTGAGCCCAAATGGAAGCTTATGGAAGCTAAGGCCCAAGTTCAAGCCCAGTGGATCACAACGGGGTTGAAGAAGATGCTCGAAGCATTTGGATGCGGGATCGAGTGGGAGCTACAACATCCATGTGTCATGTGTCCCTTAGGATCG
Source organism: Bidens hawaiensis (assembly GCF_021521415.1). NCBI lineage: Eukaryota > Viridiplantae > Streptophyta > Magnoliopsida > Asterales > Asteraceae > Bidens > Bidens hawaiensis. The sequence continues at coordinate 5,167,724 of NW_027491039.1, read as the reverse complement.
GACCTAAGATACACGCTTGTTTCGGCTAACAAGTGTGGTCTAATTTAGTGGCTCGTGTCTAGTATAATTGTGTATGCTTGTTAATTGATTGTTTGATTGTGTGGTTGTTAGATATTAGGATATCAACTTCGTCACATAGAATTAATTAACAAAGCATAAAATGGGTTCTAATAATTATCGGTAATTACGTGACACATAGTTTAATAAAATGGATTTATTAACTAGCCGTCTCACGCCCATAATAAAATGGCTTTATTATAAATTAGAATTTTGAAAAATGGTTTCAAAATATCGTGTTACTAAATGCATGTTAGAACATGATTTAAAGTTTTACAACTAGAATTATTAAAACTAAAAATCCCTTTTAAAATTAAGGATAATAAGTTAAACACCATCCTTTTGTATAACGCTTAACATATTAGTAAGCTCTTAGTGGGAAAAAGGTCACCTAACCGCGTAGAGTAAATTAATATGTTGAGGTAATATTGGCATATAAATGGGAAAAAGGTCACCTAACCGTTTGTATGTTAATATTACAAGTTGATACAAGTAGGACGACTTAAATTAGAACCATGTGAAGAGGGTCACCCAAGCATGGGGTCTAATAGGTGTTGATGGGATAAACATGCCGACACGAAATATGATTTCGAACCGGTCCCATAAACTCTAGAAGTTGCAAAAGGGTTTGCAATTGTTATGAATAACTACCTTGATAAATCGACAATGGGAAAAAGGTCACCTAACCGGAGTCGGGTTTATCGTTGGATTCTAGATTCTAATTATTAATTATATTTGGTATATATATAAAAGGGTATTAATAATTAAAAAGGTAAAACACTAAAATGAACTTAATTAAAATTCTGCAGATGGCCGCACACGTCGACGACAACATTATCCCTAACGTCCAAAACGTATCTCTCCGATCTATTCTCGCTAAAGACCGTCTTAACCACAATAACTTTTCGGATTGGTTCCGAAATTTAAGGATTGTTCTAAAACAAGAAAAATTATATCATGTTTTGGAAACACCTATCCCCGAAGAACCGGAAGAGGGAAGTGAGGTCGAATATATGAATTGGGTCAAACTTACGGAAGATTCCATTCAAGTGTCATGCCTCATGTTGGCGACTATGGTTCCCGAAATCCAAAAGGATTTCGAAAACCATAATGCGTACGACATGATTACTCAACTTAAGGAAATGTTCCTTAAGCAATCAAGAGTTGAAAGGTTCGAAACGGTTCGAGCCTTGCATGCATGTAGAATGGATGATAATCAACCAGTTTCAACTTATGTACTTAAGATGAAAAGTTACATTGATCGCCTCGCCAAGCTCAATTGTCCCATCTCAAAAGAGTTAGCAACGGATTTGATCCTTAACTCTTTGTCGAAAAGGTTCGACACATTCGTGTTAAATTATAACATGAACGGGTGGGACAAAACCATTGGAGAACTTCACTCAATGCTTAAAACAGCCGAGGCGAGCATGGGCAAAAGGGTTTTACCCATGTTTGCGATCAATGAAGGTAGATCCAAGAATCGATCTCAACCCAATCTTAAGGCTAAGGTAGCCAAAAGAAAGGGTCCTCCTATGCATCTTAAGGGTAAGGGCAAATCACCGGTTATGGCAAAGAAACAAAAGGTTATGGAACCGAGGGGTCATAAGGATGATCCTTGTTTTGGTTGTGGGGAGACCGGACACTGGAAACGCAATTGCCCGGTCTACCTAAAAGAGCTAAAAGACAAGAGGAATGCGGCGCATACCTCGGGTAATGTCTTTATGATTAATGTTGAGCTAAATCTTATTTCTTCTAACACATGGGTATTGGATACCGGATGTGGAACTCATATTTGCAATTGGTTGCAGGGGTTCAAAAAGAATGAAGACTTAAAGAAGGGCGAAGTGAATCTTTTCATGGGCAACGGTGCAAGGGTGCACGTGGTCGCTAGAGGAGACTTCACTTTATCGCTTCCAAGTGGTTTGGAAGTTGTTTTGAGAAATGTTTTGTATGCTCCTAGTTTGACTAGGAACATTATTTCTGTGCACCTTCTTAGACAATGTAATTTTGACTTTAAATTTGTAAGATCAGAAATGCATGTATCATCTAATGGTATCTTTTATTTTAAAGCTGTACCAAACAACGGTATTTATGAATTGGTTCATGATAATACCTTAAATAGCTCATTATATCAAACCTCTACTAAAAGACTCAAAAAGGATTTGAGTGATTCCTACATTTGGCATTGTCGCCTTGGACACATAAACAAGAATCGTATAAATACTCTCCAAAAGAAAGGTCTTTTGAAAACAAACGAGTTAGGTTCGTTTGATGAGTGTGAATCTTGTATTCAAGGCAAGATGACCAAAGAGCCTTTCAAAGGTACAAATGAAAGGGCTAAGGATTTGTTAGGTATCATACATACGGATGTATGTGGTCCTTTCAAGCCAACTAGTAGGAATAGTGAAAGGTACTTCATTACCTTTACCGACGATTTTAGTCGATATGGGTATGTTTATCTAATGAAACACAAACATGAAGCCTTTGAAATGTTCAAAGAATTTCAAAATGAAGTACAAAATCAGCTCGACCGAACAATCAAGGTACTCCGCTCCGATAGAGGAGGCGAATACCTAAGTGAAGCTTTTCAAAGTCATCTTAGAGATTGTGGAATTATTTCACAGCTCACTCCTCCTGGAACTCCTCAACATAACGGAGTATCCGAGAGGAGGAATCGAACACTGTTGGACATGGTTCGATCAATGATGGCACGAAGCTCACTACCGCCATCATTTTGGGGATATGCGCTACTCACAGCGGCTCGTATTTTGAATATGGCCCCGACCAAAAAGGTGGATCGAATACCCTATGAAGTGTGGCATGGAAAGGTTCCATCCTTTTCATATTTAAGGGTATGGGGATGCATAGTTTATGTTAAACGTGACACCCCAAATAAGCTTGAGGCTCGATCCATCAGGTGTATCTTCATAGGATACCCAAAGGATGATATAGGATATATATTCTATGATCCTAGTGAACAAAAGGTGTTTGTTTCACGCAAAGGATACTTCTTAGAAACTAGGTTCCTTATGGAAGGACCTAGTGAAAGGAGAGTGGAACTTGAAGAGGTTCAAGAATCACTGGATGATACACAATTGGTCGATACTAGCTTTCAACACGAGGATGTTGAAGATGATCAAATGGTTGATCATACACACGTTGCTCGCAGATCTAATAGGATTAGTCGACCTCCCAAGAAATACGGATTTCTTGTGGATGATTGCTACTTGGTCGATTCGGATGAACCGATCTCCTACAAAGATGCTATGTCACAACCTGATTGTGACAAATGGCTTGAAGCCATGAGCGCCGAGATGCAATCCATGCACGATAACCAAGTTTGGGAATTGGTTGATCGTCCACTTAACTCCAAACTGGTTGGATGTAAGTGGGTCTTCAAAAGGAAGACTGATATGCATGGAAATTTAGATACTTACAAAGCACGACTTGTAGCAAAAGGTTTCACGCAAACTCAAGGGATTGATTATGATGAAACCTTCTCGCCGGTCGCGATGCTTAAGTCGATCAGGATATTATTTGCCATTGCAGCTCATTTTGATTATGAGATATGGCAAATGGATGTCAAGACCGCTTTTCTAAATGGATATCTTGAGGAAGATGTCCATATGGTTCAGCCTGAAGGTTTTGTCGATCCATCTAATCCTGATAAAGTTTGTAAGTTAAAGAAATCAATCTACGGGTTGAAACAAGCATCACGGATGTGGAATCATCGTTTTAATGAAGAAATCAAAGCGTTTGGTTTCGTCCAAAACGGTGATGAGGCGTGTGTGTATAAATGGGCTAGTGGGAGTATAATCATTTTCCTTATTTTGTATGTCGATGATATACTTTTATTTGGAAATGATATACCAAGTATGGAAAACGTTAAAGCGTGGTTAAGTAGTCGTTTCTCAATTAAGGATCTTGGAGAAGCGACATATATCTTGGGAATAAAGGTCTATAGGGATAGACAAAGGAAATTGATCGGACTCAATCAAAGTGCGTACATTGATAAAATCCTGAAAAGGTTCAGGATGGAAAACTCTAAGAAAGGTTTGGTACCTATTCCTAGAGGAACCGTGTTGAGCTCATCCCAAAGTCCTAGCTCTAAGGAAGAGCAGGATAGGATGAAGCATGTTCCTTATGCTTCGGCAATAGGATCTATTATGTATGCAATGATGTGCACTAGACCGGACGTCTCGTATGCTTTAAGCATAACGAGTAGATACCAGCACAACCCAGGTGACAGTCATTGGATGGCTGTCAAGAATATATTAAAGTACCTTAGAAGGACTAAGGATATGTTTTTAATATATGGGTCTGGTGAGGAGGAACTCGTCGTAAAGGGTTACGTGGATGCGAGTTTCCAAACTGACCGAGATGATTCTCGATCACAGTCGGGATATGTCTTCATTTTGAATGGAGGCGCTGTCTCTTGGAAGAGTTCGAAGCAGGATGTTGTCGCGTTATCCACTACAGAATCTGAGTACATCGCCGCTTCAATGGCAGCCCAAGAGGCTGCATGGATGAAAAAGTTCATCATGGATCTAGGGATTATCTCTACCATTCAGGAGCCCCTAGAAATATTCTGTGACAATGAGGGTGCTATTGCACAGATCAAGGAGCCTCGTGCTCATCAGAAAACGAGGCACATTGAGCGCAGATTCAACTACATAAGGGATGAAGTTGAAAAGAGAAAGATATGTATTCATAAAGTTCATACCGATCAAAATATTGCGGACCCACTCACGAAGCTCCTCGATAGGCCAAAGCATGAGGGTCATGTTTGTGCATTAGGACTTCGGTATTCTAGTGAGTGGATTTAATCTGTGTTTAGTGTTTGTATAAGAACGAATGTAATGGGTATCTCATGAAATTAATTATGTTTTAATTATTCAATGAGTTATGTTCTATATTTGCATGTTTAATCCATGAATGACTTATGTTGTTCTAAACGTCCGTAGTCGATCATGCTTGTGGGAACAAGTATGAAGGTAAGACTATTATGAACCCGGATTGGTTGATATTCATGTGATGAATATAGGGCATAGGTTTGCCACCAAGGTTCATAGATATTTGTGGGATACAAATATTGGACATGATCCGCTCTCAAGGATCACTGCATGGAGTTAGTGCAACTGATCATAAGTAATCCTTGAGTAAAGGCGAGTATCATTGTGTCCTTTGACCTGAGATGCATATTGGATCTTGTTCCTCATCAAGTCTGATAACTTGACTCTCTTCTTTGTTTTTCGGTAACACGATGACGTAAAAGAAAGAGCTCAGATATCATACGAGATGTCAACAAGGATGTATGCAGTCAAGATGGGATTTGTTCCTCTTATGTGTTGAGAGTTTAGATGTCTAAGGCCTGTTAAGTTAAATCAATGAGAGAATGATCAGTCTGTGTCTCTTCGATTTGACAGGACATCTAGCAACAAAGGGATGTAATGATAAGACTTACCTATATCATATCAAGTGTGGACTTGAAGGGGATGATGTTATTGAATGGCACTTAGTCAAACACACTAGGGGTGGTGACCTGTTTGTTAGGCGGTATTCACCATTAGCATTAACTTCCTATGAGTCTCGTGCAAGTGGGAGATTGTTGGAATACCGTATGCCCGAGACACATAATTAGGTTAATGTGGCTAGCCGTGTTTGATCCAAGTCGGGTCATACCCAATAACGAGTTAGACACACACCAATTATGTATTTGTTAAGATAAGATCTATAAGACAAATACAGAACACGACACATTCAGAAAATTGGGTTTCTGAATATTTACTTGAAAGTGTTAAATAAATTAATCGGTTAATTTATTTATTCAAATAATTATTATTGGAATGATTATTTAACTATGTATTCTTTTATAAAATGGTTTATAAAAGATGGGGTGTTTATATATTTTATAAAGTATAAAATAAATAAAAAAAAAAAAAAAAAAAAAAAAAAAAAAAAAAAAAACATTATTGGGGCCGGTTTTAGGGTGGGCCCCACACCCCATATCTTGGTCAAAATCATTAACATGCAAGGATGGAGGTTGAGTGTTTTACTTGACATAATACCTAACACCATGCTTCCTTGGTTTTATATATCATAAAAAGATCAAGATCATGATTTTTTTTACAAGACTTTCAAGTAACCAAACCAAGACACAACTTTCCTTTCTTTCTTTCTTTCTAGCTCACGGCCAAGAGAAAAGAAAGGGCTCGGGTCTCGGGTTTTTCGTGTTCAAGCTTCCTAGCATAGCTCGGTGTGTGTTGGAGGCTCGGGGTATATTCCGTTTGAGGGTTTTCCTTTGAAAGTCTAGCATTCACATCATCATCTTCTTCAACCATCTACTAAACTCTTAAAGGGTTAAGAATGTAAGTTTTACAAGCTTTGATAGTTTAGCTTTCCCGTATTACTTGATCCTTACTTCGGGTTTCTAATATATAGATTATTGGTAATCTAATAACATGGATAAACTAGGTTGTTCATGAACATATATTATATAGACTTGTAATATATACACATATAAACACATGGATACATATGTTTAGTTTGCAAATACCACGCTTCCGCCTTTAATGTGACTTGTTAAATGGTTAACTAAGTTTGTAAATTCCATAGAAACCCAACATTTCCGAGTAAGGGTCAGCAATAAGTGTGTCTCAGTGTCCATGACTGAGAAAATTTACTAAGTATGGTCGAGTACACCATGTCGAGCATGATCCTATACTCGAGCCAGAAAACTAATCTTCACTAACTTTTGGCTAAGACTTCGAGCACAAGTTTAGTCGAGCAAACTGTCTCAACTATACTAGTGCTCCAGCCTTACCAACATAAGTACGTCAAGCAAGGATTTTACCATGTACTCAAGTACAGGGGGAGCCAGCTATTGTTTTGGCTGTATGCTCAAGCAAGGGAGGTACATTAAATTTGAAATTAAATGACAACTGTCGTGCACTAGACGACAAACGAAGGTACTGTACTACCCAAACGTTAGGTAATAAAGGGGGACTTAGAAACTTTATTTTCACATATTTCTTCCTCTTTCTCTTAAACCTAGACGCAAAACCACTCTTGCTCGTGCTTTCCCTGTTTACTCGAAAACTCTGTTACTTGCTCGATTATACTTCAAATAAAGCCATTAGCTCTGTTTCGACTTCGGTAAGACATCGTTATTCAATAATCGTCACACCGAGTTAGAACTAGGGTTTCTTATTGAAATCAATTACTGATTGTTTACTTGCTTTTGCAGGTACGCATATTACTACGGAACAGGTTATTGAAGACGCTATTATCACCTACCTTCCTCACATATTAGTTATGCAACTTTGTATACTGACATATTTTCTTATTTTGCAGAACTGATGGCCCTAAAATTTGAAAAGAGGCACAATATGTGCGCTCAATTGGAGCTTGATGATGAAAATCAAGAGTTGGAGCTAATGATCAATTTTCTAAGGAACTCCAACCTGCGAGTAGCTCTTACCGAAAGCCCCACAATTTACAGGAACCATATTTCGGATTTTTGGGGGTCTGCTACCTATGTCAATTACGTTAACGGGAAGAGGATTGAGGCCTCTATCCTAAATCTTGATATTGAGATTACAGAAGCCTCAATAAGAACTGCATTGGACTTAAATGACAATTTTGAAGCTCAACCATCTTACTCAGTCCTAAGATTATTAAGAGTCTTTCAAGAGACTATGGGTTACCAAAGAGGTGTGAAGGAGGGACAGTTCCAAAAGGGAAGTTTTCCACTGATATACCGTTTCCTGATACATCGTGTCATCCCGTCCTTATCTCCAAGGAGAGGGATTTAGACACTATAGAGTAGAGAGCTAGGGACCCTCACGGTGGCAATTTTATACCAACAGCCTTTCAATATATCAAGATTCATTTGCCAAGGGTTGGTGTCAAATGTTGAGAAGGAAGTAAATCAAAGGTTCCTGATGTATCCTCGATTCTTGCAGATTTTGATAAACAGATCGTTACCGGATCTTCAGAGGACAGGAGAAATCTTGAGATTACAAGATCCTAACATATGAAAAAGAATGAAAGATGCTTAGAGTAAATTTGTAAACAATGATGATTGGGATGTTCTCCCATGGTTGCTTGTGCCAGCTCTAGGTGCAATTGATGTGCCTAGAACCCCGGGAAACAGTGATGATGAAGAGGATGATGATGATGATCAAAATGATGATGAGGACAATGGTCCAGAGGGTAATAATGTTATTGTTGAAGATGATGTTGATCATGCACAAAAAGTTGTTGTTGGTAATGCACCTATGATTGAACAACCTACTCTTGAAGGAGATGATGCAGAGTTGGAGGTAAATGAAAGAACTAGTGAACCTGTTGAGGGTGACCCTATGGATGATGATGACTTTGTGGCAAATGTAGTATCCAATGTTGCTGCAACCATCCAAAAAATTACTCCACCAGACTCACCACCCCCTGAGGAATATCATGATGACACTGACTCAATTGGGCTTAATGACGCTGATGACAATACCCCTTCCTCACCTGCTACCACTGAACCAGCTGAATCTGACAATGAACTAGTTTATGACACACATGTCCCTTCCCCACAAACATCCCCACTACATGATCCAATTACTCCCTCACCACCTGTTTCCAACCTATTCAATACACACACATTCCAACACCACCATCCTCCCCAGTACAAGACCAACCTGCCACTACCTTTGCTCAACCAACTCAATCCACTCCCACAGACCCTGAGCCATATAAGTTACCATCTCCAGAAACAGCTGAATCTGAACTTTTCTATGAACCTAAGTTCAAGCCTACCCAAGAAACACCACCATCCAGTCCACACATCTATGATCTTATCAATGAGAACATGAACCTAGAATTTGAAAATATCTTGTTAAAAGAAAAGAATGCAGTTTTACAAACAAGGAACAGGGCATTGGAGGCTGCACTACAGGAAGCTCTACTGAAGATTCGAACCCTAGAGGGGCATTCTGAGGTTGAGAAGACCTCAAATGCACCAAAACTGGGGAGAAAAATGATGTGAAAATGCAGAGGGCCTAAAAATAATTGAAGATGTGTATGCCAGTACTAATGAAGAGACTACAAAAGTTGGAACATCAAACGCACTTAACATGATAAATCAAGAATATCAGGATGGAGAGTCTGAAGTTGAGGGGAGGTAGAGGGAAAGGATGCAGATATGGAAGAAGAGACCCCTGAGCAGATAGCCAAACGAAAAATCAAAGGCAAAGGGGTGGCTCTATCTGAAGAAGATCTTCAACCTATCTCAACCCACAAAGATAAATCTGGTGATGAGATCCTAGAAAAGGATAATGTAATTGATCTTGACATTGCTGAGGTGGAATCTGATAAAACAGCAATGAGACTAATGAATGAAGATCTAGATACCTTAAACCAAAAGGCTCACGAAGAAGATGATGAAATTCCTCAAGAAGTGCTCAAAGCACTGATTAAAATGAAAGAAAAAGAAGAGGAGAATGAGAGACTGAGGAAGGAGGCAGATGATGCTATCAAGGCCACACTAGAAGCTCTGAAAGCAAAACAGAATGTTAATGATCAAGAGCATTCACAAACTGATGAGCCAGTGGTAATTGAGTCTGAAAAGCCTGTGCAAGCTGAACCTGAACCCACACAATCTCAGCCAATCATATCTGAACCAGTGATAATCGAAACTGAAACTGAAACTGAACCTACAAATGCAGAGGTTGAGACTGATAAAGAACAAGAACTTGGTCTAGGGCCAATAAATCAAGAAGAAGATGAGACTATTGAAATATCTGCCAGCTCAATGGTGAAACTGGTTATAATGAAGGATTTGATAGACATTCTAAACAAGCCAAAAGGGCATCATCCTGAGATAGTAATGGCTGCTAGAAAGGAACAAAGAGATTTCATTGAATTGAGAAAAGAAAGAGAACCAGTGGTTGAAGAACCAGTTGAGACTACTGAACCTGCTGTCAATGAAGTTACTGAAGAAGCTGAAGATACTCATGAAAAGGAGCCAGTTACAGATAAAAATTTTAATGACGAACGAAAGACTGATGAACCTGTTGTTGAAGAAATGGTTGATGAAGAACTAGAAATTCAAGTAACAAAACCTACCTCACCTATCCCATCCGAACCTTTTGAATCCTCTGAACCATCTAAACCATAATCTGAAGTGAGAGAGTCACCGAAACAAAAAGATAAAGCTGAGCCTGAAACACCAAAATCAAAGAGACAAAAACCTGTGAAAGTGATGGTGTACAAGAGAAGACTTGCTAAACTTGAAGCAAGAAAAAGGGCTCAATCTTTGAATGTCGAAGAGCCAATGATTGGAGCACTTCATAACCTTGATGAAACAATTAATCTAGATGAAGAGTTTGATGAAAATGAGGATAAAGAGGGATCTAAGGATGTTGAGAAGGAGGACTAAGATAAAGCTTACGTGATAAGTCTTGACTATGATTTGAAATATCTCCAGTGATTATCATGGGAAGCAATAGCCAAATAAGCCGAAGGTTGGAGAAAAAGGGAAACCAGAAGAGAGTTCTTGATTAAAGTTGGTCACAAGCCTGCATTTCTAAACCTACAATCATTTGATGCAATTGATTAACTATACAAGAGAGCTCTTGTGGATGACATGGCTAATCTGGTTGAAAAGACAAAGAAGAGAAAGAAGACAAGTGAGGATGCTGAGTATGAATCTGTGAAGGCTAAACATAAAGACATTCAATTTTTGCAAGTCCATGGTTTTGAATACAACTCTCTGATCAGGCTTTCTTTGGATGAATTAAGAAGAAAAGTGCAGAGTGTAAAAGACTCTCATAGAAGTAAAAAGGGCTCTGCTGATGTTGAAAGAGAGAAAAAACTTAAAGAGCAGAAGGAGAAAGAGAGGATGGAGACAGAAAAAAGGAAAGCTGAGGCTAAAGAATGGTTTGAAGATCCTCTGCGAGTTCAAACTTTGAAGGAAATAGTGATGGGTAAAGGTATGACAGAAGAGCAGTTCAACAACATGCCTCATAAACAACTTTTGGAAATATACGATCGAGAGCAAAGATTATATATTGAAACCCAAAGAAGATTGGAGGAAGAAAAGACAAGAATGGAGGAGTTAGTTAGAGCTGAGATGCTGAGTGCCTTACACAAGAAAGGTGTTGTTATGGGAAAGTTGATTACTCAAACTGATGAAACAATTAAGAGATGGTATGAAGAGGAGGGGCTTGATAACTTGAAGAAAACTCAACAAGGAAGCACTAGTAGAGCACCCTTAAGGTCTGAGAGTGTGAGGCTTGAGCAACCAAGGAATTTAAATTTGCCCACACATCTCATCTATGATAAAAGATCCAAGACCTTAAGGGTTATCACTGAAGACAAAGAAGAAACACTAATCATCTTTAGAGATGATTTGAGAAACTTTTCAAAAGAACAGCTGAAGAAAATGGCCAAACTGGACTTATACGATAATCAAGATCGAAGACAACTAGACGGATAACAAAGGAACAATCTCTCCAAATTTATTAAAGAACAAGCAAAAAAGGACTTCCCATTCTGAACCAAAGGAAGAGAGAGATACGGAGTCAAGAAGAGAGGGATAAAAGAAACTAGATAATCAATGAAGTACATACACTGGAACTCTCTCTGTTTGAGAATAGGAAAAGAAAAACACAAGCTGGCAGCTCACATGGAAAGAGAAAGACGTTAAAGGAGTGCTTGGCTATGAGGGAGGAAATGAGAGAAACAAATTCGGTTGTGCAACATAATGGAAGAATCACCTACATCAGCTACAACCAGCACAATGACTCAATCTCCTTAAGAAATGAATGGGGGTAACCATAGCTGTAATCCGTTAGGATGGGGATCTTCAATTTATGCATCCTCAAGATCTCCAAGACATAATAGATGTTGAGTTTCCAATTGATTCCACTGATGTCGTGAACTTGACATAATTAAACAAAAGGCAGCCCTTGTCAAACTAAAGAAAGAAAAAGCTGACACAAGGAGTAGGAGGACAAGATAACAGAATGGAGCTTGATGATGATTAATTTTATTTCTGTTTATCTTTGTAATTTTGATCAATTTGTTTTAAAATGTAAACATTTGATATGTAATGCCCAAGTGGCAGAATTCCTATATGTAATGAAATGACATGTACTTGAATGACTTATCTTTGATATCTGATACATGTGTAACTCTATGCAGGTGTGTTTTGGTGCATCTGAGCTCGTTCCAATCTAGAGGGAGACTGTTGGGTAAGATTTTCTATAAGGAAGATTGGAATCTTCTCAACCTCCTCAAAAAACAGCTAAGTATGAACTTCGAGCAAGCCTAGACGATCGAACATGGATTTACTTCTAAGAGCAAGATCTTCAGAACCTTAAATGGTTAATTCTTCTAAGTGTTAAAGCTTCGAGCAAGCTACACTTCAATGAGCAAGAGTATTCTTCTATCGAGCATGGATTGCCAATCGAGCAAACAGCTTGATCATACAAGTTTTAACCAAAGTTTACGAGCACAGGATGGTCGAGGACATGGGGGCAAGCATGGATGCAATAAGAACATGTCATGTGATCAAAGCAAGGACTTCGAGCACAGTTCAGTTCCCTGAGCAAGATTTACATCCGAGCATGATAAAGATTGTTCAATAAGTATAAGGACAAGACTAAAGACATCAAGAAGAATGAGCTTGCTCGATAGACTAGTTCGAGCAAAGCAAGGATTGGTCAAGAGGAATGAAGCTTGCTGGAGGAGAATATCCTCACTGAAGATATTTAAGTAAAGTATGCTAGAGGACATTCATCGAGCATACCTAGCATAGTCAGTCTGCTCGAGCAAGATTGTTACCTTGCTCGAAGACTCTTACACTAGTATTTGTTTAGTCTTTAATTATGTAATGATTAGAAACTTCTAGAAGGAATGTCAGGGTCTATAAATAGGGTCCTAGGTTTTTATTTAGGGCACAGATATCAGCGCACGCAATACGAGAAACATTCCAAAGAATATTCTATTTTTGTTTCCTCGTACAGCCGCCGCCGTCATACACGAAACCCTAGACATTCCTTTCACTGTTGTATTAAATGATATATTAAATGCAGTGAATCTTTTTCTTTGATTGTGTTCTTATTGATTATCCATTATTGTTTCATGTTTGCTATATCACACCTTCATTCCCACGTGTTGGATATCCTGATTCCGTTGGGATATTGAATAGGCCTTTAGGTTACTGAGTCGGTGTGTTCTTGTCAACCTCTCCAAGGTGTGCACCCGATTCCGGTCATGACAATATATATGATGCAGTTATTGACATGTTTGAGAGAAAAACAGAACTCAGAGACATTAAAAAAGATAAACTTAAGCAACAGTTGGATAGATTCAAGTTCAAGGAAGGTGAAAGATTGAAGTCTGTACTGCAGAGATTCATGGTCATTGTAAATGAGATTAGAACAACTGACTTGCAAATCTTTGACTTTGACCTAAACAAGAAACTATTATCTTCTTTGTCTGGTGAATGGTACACAGCCAGCAAATTTATCAAGGAAAAGACCAATTTTCCCAACTTTAAGTTGGATGATGTGATAGCTTTTCTAAAAGCTGCTAAGCACGAAATGATTGAGAATCACATGATTAGAGAGGATAAGCCAACCTTTCCAATGACCAATGCTCTTGTAGCGCCAATGGGAAATCTCTCTGTCAAGAATCAGCAACAACCAATCATTGAAGAACCTTCTGAATCAGCTTCAATATGCGGTGGACAGTCACGGTTCAATGTCCAATTGATTGAGGATGATGTCACCTCAACATCTAGTGGACATCCTCCTTATGTTCAGAACAATTCAGGCCAATGAACTGATTATCAGGCATTGTTCTCGATGTTCAATGACTCATATAATGCATTTGTTGCAAAGAACCTGATACACACTAGTGTTGTGCAAGAAGACCTTGAGAAAATTGATGCAGATGATATAGAAGATATGGAAATCAAATGGTAGGCAGCCTTGTTAGCTGTAAAAAGCAAGAGGCTGTACTTAGGACAGGAAGATCAAGCTTCTCCGGACCTAATGAAAGAATAGGGTTTGACAAGTCAAAAGCCATCTGCTACAACTGTCAGCAACCTGGACAATTCGCTAGAGAGTGTAACCAAGCAAATGGGAAATCAAGTAAATCAGAATCAGTTCTACCAAAATCAAAACCAAAATTTCCAGAATCAGAGAAATCCAATGGTCAATCAAAACCCCTACCAACAACAGAACAGACCTCAACAACATTTCCAACCTCAAAGAAATAACCAACTACATATTCAAAATAATCAAAACAGAGGAAATCCAAATGCTGTGAATCAAGTAAGAGACCAAGGGAATGTAGCTATGACTAGGAGACCACAGGATGGGGAGTTTGACTAGAGCAACCATGCCGCTGAAATGGAAAAAGCAAATGTTGCTTTCATGGCAAAGGTGCAAGAGAAATCAAGAAAAATAATGATGTACCAAAGAAATCTTCATTTGGTCAAACACATCCTCCAATCTATCCAGTTTTCTCTAATCATGAACTGTTTGATATTAGGGATGTGGATTATGTGCCCATGAGAAGATTTGCTGATGAACAAGAAGGAAACTCTTCAAGATCACCATCTAAAGTGAAGCCAATTATGTTTGTCAAGGAGAAATATCCTCTAGTGCCTGATGTGAATAAGCCAATCGAGATAGATTTCAGCAACTCCTTGTGCCCAAAGACATCCCTAGGTTTTGACTTTCCCAAGCCAAGTGATAGAATCAAGGACAAGCAACTGCTTGAGGATATGGGAAGTTATGCCAAGGTGTGGTCCAAGAAATGTGATGCTTATGGACATCACACTGATTCCTGCTGGTTTAAGGAAGATGAGTTTGTTGTGCCAGATGTTGTTTGTGGGTTTAATATGAAAGGATACAAACAAAGGTATCAAAGGTACTTGAATGAGGAAAAGAACATCTCCAGTGATGAAGAAAGAAGATCATGCCTGGAGAAAAGATTAAAGCAAGTATGGAAGATCAAAGAAGATCCAAAAGGATCAAACAAACCTGGGAAGAGAAAAAGGTCAAATGACAAAGGAAAAGCTAAAATGAGACCTGGTGTTCTTAATGGTGATGAGAAGTTCTTGTTGAAACAGGGATTTGAATCAAGAGTTTATCAGTGGAAGACTAAGAAGGAGGTGAATGAGTTGAAAGACTTTGTAATTGAGCAGATTGAAAATGGCATCAAGTCACCCGCTAAGTCAGACTCAACAGACTCACACTCGGATGAAGAATGTGAAGTAGTCTATGAAGACCCACTTCCAGTTGAAGATCCACTTCCACTTCAAATTCCAACTCCTAATGAATCTCCAATTGAATCTGATTTGCAAACTGATACAGGTTGTGACTCAGAATCTAACTGATTCTCTTATGTGTGTTTGAGTAGGAACAGTCCATGAATTGCAATGATATGTAGTATAAGAACAGTGGTTGTTCCAGGCACATGACATGTGATAACCAAGCACTTATTAATTATGAAAGAAAATATGAAGGTCCAGTTGCCTTTGGGAGTGATGAAAATGGAGGGAAGATTGTTGGAAGAGGCACTCTCACCAATGGCAAGGTATCCTTTGAGAATGTCCTGCATATTGAAGGACTACAATATAACCTACTCAGCATTTCTCAAGTCCGTGACAAAGGATACAAAGTGGCTTTCAATGATAAACACTGTCTAATCCTAAAGCCTGAATTTGTGATTCTAACTGATATGATCATGATGATGGCTCCAAGAAATGGCAACCTCTATGAACTAATAATGAATGCTGCTACATCTAGAGGTGGTTCATGCTTTGTCTCAAAAGCCACTGAGAATGAGACAAAATTGTGGCATAGGAAGATGTGTCATGTCAACTTGAAGAATATGAACAAATTGGTGAAAGGTGAACATGTTGTTGGACTCCCTATAAGAGAATTTAAGCTTGAAGAAAGATGTTCATCATGTCTCAAGGGAAAACAACATAAATCCTCTCATAAAAGCAAACTGATTAATACAATTGATGAGGTATTGGAACTGCTCCACATGGATCTGTTTGGTCCTGTGAGTGTTCCAAGCATTGGAAAGAAAAGATACTGTCTAGTCATCACTAATGACTACTCAAGATTCACATTGGTTTACTTCTTGGGAACAAAGGATGAAACACCTGAATTGATCAAAGAATATGTGTGATCAAAATGGAAAATCTACTTGACAAGAAGGTAAAGGTCATTAGAAGTGATAATGGTACAAAATTCAAGAAAGGATTAATCGAAGAATTCTGCACTTCTAAGGGGATTTTTCAGCAATATAGTGCTCCAAGAACTCCTGAGCAGAATGGTGTTGCAGAAAGAAGAAGCAGGACTTTGATTGAAGCTGCAAGAACCATGATTGCTGATGCAAATCTGCCAGTTACATTCTGGGCAGAGGCAATCAACACTGCTTGCTATGTGCAAAACAGGGTTCTACTAAACAAGACTCAAAATAAGACTCCATATGAGGTTATCTTCAAAAGAAGACCTTATGTGAAGTTCTTAAAGACTTTTGGATGCAGATGCTCACTTCTAAATACAAAGGACTATCTCAACAAATTCCAGTCAAAATCATTGGAATGCTTCTTTGTGGGCTACTCATCTCATTCAAAGGTTTACAGAGTCTATGTTAAGGAGCACATGGTAGTCATTGAGTCTTCTGACATTATCTTCAATGAAAATCACTTCAACAATGTGGATAGACCTAAGTGGCCTTTTGATTTGGAGAAGATGATCAAATCTTTCAAGATATACAATGAAGACGTGGATGACAGCATGTACAGAACAAGTTTTGAAGAAAAAGGAAAACAAAAGCAACTTGATCTGGACAAACTGTGGTCATCAGTTGCTCCTGAAACAAATGGATTTATTTTTGAAAGAAGCAATCAAGGAGAATGTAAAATGGAAGTCACTGGTCATGAAGCAGCAATTAAAGTATCAAATGAAGGACCAAGTGATATAGAGAGTGAACCAGTACCAAGTCAGCAACAGGCCCAACCTGAAGAGACAAATGGATTTGAAGACAGGTTCCAGTCTTTGTTTAACTATCTCCAAATAGGGACAAATGAAGCATCATCATCTGCAAACTGTCAAACTCAATCAACTGATGAGAATCAAGAAAGACTTGAAAGTGAAGCTGCTAAAATGAGCATGACAAATCTTGAAGCAAAAGTGTCAGCATAACAAGTTGCGCAGACTACCTCTTTTGAAAGAAACCATCCTGCAGAAAACATCATTGGGGACTTGCATGAGAGAGTGACAAGAAGTTCTTCTGAAAGGGCAAACATCTATCTGTATGCTTGCTTTCTATCCCAAGTTGAACCAAAAAACATTAATCAAGCATTGAAAGACAAAAGCTGGGTGGAAGCTATGCAGGAAGAGTTGCTCAGTTTAGAGACTTACATGTCTGGGACTTGGTTGACAAACCCAGAGGCAAGTATGCAATTGGAACCAAACGGGTGTTCAGAAACAAGAAAGATGAAAGAGGCATTGTCATCAAGAACAAGGCAAGGCTGTTGGCTCTAGGATGCTTACAAGAAGAAGGAGTGGACTTTGAAGAAGTATTTGCTCCAGTTGCAAGACTTGAAGCCATCAGAATCTTTCTAGCATATGCAGCATCCATAAACATAAAACAATTCACGCAACACGAGCCTCCTCACCCCGGGTCATCCCCAAGTAATATATTTGACTCGGTCGTGGTTTAACATACCCAAACACGTGATATGGGCCTCCTCACCCCGGGTCTTCCCCAAGTAATACATTTGACCCGATCACGGTTTTCAGAACGGCAGGCCTCCTCACCCCGGGTCTTCCCCGAGTAATATATTTGACCCAGCCGCCTCATAAACATGCAACACGGGCCTCCTCACCCCGGGTCTTCCCCGAGTAATATATTTGACCCGGTCACAGTTTACCAACACATACATATTCACATACACACATACAAACATCTAATTTAAATGTCCAACCAACATTATCATCACATACAATCCATAAATAATGGACAATCTAGGCAGTCAATACTAAGCCTACTAACAAACTCGAGCTTAGAGCACAAATAATATGTATAACCTTAAGGAATATATGACCATAAACGGGTCTAAAATATCCTAAGGCATAGAACACAATCCACTCATAGTTTTATAAATGCACAAATACCACTAAGGCTATGTACTACCATCCAATTAGTTGTAACAAGTAAAATCGGGTAAAGTTGTAATACGGTGTGTATGCTAGCCCAAAACGTACTAAAGATTAAAAAGGGCATCATGAACTCACCTGAGATGAGCCACACAAATACCAAAGGGTTTGAGAACCTCAAAGCCAATCCACAGTTTACAAGCCTGTCGGATTGCACACAAAGATTACTAACTAAACGTACCGACTCGTTTATCCTACGAGACGTTCTAACATGATTTAATTGACCTAAAGCCTTGACATTACCAAATTCAATTACATCAGCCCCCGAGGCCATGTATTTACCAAAATCACCCTTAGTTAATCCCGGGGACAAAGGGTTCCCAATTTACCCCCGAAAGTTGTTGACTTTATCGAATACGCGCGTTAACGGGTTGTTTATGCACTTAGATACCGACTCAGCCCCGTGTGGTCCAAATTTAGTAAAATCACAGCCAACAAGTCCACACTACGCTACATGAGTTGGATGGGTCGGTAATTTGCAAGCACGATGCACAAATTACCAATAAACGCGAAGTTGCGCCGTACCGACCCGTTCAAGTAACCAACAACCAATTCACCCCAAATACTCAAAAAATCAGTTTTTCACAGCCAACATATCATGCCGAGTCTACAACATTCGAATTGGTTGTCAATTCCCTCAAACAACGCGTTAAACACAACAACTCACAAACTAGTCAACCGAATCCTAGTTTTCAAACTATTAACAAATGGCCGACCTAACCAATTCCAATGACCATGAAATTTTAGTATGTTTTAAGTGACATACCTCGGAAGTTTGTGGTGCAAAGATTCACTTCAATCAGCCCCGACAAGAACACAATTGAACATCCACCGGTTAAGCCTAAAACGAACTTATCGATCAATAACAAGTAAAATGGGCATATTTTAGCATGCGAAGATGCATTTAATTACATAGGATAACCTTTGAAATAAATTATTAAATTTTTACTAGACTTTCATAAATGTCTTAGGTTTATAAAAGTATTTTTATTATATTTTTCTAGTGGACACAAAAATTATAAAAATTCCTTCAACATAGCAAGGTACGTGCGGCTATTTCAGTGCGCAACAAAATGGTTTTATTTTTATAAAATTCATTACCAAACCAAATTAAACGATTCTAATTGAGTTTGATTATTAACTTATAATATTAAGTTCTAGAAGTGGAACCAACTAATTTGGACTTGTTGAAAAAGAGTTATGATATCGGGAAGACAGACCAAAATCCGTCATCCCGCATCAGATTTGACACTCGATCTTATAAATTCATAAAAACCATTCAAATCTCGTCCAAAAATTACATATTATACCTTTCTGGAAACTAGACTCAAAGTAGAACATCATGGAAAATTTAATAGATCAAAAAAAATGGATTATCATCGCGTTACAGACCCTACAATAAACGAATACGAATCTGTCAGCAAACTGTTATCATCAAAACTCAACCCTAACGACCAATAGGCGCGTTAATATGATCAATTAAGGTGTATAGGACTTGGGGGAACATAAAACTAACCTTCAATTGAAGTTTCACACCTTGATTATGGCTGGAAAAAGAAAAAACGAGGCTTGGAATGGCTGTGGCAGCAGCGATCGGCAGGTAGGGGAAAAAAGGAATTAGGGTTTTGTTATAATTATAATAATATTTACACATTAGCCCATCTACTTTGCAAGATGAAACAACTTGGATGAAAGGTCATTAAATTAAATTACGGGAATGAAAAGGAGGTCCTCGAAGTAAGCTGGTTCAGACCCGGGAATAAACAAACTCTACAAGGCTTCCATCTCGAAACGAAAATTGACGGGTGTTACAATAGGTTATCTTAAAATTTAAAACAACGCAAAAACTGCGATCACAAATTTTGTTTTCCACTTAAACCCATGCCTTTGTCCTTACCGGGACAAGTAAGATCCAACTATTATTATTATTATTATTATTATTATTATTTTATATATAATCTAGTGGAACCCAAAGTCAAAACCCGTTTTATTTTAGACTTTACCGGATCAAACCACCCCAACTTGATTTAAACCTCATAAATAGCAGATTAAAACATTGTTGCACATTTTTCATGAATAGCTAAGACGATCAAGGATATTGTATATCCACCTAAATTTAAACATCAAAGTATACCAACCAGGCATTAGATACGATTAAGGTTCAATTGTTCAAATAACTAGCTAGTGTTCCCCACTACATGACATACCCCCGTTATCAAGCGACACACCGAAGCCCATCTCCATAGGTGAGTATGCACCAATTCATCTGTAGGCTTACATATGACATGTCTCGTATGGTCCGTTTCTTAATGGTAATGAGACGCGAGTACGGGGACCCCATATGACTAACAGCGTGTATGATCAAGTCAGTAGTGAATTTGTACTTTTAAAGCACTTTGTGATCATGTTTAATGACTTATAATTTGGCAGATAAACTGCGGGTTTGCTCTTTTTAGGCTTTTTGAAATATCCATAAATCCACTTAGGAAATATGAATACCAGATGAATAAATGCATACAGACCCATGGTGTCCGAACCCCGGAGCATCCCATCAATACATGATTTAAGGCCATAAAACCATACGCCTATGAAGTGTTAAATACTAAAACAAGAGTGCAAGATTTTAAGTTTATATCACCGGCTACACGGTATACTTTAACGTTTAACCTACCCAAGTATCGTATGATAGCGTATTCAGATTTCTTTAAAATTCATAACTTTCTACTATCAAACTAAAAATGAGGCTTGAGTATGGCCCGACCTTTCATTTCGTATTTTGTACAGACTTCACATGTTTCCCACTAAAAATCATATTTATCATTAAAAACCAACTATCAAGCTGCCCTTTCATTCTCAAGGCTGAGCCTACTGACAGATCCAAGTTAAGTGCGTCTTCTTTTAATTATATCTTATTATTAGTAGTTTGAAAAACTGATTCCCGATAAGTATCATCATCTCCCATTTATACGTAAAAAGAAACAAAATCAAGGGACATTTTTCAAACTTTTTAATTAATTTTTTTTAATATAATTAAAAACTTAAACGAAAAAACTGAAACGAAAAAACATATGTATTCCCATCCCCACACTTCAATTTTGCATTGTCCTCAATGCAGGGATGGAAACACGACTCAAAAATTTAAAAACAAAACAAAACCTAAAAATAATAAAATAAATAAAAAAAACAAAGCTAAAATTTAAAAATATAAAAGCAAAATAAAAAGGAAAAGACTTAGCTGTTAGTATGCGAATGAAATATGACGCTAAAGTCTTCTTTCATAAATGCCCTCCATCTCCGAACGTGCTCAAAAACCAGTCTCTCCTTTCTTTCGTACACGAACGGAAGCGGCAACAAAACAATATCTAAAATTCATCTTATCAACTTGATAGATAATAATCATTCAAAGTATGTAACCAGACCAACCAACCCAACCAATAAACATGAATAAAAACAGCAAATAAATAATTATAAAAGTATACGGCTTCTGCTGCTCCATCCCCACATTTGAATTTTTCATTAGACCTCAAAGGGATCTTCTATCTCACTTCCTTCAAAACTTATAAAAGCTTAAAAATAAATAAAAACTACAAAAAACTACGTCATTGACTCAAATAAAAATAAAAATAAAATAGAAATAAAAATAGGAAAGAATGAACAAACTCTACACTTGACTTTTCACTTAAGAACCACGTGTGACAATTCAGTGCGATGGATCGAGAGGAGTTTCCTCCATCTCGATAGACTCTTCCGGTCCTCCAAGATAGTACTTCAAGCGATGACCATTCACCTTCCAAGATGTTCCATTATCCGGATTCTCCAACTCCACCACTCCATACGGGAACACTTCTTTCACCAAGTACGGTCCCGTCCACTTGGATCTCAGCTTTCCTTCAAACAACGTCAATCGAGAATTAAATAATAATACCTTGTCGCCTTTCTTGAACTCTTTTCCGCCTTTCAAACGCCGATCGTGTAGTGCTTTCGTCTTTTCTTTGATGTTCAACGATCGGGAATATGCTGCATCCCGAAGCTCTTCCAACTCATGAATCTAAAAGTATCTTTTTCTCGCGGCCTCGGTAAGATCGATATTAACCGTTTTCAACGCCCAATAAGCATGATGCTCCAACTCAACCGGTGTAGAACCCAACGTAGTCTTGTACGCGGTTCGGAATGCCCACAACGCATCATCTAACTTTTCCGACCAATCCTTTCGACTAGCCCCAACCGTCTTCTCCAAAATCATCTTCACCCCTCGATTTGCATTTTCGACTTGACCATTCGTTTGAGGGTGATAAGCAGTAGAGGTACGATGAGTAACCCCATAACGAACCAACGCTTTCTCCATGACGGTATTACAAAAAAGGGTTCCCCGATCACTACTAATAGCTCTCGGAGTACTGAAACGAGTAAACAACTTCTTAAGAAACCTCACAACAACTCATGCACCGTTCGTGGCCAACGCTTGGGCTTTCACCCATTTCGACACATAATCAATCGCCACCAAAGTATACTTATTACCGTTCGACGTGGGAAACGGTCACATTAAGTCGATGCCCCAAACATCAAAGATTTCAAAATTTTGAATGGGGTTTTGAGGCATCTCATTCTTTGAAGAAATATTACCCGATCTTTGGCACGCATCACAAGGCTTCACAAACTCTTCAGCATCTTCACAATTGTCGGCCAATAGAACCCACTATCAAACACCTTCTGCGCCGTGGCATGCGCACCGTGATGTCCTCCAGTCAACCCTTCATGAACATGCTTGAGAATATCCCAACCTTCTTCTTTGGTCACACATCTCCTCAGAATCCGATCACCACCAATCTTGAACAAAAAGGGTCATCCTACACATACCTATTCACATCCAGGAAAAACTTCCTCTTTTGTTGCGCAGTCATACCCTCCAAAACAAAACCATTAGCCAAATAATTAGCAAAATCAGTGAACCATGGCATACCTTGCTTCTCAGCCGCAACAAAATCGATCGACTTGTGAGGGAATGTATCACCAATCTCCTCCTCACGCAACCTCTTCTCTCCTCGGGTCTTCTAAGCAGGATAGATGATCGGCCGCTTTGTTCTCCGCACCCCTTTTATCTTTAATCTCGATGTCAAACTCGGAAAGTAGAAGAATCCACCGTATAAGAGGAGGCTTCGCGTCTTTCTTCTGAAAGAGAAAACACAAGGCTGAATGATCGGTAAAAACGATGGTCTTTTAAAGCACGAGATACGAGCAGAACTTGTCAAATGCGAAAACAATGGCTAAGAGCTCCTTCTCAGTGGTGGTGTAGTTCTCTTGGGCATCATTCAACGTCTTGCTAGCATAATAGATGGGGTGAAAATGTTTATCCTGCCTTTGCCCCAAAACTGCTCCAACGGCATAGTCACTAGCATCACACATTAGCTCAAACGATAAGCTCCAATCGGGAGAACAAAGAATGGGAGTACTTACGAGCTTCTCTTTTAAAAACGTGAACGCCTTCACACACTCATCAACAAATACAAACGGGACATCTTTCTTGAGGAGTTGAGTCATCGGGAGAGTAATTTTTGAAAAGTCTTTGATAAATCGCCGATAAAATGCCGCATGACCCAAGAAACTCTAATCGCCTTCACATTCGTCGGTGGAGGAAGTCTACTTATAAAGTCAATCTTCACCCGATCCACCTCAATACCGTGTCTTGAGATCTTATGACCCAACACGATCCCTTCCGTCACCATAAAATGGCATTTCTCCCAATTTAACATCAACTTCGTTTTGATACACCTCTTCAACATCTTCTCAAGATTAGCCAAACATTGATCGAAAGAATTTCTGTAAATCAAAAAATCGTCCATAAATACCTCCATGGAGGTCTCTATCATATCCTGAAAGATGGCTACCATACAACGCTGAAAGGTAGCCGGAGCGTTACACAGTCCAAACGGCATGCGACGGTATGCAAACGTGCCATACGGACATGTAAAAGTTTTCTTGTTTTCGTCTTCCGGTGCAATGGGAATTTGAAAATAACCTGAAAAACCGTCAAAAAAACAATAAAATTGTGGACCTGCCAAACGCTCCAACATCTAATCAATAAACGGAAACGGGAAGTGGTCCTTCCGGGTGGCATCATTCAATCGCCGATAATCAATGCATACACGCCAACCGGTAACCGTACGCGAAGGGATAAGCTCATTCTTCTCATTCATCACCACAGTCATACCTCCTTTCTTCGGAAAAACTTGGGTCGGGCTCACCCATGGAGAATCGGAAATTGGGTAGTTCATCCCTGCATCCATCAACTTCAATACCTCCTTCTTCACCACCTCTTGCATATTTGGATTAAGACGCCTTTGTGGTTGCACCACCTGGTTTGTACTCATCCTCCATTAAAATCCAGTGCGTCCAATAAGCGAAACTAATACCTTGAATATCGGAAAATCTCCATGCAATCACCCCCTTATGCAAATTTAACACGTCTATTAACTTCGTCTTTTATTCTTCCGTCAGCTTGGATGACGCAATAACGGGCAAGTTCGAGCCCTCATCAAGATACGTATACTCCAAGTGTGACGGGAGTACTTTCAATTCTAACGGAGTGGGTTTCTCCTCGGAACCCGCCTCACTCTCGCAACTAATCTCATTCACCTGTATCATCTCGGGCAAACCCGAAATCTTGGCCAACTCATCACAAACCGAATCGTTCTCACACGACTCATCCTCACCCAAATCATCACAATCAACCAACCCATTACTCCTCACGAGATCTACACAACAAATATAATCGAAGTAGCTATCAATACCTGCAATAAAAGAGTTAATAAAATAAACCGAGTGGCATGGACCACTGAAATCATCTTGATCACTCGGATGCTTCATCGACCTCGCGACATCATAACTAACATTCTCATCACCAACCCGAACTGTGATCTTCCCATCATACACATCAATAAGCGCCTTTGCGGTTCGTAAGAACGAACGACCAAGAATAATGGAAACCTTCTCATCGGACTCAATAGAGCACCACAAAATCCACCGGGAACACAAACTTATCCACCTTCACTAACAAATTCTCGAAAATACCTCGCGGATACTTAACCGAACGATCGACCAACGATAAAGACATGCGAGTCGGTGTAAGCTCGCCTAACTCCAACTTCTCGTACAAAGAATACGTCATCAAATTTATACTCGCACCCAAATCTGCCAATGCATGGCTCGTCGCATCACTACCAAACAAACACGGAATCATAAACACTCCTGGATCTGACAACTTCTCGGGCACGCGGTTCAACACTGCCTCCGAACAATCTCCCATAAGGGGAATCGATGACACCTCCCCCAACTTATCCCTTCTCTTCAACAGGTCTTTCAGAAACTTTGCGTACTTCGGAATGTGTTGGAGGGCTTCAATGAACGGGAGATTGATCTTCTACTGTCGGAACATATCAAGAAAGTGCCCATACTCCCGCGTATATTTCTGGTGTTTCGCGTGAGCGGGATACGGGATGCGAGATTGATCAATCAAAGGTGATTGCTTACTTCAACCGGCTTCTTCTCTACTTGCGGTGCAATTGGTGCGGTATTCTGCACTTTACCCAGTACTTCCATCTCGATCTCTTCATCCATCACCTCATCTTCCACTTCAACCTCATTCCTTCCCACCTCGGGACCCAAAACCCTGCCACTACGAGTAGTAATTGCCTTTATTTGAGCGCCCGAATTCTGTTGAATAGAACCTGAAAACTGTCTCGGGGGTCTCTCATTCAATTGTCGGGCAATATCACCAATGGTTCGTTGCATGTCGAGCATAGCTGATTGTTGATTCTTGAAAATCAAATAATGCTCGGCAAGGGTCTTTTGAGTGGCTTGATCTCTAGTAACGATTTGCTGCATCATCTCATCCAACTTCTTACTCAGATCCGGCACTTTATTCGAACTTTGACCATTGGAACCATCATTGTCATACTGTCCTTGATTTCGGTTATAAGGAGCTTGGAAACCAGGTGGCCCACCGGCCGGACCCCATTTCGAGTTACTTTGCCCCTGATTCTGGTTCTGATTTTGATTCTGATTCTTGTAGTTGTTCCAGTTCTGAATGTTGTTGTTGTAAGTATTAGGGAACCTGTTCTGACCAGCCACAAAATCAACATCTTGATTATTCATCAATGGACACTCCAGCGTGCCATGACCACCTCTACACATCTCACACTTATCCACCTTAGCCTTTAACTCTTTTATCTCTCGGGTGAGATTCTCCAAAGCAGCAGTCATACTAGTATCCAGATTAACCAGGTGTACACTTCGAGCAGATGAGGATGTACTGGTGACGGGATTGGAATTCCCGCCTCGTAGCTTCTTCACGTACTCAGATTGCGCGAAACTTTCAAACATCTCGTTACACTCAATCATATTCTTCTTGTCCATCAAATTACCCCCAGCCGTTGTGTCAAACCTCGCTTGAGCCTCATAAGTAAGCCCATGTAAAACTTCTCAACAAGGGCCCAAGGTGTGAGACCATGTTGTGAACAACGGGAAGGTAGATTCTGAAAACGCTCCCAAGCTTGGTGAGAGGCCTTAGCAGGTGGAAAGTATTTCTTGATAAATGCATTGCGAAGAGCCTCCCAAGCAGTGATTGCCCCAGCAGGTTGCGAGTCGAACCAAGTGGCGGCACGACCCGAAAGTGTAAACGGGAGCAAGTGAAGAAAGATCGCATCCTCATTAGCACCTTGCAAATTGAATGTTTTGAACACACGAGTTAGACGGTTGATGTGTGCCGGTGTATCTTCATCTTCACGACCATGGAATTGGTGTTGTTGGGTGATGTTGGTCATGACGTAGGATGAAATCTACCATGAGTTAGGGTTATCAATCTCGGGGGCGACAATGGGTGAGTGATCTCCATGGAACCCTTCAAAAGCTTGCTGGTACACAGTGCGGTTAATCTCGGCCATTGGGATGATTTGTGGGTTGCTGGACTTGGTGGTGGTGAATTTGTGGGTGATGATTTTGGTGAAGTATCTATGGTGATCGGTTGCTTTTCGGACAAACTTGCCTCGGACTTCAACGGAGTAGGTCCAAAATAATTCAACGGTGGTCCTTGCGAACGAAGATGTGGCATATACCTACAAAACGCAAAAGACCGAGTAAGTAGTTTCTAATAAAACGAAAATAATAAAAACAAACTAATAATTAAAAACAAACTAGACTTAATTAGACTCCTACGACTTAAAAAAACGTAAAGCAAAAGACGTATGTAGCAAGTAGGTCCAATCAAAGCTAATAACGCAATTACCAAGAGTCCTCGGCAACGGCGCCAAAAACTTGATGTGCTTGAAGTAGTTTAATAATTATTAACTAATTTAACTAAAAATAAACAATAAGTAATACTCTAGACTCTCTAAAACTCAACTAAACTACTAACTGGCAAGTGAACCGATTGACTCTAGTAAAGCTAAGTAAGTCCAGATATCAAACCCACGAGACTCTCTAAATTACGTTTATTAACTAATTAGACTCGACTACAAAACACGACTTATTAATTTTATTTGTTTGGGGGGGGGGGTTTATTTAAAATACTAATTTAATACTATAATTAAATACTAATTAAGAAAACAAGTAATTTAAATGAAAACAAAGTTTGTTGTGAAAATAAGATGATCATGAGAAAACTACATAGGCTAGAATCCCCTAAATTTCAGTAATGAGTTAACCCGGGAAAATGTTTAGTTATGGACTGGGATCGTAAAATAGACTCTTAAAATAAAATCCAAGCAGGACCCCTGACCCTTCTCAAGAGACTCCTATGGGTTTCTAACAACTTTTAACGCACACCAGTATTGAAAATCAAGTTTTCTTACGGTCACCTAATTAATTATGACTTAGTTCCTTTATAACGAAATCCTACCTTACAGCGCGGAAATCAAAGGCAATTTACTATATTTAATTGATTTGATAAACAATAATAAATAATAAACCTTTGACGGACTACTTACAAAGAACTAAATCTAGCAAGATTAAATACTAAAGACTTATCAATAACCTAGCACTTTATAGATTTTAGGTTAGCAACACACTTTGGTTTATTCGACAATATTATTCCTATGACCTTATCATGACATCAATCATAAAATAATCAAAAACACGAAATAATTGACCTAATAGCAATCCTATCATATGATAAACAATAATAAAGGAAAACTATGGAATAAAACTCATCAAACAATCCTAAGCATCCATACGCATCAACTTATAGATAAATATTTTACTAGACCATAAAAACAATAACAATAAACAATCCCAAAGTCAAATCAAAACATCAAAGTAGGTTCATCATAATCCTAATTAGTTCATGCAATTTAGCCTAGCATCTTAGGTTTAAACAAAACAAGCAAATAAGAATTCATGGCGGTAAAATAACGAAAATGAAAGAAACGAAAGATAAAGCCCGTGTTCTTCGTCTTCAACTAATACGCGCAACACCACCTGATTCTTCAACTCCAAAGCTGCCAAAAACTCATCTCGTACGCCTCAGAACTCACCAAATTCGTCTGGAACTTCAGGGTATGCTTAAGGGTGAGTTTAGGAGTCTTTATATAGGAAATAAGTTACTTAAAACACCAAAGTCGGTTAGAAGATTCTGGAAACACTCCCATTGCGCTGCGCGGCGGGCTTGGCTCTCCCCACCATGCGGCACTCCGGAATTTTGAGGGGGGGCCGGCCTAAGCTGGTCCAGTTCGCTCCTGGTCTGGTCCGGTTTGTTTCCTGATGGTTTGGTTCTCCGGTTCGGCTTGTTTTTTAACGTTTTTCGCCCTCTTTAACTACGAACAAGCCTCGAGTCCTACATTTATTCAAATAAGTTAGTAGTATACAAATATTAAACAAAACCAAACAAATCTAATAAAATATTAAATAAAATGTACATGGGATTTATATATATTAAACGTTATATCAATTCACCAAATAGGCCGGAAGATAGTCCATCTTGATAGGCTTGCTAGCATCAGGTATTTTAGGGTATTTTTCTTTCACAGTCACAATCTTCTTTAACTTAGACGGAGTTCTTGAAGAGCTTATCTCTGGCTTTATTGCATACCTTCTCATAGGCACATAATCAACATCCCCAATGTCAAAGAGTTCATGGTTTTAAAACACTGGATACATTGGAGGATGGGTTTCATCATATGAAGATTTTCTAGATACATCAGTCCTTTTCTTGATCTCAGATCTGTCACACAGATCAAACACATCATGTTCCATCCTCATCCTTTTTGTGAGAACCGAGTCCCGGTGCGGAAGCGTGAATAGTCGGTATTAACGGAGGAGCTCGGATCTGAGCTAGGATAGAATCAACAACTTGTATTCAGTCTTGAAAGATCTATGGACGGGTGTGGAGAGTTCGATCGATTAACAATCAATAATAGGATGAACAATTGTAATCGAAACACAAATAGATAGATGTAGTGGAATGATTTCATTAACAATAGATTTTCAGGACTGGGAGTCGGGTGCAAACCTTGGTAAGGTTGACAAGAACACACCAACTCTATAACCTAAAGGCCTACTGAATATCCCGGCGGAATCAGGATATCCAATGGATGGGAATGAAGGTGTGATGATAACAAACGAAACAATAATAAATATTCAGTACAAGCAAATACAAAGACAAAGATTTAGTGTAATAAATGCATCATTCAATGAAACAGTAAAGGAATGTCTAGGGTTTCGTGAAGGTGGCGGCGGCGGGTGTACGAGGAAACAGAACGAATATTCTTTTAGAATGTTTCTTGTATTCTGTGCGTGCCAACGTTACCCTAAAATGGAAACCTAAGACCCTATTTATAGACCCTGACATTCCTTCTAGAATCCCTATCTATTACATAATGAAAGATAAAAACAAATACAAGTGTAAGAGTCCTCGAGCAAGGTAAGTATCTTGCTTGAGCAGACTCACTATGCTAGGTATGCTCGATGAGTGTCTTCGAGCATACTTTACTTAGAATATCTTCAGTGAAGATATTCTCCTCCAGCAAGCTTCATTCCTCTTAACCAATCCTTGCTTTGCTCGAACTAGTCCATCGAGCAAGCTCATTCTTCTTGATGTCTTCAATCTTGTCTTGAGACTTATTGAGCAATCTTTAGCATGCTCGGATGTAAATCTTTCTCGGGGAACTGAACCATGCTCGAAATCCTTGCTTTGAGCACATGACATCTTCTTATTGCATCCATGCTTGACCCCATGGGCTCGAACATCTTGTGCTCGTAACACTTGGTTAAAACTTGTATGATCAAGCTGTTTGCCCGATTGGCAATCCATGCTCAATATAAGAATACTCTTGCTTGTTGAAGTGTAGCTTGCTCGAAGCTTTAACACTTAGAATAATTAACCACCTAAGTTCTGAAGACCTTGCTCGAAGTAGTAAAATCATGCTCGATAGTCTAAGCTTGCTCGAAGTTCATACTTAGCTGTTTCCAGAGGAGGTTTAGAAGATTCCAATCTTCCTTGTCAAAAATCCGACCTAACAATCTTCCCCTAGATTGGAACAAGCTCAAATATACCAAAACACACCTGCATAGAGTTACACATGTATCAGATATCAAAGTTAAATCATTTAAGAACATCTCATTTCATTACATAAAAAGGAATTATTCCTTTTGAGCATTACACATCAATTTTGGATTTCAAAATACAAATAAAAATTACAAAGATAAACAGAATCAAATTAATCATCATTTAAATCTTCATTCTGCTATCTCCTCCTCCTGCTCCTTGTGTCAGATTTTTCTTTCTTTAGTTTTACAAGAGCGGCCTTTTGTTTAATCATGTCTAATTCCACAGCATCTTGGGAGTCGAGAGGAAACTCTGCATCTACTATATCTTGAAGATCTTAAGGATGCATGAAGTGGAGGTCTTTGTCATACAAGATCACTGCAATTGTGCCTCCAGATGCGTTCCTCAAGGTGATTGAATCATTGTGTCTGTTGTAAGTAAGATGAGAGATCCTTCCATTTTGTTGTGCAATAGAGTTTGGTCCTAACATTTCCCTCCTCATTGCCAAGCACTCCCTCAGAGTCATCCTTTTACTTGTAGAGCTGCTTGCTTGAGTTTTTCTTTTCTTGGTTTCAAAGAGGGTTAGTTCTAAAGTATGCACTTCGTTTATCCTTGTTTCTTTTCTCCCTCTCAGCCCTGCTGCGTATCTCTCTTCTCCCCTTCTTTAGAAATGGGAATCCCTTTTCTAATTGTTCTTTAATGAATCTGGAGAGATCATTTCTTTGTTGTCCGGCCAATTGGCTTCTATTTTGATTGTCATATAAGTCCAATGTAGCCATTTTCTTTAGTTGTTCTTCTGAGAAATCACTCAGATCATCTCTGAAGAAGATCAGAGTTTCTTTACCGTCTTCAGTAGTTACCCTCAAGGTCTTGGATCTTTTTTCATAGTAGAGATTTTTAGGCAGATTTAAGTTTCTTGGTGGTTCAGGCCTTACAGTCTCTGACCTTGGGGTTCTGCTTAAGCTAGCTTGTTTCTTCTTTTTAGCTTCTTCTATTTCAGATTCTTCAAACCATCTCTTTATAGTGTCATCAGTCTGTACAATGAGTCTTCCCATGTTGGCACCCCTCTTGTGCAATGCACTCATCATCTCATCTTTAACCACCTCATCCATTCTCCTTCTTTCTTCTTGTAAACTTTTCTGTGTTTCCAAGTACATCCTTTGCTCTCTATGGTAAATATCAAGGAGTTGAGCATGGGGCATGTTGTCAAACTTCTCCTTAGGTAAACCTTTATCCAAAACTAAGTCTTTCAGAGTCTGAACTCTTTCTGGATCTTTGAACCATTCTCTGGCCTCAGCTTCTTTCTTTTTAGACTCCTCCTTCTCTTTTTCCTCCTGCAACTTCAATTTCCTCTCTCTTTCAAGATTGGCAGTACTCTTTTGACTTTTGTGAGAGTCTTTAACATTTTGTACTTTTCTTTTAAATTCTTCTAGATAAAGCTTGATCAATAAGTTGTATTCAAATCCATGGACTTGCAAAAATTGGATATCTTTATGTTTAGCCTTTACAGACTCATACTCAGCATTATCACTTGCCCTCTTTCTTTTGTTTGTTTCTTCAACAAAATTTGCAATGTCATCCACAACAGCTCTCTTGTAGATTTTGTCAATAGCATCAAATGATTGTAGGTTTAGAAATGTGTAAGGCCTCGAACCCCGGGAACCCCATAGTTGGTAATCATTCAAAACACTCGTAAAAATAATTAAACTTAAAAACAATTCTTTTCATTAAAATAAGCATCACAGAGTATAAATTGACGGAAAACGTAAATAACAAAATAAGTTCCCAAAACCCGGGAATTTTGCCCAAAACCAACATAATTATCTTTAATAAAACATTTTTTAAAAATAAATGTTTAATAATAAAATCTTCAAATCCCGTATACCCTTCACCGTCCAAGTAGCTTCGTGCACGTCCAAGCGATAAGGCATCCTCTTCCTAACCTGAAACTCATACTAATATGCACACAAAGTCAGCTTAAGCTGAGTGAGTTCAAGTTTTAAATAAGTAACAAAAGTCTTAATAATCATTCAAACGGTTTTAAAACTGTAAACGGAAATACATCAGTTAGGTTATCACATTTAATAAATAATCATCCTTACGCATAAACATCTCTATACGTACATTCCTAATATATAAATATATATATAACATTCAATAATAACATTCAGGGTCGAGCAAACGTACAACCCAAACACGTAACATTCAGCGCATGCAAACACAAAGCAGGCATACGTAACATTCAGTAGTCGAGACGACTACAACATTGGCCAAATATTGGCCATTCTATAATATATATATACATACACACGTTCTTTAACATTCCAAGGCCTACCAATACTAGCAAGCCTATGTAAAGTCGTTTAAAACATTTCATCAAGCAAAATCGCTTAGGTGTGCATGCTAGCCCAAAACATAAAAAGAGTTAAACGGGGCATCAAGAACTCACCTGAGATCAACCAAACACCAGCAACGAGCTAAGGACTCCCTAAGTACTCACTCACAAGCAAGGGCTTGTAAATTGCACGCAACGCGTCACTAAACTGGACCGTAAGAACACACTTGCCTAATGGGCAGTTCAAGCCCAACACTTTGGCCCGAGGCCCAATAACTTGGCCTGAGGCCCAACTCATACCCAATTACTTTACATCAGCCCCTAAAACCTTACAATTAACCAAATCCACCTTATGATTATGGTCAGGGCTAACCATGATGCACAACTCACCCGCCGCCGGTAATCAAATCCAGTCGAATACGCGCGTAATAAATCTTAAAACCAATTGCCAAACAAATCAGCCCCAAATGGACCAAATTCCCATTTTAATATTTTCATACATCATAATTATGTCACCCGAGTTGATAGGGTTGACGGCTTTTTACAACTCTCAATTTAACATTTAAACGAAAATTCGCGCACCGCCGACTCGATTGACCAATCACCAACCAAAACAGCCCCGAGTATCAAAACAATAATTTTCCCACAGCCCTTAGACTCCCCTAGGGCCATGCAAACTGATCCGGTTGGTCATTCAATCGATTAACACATCAAACTCAACAATTGACAATTCTACACCCGATAAACCCTAGTTTTTGAACTAAAATCAATTGACCGACCTAAACACCTCCAATGGCCATGAAATTTTAATATGATATAAATGCCATAACTGGGAATCTTTCTACACTAGAAACTCTAATTTTTATCCACGGGAAGTGGGTCAATTACACCTTGGCCGAAATCTGTCCAACGAAAAGTATCGGCAAAATTGAGCATCAAAACGATTAGGGGTGAACAAAAAGAGTGTTATGGATTGTAGTAAATAACTTGAACTACTTCTAGGAGCTTGGAATTGATCAAAAAGTCGAAGCAATGAAGGGGGGAGGGGCTGGTCTTGCGCCGATCGGACAGCAGCTAGGGTTAGGGTTTAATTTTTTTGTTTATTGATATAATACAAATATGTTTCATCCAAGTCCCTCGAATTTGTAAGATTTGGCAACTTGTAAGGAAGGTTAAGTGTTTTAACGTAGCGGGATGAAGAACAGGTTTCCCGAAAATGTCGGTTAAGTCCCGAGAATTATACATACTTTACACGCGCTAAATCATTAAACCAGAAGTTGACGGGCGTTACAAGTCCACCCCCCTTACAATGGGATTCGTCCCCGAATCCCGATGCGACAGGAACAACTGCGTATACAGTTTCATCATCTCATCTTCGGATTCCCAAGTAGCCTCGGAACCCCTACGGTGCCTCCACTGCACCTTCACCTGCCTAACCACCTTGTTCCTCAAACGTCTTTCCTGACGATCAAGTATAGCAATAGGCTCCTCCACGTAGTTCCGCTTTCTATCAAGCTCAATATCATCAAGAGGCACGTGGGCCTCCTCATCCGCTAAACACTTCCTCAAGTGGGACACATGGAAGGTAGGATGAATCCCCGCGAGCTCATCAGGCAATTCTAGCCTATACGCTACCTCACCAACACAGGACAATATACGGAACGGACCAATGAACCTCGGGCTAAGCTTCCCCCTCTTACGAAAACGGGTGACCATCCGTCTGCGGGTGATAGGCAGTACTGATAAAGAGTTTGGTATCCATCTCCTCATGAAACTTTTTCCAAAACCTGGAGGTAAAACGCGTATCCCTATCCGAAACAATAGATACCGGCACCCCGTGCCCGGAAACGATCTCACGAATAAACACATCGGCCAACTGCTCGGAATTAAAAGTCTCTCGGATCTGCAAGAAATATGCGCTCTGGGTCAACCTATCAACAATTACCCAAATGGTGTCATAACTACCCTTAGGAGTACGAGGAAATTTAGTCACAAAGTCCATAGTAAGATGCTCCCACTTCCACTCAAGTATTTCTAAAGGTTGAAGCTTCCCAAACGGCTTTTGATGCTCGGCCTTGACTTGTAGACACGTCAAACACTTACTCACATACTGAGCCACCTCAAACGTCATCGCAGGCCACCAATAATTTTTCTTCAAGTCTTGGTACATCTTGGTCGCGCCCGGGTGAATAGAATATAGCGACTTGTGTGCCTCATCCAAAATTTTATCTCTGAATCCCCCAAACATCGGTACCCACAAACGACCATCCTTATATTTCACCCCATCACCGACGTCTTCCAACAATTTCTCCTGACCCCAAACACGTTCTGATACAATCCATTCCACCTGCAAAGCCTCATTCTGAACGCTGGCTATTTGCTACAAAATATCAGGTTTAAGGATAAGCTGGTAAGATTTTACACGAATCGGCTTCGGTCTCTCCTTCCGGCTCAACGCGTCAGCCACCATGTTAGCCTTACCTGGGTGGTACATAATCTCCAAATCATAATCCTTAATCAACTCCAACCATCGACGCTGGCGCACATTCAGTTCCTTTTGTTCGAAGAAATACTTTAAACTCTTATGATCGGTATAGATAACGCAGGGAATACCGTACAAATAATGCCACCACAACTTAAGCGCAAACACAGTGTCCGCAAGCTCCAAATCGTGAGTAGGATAATTCTCCTCGTGAGGCTTTAATTGCCGCAAGGCATACTCGATGACTCGACCTCGCTGCATCAGAACACACCCAAGCCCCTGGTAGGAGGCATCAAAATAAACCACCATATCGTCGGTGCCATCAGGTAGAGCTAAAATCGGGGCATGCGTCAACCGGTTCTTCAACTCAAGAAAAGCCTCCTCTTGCTCAATACCCCAAACGAACTTAACACTCTTGTTAGTCAACCTGGTCAGCGAAGAAGCAATTTTCGAAAAATCGGGAATAAAGCGGCGGTAATACCCCGCCAAACCCAGAAAGCTACGTATTTCAGATGGTGACTTAGGAGACTCCCATTCATTCACGGCTACCACCTTTGCAGGGTCAACCAGAATACCACTCGGGTTAATAACATGACCCAACAATTGAACCTCACGCAACTAGAAGGAACACTTAGAAAATTTCGCATACAGTTTGTTCTTCCGTAGAGCCTCCAACACTTCCACGAGATGACCGGTGTGATCGGATTCACTTGTAGAGTACACAAGAATGTCGTCGATGAACACAATAACCGAACGATCGAGCATCGGTCTACACACCCGGTTCATAAGATCCATGAACGCAGCCGGTGCGTTGGTTAAACCGAAAGACATCACAAGAAATTCATAATGCCCATAACGAGTTCGGAAGGCAGTCTTAGGAATATCTTCCTCCCAGATCTTCAACTAATGATACCCGAACCTAAGGTCGATCTTCGGGAACCAGCTAGCTCCTTGGAGCTGATCAAATAAATCGTCGATCCTTGGAAGAGGGTACCGATTTTTAACAGTGAGCTTGTTCAATTCACGATAGTCAATGCACATCCGCATGCTACCGTCCTTCTTTTTAACGAACAGGACCAGGGCACCCCAAGGTGAGATGCTTGGTCGAATAAAGCCCCTATCGAGCAAGTCTTCCAACTGAGCCATAAGTTCCTTCATTTCATTCGGCGCTAGGCGGTAGGGAGCTCGGGCAACGGGTTTGGCGCCCGGTACAAGGTTTATCTGGAACTTGACCTCGCGATCCGGCAGCACATCTGACAAATCATCTAGAAATACATCCAGGAAATCCCGAACAATAGGAACATCACCGACGGTAGCCACCTCGGTATTTACGTTTATGGCATACGCCAGATACGCCCCGCACCCCCGCTGCATCAACTTTCCCGCCTTAAGCATGGATATAATATGTGGCATCACAACATTCTGATCACCGAAGACCGTAATTTGAGTCCCATCCGGGGCCCTTAGACGAACAAGTTTCTGACCACAAATGATCTGAGCATCAACATTCGCGAGCCAATCCATCCCGAGCACCACATCGAAACAACCAAGCGGCATCAAATACAATCGCACCGGAAATCTATACCTAGACAACTCGATGGAACAACCCTGAATAGCCCTAGACACGGACACGGATTTTCCTACGGCGACCTCAACCTCAAACACATCGACTACGCGCTCGGGTGATTTATTCAACGAGGAACAGAAAGCGGTAGACACAAAACTTCTACTGGCGCCCAAATCAAATAAAACTGACGCCTGTAATTCATCAAGTAGAAAAGTACCTAGGACGATATTATACTACTACTTAGCTACACGGTCATCACATACGATTTCAAATGAACAAGAAATTATAACGGTGGAATGAAAGCTAAATAAGGAAAGTACCTGAAACGACATCCGCATCCTCTTTTGCTTCCTTCTTGGAGATATTGAAGGCCCTTGCCCTGGCCTTCGACTTCTCTTCCATCTTCCCTCTTGAGGAAGTCCCCTGACCGGACCCCCCCCCCCCCCACCATACTGGTAGGACAGTTTGATGACAAGTGACCGGAACCCCTACAGCGGAAACAAGTCAGAGTCAGACACTCGAAATGGGGGTGCCCAACCTTATCGCAACGAAAACAGGTGCCGGACCCACTCTTACACTCCCCCTTGTGTAGTTTGCCGCACTTCTTGCAATTATTGAATGCCGCATCCCTCCTAAACTCAAAAGTCTCAGTCTTCACCCTTTTTCCAGACGAACTAAAATTGTTTCCCCCGGGCTGCTTACCATACGAATTAGTGTTCCAAGTCTTCCTAGCCTCGGTCGGCGGTAACTTCTCCCTCTGATCATACAATGTACCTGCCAACGTAACCACCGAGTGAAAGGAGTTCATGTTGGTGGTCACCACACCCCTACGAATATCCACCGGAAGGCCCTTCACATACTTCTTAATACTTTTTGCCTCAGGGGTAACCAGATCGGGACTTAAGCGAGCCATCTTGTTGAACTTTGTGGTGTATTCCCGATGTGTCATACTGCCCGCCTCCAAGGTCAAGAATTCCTGTTCAATTTTATCCAATTCGTGCGGAGGACAGAACTAATCGAGAACCAACTTCTTCAATCCATCCCATGTCATCCTCCTAATCGATCGATCACCCGTAGCCTGCACCAGATTATCCCACCAACATAATGCCTCGGAACGAAACGAGGCGGTAGCATAAGTGACCATGTCATCTCCCTTACACTTACTAACCCTCAGAACGGCCTCCATCTCTCTCACCCACTGATGAGCTGTCAAAGCATCCTTAGTACCATCGAAAGAAGGAGGGACACACTTTTTGAAGTTCCCATACAAACAAGCCCGAGTAGGTACACTAATAGTCCGAACCTCGTCCTCATCCCCATTCGGTACATACACCTCTTCCTCTTCCTCGACCAGTGTCTCCTTACCCTTCTTCCCTTTATCCGAACCTTTACCAACCAATGACTCTTCCATGGCCCTAACGGCCTCAGCAACGATCTCGGGAATGGCGCTATGGAGCACCTGGTAAACCTCGTCGGCGATAGCCGCGCGCATAGCAGGTTCCAAGGCGGGGTTATCCCCCTCCTCAAGAATCGGGGTCTCCTCCCGCTGAGGAGTAGGAATATCTCTCTCGGCTTCGGCACGTGGCTTACAACCACGGCCGCAAACACAAGGACCACCTCTCTTAGCAGCTCGAGTATTAACCATGACTTATCCCTACAAAGACAGAATTTTAACACGGTCAAGTACAAGTGGTAATTAGAACATGTAAGGTAAGGGTAAACTGCTAATGACGTTGATCAAGTGTAATTAGTCGTTTACTTTACCCGCCCGTCTTAACCACCCCCTGCCCCTAACCACGTTAGCCTTCTATCTAACACTTAAACAGTTAATCACATACCGAGAACTTTTAAATTTAAAGGAATGACTAAAAAATTAAAAGTTACCTCTTGGCGTGCAGCTACTCGCGGTGGGCATACTGGTCTCTTTTCTTACAATTCGAGTCCAAGCATTCAGGGATGCTCGGATCCCTCGAACCATGGCTCTGATACCAACTTGTAAGGCCCCGAACCCCGGGAACCCCACAGTTGGTAATCATTCAAAACACTCGTAAAAATAATTAAACTTAAAAACAATTCTTTTCATTAAAATAAGCATCACAGAGTATAATTCGGCGGAAAACGTAAATTAAAAAATAAGTTCCCAAAACCCGGGAATTTTGCCCAAAATCAATATAATTATCTTTAATAAAATTTTTTTAAAAATAAATGTTTAATAATAAAATCTTCAAATACCGTATGCCCTTCACCGTCCAAGTAGCTTCGTGCACGTCCAAGCGATAAGGCATCCTCTTCCTAACCTGAAACTCACACTAACATGCACACAAAGTCAGTTTAAACTGAGTGAGTTCAAGTTTTAAATAAGTAACAAAAGTCTTAATAATCATTCCAACGGTTTTAAAACTTTAAACGGAAATACATCAGTTAGGTCATCACATTTAATAAATAATCATCCTTACGCATAAACATCCTTTACGTACATTCCTATATATATAAATATATATATATATAACATTCAATAATAACATTCAGGGTCGAGCAAACGTACAACCCAAACACGTAACATTCAGCGCATGCAAACACAAAGTAGGTATACGCAATATTCAGTAGTCGAGACTACTACAACATTCGCCAAATATTGGCCATTCTATAATATATATATATATATACACATACACACATTCTTTAACATTCCAAGGCCTACCAATACTAGCAAGCCTATGTAAAATCGTTTAAAACATTTCATCAAGCAAAATCGCTTAGGTGTGCATGCTAGCCCAAAACTTAAAACGAATTAAATGGGGTATCAAGAACTCACTTGAGATCAACCAAACACCGGCAACGAGCTAAGGACTCCCTAAGTACTCACTCACAAGCAAGGGCCTGTAAATTGCACGCAACGCGTCACTAAACTGGACCGTAAGAACACACTTGCCTAATGGGCCGTTCAAGCCCAACACTTTGGCCCGAGGCCCAACAACTTGGCCC
Source organism: Bidens hawaiensis (assembly GCF_021521415.1). NCBI lineage: Eukaryota > Viridiplantae > Streptophyta > Magnoliopsida > Asterales > Asteraceae > Bidens > Bidens hawaiensis. The sequence goes on along the minus strand of NW_027491039.1, from coordinate 5,127,521 downwards.
GAGGCCCAACCCATACCCAATTACTTGACCTCAGCCTCTAATCACGAGCATGCTCATGAGCAAGGTGTGCTCGAGACACAAACTTGAGATTACTCTTTTCGAGCACATATGCTTAGAATATTAAATTCTAATTGTTCATGACAAAACAAAAGTGTGCTCGAGAAGACATATGCTCGAATAAAAACAAGATGTACTCGAGAAAGGATCATTTGCTCGGGGTATAAACTTAACTTTTTCTGCACACATAATACTCGTTTCAGCTTCAAATCATCAATTTCAGCATTAAAGTAAGCATTTTCAGCACCAATATCAGCAACATCAGCACTAAAATCAGCATTTCAGCACTAAAATCAGCAGCATCAACATCTCGTTAACAGCACTTTATAATCAGCAAACAATCAGCTCGTTAACAGCATGTTTTAATCAGCAATTTCAGCACGAAAATCAGCATTAAAATCAGCAGCACAGCAGCTCGTTAACAGCAAATAATCAGCTCGTTATCAGCATTTTTAACAGCAATTTTCAGCACGTTATCAGCACGTTTTAACATCAATTTTGGCACGTTAACAGCACTTTTAACTGCAATTTTGGCCCGTTAACAGCACATTATCAGCAGCAATTGTAAACAGCCATATCAGCAGCCTTCGACTCGTAAATACGCACATCTGCAACTTGTTTGAATACTCAAATACGCATCAGCAGCTGAAATTACCATTTTGTCATTTAAAATTACCAATCTGCCCCATCAGCATCGTGCATCAGCATTATAACATTATATAGCAACAGCAACAGATCATGTACAAATTTTACAGCACCAAATTACTCATTTCACATCAGCATATCAGCAACCTTCACCAAAATGACGAAACTGCCCTTTAAACAGTCGTGAAGTAGTTGCAGCTGTAGCATAATCAAATCAATCAGCAGCAAACCATGAACAATTTAACTGCAGCAACACATGTATTCGGGATCAGGCGTTTGTGTATATATAGGCAGCAGCTGCAACTATTCGTGACCTATATCAGTCTTAGCTCAATCCCAAAATCATATCAGCAACTTTGTTCGTGTATAAACAGCTGACTGAGCGTGAATTAACCAGCAACAGAAATACAAGAATGCCTTGCAGCAAATTCATATCAGTAGCTACATCAGAATGTTGTGCAGAAAAATTATATCAGCAGCAGTAAATTTACGAAATTGCCCCTGCACATAGCTGCAAAATACTTGTGCTCGAGACCATTAACCAATTTTTCGCAACTCAACTCGACACCTCAACTACTCGTAAATACTTAATTAAAATTGCTGATAATCTGGTTCTAACTACTCGTGAGGTAGTCTATACATGATACAACATCTCAGCAACGTCAGAAGCTGTTCTTTAGAGACCTACAATCAACTATTCGAACTAACTACTCGTGTATGCGATTCAACATCAAACAACTGCTCATATGTGCTTCTGCTTATGACTAAAAACTGTTTTCAGCTAGTGTTTGCAATAATCCATCAGCAAAACAAATCAGTTTTAAGTCCCAATTTTACGATTTTGATTATTTCACCCAATTTTAACCTAGATGAACACAACTTCTTAGATCTGAGATTGAACTTGAAATTAACCACTGAAATCAGTCCATATCATCTCAAAATCAACATTATATCACCAATCTAACCTCAATTTTCATCAAAAACTCATATTTAGAACATCAAATATAAACGAATTTCACTTTAAATGAACCGAAAAATGTAGATCTGAACGAATTTGACCATATAAACGTGAAATTGTTACTGAATCTCCGAACTAATCATCAACTCAAGCATCAATTCACATAACTCATCTTCGAATCATCAAATATCATCCAAATCCATGCAAAAAACCCACAAAAACTTCAACGAACTTCAAATTTTAATGTCCATGGTGGATTCAAAAGCGAATTGAATCAGATTCAGTGGTTAATCTGAACGATTCGCTAACCCGCTCTGATACCAACTGTGAGAACCGAGCCCCGGTGGGGAAGCGTGAATAGTCGGTATTAACAGAGGAGCTCGGATCTAAGCTAGGATCGAATCAACAACTTGTATTCACTCTTGAAAGATCTATAGACAGGTGTGGAGAGTTCGATTCGATTAACAATCAATAATAGGATGAGCAATTGTAATCGAAACACAAATAGATAGATGTAGTGGTATGATTTCATTAATCAATAGATTGTCACAAAGAACACTCATACATACACACATACATAATCACAAACGCTCGGCCACCCGGGGAGAGCTCTTTCCTGGGGGCAAACTTTCAATACATCAAAAATCACACATAATGAAACATATGACCTAATCGTCTATTTATAGTGGTCTTGTGCCTTGGTCTTCACTCCATCCGCCTCTTGGATAAGACCGATAATATTAATATATTTTTCACCCATAATAATAATAATTCGATGCGTCGGTCTAAAATATAAGTCCCAACACTTTCATAATGTTTCTTGAGTTTAGGGGTTATCTTTGGCAACTTTGGAATTCTTTGATCATCTCTTTTGTTTGAATCCTTCTTCTTTTCTTTGCCTTTTGAAGATTTGTCACTGCTGCAGCTGCATGTGCTCCCTTCACTGGAGTATTCACTCCATCTCTTCTTTTTGCTCAAATCAGTCTTCTTGACTTCCTTAACATCTGTCTTCTCGGGTTCTTTCATGACAAACTCTCCATCTTTGCTCACAGTTAGGTTCTCATATTGTTTAACAAACTCAGGTTTGTCCTCAAACACATTCTTGAACTGCTTCAAGTACTCATTCCTGCTTTCCTTATCTATTTTCAGTGGATATTTGTCATAAAAAGGTGGTGGTACCTTATTGTATTTTTCTTCTTCAGTCATCTTTTCCACATACCCCACAATGTTACCAGTTGACACCAAGTTCTTTAAGAAGTCCATTTGTATCAATAATCTGCATTCTTGAGTTTTTCTTCAGCATACATCTTCTTTAAACCATCAATCTCAACTCACTCTGGATTGAGTCATGTAGGCTTGCATGCAGTCTTCTTCTAGACTCTTGATTTGATTTTCATATGTGCCTTCACTTGACTCAAATGCATTCATGATAGCCTCTTTCCTTCCACACTCAGATTTCCACTTTCCAATCTCCTGATTTAGTTCATCAATGGTTAATAGAAGATCAGTAATGGAAAGTTCAGAGTGTACCTTTGATCCAGAAGATTCTCCTTTCTCTTGCACTTTTGCCATAAAAGCAACATTTGTCTTTTCTATTTCAGCAGCATGGTTGCTCCAATCGAAATCCCCATCTTGTGGTCCCCTTGTAACAGCAACATTTCTCTGATCTCTTGCCTGATTTACCACATTGGCAGTTCCTCTGTTTTGGTTGTTCTGAATCTATAGTTTATTGTTTCTTTGAGGCTGGACCTGTTGTTGCTGGGGTCTACTCTGATTTTGGTAAGGATTTTGATTAACCATTTGAGTTCTCTGTTGAGATCCCTGGTAATTCTGGTGCTGATTTTGATAGGACTGGTTTTGATTGACTTGAGTACCAAACTGCTTTGGTAGGTTACATTCTCTAGCAAAATGTCCTGGTTGCTGGCAGTTGTAACATATGGCCTTTGATTTATCAAATCCTATTCTTTCATTTGGCCCTGAAAAAGATGATCTTCCAGTTCGGTTATATAGCCTTTTGCTTCTGACCACCAACATTGCAGCCTGCCATTTTATGTCCATGTCCTCCAGATCATCTGGATCAATTTGTTCCAAATCTTCATGCATTACACTTGTGTGAATGAGATTCTTTGCCATAAATGCATTGTAGGAATCAGTGAACATTGAGAATAAGGCCTGATAGTCAGTTCCCTGGCCTGGATTGTTCTGCACATAGGGAGGATGCCCACTAGCTGTAGAGACACCATCATCCTCAATTAATTGGACATTAAACCTTGATTGTCCTCCACACACCGAACCTGATTCAGAGGGCTCTTCTACAATAGGCTGTTGCTGATTCTTGAGAGAGAGATTTCCTATTGGTGCTACTAGAGCATTAGTCATTGGAAAACTAGGCTTCTCTTCCCTTATCATATGATTCTCTATCATCTCATGCTTAGCAGCCTTCAGAAAAGCTATGACATCATCCAGTGTGAAGTTAGGAAAGCTAACTTTCTCTTTGATAAACTTACTTGCAGTATACCACTCTCCAGAGAGTGAAGACAACAATTTCTTGTTCAGTTCGAAATCTGAAATTTGTAAGTCAGTTATTCTGATTTCATTAACAATAGTCATGAATCTTTGCAATACTGAATTCAGTCATTTCCCTTCCTTGAACTTGAAACGGTCAAGTTGCTGCTTCAGTCTGTCTTTCATGATATCTCTCAACTCAATGTTTCCTTCAAACATGTCAATTACAGCATCATACATTTCCTTAGCTGTTTTGTGATGATTGACACTGGTCAATATGTCCCAAGATAGACCGAGTTTTAACATAGACAGTGCCCTATCATCCCTTTTCTTCATTTTGAGTTCTATTGTTGGGTTGTTGTTTGTTGCAATGGATGGAACATATTGTCCTTCTCTAATAGAGGTCCAAAGTTCAGGGTCGTTATAGTTAACGGCAGCTCCAAATAAGACCTTCCATTTGATGAAGTTTTCTTGACCTAAGAGTCTTGGAATTTTGTTTGTTGACACTTCTTGATCATCCATCTTGCTTACATCTGAGTATTCAAAAACGAAAACTTTGTAAAGCTTCAAGCTTTATCACAAACCTTCAGTCCCGTGGCCTTCAGCGAGCTTCCACGACTCTGATACCACTTGTCAGTACCGGGGATCAGGTGCAACCTTAGATAGGTCAACAAGAGTACACAGATCCAATACCCAAAGGCCTATTGAATATCCCGGCGGAATCAGGATACTCAGTGGATGGGAACGAAGGTGTGATATAAGAACAATGAAACAATAAAAAATAATATTTAGTAAGAACACATTCAAAGACAAAGATTTACTGAATTAAATGTATCATTCAATATGATGTGCTTAAAGTGGTATATAGAAATATTGCAATTAATAACCTAGCACAACGAGTAATAAAAACCTAGAATACACTAAACCAAACCACTAGCAACAGACAAGTGAACCTATCGGACGTAGAATAGCTATGGGAAGTCCAGGAATATCGAACCCTAGAGACACTTATTAAATCAACGAAACTAGATTCTAAAAGCTAATTAAATTAATAATTAAGAAAAAGAATAGTTTTAGATTTTTTATTTATTTTATTTTAAAACTAATTATTATTTAGACTAATTAATTTAGCTAAAGTGAACTAATAAATTAAACTTAAAATTCTAAGACTTAGATGAAGACAATAATGAGAAAGGCGTTACCTAGGCTTGAAATCCTATTTGTGAATCTTGGATGCTTATCGGCTATGAAAACTGTGATGGAACCGGGATCTAAAGATACGACGCCCTAGACATCCTAGTGGATCCCTGATCATTCTCTGGGTGTCACCTAAAAGGAATACCTAAGGGGCGTATGACGCAAACCATTTGGTTGGATTACCTCTCAGTCTCTCCAACAATATTAAAGTACTCTAATGACTAGATCACCTCTCAGTCTCACTAATCATAATACATCCGGGAGTGTAAGGGACGTAAGGAGTAACCTAAATATGCTCAAAAGACAATAAGGGGAAATCCACTTTCGTGTAATCTATACCCAAACCGCCTAATGAATAAGACAACCCCAACTATCTATTACCTCTCAGTCTCAAGATAAGTAGAACACTTAAAATCTCTAAACCCTCAAACAATAGTTTCTATGGATTATGTCGACTCTAAACCATAAACTAGTTACGAACACACAGTAGGTAACCTAATATGCGTCTACACATGAAAGACTTTCACAAAGACACATATGGAACAATTGAATAAAAATAAATTAATATTAAGCACACATATTCATCTTAAAAACATCAAAAAGTCTATTACAATAATATTTGTCCAACACCAATAAGCCAATACCGACAAGCAAAACAAAAGTCAACAAATATTCATTCAAAGCCTAGGTAACTAATAAAGTTTTAGCCAATAGTCATGCTCAAAACAAGAATAAAATAAATTGGTTCAACAAAATTCATAATAAAAATAATCGAATTAAAAATAAAACAACCGTGTTTGAGTGAGTAGGTGAGAACCAAACCCCTCCAAAGAAACTGAGTTGTCGCTGCCTTGTGTCTCGTGTTTGACTTCTTTCTCTTGGTTTCCGTGAGACCTCTCAATCAAAATATATGTGGCGCTGACTTCCACCAAAGATATATGAATAATAATGCTGCTAGCTTGCCTTTATTCCTTGCTCTCCACGAAGAAAATCAGTATGTGAATGGCGGCTGGGATTTTTCCCAATCAATCTTTTTAAACAATTCCAATATGCAGCTGCTAGGTCTCCTCTCGTGGGCCCTGCCCAAAACATGACAAAAAAGAATCCAATAAAACAACCGACATAACTTTATTATTATTATTATTATATAATATGTAATACGTTCATTTTTTTGTTTTGTTTTTTTTAAGACTTTACATATAATATTAATTATAATTATAGAAATTAGTAATATATAATATATGCTTGACTCTTTATTCGTCGGTCTCAAGTTTAGCAAAAGTGTTTCATTTTAGCTCATTTTATTTTAAACCACTAAACTCACAAATGAACCAAATAATAATAATATTCAATAAAAACTTGGCTCAAAATTATCCAAAAGTAGGGAATATTTATATAATAGTATGTATAATTGAGACACATCACAATGAAACAGTAAATAGAATGTCTAGGGTTTCGTGACGGCGGCGGCGATACGAGGAAACAAAGAGAATATTCGTTTGGAATGTTTTCTCGTAATGCGTGCGTAGCCAGCATCCCCAGAAATGGAAACCTAGGATGCTATTTATAGACCCTAACATTCCTTCTAGAATCCCTAATCATTACATAATGAAATACAAAATACAAATACAAGTGTAATAGTCTTCGAGCATGATATGTATCTTGATCGAGCAAACTCAGTATGCAGGGTATTCTCGATAAGTATCTTGGAGCATACTTTACTTAGAATATTTTACATAGAAAATATTCTCCTCTGGCAAGCTTCATTCTTCTTGACCAATCCTTGCTTTGCTCGAACTAGTCCTCATATAAGGCTAATATATATATATATCCCTTGTATATTTAATATAATATTTTATTAGTTTTCGTTCAGTTTTTATTAGAATTTGTATATTACTAATTTATTTGAATATTTTAGGTTCCGGGTTTCAATCATGTCGAAAAGAGGGCGACAAACAAGCAAAAACAAGAAAAATGGGAAAAGGCCCATCACGCGACACTTTGGGCTCAGTTTTCTAGAATCTTCTACAAATATTAAGTCTATGGGCTCATATTTGCAGAATCTTCTACTAGTTTTAAGTTTATGGGCCTTGAAAGTCTATATAAATACCTATAAACTTAACCCTAATCATAACCTGAATACCCTATCCAACTTGGACGAATTTGGGAGCTCAAGAGGTGATATTTTGGAGGGTATGAAGGCTTGGAATCATATGGTGGTGTGCTTATCGATCACCGTTAATCTTTTGTTTCTTTTGTTTTTCGCCATGAATTCCTTTATTATTGTTTTGTTTTATTTGATGATGTTAGGCTAAACATTATAGACTGCCTAGGCTTACGATAAACCTATTTTGACGTTGTGTTTTGATTTGGGATTTATTTATCATTATGGTTTTTTATGATTTAGTAAAAGGTTTAATCATATTAAATTGATGCATATGAATATTTAGGATTGTTTGATTAATTGCTATTATTCTATAGTTGCCTAGATTATTGTTTGCCATTATGATAGGTTGCTATTAGGTTATCTACTTTGTGTTTTTGACGAGTTTATGATTGATATGCATTGAGATCATAGGAATAATAATTATTAATTAATTAAACCTATGTGTGCTGCTAACCTAAATCTGTAAAGTGCTAGGTTATTGATAGATCTTTATTATTTGATCTTGCTAGATTTAGTTCTTCGTAAGGAGTCCGTCTAAGTTTGATTATTTAATTATTGTCTATTGAATCAATTAAATATATTAAATTGCCTTTGATTTCCGCGCTGTAAGGTAGGATTTCGTATAAAGGAACTAAGTCATAATTAATTAGGTGACCGTAAGGAAACTTGATTCTTAATACTGGTGTGCGTTAAAACTTATTAGAAACCCATAGGTGTCTCTTGAGAAGGGTCAGGGGTCCTGTTCGGGTTTTCTCTTAAGCGTCTATTTTGCGATCCCAGTCCATAACTTAATATTTTCACGGTTAATTCATAACTAAAATTTAGGGGATTCTAGCCTAGGTAGTTTTCTCATCATCTGATTTACTCAAACTTCTGCTTTCGTTTATTTTACTTGTTTTCTTTAATTAGTCTTAAATTAGTATTTTAAATAAAACCCCTCTTAAACAAACAAATAGTCGTGTCAGTATTTGATGTGTTGTAAAACACACTTATTTTCCGCACCTTTTATCTATGTTTTTATATGTATTTACCTTATAATAATGTTCATTGACTTGTTTTATATGGGTTTTATATATAATTTTATTTTGTAGGCTTTGGGTGAAAGAAAGAAAGAAACCGGACTTTTAGAGGAGCTTGCGGGCCTTTTACGCATATGATTTGAAGACAAAGCTCAAGGCCCGGCCCGGTTACATATTGGACAAGCCCAAGTTTTATACTTACAATAATATAAAACAAAAAAATTAACCCTAGCAGCCTTAACAGCTCCGATCGGCAGCAGGCAGGAGGAACCAAGAAAAAGAAAAAAAGCTTTGTGTCGGCTAGGGTTTGGACTTGTGGCGGCTAGGGAAGGAAGAAGAGACAAGAACCAAGTCTCGGGATCATTCACCATCCGTTTTTACAGCCAAGAGCAGCCCGGAATCATCCATATCCTTTCATCTTTTTCATTGTTCATCAAACTTTATTTTCTTGATCAATTGTTAATTTTGTTTTGCAATTGTGTTAGAGATTGACTTTTTTATGATTGCTATTGACTGTTGCACGATTGTTAAGATGATTGAGATGAGTTATACAGTGTTTTTAATGAGTATTCATGGCTGTCCAAAAATGATTAGAGGCTAATCTTGTCGGTTCTACCTAGGAATGATGATAATTGTTAGGTTTTGATGAGTTTATTGGATTGTTTGATTGATAGATATTAATTGTTATTGTAAAGTTTGATTTAGACATGAAATAGGTTGTGTTTAATGGCTGGAAAATTGGTTAATTCATTGCTTAAACCCCTTGTGTCGGTTAATTAGTTTTGTATTGATTGATCGGTGCTTGCTTGATTCTAGACTTTGTGTTTAGGGTTTGTTTGTGGTAGGTACAACCGTAGGGTTTTGTTACGTGATTATTTGGTTAAAGTACAGCGGTTAGGCACCTTCTTAGAGACCGAGAGGTGATAAGAAGTTAGGGTCGTCTCATTACCTTTGCATGCTAGAATAAGGATTGCGCGAGAGCGAGTTTGTTTCTTGTCCGGTTTAGGTGTTTTGAGCGACTAGTTGATCTATTTTGGTTTAAGTTGAATTTTTCCTCTATCCTTGGTTGTGTAGTATTCATTGCCATTAGGGTCGAGTGTTGGTGAGACCGAGAGGTGAGTCAACATTAGAACACGTTAATGATTGTTTCCCGGTTTGGTTGTTTTAGCCGATTTTGAGTAGTTTAGGCTTGTTGAGTGAGACCGACAGGTAATCCAGTGAGCCCGAGCCATCCTTAGTCGTGTCATCTTTAGGAGCCGGTGTCTTGATATCATCCAATCCATGTACTTGTTAGGCCTACAGTTTGATTCAGACCTAGGTAGACGTTTTTCTCCATCCGAAGTTAACACAGTTAGTTCCCCGTTAAGTTTTCTATTTTTGGTAACTTTTGTTAGTTAGTCCAGTTAGTCCAGTTAGGTAATTAAAAATCAAAAATCAATTAAATATTATTCTTAGGTAGGTCTTGTCTAGGGTTAGTGATCATTAGCGTTCTTACGTGTCTTCGTGTTCGATACTCGGGCTTCCTAGGTTTATACTACTTGCGACTGGTACACTTGCCGATTGTGTGTGGTTAGGATTTTCGTTTTTATATTTAAAGCTTAGTTGTGAGGGTTATCTGACGCACATCAAGATTCTGGCGCCGTTGCCGGGGATAACCCTCACAACTAAGCTTTAAATATAAAACGAAAATCCTAACCACACACAACCGGCAAGTGTACCGGTCAAGTAGTATAAACCTAGGAAGTCCGAGTATCGAACACGAAGACACGTAAGAACGCTAATGATCACTAACCCTAGACAAGACCTACCTAAGAATAATATTTAATTGATTTTTTATTTTTAATTACTTAACTGGACTAACTGGACTAACTAACAAAAGTTACCAAAAATAGAAAACTTAACGGGGAACTAACTGTGTTACCTTCGGATGGAGAAAAACGTCTACCTAGGTCTGAATCAAACTGTAGGCCTAACAAGTACATGGGTTGGATGATATCAAGACATCGGCTCCTAACGATGACACGACTAAGGATCGCTCGGGCTTACTGGATTACCTCTCGGTCTCACTCAACAAGCCTAAACTACTCAAAATCGGCTAAAACAACCAAACCGGGAAACAATCGTTAACGTGTTCTAATGTTGACTCACCTCTCGGTCTCACCAACACTCGACCCTAATGGCAATGAATACTACACAACCAAGGATAGAGGAACAATTAAACTTAAACCAAAATAGATCAACTAGTCGCTCAAAACACCTAAACCGGACAAGAAACGAACTCGCTCTCGCGCAATCCTTATTCTAGCATGCAAAGGTAATGAGACGACCCTAACTTCTTATCACCTCTCGGTCTCTAAGAAGGTGCCTAACCGCTGTACTTTAACCAAATAATCACTCAACAAAACCCTACGGTTGTACCAACCGTAAACAAACTCTAAACACAAAGAATCAAACAAGCACCGATCAATCAATACAAAACTAATTAACCGAAACAAGGGGTTTAAGCAATGAATTAACCAAATTTCCAGCCATTAAACACAACCTATTTCATGTCTAAATCAAACTTTACAATAACAATTAACATCTATCAATCAAACAATCCAATAAACTCATCAAAACCTAACAATTATCATCATTCCTAGGTAGAACCGACAAGATTAGCCTCTAATCATTTTTGGACAGCCATGAATACTCATTAAAAACATTGTATCATGTTAATCATCTTAACAATCGTGCAACAATCAACATCAATCATAAACAAGTCAATCTTTAACACAATTGCAAAATAAATTAACAATTGATCAAGAAAATAAAGTTTGATGAACAATGAAAAAGATGAAAGGATATGGATGATTCCGGGCTGCTCTTGGCTGTATAAACGGATCGTGAATGATCCCGAGGCTTGGTTCTTGTCTCTTCTTCCTTCCCTAGCCGCCACAAGTCCAAACCCTAGCCGACACAAAGCTTTTTTTCTTTTTCTTGGTTCCTCATGCCTGTTGCCGATTGGAGCTGTTAGGGCTGCTAGGGTTAATTTTTTTTTATATTATTGTAAGTACAAAACTTGGGCTTGTCCAATATGTAACCGGGCCGGGCCTTGAGCTTTGTCTTCAAATCATATACATAAAAGGCCCGTAAGCTCCTCTAAAAGTCCGGTTTCTTTCTTTCTTTCACCCAAAGCCTACAAAATAAACATTATTATGTAAAACCCATATAAAACAAGTCAATGAACATTATTATAAGGTAAATACATATAAAAACATAGATAAAATGTGCGGAAAATAAGTGTGTTTTACAACACATCAAACATCCCCACACTTAAGACTTTTTCGTCCCTGAAAAAGAATTCTACACAGGATCATAACCGAGTTTAACCGGCCACTCTTGGTTTTATTTATTTATTTTTATTTTTATTATTATTATTAGTATTTTATTTATTTTTTATTTTTTTTAAATTATTAGAACAATTGACCCGTTACCCAAATATTTCTTCCAAATTTCACCTAATAAGCTAGATCAGGTCGATTGCCGGTATTGCTATCCACTTAAACACATGCCCCTAATACTTATGAGGCAAATAAGGCGTGACAATTTTAATAGTTTGTATGACTAAGCGGGACCCATTCTTGAAAACCTTGCCGCCACTTCACCACGTTCCATTATGGTTTTACCGGACCGAGTCACCCCAACTTGACTCAAACCTATTGCCACATGATCAAAACATTTTCGACGCAAAACCTATAAACTCTAGCTTGGTCCTTGATCGACCGACGGTAGTTTCCTTCATGGTGGTTTTTATTTGAAATATTTTTTTTTCTACCTTTTGGCTTTTTGCAATTTTTTATTTATTTATTTATTTTTTTGAAAAGTCCACCATGTTGGACGATATCACAGACTGCATCAAGGCTCAGGTCTGTGCCACCGCGCAACAAAGGGCCAAGCAAAACTGTCTTCTGCTATTAGCAGGAATAGATACGTATACATAAGATTATACATATAAGTACGTTTACAAAAATTAGGTTTTTATATAAAGGTAATCATATGACTCGAGGCTTGAGTATAACCCGGCTTTTCGTTCACATATAAAAACATAGATAAAAGGTGCGGAAAATAAGTGTGTTTTACAACACATCAGTATTAGTTGAGTCTAGTTAACTAGTTACGTAACTTAAAGAGTCTTGTGGGTTCGATATCTGGACTTACTTAGCTGTACTAGAGTCGACCGGTTCACTTGCCGGTTAGTAGTTTTAGTTAAGTTAAGAGTCTAGAATTTATTACTTTGTGTCTAGATTAGCGTAATTTTAGTTAGTAATATTAAGACTACTTTTAGCACATCAAGTTTTTGGCGCCGTTTCCGGGGACTCTTGGCAATTGCGTTATTAGCTTTGATTGGACTTACTTGCTATATACGTGCTATTTGTATTTTGTTTTGTTTTTGAGTCGTAGGAGTCTAAGTAGTTTGTTTTGTATTTAGTATTTATTTTAGAGTCGTAGGAGTCTAATTGTCCGTGTCTTTTATTTCTTTTGAGTCTCTTAAATATGTGTGAGATTTGTGGTGGACCCCATTTTACGCTTATATATCCTCAATATGTGGGATGTTTATCACATTATTATGCTAACCCTCCTGTGCAGCCGCAACAAAATTTTTGGCAGGGGCCTCCTTCGTATTATTATGATGATCTATCAACAGCTTCAACATAATCAGGGTCAATTTGATGGTCAATATTCTAATAACAACCCTGTTGAGAATAGTTTGTCCGAGAGTAGTATGAAGAATTTAGAGAATATGTTGGCTCAATATCTGGCCTCCGATTCCCAACAGAAGTTAGTTGAGCACCATATCATCTTGAAAAATCAGCAGAGCGTTATTACATATCTCCAACGTACAATAGAAAGCATTAATAGGAGATTGGATGAGGAAGAGGAAGAATAAAAGAGATTGAAGTTATTGGAATATGTGAATGAGTCAGATGAAGAGATCATGCAAGTAACAGAGATGAAAATGGACGATGAAGTCCCACCTTCGGTTCCACAGGGTACTATTGCTAATTACTGGAGTGACTCTGATGATGAAATAGATGAAGAAGAGTGGGCTGCTTATCAAAGGTCGTTAGTGAAGAAAGAAGAGATAGAGGATGAAGTGGATTTGGGAGATTCACTTGAGTTGATGTTTGGTGTTGAAGAAGAGATAGAGGATCAAGTGGATTTGGGTGATTCACTTGAGTTAATGTTTCGTGTTGAGGAAGAGGTTGAGAATAAGTTGTGTGAGGAGGACGAGTTTTTGGATTTGGAGATAGAAGGGTTGCCTGAGTACGATGAAATAGGTGAGTTTGATTCGGAGGGTGACTTAGCATTTTTTGAATCTCTATTAGAAGATATAGAAGTGGTGGTAGTGGAAGACCTATACAGCTGGCCCATGGCACTTATAATAAATGTCGCTTATAAATCAAGCGAAGAGATGAGCATCTGCGAACCGGAATAATTTGCAAATTAGAAGATGGTCTACAGGAATGAAGAAGCCATTAAAGTTCAAGAATGACCAGTCTTCTCGATATATGTCATGCATCCGGTTCTTGCCAGGTAAGTTTAAATTTGGGTGGTCTGACCCGTTAAGGATTTTTAAAGCATTTTTCAATTCCACCAAGAAAATTTCAGTGTGTAACAAGTGCCGGGTGGAACTGAACCGGTTAGATAGGGTCCAGGTCAAAGAAAAACCTCCTAATGAAGTTCAAGTGTGGGGAGGTTTCACAGAGTTTGTCTAATTGTCGAGTCAATAACGTAGTCTTTTGTAGTTTTTCTTTATTTTTGTGTTTTTAAGTTTTGTAGGATTTGAGCATAAGAGTGTCCCCATGAAGTATAATGCAAAATTCAAGTGTGGGGATGGAGCAGCAGGAGACGTATACTTGTTATTTATCTATTTGCTGCTATTATTCATATTATATATTGTTTAGGGTTGGTTGGTTTGGTGACTTTGAAAGTTTAACATATATCAAGTTGATAAGATATGTTTTAGATATTGTTTGATGTTTTTTCCACGTCCGTTCGTGTGTGAGAGAATGGGAGATACTGATTGCTGAGCACGTTTGGAGTTGGACAACATCTATGGAAGAAGACTTTGGTATCATGTTTTCATGCACATATTACCAGCTAAGTCTTTTCCATTATCTATCTTGGAGTAGTTAAGTGCTATTTTGGTTCCTGTGGTTTGGACAACTATACAACTTTAATACCTATATTTTATTTTATGCAAATGACTACCCCAGTTTCAAAAAACTTGCATTTTTAGTACTTTTTTTTAACTCCGTCTATTTTATTAATTAAGTCAAGGGTACTTTGGTAATTTTGTAATTTTCTTAATTTTTTCTTTTCTTTTCTAAAGTCATAACACAATTACACAGCGGCCAATCTACATCTTCATTAACTTTCATCTTTGCTCTCTGCTTCAGTCTTTCCCGACTCCCACCAGCCACCACAATACACCGCCGCTGAGACGCCACCACCGCAAGGCACCGTCAGCCATACCACATCTAGGCTCCGGCCCTCATCTAACGGCATCCGTGCTATCTCCACAATCGTCGTTCGTGCCGTCTCCATGACCATCGTCCGTCACCATAAATTGTTTTTAATTCTCAAGATGTTTGTTTGAGAAGATTGTTTAGTTTGAAATAATGGGTTGTGTTTATCTTGAACAATTTGTTGTTAGTTTGTTGGATTGAAAAACTAGGGTTCTTGAGATGTAAGTTAGAAACAGGTTTTTGTTTTTTTGTTTTGGTTTTATTTTTCTTTTTTTAGATTTTCGGATATCCGATTCACTACCCGATCAGACATCCGAAATTTTGGACATCCGAACTTCGAGTATCCGAAATTTCAGATTCGGATTCGAGTGAAATTCACTATCCGAAAGGTCCGGATATTCAAAACTTCGGATAACCGGTTTTGAACACCCCTAGCCATCGTCATCGTCATCGCCGCCGCTGCTGCTACTGCCGGAGATATGGCAGCAGCCATCGGCCTTCCTAACCGCCATCACTAGTGACCTTCGAAGAACGAGCAGCGACGGATTAGGCTTATGATGGTTCAGTACGAAGCGACGACGACAATGGAGTTCACGAACATTTCCGGCAAACCTGGTGCGTTCGCTGACAAGCTGAAGTAGTTTCCGGCAGCGGACTTCCGGTGGGGGTGAATGTCGCCGGAATTTAAAAGGGGGAAGGCATTTAAAAGAAAAGGAAAATTACATAATTACCAAAGTACCCTTGACTTAACTGATAAAATAGACGGAGTTAAAAAAAAGTACTAAAAATGCAAGTTTTTGGAAACTGGGGTAGTCATTTGCATAAAATAAAATATACGTACTAAAGTTGCATAGTTGGTCAAACCACAGTTACCAAAATGGCACTTAACTCTCTATCTTGCTTGTTTATTTTTATTTTTATTTTTTGTTTTTGGTTTTTAGGTTTTTAGTTTTTTGTATTTCGAATTTATTTTTATTTATTTATTTATTTTTTGTCCTTATCCTTGCATTGAGGACAATGCTAAATTTAAGTGTACGGATAGGATACTTGAGTCGTAGTTAAAAAAAAGTTTTGAAAAATGTCCCTTGATTTTGTTTCTTTTTGCACATAAATGGAAGATGATGATACTTATCGGGAATCGGTTTTTCAAACTACTAATAATAAGATATAATTAAAGAACACGCACTTAACTTGTGATGTGTCAGTAGACTCAACCTTGAGAATGAAAGGACAGTTTGATAGTTGGTTTATAAACGATAAAATATAATTTTTAGTGGAAAACACGTTAAGTCTGTATAAAATACGAGATGAAAGGTCGGCCATACTCAAGCCTCATTTTTAGTTTGATTGTAGAAAATTATGAATTTTAAAGAAATCTGAATACGTTATCATACGATGCTTGGGTAGGTTTAACGTTAGAGTATGCCGTGTAGCCGGTGATATAAATTTAAAACTTAAACTTCTAGTTTTAGTGTTTAACACTTCATAGGCGTATGGTTTTATGGTCTTAAATCCTGTATTTATGGGATGCCCCGGGGTTAGGAGACTATGGGTCTGTATGCAGTTATTCATCTGGTATTTATATTTTCTAAGTGGATTTATGGATATTTCAAATGGCCTAAAAAGAGCAAACCCGCAGTTTATCTGCCAAATTATAAGTCATTAAACATGATCACAAAGTGCTTTAAAAGTGCAAATTCACTACTGACTTGATCATACATGTTGTTAGTCATATGGGGTCCTCGTGCTCGCGTCTCATTACCATTAAGAAACGGACCACACGGGACACGTCATATGTAAGCCCTACAGATGAATTCATGCATACTCACCTATGGAGATGGACTTTGGGGTGTTGCTTGATAACTGGGGTATGTCATGTAGTGGGGAACACTAGCTAGTTAGTTGAATAATTGAACCTTAATCGTATCTAATGTTGCTTGGTAAACTTTGATGCTTAAACTTAGGTGGATAGACAATATCCTTGATCGTTTTAGCTATTCATGAAAAATGTGTAACAATGTTTTAATCTGCTAATTATGAGGTTTAAGTCAAGTTGGGGTGGTTTGATCCGGTAAAATCTAAAATAAAACGGGTCTTGGCTAATTATTATATAATAATAATAATAATAATAATAATAATAATAATAATAATAGTTGGATCTTACTTGTCCCGGTAAAGACAAAGGCAAGAGTTTAAGTGGACAACAATATCGGTGATCGTAATTTTTGCGTTGTTCTAAAATTTAAGATAACCTAATATGTTTTTAAGACCGTATTTCTCTGATTCTGATCCCATTGCAATTAGACTTTCTCAGGGACGAAAAAAGATAAGTGTGTGGATATTTGATATAAGGCTAAATATATAAAAATCCCTAGTATATTTAATATAATATTTTATTAGCTTTCGTTCGGTTTTTATTAGAATTTGAATATTACTAATTTATTTGAATATTTTAGGTTCCGGGTTTCAATCATGTTGAAAAGAGGGCAAAAAACAAGTGAAAACAAGCAAAATGGGAAAAGACCCGTCCCGCGACGCTTTGGGCTCAGTTTTCTAGAATCTTCTACAAATATTTAGTCTATGGTCTCATATTTCCAGAATCTTCTACTAATTTTAAGTTTATGGGCCTTGAAAGTCTATATAAACACCCATAAACATAACCCTAATCATAACCTGAATACCCTAGCCAACTTGGACGAATTTGGGAGCTCAAGAGGTGATATTTTGGAGGGTTTGAAGGCTTGGAATCATACAGTGGCGTGCTTATCGATTAGGAACGAAGACCCCGGGTTTCATCACCTTTAATCTTTCGTTTCTTTTGTTTTCCACCATGAATTCCTTTATTATTGTTTTGTTTTATTTTATGATGTTAGGCTAAACATTATAGACTGCCTAGGCTTATGATAAACGGGTTTTTTTTGTTTTTGTTTTTTTTTTTGGGAACCAATGACAACATATAAGAATAATAGAAAAAAAAAAGAAACTTCAAAAAAATTTTTAGAAAAAAAGTTAAAAATAGTTTTTTAATAGTTTTTAAGTTTTCTATTTAAGAGAAGTTTTCACTGGATCCCACCCCGATATATATAGGGGATGTTTTATTTGAGAAACTTGTTGAGTTTTAAGAAATTAAAAACTTCATTTTTAAATTACATATTTAATTAAATAGATTAAATTATATGGTTGAGATTAAATATGATTAAAAATTAAAGTAGGAGAGAGAATAAAGATGTACAGTGATTACACTAATTTAAACGTCCATTACGCCTATGTAAAAAGTCGACCCGGTGCGTATAAAATTCTGTAATATTTTTACGTATACGTATGATATATGCTAAATTATATATTTTGAGTAGCTGTGGATAGTTTTTATTAAACTATATTTGGTCTCGGTTCATACTTAAAGTGTAAAGGTTTCAAGAAACAATGAGCTAAATTTGAGTAATTTTACTAAACTTGAGACCAATAAGCTAATACTCAAATAGATTTGTTTATTATTCTCTTGTTTAAAATTTTCTTAGTTTTAGAAAATGAATTATATGTTCACATAAGAATTTTAACTATTAAATTATTAACATAAACTACTACATATTTTTCTTTTATTTCGTGCAGAACATTGAATGTGTGGGACAATGAATTTCGGTTTACAAAGGCCCTAAGAAGAAAACATTAAATCGAAAATAATGTTTTGGGTTTGAAAACGATTTATTAATCTTTGTTGGGTTGGAGTACGAGACAAGCAAACCAAAAAGGAAAAGAGAATATAAGGAATTTAGGGGACGAATTATCGGAGGAGAAAAAAAAACCCCTACGCACAAAGTGAAAATATATTGAGGGTTTCGATCAATAAAAAGAGGCAGGGGCAAGAAGAGGGAAGAACACCTTGGGTCGAGCAGAGAGTATTCGGGTTCAACACCTACTCATCCAAACATCATTGATATAACGCTAAATATATATTAATCCCTTGTATATTTAATTTAATATTTTATTAGTTTACGTTCGATTTTTATTAGGATCACTACTAACTTAATTGAATAATGTAGATTTCGGGTTTTAATTCCGGTGAAAAGAGGGCGAAAAACGAGCAAAAACAAGCCGAACAGGAGAACCGACGCGTCAGGAAACGAACCAGACCGAACCAGGAAGTGAACCGGACCAGCAGAACGAACCAGACCCCCCTTGGGCCGGTGCGCCGCGCGACGGAAGAAGGGAGGCCCGCCGCGCCGCGCGGTGTGGTGAGGAGGTGCCGGATTTCCAGATTGTTCCTGTTTAAACCGTCTTAACCTATTTTTGGACCCCTGTTGCCTATATAAAGACCCCTAAACTCACCATTAATCATACCTTGAAGTCCAGACATATTAGGTGAGTTCCGAGGCGTCCGAGGCGAGTTTCCGGCAGCTTTGGAGTCGAGGAATCAGCCGGCAAAGTGCTTATCGATCAAGGACGAAGACTCCGGGTTTTATCGCCTTTATTCTTCCGTTCTTATTTATTTTTGCCATAATTTCGTCTATTATTGTTTGTTTTTTGAGATGCTAGGCTAAACGTTATAGACTGCCTAGGCTTATGATGAACCTACTTTGACGTTTTGTTTTGATTTGGGATTTATTTGCGTTATGGTTTTTATGGTTTAGTAAAAGGTTACTTATATTAAATTGATGCGTATGGATATTTAGAATTGTTTGATTAATTGTTATTATTCCATAATTGCCTAGATTATTGTTTGCCATTATAATAGGTTGCTATTAGGTCATCTACTTTGTGTTTTTGACTATTTTATGATTGATATGCATTAAGATCATAGGAATAATAATTATTAATTAATTAAACCTAAGTGTGCTGCTAACCTAAATCTGTAAAGTGCTAGGTTATTGACAGATCTTTATTATTTGATCTTGCTAGATTTAGTTATTCGTAAGGAGTCCGGCTAGGTTTGATTATTTAATTATTGTCTATTGAATCAATTAAATATATTAAATTGCCTTTGATTTCCGCGCTGTAAGGTAGGATTTCGTATAAAGGAACTAAGTCATAATTAATTAGGTGACCGTAAGGAAACTTGATTCTTAATAATGGTGTGCGTTAAAACTTATTAGAAACCCATAGGTGTCTCTTGAGAAGGGTCAGGGGTCCTGTTCGGGTTTTCTCTTAAGCGTCTATTTTACGATCCCATTCCATAACTTAATATTTTCCCGGTTAATTCATAACTGAAATTTAGGGGATTCTAGCCTAGGTAGTTTTCTCATCATCTGATTTACTCAAACTTGTGCTTACGTTTATTTTACTTGTGTTCTTTAATTAGTCTTGAATTAGTATTTTTAATAAAAAAAAAACCCCTTTAAACAAACAAATAGTCATGTCAATATTAGTTGAGTCTAATTAGTTAGTTATGTAATTTAAAGAGTCTTGTGGGTTCGATATCCGGACTTACTTAGCTGTAATAGAATCGACCGGTTCACTTGCCGGTTAGTAATTTTAGTTAAGTTAAGAGTTTAGAATTTATTAGTTAGTATCTAAATTAGCGTAATTTTAGTTAATAATATTAAGACTACTTATAGAACATCAAGTCCATCGAGAAAGCTTATTCTACTTGATGTCTTCAATCCTGTCTTGATACTTATTGAACAATCTTAATCATGATCAAATGTAAATCTTGCTCGGGGGATTGAATCATGCTCGAAGTCCATGCTTGGAACATATGACGTCTTCTTATTGCATCCATGCTTGTCACCAATGTGGTCGGACATCCTGTGCTCGAATCACTTGGTTAAAACTTGAACGATCAAGTTGTTTGCTCGATTGGCAATCCATACTCGATAGAAGAACACTCTTGCTCTTTGAAGTGTAGCTTGCTCGAAGCCTTCAACACTTAGAAGAATTCACCAGAAATGGTTCTGAAGACCATGCTCGCGGTAGTAAATCATGCTCGATAGTCCAAGCTTGCTCGAAGTCCATACTTAGCTGATTTCCAGAGGAGGTTGAGAAGATTCCAATCTTTCTTAGCAAATATCCGACTCAACATAAAATGTCAAAAACATTAAAAAATGTTGCTCCTCAGAAAATGAGTTTTTGAAGCAAAATGGGAAGATATTAGTACATTGATCATGAAAAAGATGTCAAACATGACACTCTTCTTTAAGTTTAATAATCCCTAAATCTCATTATCAACATAAAAGGTCACAAGATATTAGACAAATAAATCAAACATGACTTGGCATGAAGTTTTTCACATTTTATATTATTGAAGAGAAAGTTTTTTATAAATAAAGTATGAATAAAACAACTTGCCTTTGCCATATCTCAATATGCTCTTGATATTTCAATATTATTGAAAGAATATGAAAGTTTTGAAATAACTTCATATCCATGTATTAGAGAAAATAATAGGCATGGAATTTGTTTTACTCCACTCCCTTAACTGAATTTGAGTATTCAATGATCATTGTATATATCATGATCATTATCATAATTGAGTAAGTGGTAATGATAGTCATAATAAAAGTGAGATCGACCATCAAAATTTGACTAGTATTTATATTAACAATAAGATTGGCCACACGAAGTGGCAAAGATGCAAAGGGATTGAGAACAAAATATAGATGTTTAAAAGTGATATAACTTGAACATTTGATATGATTATACATTGTTCTCTCGTATGTTACTATTTTGTATTAAGGAAGAATAATACATATGCAATCATAAACCTGAAGTTTACAGATCATGATTATCTATTGGCATGACCGGTTAGACCACACTAAGTCAATGATGTGAAATTTATTGAAGAACCAAAATAAATTATTTATTTACCAACTGAAGGAGGGTGTGAATCCCTAAATGTAATTGAATTAAGAAAAGGATACACATAGCCTAACATGGTACCATTTAGTGTTTTAAAATCGATGCATTGTCTAAATGGCTATCAAGTTCGCAACTTCAAGTTTGCGTGAATCTGGCTAAGCTAATAAGATATTAAGCATATTATTCCAGAATGATTTATTTATTTTTTTTTATAATAATAAATTTGAGTTTCCAAGTTATTAATAATCATTGGAATAATCGGTGAACTTCATGTACATTATGTTTACACATAAATTGCTTTTGTTGAGACAATCATTGACGTCTACAGTTGATTTCGAAGCAAGTGATCATAAGAGTAACAATTTCAAAACAAAATGCAGTGAGCTTATGCAAATTCAGTTGGTTTCCGCCATGTTCGTTATAGCACCGAAACTAAAACAAAATTGTCATTCGTACGGTTTACGTTATGTTTGTCACACCCCAACTTAAGAAGGAAATGCCGGGGTGCGAACCATGGTTCACAGCTCACAAGGTACTATCATACATTATAAAATATGACAATATCTATTAATTTATTTATTTCAAATTTCAAATAAAGTGCACAAGTTTCAAATATAACAATAATAATCCCAAACTAAATAATAGAGAAAATACTCTTTATTTTATTTCCTAAGGTCTTTATATGCGTTTTTCACCTTATCTTCGAATCAA
The DNA here is from genome assembly GCF_021521415.1 of Bidens hawaiensis. Lineage (NCBI taxonomy): Eukaryota > Viridiplantae > Streptophyta > Magnoliopsida > Asterales > Asteraceae > Bidens > Bidens hawaiensis. Next base: position 5,104,958 of record NW_027491039.1, on the reverse strand, counting down.
CCGTTAACCTACATATGCGTAGAAAATAAAGAAATTTGTCAACAACACATGTTGAGTGAGATGATCACCAGTTTTCATAATACAATAATAATAAATATATAGTACATAATAAATGAATAATGATTACGCAAACAAAATAATGTGAGTAATAATCAATCAAACCTTGAGCAAATAGTGTGTCAGTTGACCATACCTCACGAACACGGGTATGGCTACTATGACTTGCATACAAATGTGATTGTCGGTTGACCATGCCTCACGAACACGGGCTATGGCTACTAAGACGGCGTATGATCATACTATGATGTGATTATGATGGACCTCTCCGAATATGATAAAATGTAACACAAAAGCAAGTAACAAATAACATTTGATTGAATACACACGATCATTTGTTTGCTAGTTTTGTGTATGTATGTAATATAAAAGTAAGTATTAGTATGCACATTTCCCCAAAACATTTGAAAACAGTAAAGGGGGAATAATATCTCACCTTGACGATTAAGTGAATAAACCGAGAGATAGAGTAAACGAGCAAAGTTAACATGACAGGTTTTCTGATCCAAACATACCTGAGACTTATACAAAATAAAATAGAGTCAAAACCAAGAAGATAGCGGCTGGAATCATTCCAAATTGATGTATAGAACTATGGTTATGAGGTTTTTCAGTAAATAAGCAAACTGGTACTGACCAGAATCCGAACAGAGAGTCGGAAGTTGGGTTTTGGTGTAGCCTTAAAATCTCAAGACAAAAATAGAAGTCTTCTGGACCGAAATCTAATTCCGATCAGAAGATAGAGAAATCGGATAGTCAAATATTTTGACTATTATCCCCTAAAACGGGCCGGAGAGTAATTGATTGACAAAACCGCATCAATCAGTAAAATTAATTGAGGGCTTTTGTTGGTTAGATAAAAACCAACGTTTTTCATGAAGACAACTTACCCGGAATGATAAAGGAGAGATGGGAAAAAGACGAGTCAAAGGGTCTTGAAGCTTTAAAGTCAAACCATAAGATGAAAGTTCTTGAAGAAAACATCATAAAACCTTATGAACGATTTTTTTAGAGATAGGGGCAAAGTTTCCAGATTATTTTATGGTTTTAGGTTATGTTATTTTAAATAATAAAGCCCATAAATTCGTTTATTTGGTAAACGAACTCGTTTAGGAAACAAAATAATCAATAAATGACAAATTCATGTCCAATATATTAAAGATCTTGTCTTAAGCATCAAGAAAACGACTTGAGATATTTTAAAACAATAATTGACATAACTTGGAGCTTAAGTTTCGTTAATTTAGTCGAAAACATGAAACAATTGGTAAAAATTAGTCCTTGTAGTTGCCGAAAATGCACTTTTAGCCATTTTTAGCGATTTTAAAGGTTGTTAAGGACTATTTGGCATGATTAAAAGTTATGAAATTATAAAATATGTTAAACCAGTTAAATATAATTAGATACAAGTTTTAAATAGTTCGAAAGATCCGAATTGCATTCCCGAATCGGTTTTAACATAAACAAATACAAATACGAAAAATCCAAGATGTTACAGTCTCCCCTAATTTAGGGAATTTCATCCCGAAATTAAGGAAAACTAAAACATAATTGTGTTGCAAATAATTAAACTTTAAGGAAAATATTGTTAAATAAAAGTTAAAATTTATCATAACATAGAACTTTTAATAGCCGAAGCAACGCTTCAAATGACAATCCGATAAGGGCACTTATATATAGGATGTACCAGCGGCGTATCCATCAAGTCCTTTTCATCTTTACAATTGTACCGTTACCCAAACTACTTTTGGTTCTAGATTATGACACACACAACTGTAGGTGTTATGATTTCCATGCGAGGACTTGGATAATTATGTATGCATCCATAATTACTCTTATCGCCGGATGGTCCGCATAATCCGTCCCATCATGTGGGTTACAAAACAGAAAGACATAATTTTGAGAGAAAGCAAATGTTTTTAATTTTAAAGATAAAATAAGAAGATCATAAATGTATAAATCTTTAAAATTTGAAGGAAAATGAAATCCTAGACGTTCAGAGAGTGATGAACGAGGATAGGAATATAAGATAACCAACGAACTTTTGTGAACTTTATAAATAATAGAAAATAGCAAACAAGATTTGTTATGAATTTACGAAAACCTATCACAACAAAAATTAAGTGAATGATTTAATAATAGCTTAATTAACAACAAATCTTAAAATGAGTAATGACATGTGAAACCTTTAAATATCATAACATTAGGAATGAAATTCTTAAGACTGAGAGAGTATAAATTTGAACAAAGTTAACGAAGATTTTGATGAATCGAGTTTGGTTAGATGAGAAACTTATGAGATTTAAAGAAAAATTGATATAAAATTATAGCATTGCAAGTTGTAAATTTGAGATAAGATGAATTCAAATTACAAAATTAAAATATTAAAATAAATGGTAAATAGTAATTGAAATATTAATTAAAATACGAAAATGTACGTATTCAAACAAATCGTTAATAGATTAAAGCGGATATTCTCGAATCACCGAGATAGTCCTATTCCAAATAAATCTTTATAATATGAGGTGGGTAATTGGAGAATCCACGAATTACGAGAAATCTTCCTATTTCCACAAAATCGTAAAAAAATAATATGAAATAAGTAAATTGAATTATCCATGGTTTATCATGGAAGTTTAAATAAATAACGAATATTAAATTAAGAATGAAGATAAAATTAAGTTGTGAAATAATAAAATAAAATACAGGGTTAGAAATGCATGAATCATCATGACTATTCTAACAACTAACGAAGTAATCATCGAAACGTTCAAAATTCTCAAGATGTATCAAAAATTCAAAGTATGGAGTTGAAATATTTATGAACCACTGTGTAATTTCAACTAAATAATGAAATTTAATAAAAATGAAAATAGATCGTTGAGATACCCACGAACAACCGCAGGTTTTCAACAAGATAGTGAAAATGGCAATAAATAAAATAAGTGATTGAGTTATACATGGATTTCCATGAAGATTCAATCAAGAAGGAAAAAGTCAATTTAATAGTAAGAATTAAATTAATTAATGGAAGATTTAGTTTAATAGTGAAAATTAAATTTAAATGATGAATAACTCAATTTAATAATAAAATAACAATAATTGAATTTTAATAATAAAGACTTATAAGATGGAAGATAAGTTGTGAAAAATGAGAAGTAACACAAGATTAATGAAAACAAGAAGTACTAAAATGTTAATAGTTAAAGTTGAGGGTAAAGATTGAAACGTGTTTGATAGTTTGAGAATATGATAAAAATGAAATAACTTAGAGAAGATAACTTAAATAACATAACAAAATGATATTTGCACTAGCAAACTGTGATAAGTGTGTCGGAGAAATGTGTCGAATCATGGGAATTAAAATGCTTTGATTACTTGGAGTAAAGAGAATAACTCACGTCATGAAATTTTGATTAAGAAAAATCAATTGAATAAACGAATATCCCTTGTTGGGTTGGACTTTCCATAAGCCTTCCATGGCATTTTATGTTCCCAACTTTTTAGCATACCAAAATAAATAACTTTTTGAATTGGGTTTCCATAAGCTTTCCATGGCATTTTATTGGCCCAGCTAAATAACAAAATATCGATTTGTGAGTTTGGCCTCCCATGAGCGTTCCAAGGCATTTTAAATGGCCTAACTAAATAACAAATTATCAAAACAATTGAGTTGGTCGGCCCATGAGCGTTACATAGCATTTTAACTGGCCCAACTAAATATAGAATTAACGGATCCAAATATGAATAGTTGGAGTATCTCGTGAACCACCACGGACGATACGTTCCAACCAAAAATCAAACTGAAAATGGGTTGAGAAATGGCTAGTTAGAGTGCCCATGGATTTACATGGATTTTTCACCCAACTAAATATTTAAAACAATAATGATAATAATAAAATATTGGAAAATTTTCCCGAATTTAGCCACGAAATCACCGTAAATTCGGTTTTTATAAAAAGGAATGTAACCGTCAAATTGGTTACGTTGGTCACTTAAAGTTCCGGTCGTATTGCATTTGTTCCACTTTAGCCTATAGGATCGAGTACTTTGGTCAGGTTATCCTCCAGGTAAATAATAGCGTCTTACCTTGGGTTCTCGGAACCGTTTTTCCAAGGCCCGACTCACAGTTCTCTCCCCCTTACGCTTACTACAAGAACATGTCATACTCCCATGCTTTAAGGTGCGGGAGTAAAATCAAAACTAGGGAATTCTTAAGGAATTTTCCAAAATAAAAACAATCTACTAAATTTATTAAATAAAGGAATTTAAAAATATTTTGAGAGTGAGGCATAACCTCGGAGTTTGTGTGTGTATAATATTAAAACAATAATATAAATACATAATCTAAGTAAGTTGTAAACACATAATAATAATAAGCACATAAGGCAATCAAGTAGGCACGTATAGGGTTCTAAGCATATTATTAGGACTTTTCTAACCACCTATCTTATAAGCTTTGGCTCTGATACCAATGTGTCACACCCCAACTTAAGGCGGAAATGCCGGGGTGTGAACCATGGTTCACAGCTCACAAGGTACTATCAAACATTATAAAATATGACAATATCTATTAATTTATTTATTTCAAATTTCAAATAAAGTGCACAAGTTTCAAATATAACAATAATAAACCCAAACTAAATAATAGAGCAAATATTCTTTATTTTATTTCATAAGGTCTTTCTATACGTTTTTCACCTTATCTTCGAATCAACCGTTTCCCAACATATGCGTAGAAAATAAAGAAATTTGTCAACAACACATGTTGAGTGAGATGATCACCAGTTTTCATGATACAATAATAATAAATATATAGTACATAATAAATGAATAATGATTGCGCAAACAAAATAATGTGAGTAATAATCAATCAAACCTTGAGCAAATAGTGTGTCAGTTGACCATGCCTCACGAACACGGGTATGGCTACTATGACTTGCATACAAATGTGATTGTCGGTTGACCATGCCTCACGAACACGAGCTATGGCTACTAAGACGGCGTATGATCATACTATGATGTGATTATGATGGACCTCTCCGAATATGATAGAATGTAAGCACAAAAGCAAGTAACAAATTACATTTAATTGAATACACACGATCATTCGTTTGCTAGTTTTGTGTATGTATGTAATATAAAAGTAAGTAATAGTACGCACATGTCCCCAAAACATTTGAAAACAGTAAAGGGGGAATAATCTCTCACCTTGACGATTAAGTGAATAAACCGAGAGATAGAGTAAACGAGCAAAGTTAACATGACAGGTCTTCTGATCCAAACAGACCTGAGACTTATTCAAAATAAAATAGAGTCAAAACCGAGAAGATAGCCGCTGGAATCATTCCAAATTGATGTATAGAACTCCGGTTATGAGGTATTCAGTAAATCAACGAGCTGGTACTGACCAGAATCCGAACAGAGAGTCGGAAGTCAGGTTTTGGTGTAGTCTTAAAATCTCAAGACAAAAATAGAAGTCTTCTGGACCGAAAGCTAATTCTGATAAGAAAATAGAGAAATCGGATAGTCAAATATTTTGACTATTATGCCCTAAAACGGGCCGGAGAGTAATTGACTAACAAAACCCAATCAATCAGTAAAATTGATTGAGGGCTTTTGTTAGTTATATAAAAACCAACGTTTTGCATGAAGACAACTTACCCAGAAAGATAAAGGAGAGATGGAAAAAAACGAGTCAAAGGGTCTTGAAGCTTGAAAGTCAAACCGTAAGTTGAAAGTTCTTGAAAAAAACATCATAAAACCTTATGAACAATTTTTTTTTAGAGTTGGGGGCTGAGTTTCCAGATTACTTTAGGGTTTTAGGTTATGTTAGTTTAAATAATAAAGCCCATAAATTCGTTTATATGGTAAACGAACTCGTTTAGGAAACAAAATAATCAATAAATGACAAAATCATGTCCAATATCTTAAAGATCTTGTCTTAAGCATCAAGAAAACGACTTGGGATATTTTAAAACATTAATTGACATAACTTGGAGCTTAAGTTTCGTTAATTTAGTCAAAAATATGAAAGAAATGGTAAAATTAGTCCCGGTAATTTCCGAAAATGCACTTTTAGCCATTATAAACGATTTTAAAGTTGTTAAGGACTATTTGGAAGGATTAAAAGTTATGAAATTATAAAATTTGTTAAACCAAGTTAAATACAAATAGATACAGGTTTTAAATAGTTTGAAAGATCCGAATTTCATTCTCGAATCGTTTTAACATAAACGAATACAAATACGAAAAATCCGAGATGTTACGTTGTTCGTTACGGTACTGCAACTATAAAACACAAAAAATACAAAAATTCGTTGACTAGTAGGGTGCCGCCAAGTGGCTCAATGAGTGTCCTTACGGCACCAAAGTTGTCATTTGTTATATATAATAATGTAGCGCTAGAAATTATTAGGATCAAGATTTGAAATCTGCCTATGAGTGAAAGTATAAAAATGATTTGTAAAATTGAAAAGACGCAACTAAGGCAGAGTTAAATTCTCAAATGAAAAGGAAAGTTTTCGGACTAGCAGTCCATAGAACTAGAGTTGTAAAATTTGTTGGATACAAGCAGGTCTTTTATGAAAATTAAGTGATACAAGGCAAAATTAGTGGCACAATGATTTTGCAAATACTTATGATTGATTGTGAGAAGACATATTCTCCAACGATGGAAGCAATGACTTTCTGATACCTAAATAGTCTGGTAATACTAAGAGACAGTTGATATGTGTCTAACAATTTTAGTGATTCACTTAATAACTGAAAGGTTTACGTGAAAGTATATAAAGGATTCAAATTATCAAATCATGTAAAGTAAGTTCTCGAGAGCAATATGACTCATGTTGTATACATATTCAGATTTTGTGTTGTGATTATTTTATATGATGAATATAGCTGGAGCTCCTGAAAGTTAGTTCCTAAGCGCATAAATGCGTAAAATGTTAACTTAAACATCTTAAATATGTAACTCTTATTCACCAATATACATTCATAGAAAAGTTGTTCCCGATAATTTTGGCATCTCAATGTATAAAAATGGTACATTGAATATCGGAAATTACTTGGATGTTATCAACTTTTGCAATTAATTTGCTAAGTGATAAAGTTTATGTGCCAAAACTCTTGAAAAGAGTGAATGCTCATGCATAATTGGTCAAGATGGAAAGAAGACCCTAATGGGTTGTCTGAAGCATATATAAAGTTATGCTTACTAAGCATGAAAACATGTGGGGTCAAGCATGGTGATAATCAGAAGATATTGTGATAAAGAATTATATAAGTTTGAAAAAGTAGTCATACTTTTATCAACATTTCAACATTAAAAGTTCACTATAATCACAGTTTACATTTATGAACTTTTAGAGGGGAAATTTTTGAAAGACCTTGACATGGTGTGATCATTGCTCAAATTATAGTTTGAGTATGTGTGTAATTATATGTTAATCAATCCATCAAAGTGCATCTAGAAGATGATGAAACATTTTATCATGGACAAATTTCATCATTTGAGTACGTTAAAGGTTTTTCAACAATGCATTACATATCATTTACTAACACAAAATAAAACATTATTAGTTTAGAAGTACTATAATTAAATGCATATGAGCATTAATATTTATTGCTAGCTATAAATGATTTCTATATCTTTTATTTTTATTTATCAACATGTGTCCAGTTATGAGACATCAGAATGGGTTAAAATATATATTTCAGGTATGAAAGATATGTGCTTATATTGTACTAACCCATCAAAACAAGTTTGGCTAGTCTTGTTGATACAGAAAAACACAAGGTTATCAATACAGTGGTATATGTTTACGACATGATGTAATAGAAATTTTCACGCGAAGATCATGCAACATTGTTCAACCTAACGATTCGCATGTTAAGGGACGAAAACGCAAATGATTGACTACAAAATTTTTGGGCAACTTTCACAGAATCTCGATATTTATCATTTTAACAGATATATAAATTAGGAGGAGACAATCTCGCTACACTCTTTTTTCCTTAGCTATGGTTTTGTACCGCTGGGTTTTCCTAGAAAGGTTTTTAATGAGCCAGCATCTCCAAGTGTATTAAGTTGATAACCAAGGGAAGTGCTATAAATATATTAATATTATGGTTATCAATTCCTAATATAGATTAGCTTTTTCTTAAAGTTATCATTTCCTGTAAATATTCCATTGTATTTTATGTATTATATACCTAATTAATAAAATCTTCATCTTTCTTCCTACATGTTTCTCTCTTATTGCTTTGCTATTGGGCTAGTTTCAAAACACTATTTACTTTTTTGGATTCTTATCAACTACCTATTTTTGTTTGATAATAATTTAAACTTCTTTTTAGTGCTTTTCCCGTTTAAAAATTTGATTCTTTTTTTTTAATATTAGACTTGAACATGATACGACACCATAATTTTTTAACGACCAACAAACAGAGAATTGGCTAGGTATTCCGTACGGGTCTACAAGGTGACCCAATGGCAAAAGACCACCGCCAGCTAGCCCAACCCAACCGTATGAATCCCTTAAGTGCCTCTAAGTTATCTCTAGTTCTGGAGAAAACCCACCTGCTCAAAGGCCCATTGGTGGTAAAACCCGAACGCCCTCTGGATCGAACTAGAGATCCAAGATCTTATTTCTTCATGGAGCAACCCATACCCTTCCAAAGTGTTGTTTGTAGGGATTAAATGTTGGTCTTCATAGAGAAACTCATGCTTTCTACCGCTATACCACAATAATTTGGTAAAAATGAATTATGCATGGTACGCTATATATAAGAGACATTACAAGGTATTTACGGTTTATCATTTATATTTTTGAGGTTGGTGTACTACGGTTTTGATGGCGTATTACTATTAAAAATCCACGTCTTTTTATAATCGGGTTGTTTTTTATTTGATGGCTGATAGTTACTGTATACCTATAGGTTTAAGGATAAACGGCTTAGCTAGATGAGGCCTAGACCATATAACCCATGGTTGTGTTTACAACGTATAGATCTATGACTTGTATTATGGATATTTGAATAGGTCAAATCATGTATGAATAATCAAAGCGTAACAAAAATGGTATGAATAGTGAAAGCCTTACCAACACTTCAATTCAAGTCAAATAGATCTACGGCTCGCATGATGAATTTTTTGGCTTATATTATTTATTTAAAATTTAAAATTCGATTCAAGGGGTTGGATTCCGGTATAACAGACCATATGCGGTTTGCCCAACTCTCATGGGTCTCTTATTTAGGAACTGTATGGTAACCTCCTAACAGTAATTAATAGGCTACCTCTTAATATCTCATAACATCTTAATGGTTAAGAGGTAGCCTCAAGTCTGAATGGTTAAGGTTACCTCTTAACCATTAAGAGACTACTAGCAAAAGTACCCGCGCGTTGCTGCGGGTTCGCGTAAATTATACCTTCGTATTGGTTTATAGTATTTCGCGTAAATTACTGCGGGTTCGCATAAATTATACCGAATCTCATATAGTGTTGTTGTGTAAACCATAGAAAACAATTTTCTGTTTTTAATGTAACGAGTAGTGGGGATCTACGAGTGCAAGTATATTGGTGGGATTGCGGGGGGTTTGAACAAGAGGATCCACTTATCTCGAAGCAGGGACCATAGGCTGTATGATATGTTGTGGGTTTCATAGTTAGGAGCATGTGCGACGAGTTGTCAATGTTTCCCAAATGGGCGCGAAAGCAAAACGCTTCAATGCATGTAACTTTTAAAATGTTCGCGGGATTACAGTCCGATTCGTTAGACCAATAAAAAAGAGCTCGAAAAAAGAAAAAAAATAGTGTTTAAAAGGAAATAAAAGAAAACTAAGGATGTGGTTTGAAAACAGTAACTAAATTATTTAAAAAGAAAAATTATTTAAGTTTAGGGATGTATGATAACCTTATTGAAATTAAGGGGTTGAAACGTAAGTTTGTTAAAAAACGAAAATAAAAACAAATGAAAGTCTAATATACATTTTATTAATATAGTATATAAGTACAACCAAACTTAATTTGGTTTACAACATGTTTAAGATGCTTTCAAACACCTAAATAATTAAACTCTAATTATTCTATCCTAACAAAAGAGTTGGAATTTGTTCTTCATTTTAGATGGATTTAAGGTTTTACACCTGTGATGGTTCGTGTTGTTTTTATCCCAACGTAGCAGCTAGAACTTGGATTCTAGATACATGTACACAAACGGGGTATGATGAACAATAATATTTAATCAAAACACATAATTTTATGATTTAAACTACAGACATCATTGATTATATGTGAATTCCCAAGCCTGAAGTCGATTCAACTCCTAAAAGGTGCAAGTAAATGAACAAATATGTCTTTTGATTAAATACTATTGTGCTCATGCCAGTTTTTATAAATATTTAGAAAAAACTTTGTATAATTTATGTTATAAAGTACCTTTGTATTCTCTCCCATAGGATAGTGTGTCAACGATTCGTTTTGGTCGGTTTTGATGAAAAAAACGACCAAGCCAATAACTATGATTTGAGAAATGGCATACCAATTTGGCGGTACCGACTGGTTTATAAAACCATTTAAGAACATGGTCACTTTATTACAATAAAAACGACATTGATAAGAGCCGATACATGCCACAATATGTATACCTAATGGTTGGTGGGTCATACAGTGACGGGTTTGAGCGGACGAAAAATACATTTTGTTAACTTCTTCATCTTCGCTTTTTTTTCACTTTGGTTAGGATCAAAATGAATTTACAATAACTAACTGCTTTTCATACAAACTTTAATCATATATTAATATTATACAAAGATTTATGTAACCATATCTAAGCATTAACTATAAAACAATATATAATAAAGGTGTTTGTGAGTCAACCCACCACATCAACTCATTTTGACCCGTAGTAAAACAACTCGATGCACAACCCCATTTGACAGTTACCACTTCTAAGAAAAACCATGTTTAACCTTTAAAGTCAAAGTCTGAATCATTCGCAACATGAGAGTCATATTTACCAACTCACTATTTAAAATACGACATACTTTTATATCAATTGATCAATATAAAACGAATAATACCTCCTCAGCAAACACAATAACGGGACTTTGTCCATTAGATACTTGATGTGCTAAAAGTAGTCTAATAAAAACACGCTAATCTAGACACGAAGTAATAAATTCTAGACTCTTAACTTAACTAAAACTACTAACCGACAAGTGAACCAGTCGACTCTAGTACAGCTAAGTAAGTCCAGATATCGAACCCACGAGACTCTTTAAATTACGTAAACTAGCTAATTAGACTCAACTAATGCTGACACGACTATTTTTTTTGTAAAAAGGGGTTTTTGTTTAAAATACTAAATTAAAACTAATTAAGAAAAACAAGTAAAATAAACGAAAACACAAGTTTGAGTAAATTAGATGATGATGAGAACACTACTTAGGCTAGAATCTCCTAAATTTCAGTTATGAATTAACCGGGAAAATATTTAGTTATGGACTGGAATCGTAAAATAGACACTTAAGAGACACCTATGGGTTTCTAATAAGTTTTAACGCACACTAGTATCAAAAATCAAGTTCCTTTATGGTCAACTAATTAATTGTGACTTAATTCCTTTATACGAAATCCTACCTTACAGCACGGAAATCAAAGGCAATTTAATATATTTAATTGATTCAATAGACAATAATAAATAACCAAACCTAGACGGACTCCTTACGAAGAACTAAATCTAGCAAGATTAAATAATAAAGATTTATCAATAACCTAGAACCTTACAGCTATTTAGGTTAGCAGCACACTTAGGTTTAATTAATTAATAATAATTATTCCTATGATCTTATTCGAAATCAATCATAAAATAATCAAGCACACAAAGTAATTGACCTAATAGCAACCTATCATAATGACAAACAATAATCAAGGCAACTATGGAATAATAACAATTAATCAAACAATCCTAAATATCCATATGCATTAATTTAATATAATTAAACTTTTTACTAAATCATAAAACCATAATGATAAATAAATCCCAAATCAAAACACAACGTCAAAATAGGTTCATCATAAGCCTAGGCAGTCTATAATGTTTAGCCTAACATCATAAAATAAAACAAAACAATAATAAAGGAATTCATGGCGAAAATAAATAAGAACGGAAGATTAAAGGCGATATAACCCGTGGTCTTCGTTCTTGACCGATAAGCACGCCACCGAATGATTCCAAGCCTCCAAATCCTCCAAAAGATGCACTCCTAGGCCTTGGAACTCCCCAAAATCGGATGTGGCTTTCAGGATATTCAGGTTATGATTAGGGTAATGTTTATGGGTGTTTATATAGACTTTCAAGGCCCATAAACTTAAAATTAGTAGAAGATTCTGAAAATCTAAGCCCATAAACTTAATATTTGTAGAATATTCTAGAAATATGAGCCCATAGACTTTAATATTTGTAGAAGATTCTAGAAAACTGAGCCCAAAGTGCCGCGCGACGGGCCTTTTCCCATTTTGCTTGTTTTCGCCCTCTTTTCAACATGATTGAAACCCGGAACCTAAAATATACAAATACGTTAGTAATTTATATAAAACCGAACAAAACTTATAAAATATTATATAAAAAGTTCAATTCGGTTTCCAAAAAAAACATGTTTAATCAAAAGTTTCAAAACAAGTTTCAAATCTCATTCTCATGCTCCCATCATTCTATGTACCCGCTTGTTAAGAGGACAACCAAAAAGAGCTCGTGCTTTTTCCGGGCGCTCAACCAAAAAAAGATACGCATCGAAGATTTCCTCCTCTGACACTATGCCCATAATCTCCAACTCTTTGTAGATTTCCTCCTCTGAGTAAACAAGTGCACGAGAACCTTCCATTACCTTGCATAAATCCTAAAATAGTAACAAACAACATGTATTAGGCAACGAAATCATGTGAAGATAAATATATAAATTTTAGAAAAAAAAAAGTAATATTAAAATTTGATTGAATACCTTTGTGCTTTTACCAATAGCATCAGCAACATTGTTAATTGAACTCATAAGTGTTGTTGTAAATTCATCATCCTTCTCAAGCTTTCTTTTCTTACTCTTCAAAAAACTTGGATACTTGGCTTGCGAATCAGGTGTCTCTGATACAACATGAATATCATCTGCACTAGTGATATTCTCCAAGGTAATATCGTTGGTTTCCACCATTTGATCAATCTCATCAATTGTTTCCGGTGTATGATGATTTTCTTTTAGTCTCTTGTTTCTCTCTTTTGCAGTTTCTGCTCTAGCACCTGTAGCTCTATCTTTGGCAAACAACTCTAGCATCTCGTGGTAATGAAGAATTGGTTTATCCCTCCATTTTGCAGCTCCGGGACTCTCCTGTTTACAAAATCATAAAAATTACAGATAAAGGATAATTAAAAAAAATTAATGTCCAACTATATGCAAGGTCTACCTTGATCAAGTAATTTGGTGCTCGGATCCCATGAAAAACCGCTCATTAAATTCCCTTTAAGAACATCATAGAACTTAGAAAAATGATCTTTGAGTGGTTTTAGTCTATTCTTTAGATGGTCTTTTGTGAGGTCCATTCCAAAAGCTTTGCTTAGTTCCTCCACCATGTTGGTGTAAGCTTGGGGAGTAAACGTGCCATCAATTCTATTACCGTTGTCTTTCTCCGTAATCATTGCCTGCAAAAATGAGGTGTCCATTGGAGTGGTCCAATGAAATCTTGTGGACGTTCCATCTTTTTTGCTCATGGCTAATTTCTGCATAAACATATTAGAGTTTTATTCACAAATATGTATTATTAGTAAAATGTCTAACATAAACACTCATTATAAGAAACAAATATATGCTAAAGTATACAACTAGCAAATCCATATGCTAATAATACCCATTACCATTTCTGTCATTAGTGTAATCCCTGCAACAATTTTGTTTCATACTAATAATAGCCAAATATAACAATCTCATAAAGAAACTGAATTATCACTAACATTTTCATAAAGAAACCGAATAACAGTGAGTTTCCAAAGGCCCAACAATATCTATGATTAACAAATTTCAAGTTCCAAAAACTCCAAAATAGCTTATAATTAATTAGACATGTTAATTTCATTGTTTGGATGCGACAAATATTGACTCCGCATTTCATTTGCTATAGACTCTCTTATTTGTTCCCCTCTATCATCCATGGCGTTTGGAGCAAGATCCTCTACATCTTGTGTGGCATTTAACACCTCTTGTGCAACTTCATCTTCAAGTTCTCGATCACGATCAACTTCAAGTAGATAATTGTGAAGAATGCAACAAGCCAAAAATATTTGTGATTGTGTTTCACATGAGTAGAACGGTTCGGTTGTACTTCTAATTATTGGAAATCTTCTCTTTAAAACGCCAAACTCCCTTTCAATAGAGTTTCTTAGTGATGCATGTCGAAGGTTAAACAATTCTCTTGGATTCTGAGGTGCACGTTTTAAGTATTCCTTCAAATGATACCTAAAACCTCTATAAGGTGCTATGAGTGTACTTTTGAGTGGTAGACCGCCATCCACTAAATAAAATTTACCATCTGAAGTATTTAATTTATCTTCCCTAGTAAGTGCATCTTTTAAGACTCTTGAATCAGACGTTGTGCCTTCCCAGCCACTTAAAACATATGTGAACTTCAAATCGAATGTGCAAGCAGCTAATACATTGATAGTTGGATATCCTTTCCGACCTCGATATCTCGGAGCATCTTTACTAGGTACTTTCACACGAATATGTGTTCCATCAATTGCTCCTATACAATCCTTAAAAAATGGATAAAATCTTCTTTTCTCTTGAATTTGTTTTTGCACAGTATCACCGGTAGGTTGAATAAGATACTGGTCTTCTAATGATATAATTGCATTTAAGACTCTATGAAAATGCATGCTTGTTGCTGTCCCAGATCGATAATAAAACCAAGAGACGAAACGATTTCTAAAATCATTTCCAATTATATGCAAAAATCTTGCAACGTGTTCTTCAATAGTCATACGTTGAGTTGATCGGAAACCACCATCACTTTCTAACTTTTGACATAATATCATAAATGCATTCTCACTCATACGAATTATTTGTCGGCATTTTCCACCTGTTGCAAGTTCATGCAACATCTCTTCACGTACTTGTCGTCGATGTAACATCTCTTCTCCCCTACTGCGATGTGTATGATGTGCTATAAGAGCTACCACTAGACAAACCAAATGAACGACAGCTAAATGGTGTCGTCTCACCGCAAGAAATAGGTTATCGTCCATTATAAAAACAAGATCAAAACCTGTTTCAGTATAGCATATTTCTATGTAAACCATTATAATACAAGTACATAAAAAAACCATTATTAACTACTTATAATACTGATAATAAGCTTAACCCATCACATACAAAATGATAGCATGTATCTCTGTTTGGTTTGTTTGTGATAATGTGTTGAAAAGTCAAAGACTATTTGAGATGCAATCACATGTTTCGCTGTACACACACCTCTATTTGGTTTATCTTTATAACATATAAAAATAACCTAATGATGCTATTCAACTAAAGGATCATAGAAAGTCAAAGGAGATATATATTTACAACCTCTGATGCAGTTCACTTATTAAATATTAAAGTCCGAATGTTGCAAAGGGTCATATGAAATTCTTTGTTTACGATAGAAATCTAGCAATAATGAAGAATAAGATGAATACAAACCTGGAGCCTTTGATTTTGATGGCAGCAATTTTGAAGGCAGCGATTTTGATAGAATCAAAGGCGTTAGAGAAAGAAGCAGAAAATGGGTTGAAGTAATGAAGAAGATGAAAAGATTAGTTGGTAATATTGTAATTTGGTTTTTTATCCTTAGTTATCTGCCCATTTGTGAGAGGATAAGTTATTGGGAAAAAAAAATCAATTTAATCCCTCCTAACTGCTCATACTCCTTTCCTTTCCATCCTAAAAAAAACTCAAGAACACCCATCTTTTAACTATCCTTAGTTTTTCTTTCCTTTCCCTCCTTTAAAAAAACTCAAGAACAGGGCCTAAGAGTTGCAGAAGATAGCTGCAACACAACCATGAGGCAACCTTATAACCTTTTTTACCAAAAACTATTATACTAACCTACTGGCAGTGTCATATTACATCAACTAAGCTCGTATCACACTGACCCGAAAAATTGGGTGCAAAATCAGTAACAAAATGTAAGTTGGCTTCTAATTTTGCATGTAAGTTTGAAGTTAAAATAGTTTAGGAAGTTTGAAGTTAAAATAGTTTAGGTGGTTGTATGTTAGTATAGTCCACCATTGTTCAACCCGATCCTCTTTTAACTAAACCTTCTTATTCAACTGGTTTTGGAAAAAAGGTAACGGAAAATAGTTTCTGAGTCGATATTGACACCTCAATGTTGCACTATTCTTGGCATATAGGTTTCATATTTTGTTAATGTCTTATTTAATATTTTGCTATATGTGATAGATGCTGGATAGATATGAACATCATACTCTGAATTTTGAATTACTTCTTTAACTTTTACTTTCTTTCAAAATGAATAGGTTAACTTTCTTGATGACCTGTTTCAACATTCACTTCTAACTATGAAGCATTAGATTGGGGTGCCAATGAGAAGGAGGAACCTTTTTTTTCGTAACTGATCATGTGATGATTGTATTTGTTGATTTTTGTGTAGATCCTATATAATTAAAGACCTTAACGTATTGGAATCCTAAAAGTAATGGTAAATACGTAATATTGATAAAGCTAGTGATATAAAAAAGCATTATCATAATAATTGTCCCAAGTATTTAGTCACAAATAATCATTTTTCATTTCTGCAAAATTTTAAATAGTTGTGTAAATGAAACTATTTAGCAAAAAAAATATTATGATTCTATATTAAAAGTTGCTTTGCAAAGGCAATATAAAAATTTTTTTTATTGGCAAGTGCCAAGGCAAAATTTTATTAAAAATATAAAAAACTGCAAGCGCAATTTGTAATTCAAATCAAATGACTAATATTCCTTTGCACTTACCCACAAAACCCAACACTAACAATATTATATATGGGTTAAAATAGCTGCATAACTCATTAACATAACCGAAATATAAAGATTAGTATAGTGTTCAAGTATTTTCAAAGTATGCTGAATTGTTAAACTAACCCGCCATGAATCATAAGTTGCGCTTATTATAAAAAGTGGTGTTTATATTTCTTGAACCACATTTCAAGGAAAATACACTGTAAAACCGAATATGATTTAATACTTAAGAATATATAATGTTAGAGAATCAAATACAAAACCAAAAAAAAATACCACCCACACTATACAATGAAAGAGCAATGAAGTCAGGGTGTTGCCTCGAGGATTACCGACCAGTCGCAAATACAGTGACAATTGAGTTCGGCTTAAGAACGAGAGAAACGAAACGGCTACAATAACCTGCACAATTCCTAAACATTAATTTTAACATGTATCATGTATAAAATAATGTATTGAACCAGATATATGATATGGTGTTTAAAAATTAGGGGGTGCTTAGGTGAGCTTTTAAAATTACTTTTCTGCTTATTTACTTTTTGAAAAGTAAAAACAACTTTTGAAAAGCTCCAATTTGAAGCTTTTGAAGGAGCTTTGCCAAACACATTTTGCTTTTTAACAAACAAATAAGCAAATATGCAAGTTTTAAAAGCTCACCCAAACACCCCATTAAACATTAGGACAAACAAAATAGAAAAAAGATACCACCGTTATTTGTATAAGACCCGTAGAATAATTTCACAGCAGCATTCATATCCTTTAAATCCGTTAGAAACCATGGATTAAGATGATTATTCATTAAGGTACCGGCATTTCTGTGTAGCCAAATTTATGGCGGTAAGTTAACTTTTGGTTATAAGAATTTAAAGTGTTATACTTCTTCAATTAAGTAGGATTTAGTTATCAAGTTGACTATTTCATTATGTATTTGAGTTTCTTTTATCTATAATATATATAAACGAAACCCCTAAAATCCTACGTGTCGCGATTTGGTTGCTTCCCCCTTTTATGAAAGCCACCAGATTGTTTAATTTTTAAATAGAGACCTCTTATTAATTTAACCCAAATTCATGGGTATGGGTCTTACCAAAACCAAATAACTCTTAAACGGGTTATAACATCTAATTAAATTAAAAATTAATCTTACCAATTATTTGATATGAAAATCCTATAAAATAGGGATATACTAAAATTTAATATCCAATTTAAAAAGAAAAAATATTATTTATAATCAATAAGCAATTTTATAGTAAAAAAACATAAGCGAGTCATTGGTCACCAAATCCAGATAGCTTTTAAACGGGTTATAACTTATCATTTATTTATGAAACTCTTTCATCATCAAACCCTAAGTATATAATTAATTTTCTTACAATAAAGAAAATTAAAATCCAAAAAATAAATATTAAAAAACGAAAAATGTAAAACCACCGTTCTCTCAAGCCATCAGATTGCTTTATTTGTAAATGAAGGTTTCTCACGCATTTGACCCGAATTCATGGGTAAAGGTCTCACCAAACCCAGATAGCTCTTAAACGGGTTATAACTAGGGGTGTATTTTTTAACCGTACCCGAATAACAAACCCGAACCGAAGCGACCAGAGACCCAAATAACCCAACCCGAATTCACCCGAACCGATTAAACTCCTAAACCGAACCCGAGATAAAATATTCGGGTCCTTATTTGGGTTGAAATGCCCATATTCGGGTTGACCCGAATAACCCGAAGTATAAAATATCCCTAATTTTATAGGGTAGTTTAGCGATGAAGTAGCATAGTGACCTTATAAATTCTTGTTCGGTTGTTCTCAAGACTCCATATTAATATTGGATCTAACACATCCCAATGTATTAATGACCATAAAGCATGCGGAGAACGTATATTCAATTCAAAAACTTAAATAGTATAGTATTTAAACCAATATTTATTGAGCATGTTTCTTCAATCTATACAAGAATTAATCCATAAGTTACAACACTCCTTCATCTGTCTAATGCATTCTTGTATGATAAATTTCATGTTTTGCTAAATAATATATGCTATTGTTGAATATGGCTGTATATTATGGTTTTATAACGGCTTGGAATTTGGTTTTTTAATTTATGATATTGTTAAAGGTGGAATTTTATTTATTTGTTAAACCCGAAACCCAACCCAAATTTACACGAACTGTATAACCCGAAACCCAAACTTATTTGGGTCGGTTTTTGGGTCAATTTGTTTTGAGCTCAAACCCGAACAACCCGACCTAAACAACCCGAAGCCCGAATAAATAACCCGAAGAACACCCCTAGTTATAACATCTCATTATATTAAAAATTAATCTCATAAAATATTTGATATGAAAATCCTATATTATTTAAAAAAAAAGATATTATTTATAATTAAGAAAAAATTTTATAATAAAGAAAATAAACGGGTAATGAGTATCACCAAACCCAGATAGCTTTTAAACCGGATTATAACATATCATTTATTTGTGAAACCATTTTATCATCAAACCTTAAGTATATTAATTATTAACTTTCTTACAATAAACAAAATTAAAATCCAAATATACGTATATAAATATTAAAAACGAATAATGTAAAACAACCTCCGTAATACGGGGGATAAAATCTAGTAAACAATAAATCAAATTCTCAAAATGCTTCAAAAGTAAAAACACAAAAGAGAAGTTACTAAAAAATTGTAACAGTGCCTAATGGCCAATAATAACATGCGAATCTTGAAGAACAAAATTTCTCTAAAATTTTTACTTATATGGCTCAGGGTTACTGTTATAGAAGGAAGCTTCGGTTCAAAACTTACACATGTATATAAACCGAAATAAGAAAGGGAAGATTTTAAATGCATTTGCCAAAAAGAGTTTGCTTACAATGAACCAAAACTAATACTTTATACTTTAAAAAGTTAAAATCTACCTATAATATATATAAAAGAAAACCCTAAAATTCTACGTGTCGAGATATGGTCGCTCCTCCTTTTATGAAAGCCACCAGATTGTTTGATTTTTAAATGGAGGCCTCTCATTGATTTAACCCAAATTCATGGGTATGGGTCTTACCAGATAGCTCTTAAACGGGTTATAACATCTCACTAAGTTAAAAACTAATTTTACCAATTATTTGATAGGAAAATCCTATAAAATAGGGATATACTAAAATTTAATATCCAATTTAAAAATAAAAAGACAATTTTATAGTAAAAAAACATAAGCGGGTCATTGGTCACCAAATCCAGATAACTAATGGGTTATAACATATCATTTTTTTATTAAACCCTTTCATCATCAAACCACAAGTATGTTATTAACTTTCTTATAATAAAGAAAATTAAAATCTAAAAATTAAATATTAAAAAACAAAAAATGTAAAACAATCATTCTCTCAAGCCATTAGATTGCTTTATTTGTAAATGAAGGCTTCTTACGCATTTGACTCGAATTCACGGGTAAAGGTCTCACCAAACCCAAATAGCTCTTAAACGAGTTATAACATATCATTATATTAAAAATTAATCTCATCAAATGTTTGATATGAAAATCCTATAAAATAAGGATATACTAAAATTAATATCCTCTTTTATTTAAAAAAAAGATATTATTTATAATTAAGAAAATAAATGGGTAATGCGTATCACCAAACCCAGATAGCTTTTAAACCGGATTATAACATATCATTTATTTGTGAAACCATTTCATCATCAAACCTCAAGTATATTAATTATTAACTTTCTTACAATAAATAAAATTAAAATCCAAATATACATATATAAATATTGAAAACGAATAATGTAAAACAACTCCCGTAATACGGGGGATAAAATCTAGTAAACTATATTTTTATAGTCCGGTACGGTTTTATATTAGCGGTTTTTGGTTTAAACCTTAAGCCTAACCACTCATTATGGTTTGTTTTCATTAAAGTTGGCCGACCGACCTACATTTAGAAAATAAACTATATTTTTATAGTCCGGTGTGGTTTTATATGAGCGGTTTTTGGTTTAAACCGTAAGACTAATTGCTCATTATGGTTTGTTTTCTTTAAAGCCGGTCGACCGACCGACCTAAATTTAGAAAATAACTGATTAAGAAACGAAATTGTTACTGGTTCCATGAACACCGCTATTACAACCAAAGGTGACTAAACATCAACTAAACTTAGTACTAAATTCAAAATGTGGGGCCCTGACATGATTTAAATCTTACATTTTATTTGATCTTCATAATTAAAAAAATAAAATGTTATATAAAAGACTATGCATGTACCTGTAGTAAACAACCGAACATGTAGCACCAAAAGTTTGATTATGTATGTATCTACCTATATAATAAAAGAGTGGGTTCTCAAACAACAACCCTTTTTTATAATTCACCAGCAGCCTTCAAATTGCCATGTGGCATTTTCTAATTTTTTTTTTTAATCTCTTCAAAACAAAAATCACCCCTCTCTAAGTAATATTCAGATATTTTAAATCCTATCAATGAAGACATTCACCATCTTCCCATTCTGCTCAGAAATTATTTGAAGTCGATCAATCATCAACAGGTATATATCAAAGCTTATGTCAATTATTAAACAATCGATCAATCTTCAACATCTGATGTTGATTGTTAAACAGTCTGATTCATCTAATCTTAGTAATCCGATTTAAACAATCAATTATTTGTAAGCGGATTTAATTAACAATCCAACCTATCAATTTTTGTAATCCGATTCACAGATTCAATTCAAATAAGGTTGTTGGCTGTTCAATATCAATTAACTTTAATAATTATGATTCGATATGAATGTTTTAGGTGTTAAAACAAAGCTTAGATTTCGATGGTGTTGTGGTGGATCTCATGGCAAGCACCACCATGAAGGTAAATAATTTAAATGGTGATCTCTTTGTTTTCTAGATATTTATTATGATTTATGAACTTATTTTGGTTTTAAACGTTTGGTTCAATTTTCAATGATTTTCAGTGGGTTGATACAATCGTATGAATAATCAACCTGTTAGAGGCTCCTCTTGCTTCTGCATCTTTGTTTTCATACGATCTGGTCCTGATTACTCTAAAATTCTTCTATGAAGGGCAATTAAGGTAAGTTAAAAGTTAAAATTTTTAAGGTTTCAATGAGGTATGCAATATTTGAAGTTTTGTTTATGGTTTTAGGTTTCAATAAGATATGAAATTTGTATTTTTGTTCATTTTCATAATAAGTAATTGTATTACAATTACAGCCAACGATCCATTGTTTTATGAGCCAAGTGATCTTGCTACTCAGTTGCCAAACGGGTGTGTTTTTCTGCTAGGTTTAAATTTCAAGTCTCATGGTAATGAACATTTGAAAACTGAACTGATCTTTGAATTCTATTTGGTTTACTTTAACAACTTTATATGCTGAAAAGGTCCTAATTTTGGTGTATTTGATCTAACAGAACTTAGCCGTTGTGGAGGTAATTACATAGTTGGTCCGTCCCGAAGTATGCAAGAAAGCATTGTGCATCCCTAGTTTGTAAAAGTAAGATGAATGAATTAAGTTTGTTCATAATTTTCTTACAATTGTGTTTCCACTAGAATACTACTGGCTATAAGTCATTTTTGTATTTGTGTCTACTAGCAATGAGAAAGATGAAAGAAGAGTGGAATCATAGTAACTTTAAACCAAAACAAAGGCACCCATAAAAAACAACCATTGTTTTTTTTATCTTTTAGACATTAGTTTTTTGTGTTTATAATAATTATTCTTTTATATTTTTAACATCAGTATTATGCCTTTATAATACTTATTCTTTTATATATTTAACATCAGTAGTACTAAGCCTTTATAATATTTATTATAAGAGGTTTTCACTTTCTTATTTTCTATAAGTTGTGATTGGATTGGATGTTGCTGCATTTGAATTTTATGCATAGAAGGACAAGACATATGTTCTTAACTTTAAGGAAGAGGTAAAAGCGTAATATTTCATGTGTTTAGTAAGTAGCCTATCTTTTTATATATTCAATTATAATACTATTTAATTAATTTTTTCATTTAAAATTATATTCAAATTTGTAAGAGAACAAGATAATTATAGTAAAAAATAATCTTTTGATTAAAATGTTATATAGAGATCTATTATTGAATTAGATAGTTTCTTGATGGATTTCAAATTCCATATTTTTATTTTTTATATTGAAGACATTCTGGAAGCTTGGTGAAATTTTGAAGCTTATTTTGGAAAACTGCAAGTACTTTTCAATACCATCTACATACTGAAAGTCATAATTTTGTCATAGTTGTTGTCATACCAATTGTAAATTGTAAATGGCTGATTATGGTCACTATAACATAACTCATATATATGGTAAGTGAGCAACTCTATATATTTTATAGTTAGTGTTTACCTATTTTTTATTTGTTACAGATTTCTTAGGAAACACAAATTATTAACTTTTTTAATTATAACACACCCAAAGGGCATTTTGGGTAAGTTTTGTTTACAAAACAAAAGATTGTTTTGGGAACTTGAAGTTGATTATTATTATTTTTTATTATATCCCATGGTATTATAATTAATTGACACTAAACATAACATAACGCACATTATTTCCTGATTTATGTAACATATCAAGATTTATGGTGTCTTATATATTCAAACGCAACTAATGTCAGGTGTATTGATTATACCCATATTATCGGTATTTCAAAATTAAGTCACTCTAATATTTATTTATTATAACATAGTTACATCAGTTATGGATTTAAAATTCGGTCCCCATTTTTAAATTCCTTTCCATTATATTTGAATATGAATTTATAGCTACATAAATTAAAGATTTAAGCTTTCTTGCATAAGTATTATATTTTTCGTCATTATTTTTTGTTGTTTATTGTGTGCAGACATGATTCTTGGATTGTTGCAAGGGCAAAGAAAATGTAAAAAAACTTATACATCTCCTGTCATCTTTATGATAGATGATGAGTTATGATTTGGTCTGCATACTGTATTTTGGTTGTAGCTTATTAATTTTGGTTGCATCATGAGTGGTGATATGGGCTATGGCCTTTATTTTGCTTAATCATATTGCGGTGTAAAGTGGTGTAAAGT
The DNA here is from genome assembly GCF_021521415.1 of Bidens hawaiensis. Taxonomy (NCBI): domain Eukaryota; kingdom Viridiplantae; phylum Streptophyta; class Magnoliopsida; order Asterales; family Asteraceae; genus Bidens; species Bidens hawaiensis. The sequence goes on along the minus strand of NW_027491039.1, from coordinate 5,080,769 downwards.
GGTAGTATGATTGTTTCTCTTTTTATAATTCTTTGTTCATGTTTTTTGTTTTTTAAGTTTTCTGGATGTTTGAATGCTGAATATGAGCTTGATGTCTTTCATTAACAAAGGGTATCATTTAGGAGTTTTATGCAAATTTGATCACTGTAACAATTGCTTTATAGTTGATAAATATTGTTTTTTTCTAACTATTTCAATTGGCAATTAACATTCCGACAATTTTTTAGAATGTCTATATTTTGGCAATTAACTTAAAATATGACGTTTTTATATGTTCTTTTATTGATTGTGGTTTTTTATTATATCATTTTGTTGAACTGGGTTTTTTTACATGATTTTTGTTGGTGTTTTCAGATTAAAAAAAAGTATTGTAAAAACATTTATTAACTACTACAAAATAGTAAAATACTAATATTTAATTTTATAAAATTAATACTAATGTTGAAGTTTATTAAGACACAAGGTTGATTGATCAAAATTCAAAATTTAGAATTAGGCAAGTTGTTAACAAAGAACTTTCTAAATTTGGATGATGAAAGAGTATTTGCCTCAATTTAGAATGGTTAAATCAAGGGTTAAAATGTGTTCAAAATTTCAATTGCAGCAAAAAAAGAAGAAAAACAAAAAGAAGACTTTGTTCCAAATTTGGATGATAAAAGCCTTTGTCTCAGTTTAGAATGGTTAAATCAAGGGTTAAAATGTGTTCAAAATTTCAATTGCAACAGAAAAAGAAGAAGAAAAAAAAAAGAAGACTTTGTTCCAAATTTGGATGATAAAAGCCTTTGTCTCAGTTTAGAATGGTTAAATCAAGGGTTAAAATGTGTTCAAAATTTCAATTGCAACAAAAAAAGAAGAAGAAAAAAAAAAAGAAGACTTTGTTCCAAATTTGGATGATAAAAGCCTTTGTCTCAGTTTAGAATGGTTAAATCAAGGGTTAAAATGCATTCAAAATTTCAATTGCAACAAAAAAGAAGAAAAATAGAAGTTAAGTGACTTGTGAATAGTATTTTTTTTCATGTTTCACATTTTGTAATTATTTATATTATTCTTTTTGCTATTTTATTTTATTACAAACTCGTGTATTACACGGTTCTAACCTAGTTTGTAATGTAGGGGTAGGGGGTAGCACCAATGTAGTATAAAAGAATGACGTGATGCCACGATTTTTGATAATCCCTGGGTTCAGGTCCGGCTCGATGTTAACAAAATTGTTTGTGAAGCTCTTCCATGTTATTCGTTTCGAATATCTTTTTCGTAAACTAATGATATATGTAACCATGACCTATTCCTGCAAATAGGTAGATATATACGGTCCGCATATTACAAACATTTTATATCTTAAAACAAAAATTGCGCCCTAGTTAATACATCCTAGATAACTGCTATTTAATATTTGATGGGTTCATACTATACTATCTTTGTAAGTTCGTTTTCATTCTTATATCTTTCTCTCGCTTAGATATTACTATATAGTTATTACTTATTAGTAGAATTGTAAGTTTTGAAAGGGTAAATCGGGTATTAAATGAAATTAAAGTTTAGCATATATTACAAATTTCAAAAGTCGGCTTAGAAGGAAATAAATGAAAAACAAGCAATTCACTATGGGAAAATGCTACATACAAAATAGTTTATTCACCATGGCATGTGTTGCACAAGCAATTGAACGAAAATAAATAGTAACCGTGCAACTAAAATTGTGCAGCTAAGCAGGAAGACCTCTGAATGTAATAAGTTGTGATGGAGCGCATTCCCTCTTTGTTGTCCTTGGCTAAGAGGAATAGTCCGTTTCCATCAGTCGTCTGTCCGATATGCGAAGACGAGCTGGAAACGGCAGAACATATATTTATGTCATGTCAATTTGCCCAATCGGTGTGGAGTGTAATTGGTTTTTGGTGAAAGGTCCCGCCAATTTATGCCTTTTCGACTCGTGATTTGCTGGAACTTTACAAGTGAATCTATGCCATCCCGAGATGCTAAGGCATTTCACGCAGTTTCTCACGATAATTTGGTGCCTTTGGAAGATGAGAAACTCTTTGGTGTTTGAAAGGAAGCCGCCACAGTTGAATCATATAATAAGTGAGATTAAAACGTTAAGCTTTTTATGGGTGAAGAGCAGATATATGAATACGACCCTAACGTGGGAAAAATGGTGTAGTTTTAATCTTAGTTCCTAACTGTAACGGAGTGGTGCAGGTAGTTTTTCCGCTGTGGTTTTTGATTGTATTTGGGTGGCTGTTTCTGTTGTATGCTTGCTTCTTGCAAGCTGTTGGTTGTTATAAAATTGTTTTGTTTGTCATTCAAAAAAAAAAATGTAATAAGATTATCATTAGCCTTTTGTTCTATTTATGGCTGACTTTGACTAACAGTTTCCACGTATGACCTGCTGTTTTCTTCTGTTTCGGTATCGACTTCATGAGTAATTAGTTATTGGTTATATCCACCAGAAAGGAGCGGAACTTATGGAACTCCATCTGGTGTCAACGGGCCGGGTTGACCGTAATCATTTTCGTTATGCTGACAGGTGGCGTAGCACTCTGCCATGTTCTTTTAATGATATTAGAAGTGAGCCGAAAGCAGGAACATTAGACAGGTTGAAAGGCGGGCCTCAACAGAAAGCCTTTTCTTTTTCGCTTTCCCGTTTTGCCCTTCTTTCGAGCCATCTTGACCTAACTAAGAATCATCAACTTCTTTCCGGTCATATTTTCATCATCACTGTTTGCATTCTTTGAGTTATCATGTTGGGGTTTTTCAAGTTAAGGATTTTCGGTTTTAGATTCGCGGTATCCGGGTCATATTTCTTCTTGTTCCAATGGTACCGGGTGCAGCTTAAGCAACTTTTGTGGGAAAAGTGTTTCCCGACTTCTTTGTTTCCGTATCGAACTTAAAACAAAACACTATACGACTTTTATCATTTGATGCGGGGCTAGACATATTTGACTTAGGATTCGTCAGTTTTGGACCGAAGCTTTGACTTTTAACAAACTTCTTTGCAACACCAAGTGGCAATCCGGCAGAAGTAATAGATATGACTAATAGCCTCTTTTTTATAATCTTTTTTTTCCACCTAAAAGATGTGCTGAAAATTCAAACGTAACACCTTTTATACACTTCAACATCCTCATGCTAACCACAATTTAAAAGATTCAACAACAGTTGTACCGCTAGAATATTAATAGTGAAGATCAAAGTACAATATATATAATTCTTTTATTTTTTAAACATGGCAACCAGTATATTAACAATACTGCAATAAGGAATGAAGATACAGAACTTAAAAGTGAGTTTCACATGTATTTACTTATCATCTACGCAAAGCAATTTTACAAACCTTAAGGTTAGACAAATGAAACAAAGACACAAAGCTATGTAAAAATTATTCTCTTTTTATATCTAAATAAACATTTAAACTTGAGCATAACCAGTCACTAACAATTAGTAAAAGAGACAAAACGACCACACTTGAACGTAGTCATTGAGTTTACTCACGGTTTCGGCTTAGCTTCAGATGGAACCGGATAACACGTTTAGCTATAACGGATCGTGCGCATGTCAACCCAACAGGTTCACGTGATGACCCAGGCAACCCATTTAACCTTTGAATATCACCTCATTCACGTCCCTGATTTATGAAGAAACCAATTAATAAATGTCGAGAAAAAATTTAGAAAAAACTAAAACAAATAAAACCATCAAAACAGTATTAAAGTTAAAAACACCTAAGTTTATACCCAATATCAAGCTAAAAGTTAATCCTAATTCTAAATTTATTTAAGGTAAGAATAATCAACTGTTGACAATAAAAATCACACAAAAGCATAAAATCTCAACCTGATTTATATAAATAACTTATGTACCGCGTGTGGTGCTTCAGTGTTTCAGTCCAAACAGGGGTCCCAAAGAAGCCTTCACCTCATAATTACACCTCAAGATTCTGTTATGAGAGGCAACAACACAGATCAATAACACGAAAATGATACCTACAAATGGTGATGATATGCACATTGTATTCATCAAATTGATTCTTCAATCGTGTCAATTCAACATCTTGAAAAAAATAACAGAGAAAAAATGAAAAACAAATAATTAAACAAAAATTAAATTGACAAAAAAAAAAAAAAACACCTTGCAGACCTTAAATCAAATAGTTGGCATGCTAAATTTAATCTCATGTAGTAATTTCATGTTCCAGCTCTAAATTGATTAATTCTCACCCAAATTTTAACACAAAATCAGATTTAACAAATTCAAGATTCCAACATCTAATAAGAAATCTAAACGCCCACAAACGATGGATCCAAATTGAAGCATAAAACAAGAAAACTGGTATTTAATTAGGTAATTAGAGACCGGTATTTTACCTCAATTACCAGGTTATATGGTTGATTTTGGTGATGAGTATGGGAAGCTTTATCAATCTACATTAATTTGATGAGCTTCAATAGATTCGTGGAGTAAAATGAGGATTGAAGGTTGTTAGTTAGTCGCACTATATAAATAAAACTTAACGAGGTTACGGCGAGAATTGAATAAAGCAATGACGATCCTCAATTGATTTAACGTCCAAGGCATAGGGGTGGTAACGGACGAGCATTCAAGGCTTCAATAACCCTTCATAATTGAACGAGTCTGTTGGGATGCTCCTGTTAGGTTACGGACAATTTAAAAACCCTCATGATGAAACCATCAAAATTAACATGACCTTTTGCATCACCAAAGATTAAAGATTGAATAGTATAGTAATTTAACAAGTCCATAAAGCTTCATCAACTTGTACAATACGCTTTAAGAAACGAAATGATATAATGGCAAATTACTTTTTCTCCTCAATTATGAAATGTCATTTCCGCCCTCGTCATGCAATTGTGAAATTACCATGGTTGTCCCTCACTCTTCCTTAACGTATAGTGTTTAACGTGTGTGTAATGGGTTATCAGTGCAAGTGTGTTACCGCATGTGCAACTGGCTTGTTGGATGTTGTTTTTTGTGTGAGGGTGCACACTAAAATATTGATGTATGCATATAGTTATATATATATAGGTAAAGTATAAAATGAAAATCTACTTGAGTTGTGAAAACCCGTGAAAACTCTATATAACATCGTTTTTTTTTTGTTACATGTAATATATGTTGTTACATTTAATACAAAATATCGAAAACATAAAAAAAATGTTTTGCTATTTTTTTTATATTTTTTAACTAATTTTTATTTATGTTTTCATGAGAGAGAAAATGTAAATTAACTTTAACATTTTTTATTAACTTTAATTGTGGATCACAAGATTTAATATTTAATTAAAGACATGTGGTTGAGAATGAGTTTCTAGAGTTTTCATAACTCAAGTGGGTTTTTATTCTAACTTAACCCTATATATTTTGGATACATCGTGTTTTATGAAATATTTGTTACTAAATTAGGTCTGTGGGTTTTGTGATTTTAATCGACATAAAGGATTGAATCGTGTTAGTTGGTGAGTATTTAAAGTTAAAAATTTAATCGGGAGATGAAAGAAATGCTCATATTAGAGCCACAAAGTTGTCGGTTAAAGAATTGTAAAAAGGGCAAAGTGATGACCATACGTGATTTGCTTGTGCACATGCATACTGACATATGCATATATATTGGATAGATGGTGTTATAAAGTGGTTGGTAATTAAGTTGCAAAAACAATAAGGCATTAAATCCACATTTACACTTGCACGCCTCGATTGCTACAAATGACATTTTAAGATCCACACACACATTTAGAAATTGATATATACTATTAATTATAGTAGAAGTGTCTGCGCGTTGCAGCAGGTGCGCGACGGGCATTTGATCGGGCTTGATTAGACTTTTGGGCCGTAAACAAACAAATTATTAAAATCGAATAAGAAACGAAAGCATTTTGATTAAGTTTGATCTAACAATTTAAGTTTGAACAACGCATAATTGTATGACCTTTTAAAATGGGTGAGTTGAATCAGGTGTCGCAACTGATGTTAGATTTAGTTTTGTTGTGTATTATCAGCCAACCTGTTCTTTGTTTTAAACATTTTATTCCTTCCATTGAACAATAGCCACTGTATTTGTATTGCGCGTACGAGTGTATGGCTAGTATGTCAACTGTGTATGATTATTCGGTTTGAAGTTGGCAGTTTCATCATATATGTACACAATTTGTGTATATGAAAAGAGACAAAAAAAATCTACAAATAGCGAAAGATGTAATATTAATATGACGTTAATCATGCATAGTTGCAAAAAAAAATTATAGTACGAGTAATAATAGCATGTAATCATAAAGAGCTGCTTTTGCATTGTGAAATAAACCCGAGCAGAAGTGTAACAGTTGGCTCGTACCAACAACATGAAAAGCAATGAAGCTGAATTGTAGTGACAGCAGTAAGCATCTCATTAGCGCATGTAACATGTAAGATGTAGATATGTATAGGAATATATGCTTACTTTGTTTAAGCTGAACCAACTTCAAGTGAGATATGTAATGACTCGTTTTTGTGTAGCATTGCCGAAAATGTGCTGACTTGGTTAATATGTTTGTTGACATACAAAACCATATGTATTATGTGGCTGTTGTACACTTGCATTGTTAGTGTCAAAACAACGAAGGTGTAATGATAATATATGATGTTATTTTTTGGTGTATAAGTATGAATTTACGTGGCATCTTGCAGGAATAATAAACTTGCATTGTTGTTTTATAAATTCCCCGGCTATTATTTTTCCTACATCTATAAGAAGCACGACATTTTATTTGTTATATGTAGTGTGCATCTATGATAGCATGTGTTTTAAATTTCATTTATGTCTGCGTACAAACAATTAGTTTGAGGTTCCTTCTTTCGTGGGTGAGTTCCCAATAGAATAAACCGACAGACATAGCTTAAACCCCTTTGGCATGTCACATATGAACGGAACAAGTTTCATTTGTCGACCGATAACAATTTTAAACCACTATAAATCATTAGGTATTTTTCGATTTTTTGGTGTATAAGTAAGAACTTACGTGGCATCTTGTAAGAACAATTCAAACTTTCATTGCTGTTTTATAAACTCCTCGGCTATTATTTTTCCTACAATATTTATATAAGAAGCACAACATTTTATTTGTTAGATGTATGTGCGTTTATGTAGTGTGCATCTATGATAGCATGTGTTTTAAATTTCATTTATGTCTGCGTACCAACAATTAGTTTGAGATTCCTTCTTTTATGGGTTATTTCCCTAATAGAATAAACCTACGATACAGCTTAAACTCCTTTAGCATGTCAGATATGAAAGGAACAAGTTTCGTTTATTGACCGATAACAATTTTTAAACCACTGTAAATCGTTAGTATATTGTTCTACTTTTTGGTGTATAAGTAAGAACTTACGTGGCAGGAATAGTTAAAACTTTCATTGTTTTTTTTATAAATTCCTCGGCTATTATTTTTCCTACATCTATAAGAAGCACGACATTTTATTTGCTAGATGTATGTGTGTTTATGTAGTGTGCATCTATGATAGCATGTGTTTTAAATTTCATTTATGTCTGTGTACCAACAATTAGTTTGAGGTTCTGTCTTTCGTGGGTGAGTTCCCTAATTAAATAAACCGACGGATATAGCTTAAACCCCTTTAGCATGTCACATATGAATGGAACAAGTTTCATTTGTTGACCGATAACAATTTTTGAGCCACCGTAAATCATTAGGTATTGTTCATTCTTTAAAATGTCCTCGTATTTGAAACTTTTGGCATGAACATGTGCAACACAAACAATTTATGGAGTATTGTTTTTTATTGTATAAGTGTACGTAGTAATTATTAGGGGATCATGGCAACGATTTTTTGTCTTTGTAATGTTAGATCAATTGTTAATGTGAAATTAGATAAAACAAAAAATGATTAAAGGAAATACACTTACATATTAATCAATAAGGATAATATAAAAACAAATTCGCTGTTGATAATGGCCATAAAGTGTACCCAAACAATTTCCATAATATACCCTCTTTCACACTGTGTTAGAGACGAAAAACTGTCAATTGTGTAGTATGGCTCCATTTTTGTTTTGGCTGTGTTGGAAAAAATAAGATGTTAGGGGTCCAAAGAATATTGTATAAATAATTTTAGCATTGTAAGGGATCAAAATCCATGTAGCTAACTATGCTGAGGCTTTGACAATCACAATTTGTTTAATCCAACTTGAAAATAAATTGGATTATTAACTTACAAATTACAAGTTCGAATTGTTAAAATAACACATATGCTAAAGCTACTACTTCCAATCTCATACGATAAAATTCATAAAATAGACGATAAACGTACAAGGTGTTTAATGCAAACTGTTGATAAGTTAGATGATAAAGTTATAATTCGAATTTCGGATGATCAAAATAAAGTGGATGACAAAGCTACAAATTCCAGTTAATAAGTATGATAAAATTCATAAAAAAGACAAGAGATTTACAAAGTTTATGTTTCCATAAAAATAAAATCTTTATGGGGTTGCTATAGTCTGGATATAAACAATGGCTTGTTGTTCTTGATAGTACAACAAAGGATAGTATGATTCGTCGCCATTTTTAGATGTGTCTATCTCATTAGTAAATTCATCATATGAGACAACCATAAACTTGTCGGTTGTGGTGATGTCAGCCTTCTAATATGTCGGCCTACAATCCCAATTTCAATTCTTCATTTTTTAATATATGTAAATTAGGGAAACATGAGTGTTTTATATGTAAAAAAAGTTATAGAATACTCATTTTTACGTATAGAAATACTGTTTTTACATATTCATTTTTTTGTTTTTTTTTACATAAACACATTTGAATTCGTTTTAATAATAAAAAAACTTTATAAAAAATAATTTAAAAGTAATATGTTTTTACAAAATAAATGTTGTTTACTAAACGTCTTCTACATGAAATTTTTGATTAGTTTTTTATATGTAAAAACAATGCTTCTTAGGTTCTTATGGTTTTTTAATCCACCAATGTCATTGAACCAAATGCCTTTTTGGCACAACCCAATTTTCATGGTAGATCTTTTCTTAGGAAGATCTAGGTCTAAATTGCAAATCAAAATGTCCAATAACCGTCAAGCCAAAAATAATTTCTTAACAATGCGTAAAGTTCATATAAATGAATGCTTTTGTTTCGGCACAAAGTTGAATACTACTTGATGAGTTGATGTCAATAAAATGGGTTTTTCTTAGGTTATCGGCTAACTGTTTAGAATGAAAGAAAGCTTAATGGGTTGTTCTTATTTTTATTTCTTTTAACTTCTACTTTTTTGTGTTTGATAGTCACTAAGATTAAAGTTGGGTCTGGTATTGAGTTTATGTTTGCTTGTGTTTGTTTGGCGCATTAGTAACACCTCATTTTCTTAAAAATGAACATATATTTTTGCGTACATTGGTGTTTGTTTGCTTAATTATTCGGTTTAAGTTAAACAAAGATGACAAGATATTAACCCTTGGGGGCTAGTTTTAAGTATACTGTTTATTAGAAACGAATTAAATATTTTTATTATAAAAAGATCATATGTTATTATCTTGCATGTAAGTTAAACTACATCATTACCTGTGTTGGTTTTTTTAAAGTACCTGTGTTGGTTTTTTTAAAGTGAAGGAAGAGACTTACAAAGAGTTTGTATTGTTTTTAATGATCATTTAAAGAGACAAATTGAGCAAGCCAACCAACCTTCAACCATCATTTGTGAACGCTTCATTGATTCCTTTACTCATTGCAGGGTGAACCACACAAAAAGTATACCAGAGCCAAGAAAATAATAATAACTAAATATTATATAAGTCTGCTTAGTATAATACAAGAAAAGAGAAAGTTGCAAGCTTCATTGAACAGCCTGTAGTGATGAGAGCAAATAAGTCCTTTTTGGTTAAAAGAAAGAAAACAAAGTTGCAACTATCATAGAATAAAATTTCATGACACTCAGACCAAAATAACACTGCAATATTAACATAATAGAGAGAGCCAACCATTTTTGGTTACATACATCATCGCCCTACCTAAAAAAATTAAAAACTAAAACATAAAACCACCACTACTACACACTAGTAACAACATAATTACAGCAAAACCAAAATCTTGAATCTGAATCTAACAAATCCGAACCATTTTCGGGTAAACCCGAAAACCGACCCATACTAATCCAAGTCAAGTACCGAGTACTATTTAATGTAAATAATTAATGCCTCAAGAACAAACATTTTTCCAACACAGATACAAACGATTATGTTTTATTTCTCAATCCAAGTATCCAACTTCTCAAATTAGCCGATTCCAAAGAGCTTAAAGATAAACGCTAGAAAACAAAATTGCTTCACCTAGTATAGAATATTTGTGTGTGTTTATTGTCAGCATAACAAGGTTTAAGGGCATAAAATCTATAAGAAAACCATGTTGAATGCATCGTTTTTTCAAACTTTAACATAAAATAGCTTAGATTTATGACCATATAGTTGGTTGCTAGTCTGTTTAGAATTGCAGACCATTTATATATATTTAGATGTCAACTGTCATCTAAAGGTTCCAGTCCTTCCAAGATCAAGCCAGCTGCAGTATAAATCCTAAAGTCAAAACAAAAATAGTCAATTGAAAAAAAAAACATCAGAATATTTGCAAATATTACAATGTAGATTAAAATAATAAAGACAACCTAAATCAGAAAACTGAAAAAATGGTATCTGATGTTGTTGGTGTAGAAATTTCTGGGAGACAAGAACTTCAATCTTCAATTCCCTATTTGGCTTCGTCGGTGTTACTTAATTACAACAAACTACAATCAAACAGTAGGTAAATCATCCCAAGATAAAAAGGAAAATGTATTGATAAATCAAAATTGCAAACTAATATCAAAATAAACCTGAAATGGAGATGCAAGAATGAAAGTAACAAAATCACCTCCTTTCTAACTCTAACTCACGCAGTAGCAGACGAAAGAGTTGACGTAGAGTGGAATGATGAATTTTGTGTACATATATGGGGTAACCTATTTTTTTTACAGTACATTTATATAAAAATCATCGGGGGCCCCTACTTTTTTTATTTCCCGAATTTATAATTGGGTTTAACGTTTAATGACTCTAGTTGTTTATAACATCATATTTGACCCATCTTGTTTTGAATAAAATTTATGTCGAAATGTAGAGTGGATTTTTTTGAATAAAATTTATATTGATACGTAGATAAAAATAAGCATATCGTAACATATTTCAAAGTATAGAAGCCACTATATTTTAAAGTTACAAGAGAATAATAAAAAATATGTGTCAACGTATGACTAAAACAAAATTTTTTACCAACAATAGATATATTTATTTATATTACATTGTGATAACATTTTTACTAAGAATATACTAATAAAACAATAAAGTAAAAATTAAAGCAAATATGATCAACTAAATTAAACATACTAATAAATCTTTAAATACATAATAATAAAAAAAATCCAATATCTAGATGAACTTTTCCTCTATTATCACTTTAAAATATTTTAGGTTTTTAATTTAATAAAAAAATAAAAGAAAGGACAAAAGTTGTAGTACTTGCAGTTTTTACTTTTCTATTTATCTTGATGAACTTAAAATAATAATAAAAAACCCATCTTCTTCGTTATCATCTTCTTCCTACTAGGCTAAACCTGCAACTATATATGTATGGTAGGAAAAACATTTCTCCCCTTCTCTCTTTATACAATGTTTGTTCAGGGGTATCCCGATGTATAAAACCCTAAAAAGTAAATAAAATTTTGTACTACGCAACGAAAGTTGAGGGGTAACCCGGGTTACCCCTGGATATATGGTATATCCGCTTCTAATGGGAGGTTCAACCAACCGATCAAAACTTTGGTGTGCTTTTACGGTTATTAATTGAAATCTGTCCTCTACTCTTCAACCGTCAATTGATTCAATACCACCATTCAATTGTTTTTATAATCGTTCAATTCATTGCTAAGAGAGTCTTAACTGGTGGCACGATGGCATACTAAAGGCCTCTCCTGTAAACCATAATAAATATATATTAATAATATTGAATTGGTGAACCATAAAGGCTTCCTATAAACCATAATAAACTAGTTTTATACCCGTCCGGTGGACGGGTGCTTTAATGTCATAATAACATAATTAGTTTTTCTTTGCATTTTAAAGAAACAAATATTTGTCTACCAAAAGATCCATAATGTATGATACATGATTATATTATAAAATAGGTATACAAAAACTACTACATTTTTTTTGGGGCATATAGTGATCATAGGGAAAAAAACAAATGTTAAAACAAAATTTTCAATTTCCTCTATTGGAGCCATAATCAACACCACTGCACTCCACTGCACTGTTCCTACTACAGAACAAAAGTGAAGTAAAATTAGTCAATTAGCTGTGAAAAGAAATATAGACATAACACACCTGCAGATGACGATCAAAATCACCGAAACTAATTATCAAATTATAAACACATCAGAAGTATACCTCAACTTATCAGGACTAAAGAGCACTTCAAGAAGAAGGATAAGTGCTTGTGATGAAGGTTGTTTGTTCATCCTGCAACAAAAGATATTAGGTATTAAAAAGTGGGCATAATCAGTTTGCCCATGCTCCTTTCTAACAACATTATTCCTGTTCCCGGTTCATATTGCATTATGAATTATCAGTCCAACTCCAAAAAGTCAACCTCTATAAAAAATCAAACCCATAAAAAGAGAATTTGGACCCAAAAAAAAGTCAACCAAAACAGAATTGACTTTTTCTTAACTCTCATAATACCCTTCGTTCTTACACCAACCCAACCTTTTGACCAAATACATCTTTCTTAATATGAGTTTGAATCTCCTCATAGACTGATTCAACCCAATGAATCTCCTCAAACTCATTATCCTCTAAATCACTAATGACACTTCACCTTAGGGGAATCTTTAGGCTGCACATGATCTGCAAAGTTTTGGGCAGAAGTTAGAAATTATATAAGTATTTGCGTGTGTTACATAAAAGTATGCATCACAAACAGTATCTCTCAAGTAATTGATGGCTATTATATGATTATAGTCACTTAAAATCAGATTTCAAGAAAATGATAATAAGAATGCAGAGTAACTCATACCTACCTCCTCACGATTGATGATCAACTGTCTCGGCATAAAGTCCATAAAAATATTATCAGCCAAACATTGTACCACGTCAGCGGCTACGATTGAAACAGCCCAATAGCATTAATCCATGATTTGAATCAGCTCAACAACACATCAGCACATTCATTCCATTTTAAATCAGGCATATCATATATTGTACACAGCTATAGTAATGTACATCAAATTTTACATATAAATAACACAAATATATCAAAGCCATTAAGTTAATTGAAAAATATAAATCAATAAAAATTACCAAGCATGTAGATCAAGATATAGAATCACTTAGAAAGCCTTCATTTTTTTGTTTCTGTACTCTGCATAAACAATACAAAAGTGAACTATTTAAAAGCTAATGTAACAATCAAATAACTATGGAAAACCAATTATCCTAATTACTTCATTAATTAAGAATATGACTTTGAAAAAAAAAAAAGAAAACATAAGAGTTTACTTAGAATTAATATCAACTATGGTTACATCCTGATGAGCAGGCCCGCCTTTTAACAAAAATGAGTCAGGTGGTAAGTTGTTATTTTCAGCAGGTACTCGAATTTTATCGACTTGAGTAAGAGCAACTCCACCATTATATCAACCGCGATACCTTGCATACGAATATACAATTAATAAACCATATTTAATCAACTATCATAATACATAATACATAGAAAAGAAACTACACAAGCATACCTTTAACCCAACCAGGTTTGTTCAATATGGATGATATGTTGTAGATAAATCTTTGGGGCAGCTGTGCCCAAAAAGCAGCACCTATAGTAGAACAATCAACATTGGAATTCTTTTAGAAGATGTACGATATTAAAAATCATGAACTTTGATGACAAATCATGAGAAATAGGTTAGTAATATTCAATCAAACTTGTACAGGCGATTATGCGTACCTCTCCGACGTCCTCTAACATCAAATTGCCAGATTTGGGTTCAAGCAAAAGAGGACACGAAATTTGATAGCTACGCATATGATATAATATTATGCCTTTTGAAGGTTGATTTGCTCATTTTTAAAGAGGGGTGAACAGCCAAGATGCCTTTAAAGTGAAACTTTGTTACAGTTTAGGAGAAGAGTTGAGGGGGACGATGATTTAGGGAGTGGTAACCGCAGAATAAGGGAATTGGAGAGAGAGTGTGAAACCTTCCTAAACTTCTTCTTCCAGAAGGTTTTTAATCAGTTTGAACGGTCAGGATCTTAATTTGAAGAGTTTAAACAACTGAGATGATTTAAAAATACAGTTAATGATAGGAGGAACAATATATTATATAATATATATTATTAATATTAATTGAATGAATTGGGGACCTAATAATAATATAAAGGATAATATACCATGGTATAAAGGATAGAAGAGTAACTACACAAAACATGAGGCTTCATAAGCTTGTACGTTACGCTTGAAGAACGAGATGATGTAATGGCAAATTACTTTTTCTGTCCAATTATGAAATGACGATTGTATCCTCGTGCTCTAATTATGAAATGATTTTTTCGTCCATCACTTCTCCTTAATAATATAAAAATATAGATATAGATAAACCATTAAGTAACTGCTAAGAGATACCAAACAGCCCTTGATCTTCTTAAATTTTAGCAACTTGAATTATTCCATTTTCATAATAAAAAACGAAAAAATATTTTTTAACATCATTTGAAACAACACTTAATACCGAGTGAAGTCTTCCGAAAACAAGATAGCATTTATTGATTTTGACCCAACTCTCTGGGGTCTCATTTAATCTTCTTGAAATCTGATTTCCATTTCAAACACTATGAACATAAATTTATGGTTGTTAGAAATTAAAATATTTTTAACAAAGAGTATTTAGCTTGATGCTAACTGTTAGTGTGCCTTTTACTTTTAAAGATTTGAGTATGTTTGGTTGGAGGCAATAGAATGAAGGGGGAATAAAATAGGAAAAGGAATGGAATGAACACGGGAATGAAATGAATCATTACTATTCATTTGTCTTGTTTGGTTAACCTAGAGGAATGAAATGAATTATTACTTTATTTGATTTGTATCCCAAAAAATTGTATGAATGAAATATAAATAATAAAAACACTCATCTCACAATTTTTTTCACCCAAAAAAAAACTGTATTGGTGACGATGGTGGTGTTAACTCTGGCGACGAATATGGTGGTGGCAGTGGCGACGGTGGTGGTGGGGCTGGCGGTGGTAGCATTGGTAGTGATAGAGATGGTAGGATAGCGGTGATGGTCAGGTTGCGGTGGTGACAATGTTTGCGATAGTCACATCGAAGATGGTGGCGACAGCGGTGGCGGTGGTTACGCTGGTGGTAAGGTGGTGGTGGCGGAGGCGGTGGTGGTGGCGGTGGTGGTGGCGACGGTGGTAGTCAGGTGTTGGTGGTGGCGAAGGCAGTGATTGTTGTTGTTAGGTGGTGGTAGTGTTGTTGAGAAAGTATGGTGAAAGAGGAATGGAATGAAAAAAGAAGGGGGGTGGGAAGGAATGGTTTTGATGGAATGGGATTCCATGTGTATTGGATGATTCCATTCCATCGAGCAACCGAACACCACTTTTTTCATTCCAACTCAATGAATCATTTCATTCTCCCAATCATTATTGCATAACAAACGCCACCTTAAGGGTTAAACTTAAATCCCGGATTAAACGTGTTGGATTTTATAAGTAAATTATTAGGTGATAAAAAAAATTCAAAGATTATTTAAGTTTTAAAAGTTACCAACATCTATAGTACTTTTCACTTTAAACACATATATTTTCTAAAATAAAGTAAATTAAATAACGAATATTTTCTGGAAAAAAAAATCAAATATATGTGTTTAATTGGTTTGAAAAGAGAAGGTATTAGGTTCAAGTCCCATAGAAAACAAGAATAAAAAGAAGTTATCATTCAAAAAAAAAGTACCTTTACTTTTCTACTAAAAACAAAATATTATTGATTATTACACCACAAATGATAGGAGCTAAATTCAAGATTTTTTATTAATTAGTCAAATCTCGTGCATACTATTTTCATCCGATTCCGTTTCATTTTCCATTTTTGTCATTCAATTTTCTATATTTAGTTCTTTATTATCATTTTCATTTCCCCTTCCTCTAAAAAAAACAAGAGCATCCATTGTACCACACGCATCTAAACTTGTACACTCTTACACAAACTCTTGGAATCATCATCAACCATGGTTTCATTAAACTCCCCGACGACTGGTTTCCTGTCCTTAAAGAAAACAATACTGCATTCAACAAACCCAACGTCCCTTTATATAAATAATAATAATCATCCAAGATCTCCAGAAACCCTTTCTGGCTATTATCATCTTCTCCGACGTCGGTTGCCGGAAAATGGATGGGTTTCGTGACGGCGGTGTGGGTGCAAGCCATTGCCGGAAACAACTACACGTTTTCAAACTATTCAGACGCGCTTAAGTCGCTAATGGCACTGACTCAGCTGCAGCTTAATAGTCTATCTGTGGCTAAAGATATCGGCAAAGCCTTTGGCTTGGTTGCCGGTCTGGCTTCGTACCGTGTTTCTCCCTCGGTTCTTCTTCTCATAGGTTCCATCGAAGGGTTTGTTGGCTATGGGGTCCAGTGGCTCGTCGTCAGTCAGAGGATTCAGCCTCTTCCTTACTGGCAGGTGATGATGATATGTGTTTCTGTTCATGCATTTTGTTTCATTAACTAGATCTGCATTTTTAAGTATTTTGTTCTTACACACCTGACGGGTTTGGGACGAGCTTTAATTGCTGGGCGGGTATGGTAAAAGAGGTTAAAAACTTAACCCTGCAAGTTGGGTCGGGTATGAAAACGAGCTCAATTAGAAGCATCACTCTAGGCTCGTTTTGACTTTTGAGAGCTTGAGCTAGCTCAGTTCATGAGTTGTTTTGTCAAACTCGAGTTCCGTCCCGGATCAACTTATTGATCGTGCAGTGTGAAATTAATGCATAGAAGTCCAAAAGTTATACGAGGCTTTGGATCGATAAGGGTCCGCTCGTTTCAAGTTTATCAATCCGATCTCGAGTAACTCTCAAGTTTATACAAGAGTGTTTCCTACATCATATAGGCCACACATGCAGATTTTTCCAGTTAGACTGACCCTTGTGTTTTTTCTTCTTCATAGATGTGCATATTTCTGTGTATGGGAGGAAACAGCACAACATGGATGAACACGGCCATTTTGGTAACTTGCATTCGCAACTTCCGAAAAAACAGAGGCCCGGTCTCAGGAATCCTCAAAGGTTACGTCGGATTAAGCACCGCCATCTTCACTGATATCTGCACAGCTCTCTTCAACAGTGATCCAGCTCGTTTCCTCCTCATGCTAACAGTTGTACCCTTCTTCGTCTGTCTCTTTGCCATCGTCTTCCTTAGAGAAATCCCTGCTTCATCCACTGCAGCGGAAGAAAAATCCGAAACTCGCTACATTGGTATATTCAATGCCGTGGCAATCACCATCGCAGTGTACTTACTAGTATTCGACATCACAGGGGACCACGGCCCCACACTATCACGGGTGTTTTGCATCATTTTACTTCTCATGTTAGCTTCTCCATTATTGGTTCCAGTGTGCATCGCAATTCAAAACCGAATCGGATCAAATGAGAAAACCTTAGACATAGAATCAGTCAAAACCGCGGTGACAGAGCCTTTACTTGTACATCAAGAAGAAACAGTCACCGAGACGGGTAATGTGATGGATGAGGCAAAGGAAAAGATGCAGCCAGTGATCGGGGAAGAACATACGGTGTTTGAGGCGTTGAAGACGATTGATTTTTGGATATTGTTCGTCTTGTTTCTGTGTGGTGTGGGTACGGGTCTAGCTGTTCAGAATAATATGGCTCAAATGGGTTTGGCAGTCGGGTATGCAGATGTATCCATATTCATATCATTGACGAGCATATGGGGATTTTTCGGTCGTATCGGGTCCGGGTCGATTTCCGAGTATTTTATCAGGTAATTTTTCTTAATCCTCCGCAAAAATATGTAAATGTATTTAGTTTCATCAAGTTTAACCTTATTTTTTGTTTTTAACTATGTTTTATGGTGTCACAGGAAAGCAGGAACACCAAGACCTTTATGGAATGCAGCATCCCAAATCCTAATGATGGTGGGCTATGTATTAATGGCCATAGCCATGCCGGGCTCGCTCTACATTGGCTGGATAGTTGTCGGGATATGCTACGGGGTCCGCCTAGCCATAACGGTCCCGACCGCCTCTGAACTCTTCGGTCTCAAATACTGTCACACCCTCAAAATCCACTAACGGAGTTTTACCGTCAGAGGGTGTGAACTGGCAGGATCGGAATCATTAGTTATAATCAAACCAAAGAAAAACGTTTAAATGTAAATAAGTGCGGAAGCGTAAAACCTTAATTCAAAAGTTGCGTCACGCAGGACGACTTAAAACCAAATGTAACTGTTAAAATTAAGTTTGCAGAATAAAGATGTTTTCAATGAATGCATGCTCCTAAACCGCGCGCCCGCCTCGGCTACCTGAGAATAACATACTAAAAGTGTCAACACAAGGTTGGTGAGTTCACAAGTTAAATAAGATAAATCGTTTTGCGTTTTGCGTAACCTCGTTACGGCGTTTCAGTGTTGCGTAACCCCGTTACGACGTTTAAGTGTTGCGTAACCAGATAGTGTTATGTCAAATTATATATCGATAGGTAGCTAATCTATACAACAAGTATCGCTAAGTGGTTCGCGACCGAAGCTGACTGTTTATCAAGTGCCCGTCACCAGGTCAATCCAGACCATGGTAAGTGTTAGCCAAAAATTACACCCACTCAACCTCCAGTTGAGCTTAGCGTCGGGTGGGGTTTGTCAAACCCAGTAGTACTACCCAAAAGTGACTCGCTATTCCAAATATTAACCGGTCCGATGTGTGGGACTTCAAATGTTACGTATGCCGCTTAGCCTTTACAAGTGATATATAATTTATAACAAAATCTTTCATATGCGTTTATCTCAGAAAATATGTTTATCGGAGTATGTTATCTCCCCCAAGTGAAAAACGTTTGAAAACAGTTTAAGAGTGGGGTAAGTGAAACTCACTGTTTGCGAAGAATATCCCGATCTAGATCACCAAGTGATGTGCGTCGTAGAAACTCTCTAGCGTTCTAAATAACAAAGAGATTTTCTAAGTATCGGTACGTTTAACGAGTCTCTAGACTCGGCACATAATACCTATGCACGTAACAGATTTCGTGTTTCGTTTGTGAATTGTGTGTGACTTAAACAAGTACAATTGTGATACGATACATGAGTGAGCAATTACTTTCGTGTCACGTACTAATAACATACTTTACTAGCAATTATCCCCGTAAGGGCATTTTGGTCAACAAACAAAGATTAACTAACCATTATTCCCCATAAGGGCAATTTGGTCAATTCATGGCAATCAATTTACAACTATTCCCCGCAAGGGTATTTTGGTCAAAACACAACAATTATATAAAAACTATCATATTTCATGCATTTTTACACAACTCAGCAGCTAGTTTCATTATGACAGAATTTTTACTTGAAAGATTGCACTAGTTCACCGATCATAACGTCTCAATTAATTCACCAAAAATCACCACAGAAGCATACATATCTTAGGTTTCCAGAACATATTTTATCTTATTTTTATTCCACATATTTTTCTTATAATGACCAAAACATTACAGCAAACTCATATCAGTCAGATTCATGCGCAACAAAATGTTATTTGCAATTCCCGTTAAACGAAAAATCCAATAAATACAAGACCACTTGGGTTTGGTTCCTAACTCAATGAGTCAACTTCCAGAAGTGGAACCAACCCAATTGGTCTCGTAGTTCATGAGATATAACATTTACAACATAACCTAACAGCAGGTCTAGCAGCTCAGCTTTGCACCACGTTTTTGTAAAATCATAAAAGCACACTTATACTTGTCCAAAAATTACAAACTTATACTTCATGA
Source organism: Bidens hawaiensis (assembly GCF_021521415.1). Classification (NCBI taxonomy): domain Eukaryota; kingdom Viridiplantae; phylum Streptophyta; class Magnoliopsida; order Asterales; family Asteraceae; genus Bidens; species Bidens hawaiensis. The sequence continues at coordinate 5,060,678 of NW_027491039.1, read as the reverse complement.
AAACTAGACTCAACCTAGTTTACTGCAGTACCCACAATCTCAACCAATTTTCACGTTTACACTTCGTTACAGTCACTTGAACATCGTACATACATTCTGTCCAGATTCTGTTCACATCAAAACTTAACAATTTCACTAGCCATGGATCACAAATAAATCATATAACATGCTAGACACTAATACTACTATCCATGCAACTCAATTACACCATACATACAAGATTAGGGTTTGTGTTTTAACTCAAATCAAAGACAACAATGAATCATGCAACAACATCAATCTAGTTATCAATTCATTATCCAAATAACAACAATCGTATTAACCATATACATGAACCAAAATCGGCTGCCTAGGGTTTATACTTAACCCATTAAACATCAAAATTAAACAACAAGGAGGTAAGGGATGATCAAGTATACCTTCCTAGCACCTAGTTCTTGGATTAATCACTTGATTTGAGGTGTATATGTGAGAGTGTTGTGGACGGCAGCCGTGAGGGAGCAAGGAGGGAGGCCGATCGGGTCTTGTGTTTAGAAAATAATTTAGGGTTTAGTGTTAAGGTTATATTTATAATAATACAAGTTACACTCTAGTCCCTAATCTTTCAAGTGTTACATCTCTAGCCTAAACTAGTTGGTTCTTGTTTCTTGTTTAACATTCCACATAACAATCAAGTAACACACATATACCTAACACATAATTATCACATAATTAGTGTTTTGACGTTTGTCGTTTATTTATCAATCGTTCGCGTCAACTCGTTTGCGTTTCGGTGCAAATCCCGAAAGACTACACATGTAGTAAGTGTTAAGCGTCATTTAAACCCTAGTTTAAATGTAATGAAGTGTGCGTTATAGATTCAACGATCTTAAAGTTTGAATTGACGGAGTTGAGTTAACGGGGTTAACCTGAAATTTACGATTGTCACATCATTCCCATGTTAAAGAATTTTCGTCCCGAAAATTTGAGTCAAGTCGTGATGAGTGTCTGAAAAAAAGTAAGAAAAATTTTCAGTTTGTCATATCATCCCTTAGTAGGAAGAAATTTCGTCCCGAAATTTAATTCATACCTCCGGTGATGTTTGACGGTTTGCCGGGTTTCGCGGTTTTCGGTGTTTGGTTAGCCCTTCAAAAAGGTGAGGATACTTTTTCATCATGTGATCCTCGCGTTCCCACGTGAACTCCGGTCCACGTCTCGAGTTCCAACGAACCTTAACGATTGGAATTTTGCTGTGCTTGAGCGTTTTGGTTTCCCAATCCAAAACCTCGACTGGTTCCTCAATGAACCGTAACTGTTCATCAACTTGTAGTTCCTCCAAAGGGACTACTTGGGTTTCATCAGACAGGCATTTCTTCAAATTTGATACGTGGAATACATCGTGTACGCCACTGAGTTCTGTTGGTAGGTCCAGTCGGTACGCCACCGGACCAATGCGCTCAGTTATCCGGTACGGACCAACATACCGTGGGTTGAGTTTGTTTCGCTTCCCAAAGCGAACCACACCTTTCCAAGGTGAGACTTTGAGTAACACCCGATCGTTCACTTGAAATTCGAGAGGTTTTCGGCGCTTGTCGGCGTAACTCTTTTGGCGATCTCGTGCTGCTGCCATGCGATTTCGGATTTGAACAATCTTTTCCGAGGTTTCGAGTACCAGTTCCGGACCAGTGATTTGGCTGTCACCCACCTCTGCCCAGCAGAGTGGTGATCGACACTTCCGTCCGTACAGCGCTTCAAACGGCGCTGCCTTAATACTTGCGTGGTAGCTGTTATTATACGAAAACTCTACCAAGGGTAAGTGGGGTTCCCAACCTTTTCCGAAATCTAAGACGCATGCACGCAACATATCCTCCAGGGTCTGAATAGTCCGTTCACTTTGCCCATCTGTCTGAGGATGGTATGCTGTACTCATATCGAGACGGGTGCCCAGTGCGCTTTGCAGCGACTTCCAAAAGTGCGAGGTGAAACGAGAATCTCGATCGGAAATGATCGAGACAGGCACTCCGTGTCTAGACACCACTTCTTTCATGTATACTCGAGTCAGTCTTTCCATTTTGTCTGTTTCCTTAATTGCTAGGAAGTGCGCCGATTTAGTCAACCGGTCAACGATCACCCAGATGGTATCGCATCCCGTCGGCGTCTTAGGCAAACCCGTAATAAAATCCATTGAGATGTGTTCCCATTTCCACATTGGGAGTTCCGGTTGTTGCAGAAGACTAGATGGTTTCTGGTATTCTATCTTGACTCTGGCACAAGTCAAACATTTGCTCACGTAGGTGGCAATGTCGGCTTTCATGTTCGGCCACCAGTAAAGTGTCTTTAAATCATGATACATTTTATCTGAGCCAGGGTGGATAGAATATCGGGACTTGTGAGCTTCGTCCATCACTAGAGTTCTCAACTCTCCGTATCGTGGAACACAAATCCGGTTCTCAAAATATCGGACCCCGTCCGATTTGGTTTCAAGTTGCTTGCTCATGCCCCGCATGAGTTCCGATGGAAGATTATCATCTTTCAAAGCTTCCAGTTGCGCATCGCGAATCTGATCGGGTAAGCTGGCATGAATCGTGAGTTGCAATGCTCTCACCCGTCTGGGTTTATCTGTTTCTTTTCTGCTGAGGGCGTCGGCCACCACATTGGCCTTGCCAGGGTGGTACTTGATGGCACAATCATAATCTTTAAGCAGCTCGACCCAACGACGCTGTCGCATGTTCAGCTCATTCTGATCGTAGATATGTTGGAGACTCTTGTGGTCGGTGTAAATGGTAAACTTGGTACCGTACAAGTAATGCCTCCATATCTTAAGAGCAAACACTACAGCTCCGAGTTCCAAATCGTGGGTCGTGTAGTTCTTCTCGTGAACCCGTAGTTGTCGAGAGGCGTAGGCTATAACCTTCTCGAGTTGCATCAACACACAACCGAGACCTTGTATAGATGCGTCACAGTGTACCTCAAAATTTTCCGTTCCCTCGGGGAGAGCTAAAATAGGGGCGCTACAAAGTTTGGTTTTCAACAGTTGAAAAGCGGATTCTTGCGTGTCACCCCAATTGTACTTAGTGCCCTTGTGGGTCAAAGCGGTGAGGGGTTGAGCAATTTTTGAAAATCCCTCGATGAAACGCCGGTAGTAGCCGGCCAGTCCTAGGAATTGTCGCACCTCGGTCGGAGTCTTAGGTGCTTCCCAGTTTTTGATGGCCTCTACCTTACCGGGATCGACATGGATACCATTCTCGTTGATCACATGTCCTAAAAAGTGAACCTCGCGAAGCCAAAATTCACATTTCGAGAGCTTAGCATACAGTTGTTCCTTCTTCAGTAGTTCCAGAATTATCCTTAAGTGCTATTCGTGGTCAGTCTCGTTCTTGGAGTAGACGAGAATATCATCAATGAAAACAATCACAAACTTGTCGAGGTACGCCTTGCATACTCGATTCATGAGATCCATAAATACGGCTGGCGCGTTGGTTAGGCCAAAAGGCATAACCGAAAACTCGTAGTGACCATACCGTGTTCTGAAAGCCGTCTTTGAAATATCTTCTTCGCGCACTCTCAGCTGGTGGTAACCGGATCGTAGATCGATCTTCGAGTAGTAACTCGATCCCTGAAGCTGGTCAAACAAATCATCAATTCGGGGTAAAGGATAACGGTTCTTGACCGTCACCTTGTTCAACTCCCAGTAGTCGATGCACATTCGGAAAGTCCCGTCTTTCTTTCGGACAAACAAGACAGGGGCTCCCCATGGCGATGAGCTAGGTCGGATAAAACCTTTATCCAAAAAATCTTGCAACTGAGTGGACAACTCCTGAAGTTCCGCCGGTGCGAGCCGATACGGGGCTCGTGCTATGGGTGCTGCACCGGGTGTCAACTCGATTTGAAATTCTACTTGACGAATAGGAGGGAGTCCGGGCAAATCCTCCGGGAAAACTTCCGGAAAGTCTCGCACAACCGGTATGTCTTCAATTCGTTTCTCCTCCGCGGGTTTCTCAACAATCTGCGCCAAAATTGCCGGATGACCCTTTCGTAGATACTTCTGTGCCTTCAAAAGGGTAATGACGCTGGTGGTCATGCCGCTTCTCTCGCCTCAGACCGAAATGATCTCGCCGGAAGGGGTGGTAATATGGACTATCTTATCATGGCATATAATCTCCGCTCGGTTCTCGGATAACCAGTCCATGCCGACAACGACATCGAAACTACTAAGCGTAAAAGGAATAAGGTCGATGTCAAAGACATGACCTGACAGTTTCAACTTACATCCCGCAAGTATATGAGTTGTTACTACAGTTTTACCGTTAGCTAATTCAACAGGAAACTTAGCGTCTAACGGGGTTGGAGTAAGGTCTAAAAGTTGGCTAAAAGTTTTTGACACAAAACTCCTATCAGCTCCAGTGTCAAACAAAACAGAAGCAAAACAATCGTTTACAGGGAACTTACCAGACACCACATGCGGATCATTGCGGGCTTGACCCGATCCAATCACAAACGCTCTTCCTTTGCCATTTCCTCCACCATTACTGCCACTTCCATTACCCCCATTATTGTCATTCTGTTTCAGCTTGGGGCAATCCTTCCGGAAATGACCTTCCTGTCCACATTCAAAACATCCCTTAGTCGTCATCGGTGGCTTAGGAGCACCCTTCGCCGCAAGGTCAACTCTACATTCCTTCGCTTGGTGACCTATCTTTCCGCATCTTTGACACTTGACACGGTCACACTGACCAACATGATGAAAGTTGCACCTGTTGCACTTTGGATATTTCCCAGCATATCCGCTCGAAACCTGCCCGCTACCGTTGTTGTTGTTGTTGTGATTCTGAGTGTTGAAACTCCTAGTAAATTCGGGCTTACGGTAGTGGTGTTGCGGTGGGAGGTTTGAGGATGAAGATCTGGTGTTGTCAAACTTTCTCTTCCCGCTGTTCGGGTTGCTGTTGTTGTAACTGTTGCTGACGTGGTCATTACTCGGGTTGTCACGGGCTTTAACAGTCGAACCCCTCGGTGGTAACGCACCCTGGGTCACAGCCTGATCCGTCAGTTTGTGAGCCAAACGGATCGCTTGCTGGATCGTGGCTGGTCTGGAAGACGTCACCATACCCTGAATCTGTGGTGCTAACCCATCAATGTACATCTCTATCCTCTTGCTCGGCGGATCCACCATCCGCGGACACATCACAGCCAACTCGTGCGAACGAGTAGTGTAGGCTTCAATCTCCGAACCCACCATCTTCAACGACCAAAACTCCGACTCTAACTTCGAAATTTCCTCCCTCGGACAGTACTCCTCTCGCATCATGTTTTTGAACTCCTCCCAGTTCATCGCGTTAGCCAGTTCCAATCCAAGGATCTGGACGTTCGAATTCCACCAAGTGAGGGCGGAATCCTCAAGTGTCCCAGCAGCGAATTTGACCCTACTGGCAGGGGGACAGTTACACATTTCAAAGGCCGACTCGGCCTTCTCAGCCCAACGCAGGAAGCCTATAGCTCCCACAGTGCCCTTAAACGTACTGGGCTTGCAGTCTAGGTAGTTCTTGAAGGTACATGTTCCATTCGGACCTCCTGTTTGATTCTGAACGTGTGCAGCTAAAGCGGCAGCAACATGGTCATTCAGCAGAGTTTGGAGTTCAGCTGCAGTCATGCTGATGTTACCACGTCCTCGTCCAGCGTTTCTTCCGGCCATTTCCTAGAATCACAGTATAAAATGTTAAACATGAAATTTTTTTTTTTTTCATATACAACACACCATACATGTAATAAAAGATAGGTAAGAAAGAAAAATAAGAAACAACATCACATCACAACCACATATTAGTTTAAATAAAAATTCATGATTAAAACCATTGTATTCGCTACAAAGTATTTCCAATCAATCCTTAAAATCATAGAAAAATAATAGTTAGGATGGAGACAACCCCTCCATCTAAGTGTCATCATCACTAGATGTCGTCATCTGAGGACACCTCTGAATGTGCCTCCTACTCAGCCGGTTCTTCCTCCGGTTCTTCTTCGGGTTCCTCCTCGGGATCTTCCTCGGGATCCTCCTCAGGCTCCTCTTCGGGATCTTCTTCAGGTTCTACTTCAGGCTCTGCCTCGGGCTCGGCCTCAGGCTCTGCCTCAGGTTCTGCTGCGTTCTGAGCAAGTTGCATTTGTAGGTCATCGCAACGCTCGAGTGCTATCTCGATTCGGGTCCTTGCTTCTTGGAGTTGCTCTTGCAAGTCTATCATCTCGGCTTGCATCTTCATCATAACCTTCGTTTGTTGCTCACTAGTCTCTTGCATTTCTTTCATTGCCGCTGCCATGCGGGCAATCTCCTCCTGAGTCTCGGTTCCGTCTTTAAACAGTCTGGAAACATTTTCTCTTGTGTAGCGCATGTAACCCACATCACGCTCCAAACAAGAAATGACAGCTGCGAGAACTCGCTCCACAGGTTCGGTTATGGGTGGTAGAGTGTTAGGGTAAGCAGGGTGGTTCGGGTGAGGCAATGGGGGAACTTGTTCACGGTAGACCATACGTCTGATCATGTTGGGGTACCAATCCCAGCTAACGTCGTTTTCATACAGGCCTCCGGATAGGCGGTACCTCTTCGGTGCAGGAGCTTCGAGTTCCGGGACTACACGGGGTGGCGAGGCAGTAGGTAACTGCGGTTCCTTCCCGTGAGCATGCGTCATCGAATCGGATGATGATGAGGGTGGCGTCGACATTCCTACAGGTATGCCGTGAATATGCGCGCGTATGAGGGAAAGAGGTAAAGAAATAAGATTTCAAGACTACACAAACCTATGCAGTGCGTATCATTATAACTAATGGGTCGTCGCGGTTACTGTCTAGTATGCATGCAGCTTCTAGTTCGCTATAACCAATGGCTCTGATACCAATCTGTCACACCCTCAAAATCCACTAACGGAGTTTTACCGTCAGAGGGTGTGAACTGGCAGGATCGGAATCATTAGTTATAATCAAACCAAAGAAAAACGTTTAAATGTAAATAAGTGCGGAAGCGTAAAACCTTAATTCAAAAGTTGCGTCACGCAGGACGACTTAAAACCAAATGTAACTGTTAAAATTAAGTTTGCAGAATAAAGATGTTTTCAATTAATGCATGCTCCTAAACCGCGCGCCCGCCTCGGCTACCTGAGAATAACATACTAAAAGTGTCAACACAAGGTTGGTGAGTTCACAAGTTAAATAAGATAAATCGTTTTGCGTTTTGCGTAACCTCGTTACGGCGTTTCAGTGTTGCGTAACCCCGTTACGACGTTTAAGTGTTGCGTAACCAGATAGTGTTATGTCAAATTATATATCGATAGGTAGCTAATCTATACAACAAGTATCGCTAAGTGGTTCGCGACCGAAGCTGACTGTTTATCAAGTGCCCGTCACCAGGTCAATCCAGACCATGGTAAGTGTTAGCCAAAAATTACACCCACTCAACCTCCAGTTGAGCTTAGCGTCGGGTGGGGTTTGTCAAACCCAGTAGTACTACCCAAAAGTGACTCGCTATTCCAAATATTAACCGGTCCGATGTGTGGGACTTCAAATGTTACGTATGCCGCTTAGCCTTTACAAGTGATATATAATTTATAACAAAATCTTTCATATGCGTTTATCTCAGAAAATATGTTTATCGGAGTATGTTATCTCCCCCAAGTGAAAAACGTTTGAAAACAGTTTAAGAGTGGGGTAAGTGAAACTCACTGTTTGCGAAGAATATCCCGATCTAGATCACCAAGTGATGTGCGTCGTAGAAACTCTCTAGCGTTCTAAATAACAAAGAGATTTTCTAAGTGTCGGTACGTTTAACGAGTCTCTAGACTCGGCACATAATACCTATGCACGTAACAGATTTCGTGTTTCGTTTGTGAATTGTGTGTGACTTAAACAAGTACAATTGTGATACGATACATGAGTGAGCAATTACTTTCGTGTCACGTACTAATAACATACTTTACTAGCAATTGTGACAATCGTCAATTCCAGGTTAACCTCGTTAACTCAACTCCGTTAATTCAAACTTTAAAGATCGTTGAATCTATAACGCATACTTCATTACATTTAAACTAGGGTTTAAATGACGCTTAACATTTACTACATGTGTAGTAGTCTTTCGGGATTTGCACCGAAACGCAAACGAGTTGATAAATAAACGACAAACGTCAAAACACGAACTATGTGATTACTATGTGTTAGGATTATGTGCTATGTGATAATATTATGGTCATGTTAACTTATTGTGCAAGTATGATAGAATGTTCTAGAAAAACAACACTTGGAAAGTAGAGGGATTAGAATGTAACTTGTATATCTATAAATATATTATTAACTTAACCCTAACTATTATTATTATCCTAACCCTAACCTACAAGTTCCGATCGGCTCTCTCTCACCTCCCTTCTCCACGGCTGCCGTCCACAAGAACACCCACATACACCATCAATTCAAGTCTTTGATCCAAGAACTAAGTGCTAGGAAGGTATATTTGATCATCCTTCACATCCTTGTTGATTGAATTTGATGTTTGTTGGGTTAATAACAAACCCTAGCTGGCCGATTCTAGGTGTTATATTGTTCATGTGATTCTTGAATTGATTTGATGATAAAGTGATAACTAGATTGATATTGATACATGATTGATTGTTGTTCTTGATTTGAATTAAAACACAAACCCTAATCTTGTATGTATGGTGTGATTTATATGCATGGATAGTAGTTATGGTGTCTAGAGGGTTATATGGATGCATGATAGTTCATAGATTGTTATGATGTTGAGTTTTGATGTGAACAGATTCTGGACAGAATATATATACGATGTTTAACTGACTGTAACGAAGTGTAAACGTGAAAATTGATTGAGATTGTGGGTACTGCAGTAAACTAGGTTGAGTCTAGTTTCTATAAAGTATAAATTCGTAATTTTTGGATAAGTGGAAGTATACTTTTATGATTTTACAAAAACGTGATGCAAAGCTGAGCTGTTAGACCTGCTGTTAGGTTATATTGTAAATTCTATATCTCATGAACTACGAGGCCAATTGGGTTGGTTCCACTTCTGGAAGTTGACTCACTGAGTTAGGAACCAAACCCAAGTGGTCTTGCATTTATTGGATTTTTCGTTTACCGGGAATTGCAAATAACATTCTGTTGTGCATGAATCTGACTGATATGAGTTTACTGTAGTGTTTTGATCATTATGAGAAATCTATATGGAATAAAAATAATATAAAATATGTTCTGGAAACCTAAGACATGTATGTTTCAGTGGTGATTTTTGGTGAATTAATTGAGATGATATGATCGGTGAAATAGTACAATCTTTCAAGTAGAAATTCTGTCACAATGAAACTAGCTGCTGAGTTGTGTAGGAATGCATGAAATATGATAGTTTTTATATAATTGTTGTATTTTGACCAAAATACCCTTGCGGGGAATAGTTGCTAGTTTGATTGCCATGAATTGACCAAATTGCCCTTATGGGGAATAATGGTTAGTTAGTCTTTGTTTGTTGACCAAAATGCCCTTACGGGAATAATTGCTTGTAAGTATGTTATTAATACATGACACGAAAGTAATTGCTCACTCGTGTATCGTATCACAATTGTACTTGTTTAAATCACACACGGTTCACAAACGAAACACGAAACATGATACGTGCATAGGTATTATGTGCCGAGTCTAGAGACTCGTTAAACGTTCCGATACTTAGAAAATCTCTTTGTTATTTTAGAACGCTAGAGAGTTTTCTACGACGCGCATCACTCGGTGATCTAATTTGGAATATTCTTCGCAAACAGTGAGTTCACTTACCCCGCTCTTTGAACTGTTTTCAAACGTTTTTCACTTGGGGGAGATAACATACTCCGATAAACGCATTTTTGAGATAAACACATATTTAAGATTTTGTTATAAATTATATATATCACTTGTAGAGGCTAAGCGGCACGTAACCCTTGAAGTCCCACGCATCGAACCGGTTAATATTTGGAATAGCGAGTCACTGTTGAGTAGTACTACTGGGTTTGACAAACCCCACCCGACGCTAAGCTCAACTGGAGGTTGAGTGGGTGTAATTTTGGCTAACACTTACCATGGTCTGGGTTGACCTGGTGACGGGCACTTGATAAACAGTCAGCTTCGGTCTCGAACCACTTAGTAATACTTGTTGTATAGATTAGCTACCTATCGATATATAATTTGACATAACATTATCTGGTAACACTTAAACGCTGTAACGTGGTTACACACTTAAACGCCGTAACGTGGTTACGCAAAACATTTAAACGCCGTAACGTGGTTACGCAAAACATTTAAACGCCGTAACGTGGTTACGCAAAACTTTTAAACGCCGTAACGTGGTTACGCAAAACACTTAACGAAAACGCTGAACTCAAACGCTAAACGATTTATCTTATATAACTTGTGAACTCACCAACCTCGTGTTGACCCCTTTTAGTATGTTATTCTCAGGTAGCCGAGGCGGGCGCGCGGTTTAGGAGCATGCATTAATTGTTAAACATCTTACTCTGCAAACTTAATTTTAACATTTACATTTGGTTTTAAGTCGTCCTGCGTGACGCAACTTTTGAATTAAGGTTTTACGCTTCCGCACTTATTTTTCATTTAAACGTTTTCTTTGGTTTGGTTATAACTAATGATTCCGATCCTGCCAGTTCACACCCTCTGACGGTAAAACTCCGTTAGTGGATTTTGAGGGTGTGACAGATTGGTATCAGAGCCATTGGTTATAGCGAACTAGAAACTGCATGCATACTAGACTATAACCGCGACGACCCATTAGTTATAATAATACGCACTGCATAGGTTTGTGTAGTCTTGTAATCTTATCTCTTACCTCTTTCGCTCATACGCGCGCGCATACACGGCTTACCTGTAGGAATGTCGACGCCACCCTCATCATCATCCGATTCGATGACGCATGCTCACGGGAAGGAACCTCAGTTACCTACCGCCTCGCCACCCCGCGTAGTCCCGGAACTCGCAGCTCCCGCACCGAAGAGGTACCGCCTATCCGGAAGCCTTTACGAAAACAACGTTAGCTGGGATTGGTACCCTAACATGATCAGACGTATGGTCTACCGTGAACAAGTTCCCCCGTTGCCACACCCGAACCACCCTGCTTATCCCAACACCCTACCACCCATAACCGAACCTGTAGAGAGAGTTCTCGCAGCCGTTGTTTCCTGTTTGGAGCGTGATGTGGGTTACATGCGCTACACGAGAGAGAACGTTTCCAGATTGTTAAAAGACGAAACCGAGAATAAGGAGGAGGTTGCCCGCATGGCGGCGGCAATGAAGGATATGCAAGGGGCTAGTGATCAACAAACGAAGGTTATGATGAAGATGCAAGCCGAAATGATAGACTTGAAAGAGCAACTCCAAGAAGCAAGGACCCGAACCGAAATAGCGTTAGAGCGTTGCGATATCCTACAAATGCAGATTGCTCAGAACGCAGCCGACCCTGAGGCAGAGCCTGAGGCCGAGCCTGGGGCAGATCCTGAAGTAGAACCTGAAGAAGATCCCGAAGAGGAGCCTGAGGAAGATCCCGAAGAAGATCCCGAGGAAGATCCCGAAGAAGAACCGGAGGAAGAACCGGCTGAGGAGGAGGCACACTCAGAGGTGTCCTCAGATGACGACATCTAGTAATGATGATGCTTAGATGGAGGGGTTGTCTCCATCCTAACTATTATTTTTCTATGAATTGAGGATTGATTGGAAATACTTTGTGGCGGATACAATGGTTTTAATCATGAATTTTTATTTAGACTAATGTGTGGTTGTGATGCGATGTTGTCTCTTATTTCTTTCTTACTTATCTTTTCATTACATGTATGGTGTGTTGTATATGAAAGAAAAATTCATGTTTAACATCTTTATACTGTGATTCTAGGAAATGGCTGGAAGAAACGCTGGACGAGGACGTGGTAACATCAGCATGACTGCAGCTGAACTCCAAACTCTGCTGAATGACCATGTCGCGGCCGCTTTAGCCGCACACGTTCAGAATCAAACAGGAGGTCCGAATGGAACGTGTACCTTCAAGAACTACCGTGACTGCAAGCCCAGTACGTTTAAGGGCACTGAGGGAGCTATAGGCTTCCTGCGTTGGGCTGAGAAGGCCGAGTCGGCCTTTGAGATGTGTAACTGTCCCCCTGCCAGTAGGGTCAAATTCGCTGCTGGGACACTTGAGGATTCCGCCCTCACTTGGTGGAATTCGAACGTCCAGATCCTTGGATTGGAACTGGCTAACGCGATGAACTGGGAGGAGTTCAAAAGCATGATGCGAGAGGAGTACTGTCCGAGGGAAGAAATTTCGAAGTTAGAATCAGAATTTTGGTCACTAAAGATGGTAGGTTCGGAGATTGAAGCCTACACTACTCGTTCGCACGAGTTGGCTGTGATGTGTCCGCGGATGGTGGATCCGCCGAGCAAGAGAATAGAGATGTACATTGATGGGTTAGCACCACAGATTCAGGGTATGGTGACGTCTTCCAGACCAGCCACGATCCAACAAGCGATCCGTTTGGCTCACAAACTGACGGATCAGGCTGTGACCCAGGGTGCGTTACCACCGAGGGGTTCGACTGTTAAAGCCCGTGACAACCCGAGTAATGACCACGTCAGCAACAGTAACAACAACAGCAACCCGAACAGCGGGAAGAGAAAGTTCGACAACACCAGATCTTCATCCTCGAACCTCCCACCGCAACAACACTACCGTAAACCCGAGTTCACCCGGAGCTTTAACACTCAGAATCACAACAACAACAACTCCAACAACAACGGTAGCGGGCAGGTTTCGAGCGGATATGCTGGGAAGTATCCAAAGTGCAACAGGTGCAACTATCATCATGTTGGCCAGTGTGACCGTGTCAAGTGTCAAAGATGCGGAAAGATAGGTCACCAAGCGAAAGAATGTAGAGGAGACCTTGCGGCAAAGGGTGCTCCTAAGCAACCGATGACGACTAAGGGATGTTTTGAATGTGGACAGGAAGGTCATTTCCGGAAGGATTGCCCCAAGCTGAAACATAATGACAACAATGGGGGCAATGGAAGTGGCAGTAACGGTGGAGGAAATGGCAAAGGAAGAGCGTTTGTGATTGGATCGGGTCAAGCCCGCAATGATCCGCATGTGGTGTCCGGTAAGTTCCCTGTAAACGATTATTTTGCTTCTATTTTGTTTGACACTGGAGCTGATAGGAGTTTTGTGTCGAAAGCCTTTAGCCAACTTTTAGACCTTACTCCAACCCCGTTAGACGCTAAGTTTCCTGTTGAATTAGCTAATGGTAAAACTGTAGTAACAACTCATATACTTGCGGGATGTAAGTTGAAACTGTCAGGTCATGTTTTTGACATCGACCTTATTCCTTTTACGCTTAGTAGTTTCGATGTCGTTGTCGGCATGGACTGGTTATCCGAGAACCGAGCGGAGATTATATGCCATGATAAAATAGTCCATATTACCACCCCTTCCGGCGAGATCATTTCGGTCCGAGGCGAGAGAAGCGGCATGACCAACAGCATCATCACCCTTATGAAAGCACAGAAGTATCTACGAAAGGGTCATCCGGCAATTTTGGCGCAGATTGTTGAGAAACCCGCGGAGGAGAAACGAATTGAAGACATACCGGTTGTGCGAGACTTTCCGGAAGTTTTCCCGGAGGATTTGCCCGGACTCCCTCCTATTCGTCAAGTCGAATTCCAAATCGAGTTGACACCCGGTGCAGCACCCATAGCACGAGCCCCGTATCGGCTCGCACCGGCGGAACTTCAGGAGTTGTCCACCCAGTTGCAAGATTTGTTGGATAAAGGTTTTATCCGACCTAGCTCATCGCCATGGGGAGCCCCTGTCTTGTTTGTTCGAAAGAAAGACGGGACTTTCCGAATGTGCATCGACTACCGGGAATTGAACAAGGTGACGGTCAAGAACCGTTATCCTTTACCCCGAATTGATGATTTATTTGACCAGCTTCAGGGATCGAGTTACTACTCGAAGATCGATCTACGATCCGGTTACCACCAGTTGAGAGTGCGCGAAGAAGATATTTCAAAGACGGCTTTCAGAACACGGTATGGTCACTACGAGTTCTCGGTTATGCCTTTTGGCCTAACCAACGCGCCAGCCGTATTTATGGATCTCATGAATCGAGTATGCAAGGCGTACCTCGACAAGTTCGTGATTGTTTTCATCGATGATATTCTTGTCTACTCCAAGAACGAGACTGACCACGAAGAGCACTTAAGGATAATTCTGGAACTACTGAAGAAGGAACAACTGTATGCTAAAGTCTCGAAATGTGAATTTTGGCTTCGCGAGGTTCACTTTTTAGGACATGTGATCAACGAGAATGGTATCCATGTCGATCCCGGTAAGGTAGAGGCCATCAAAAACTGGGAAGCACCTAAGACTCCGACTGAAGTGCGACAATTCCTAGGACTGGCCGGCTACTATCGGCGTTTCATCGAGGGATTTTCAAAGATTGCTCAACCCCTCACCGCTTTGACTCACAAGGGCACTAAGTACAACTGGGGTGACGCGCAAGAATCCGCTTTCCAACTGTTGAAAACCAAGCTTTGTAGCGCCCCTATTTTAGCCCTCCCCGAGGGAACAGAAAATTTTGAGGTACACTGTGACGCATCTATACAAGGTCTCGGTTGTGTGCTGATGCAACTCGAGAAGGTTATAGCCTACGCCTCTAGACAACTACGGGTTCACGAGAAGAACTACACGACCCATGATTTGGAACTCGGAGCTGTGGTGTTTGCTCTTAAGATATGGAGGCATTACTTGTACGGTACCAAGTTTACCATTTACACCGACCACAAGAGTCTCCAACATATCTACGATCAGAAGGAGCTGAACATGCGACAGCGTCGTTGGGTCGAGCTGCTCAAAGATTATGATTGTGCCATCAAGTACCACCCGGGCAAGGCCAATGTGGTGGCCGACGCCCTCAGCAGAAAAGAAACAGATAAACCCAGACGAGTAAGAGCATTGCAACTTACGATTCATGCCAGCTTACCCGATCAGATTCGCGATGCGCAACTGGAAGCTTTGAAAGATGAAAATCTTCCATCGGAACTCATGCGGGGCATGAACAAGCAACTTGAAACCAGATCGGACGGGGTCCGATATTTTGAGAACCGGATTTGGGTTCCACGATACGGAGAGTTGAGAACTCTAGTGATGGACGAAGCTCACAAGTCCCGATATTCTATCCACCCTGGCTCAGATAAAATGTATCATGATTTAAAGGCACTTTACTGGTGGCCGAACATGAAAGCCGACATTGCCACCTACGTGAGCAAATGCTTGACTTGTGCCAGAGTCAAGATTGAATACCAGAAACCATCTGGTCTACTGCAACAACCGGAACTCCCAATGTGGAAATGGGAGCACATCTCAATGGATTTTATTATGGGTTTGCCTAAGACACCGACGGGATGCGATACCATCTGGGTGATCGTTGACCGGTTGACTAAATCGGCACATTTCCTAGCGATTAAGGAAACGGACAAAATGGAAAGACTGACTCGAGTATACATGAAAGAAGTGGTGTCTAGACACGGAGTGCCTGTCTCGATCATTTCCGATCGAGATTCTCGTTTTACCTCACACTTTTGGAAGTCGCTGCAAAGCGCACTGGGCACACGTCTCGATATGAGTACAGCATACCATCCTCAGACGGATGGGCAAAGTGAACGGACTATTCAGACCCTGGAGGATATGTTGCGTGCATGCGTTTTAGATTTCGGAAAAAGTTGGGAACCCCACTTACCCTTGGTAGAGTTTTCGTATAATAACAGCTACCACGCAAGTATTAAGGCAGCGCCGTTTGAAGCGCTGTACGGACGGAAGTGTCGATCACCACTCTGCTGGGCAGAGGTGGGTGACAGCCAAATCACTGGTCCAGAACTGGTACTCGAAACCTCGGAAAAGATTGTTCAAATCCGAAATCGCATGGCAGCAGCACGGGATCGCCAAAAGAGTTACGCCGACAAGCGCCGAAAACCTCTCGAATTTAAAGTGAACGATCGGGTGTTACTCAAAGTCTCACCTTGGAAAGGTGTAGTTCGCTTTGGTAAGCGAAACAAACTCAACCCACGGTATGTTGGTCCGTACCGGATAACTGAGCGCATTGGTCCGGTGGCGTACCGACTGGACCTACCAACAGAACTCAGTGGCGTACACGATGTATTCCACGTATCAAATTTGAAGAAATGCCTATCTGATGAAACCCAAGTAGTCCCTTTGGAGGAACTGCAAGTTGATGAACAGTTACGGTTCATTGAGGAACCAGTCGAAGTTTTGGATTGGGAAACCAAAACACTCAAACACAGCAAAATTCCAATCGTTAAGGTTCGTTGGAACTCGAGACGTGGACCGGAGTTCACGTGGGAACGCGAGGATCAAATGATGAAAAAGTATCCTCACCTTTTTGAAGGGCTAACCAAACACCGAAAACCGCGAAACCCGGCAAACCGTCAAACATCACCAAAGGTATGAATTAAATTTCGGGACGAAATTTCTTTTTACTAGGGGATGATATGACAAACTGAAAATTTTTTCTTCTTACTTTTTCAGGCTCTCATCACGACTTGACTCAAATTTTCGGGACGAAAATTCTTTAACATGGGAATGATGTGACAATCGTCAATTCCAGGTTAACCTCGTTAACTCAACTCCGTTAATTCAAACTTTAAAGATCGTTGAATCTATAACGCATACTTCATTACATTTAAACTAGGGTTTAAATGACGCTTAACATTTACTACATGTGTAGTAGTCTTTCGGGATTTGCACCGAAACGCAAACGAGTTGATAAATAAACGACAAACGTCAAAACACGAACTATGTGATTACTATGTGTTAGGATTATGTGCTATGTGATAATATTATGGTCATGTTAACTTATTGTGCAAGTATGATAGAATGTTCTAGAAAAACAACACTTGGAAAGTAGAGGGATTAGAATGTAACTTGTATATCTATAAATATATTATTAACTTAACCCTAACTATTATTATTATCCTAACCCTAACCTACAAGTTCCGATCGGCTCTCTCTCACCTCCCTTCTCCACGGCTGCCGTCCACAAGAACACCCACATACACCATCAATTCAAGTCTTTGATCCAAGAACTAAGTGCTAGGAAGGTATATTTGATCATCCTTCACATCCTTGTTGATTGAATTTGATGTTTTTTGGGTTAATAACAAACCCTAGCTGGCCGATTCTAGGTGTTATATTGTTCATGTGATTCTTGAATTGATTTGATGATAAAGTGATAACTAGATTGATATTGATACATGATTGATTGTTGTTCTTGATTTGAATTAAAACACAAACCCTAATCTTGTATGTATGGTGTGATTTATATGCATGGATAGTAGTTATGGTGTCTAGAGGGTTATATGGATGCATGATAGTTCATAGATTGTTATGATGTTGAGTTTTGATGTGAACAGATTCTGGACAGAATATATATACGATGTTTAACTGACTGTAACGAAGTGTAAACGTGAAAATTGATTGAGATTGTGGGTACTGCAGTAAACTAGGTTGAGTCTAGTTTCTATAAAGTATAAATTCGTAATTTTTGGATAAGTGGAAGTATACTTTTATGATTTTACAAAAACGTGATGCAAAGCTGAGCTGTTAGACCTGCTGTTAGGTTATATTGTAAATTCTATATCTCATGAACTACGAGGCCAATTGGGTTGGTTCCACTTCTGGAAGTTGACTCACTGAGTTAGGAACCAAACCCAAGTGGTCTTGCATTTATTGGATTTTTCGTTTACCGGGAATTGCAAATAACATTCTGTTGTGCATGAATCTGACTGATATGAGTTTACTGTAGTGTTTTGATCATTATGAGAAATCTATATGGAATAAAAATAATATAAAATATGTTCTGGAAACCTAAGACATGTATGTTTCAGTGGTGATTTTTGGTGAATTAATTGAGATGATATGATCGGTGAAATAGTACAATCTTTCAAGTAGAAATTCTGTCACAATGAAACTAGCTGCTGAGTTGTGTAGGAATGCATGAAATATGATAGTTTTTATATAATTGTTGTATTTTGACCAAAATACCCTTGCGGGGAATAGTTGCTAGTTTGATTGCCATGAATTGACCAAATTGCCCTTATGGGGAATAATGGTTAGTTAGTCTTTGTTTGTTGACCAAAATGCCCTTACGGGAATAATTGCTTGTAAGTATGTTATTAATACATGACACGAAAGTAATTGCTCACTCGTGTATCGTATCACAATTGTACTTGTTTAAATCACACACGGTTCACAAACGAAACACGAAACATGATACGTGCATAGGTATTATGTGCCGAGTCTAGAGACTCGTTAAACGTTCCGATACTTAGAAAATCTCTTTGTTATTTTAGAACGCTAGAGAGTTTTCTACGACGCGCATCACTCGGTGATCTAATTTGGAATATTCTTCGCAAACAGTGAGTTCACTTACCCCGCTCTTTGAACTGTTTTCAAACGTTTTTCACTTGGGGGAGATAACATACTCCGATAAACGCATTTTTGAGATAAACACATATTTAAGATTTTGTTATAAATTATATATATCACTTGTAGAGGCTAAGCGGCACGTAACCCTTGAAGTCCCACGCATCGAACCGGTTAATATTTGGAATAGCGAGTCACTGTTGAGTAGTACTACTGGGTTTGACAAACCCCACCCGACGCTAAGCTCAACTGGAGGTTGAGTGGGTGTAATTTTGGCTAACACTTACCATGGTCTGGGTTGACCTGGTGACGGGCACTTGATAAACAGTCAGCTTCGGTCTCGAACCACTTAGTAATACTTGTTGTATAGATTAGCTACCTATCGATATATAATTTGACATAACATTATCTGGTAACACTTAAACGCTGTAACGTGGTTACACACTTAAACGCCGTAACGTGGTTACGCAAAACATTTAAACGCCGTAACGTGGTTACGCAAAACATTTAAACGCCGTAACGTGGTTACGCAAAACTTTTAAACGCCGTAACGTGGTTACGCAAAACACTTAACGAAAACGCTGAACTCAAACGCTAAACGATTTATCTTATATAACTTGTGAACTCACCAACCTCGTGTTGACCCCTTTTAGTATGTTATTCTCAGGTAGCCGAGGCGGGCGCGCGGTTTAGGAGCATGCATTAATTGTTAAACATCTTACTCTGCAAACTTAATTTTAACATTTACATTTGGTTTTAAGTCGTCCTGCGTGACGCAACTTTTGAATTAAGGTTTTACGCTTCCGCACTTATTTTTCATTTAAACGTTTTCTTTGGTTTGGTTATAACTAATGATTCCGATCCTGCCAGTTCACACCCTCTGACGGTAAAACTCCGTTAGTGGATTTTGAGGGTGTGACAGATTGGTATCAGAGCCATTGGTTATAGCGAACTAGAAACTGCATGCATACTAGACTATAACCGCGACGACCCATTAGTTATAATAATACGCACTGCATAGGTTTGTGTAGTCTTGTAATCTTATCTCTTACCTCTTTCGCTCATACGCGCGCGCATACACGGCTTACCTGTAGGAATGTCGACGCCACCCTCATCATCATCCGATTCGATGACGCATGCTCACGGGAAGGAACCTCAGTTACCTACCGCCTCGCCACCCCGCGTAGTCCCGGAACTCGCAGCTCCCGCACCGAAGAGGTACCGCCTATCCGGAAGCCTTTACGAAAACAACGTTAGCTGGGATTGGTACCCTAACATGATCAGACGTATGGTCTACCGTGAACAAGTTCCCCCGTTGCCACACCCGAACCACCCTGCTTATCCCAACACCCTACCACCCATAACCGAACCTGTAGAGAGAGTTCTCGCAGCCGTTGTTTCCTGTTTGGAGCGTGATGTGGGTTACATGCGCTACACGAGAGAGAACGTTTCCAGATTGTTAAAAGACGAAACCGAGAATAAGGAGGAGGTTGCCCGCATGGCGGCGGCAATGAAGGATATGCAAGGGGCTAGTGATCAACAAACGAAGGTTATGATGAAGATGCAAGCCGAAATGATAGACTTGAAAGAGCAACTCCAAGAAGCAAGGACCCGAACCGAAATAGCGTTAGAGCGTTGCGATATCCTACAAATGCAGATTGCTCAGAACGCAGCCGACCCTGAGGCAGAGCCTGAGGCCGAGCCTGGGGCAGAGCCTGAAGTAGAACCTGAAGAAGATCCCGAAGAGGAGCCTGAGGAAGATCCCGAAGAAGATCCCGAGGAAGATCCCGAAGAAGAACCGGAGGAAGAACCGGCTGAGGAGGAGGCACACTCAGAGGTGTCCTCAGATGACGACATCTAGTAATGATGATGCTTAGATGGAGGGGTTGTCTCCATCCTAACTATTATTTTTCTATGAATTGAGGATTGATTGGAAATACTTTGTGGCGGATACAATGGTTTTAATCATGAATTTTTATTTAGACTAATGTGTGGTTGTGATGTGATGTTGTCTCTTATTTCTTTCTTACTTATCTTTTCATTACATGTATGGTGTGTTGTATATGAAAGAAAAATTCATGTTTAACATCTTTATACTGTGATTCTAGGAAATGGCTGGAAGAAACGCTGGACGAGGACGTGGTAACATCAGCATGACTGCAGCTGAACTCCAAACTCTGCTGAATGACCATGTCGCGGCCGCTTTAGCCGCACACGTTCAGAATCAAACAGGAGGTCCGAATGGAACGTGTACCTTCAAGAACTACCGTGACTGCAAGCCCAGTACGTTTAAGGGCACTGAGGGAGCTATAGGCTTCCTGCGTTGGGCTGAGAAGGCCGAGTCGGCCTTTGAGATGTGTAACTGTCCCCCTGCCAGTAGGGTCAAATTCGCTGCTGGGACACTTGAGGATTCCACCCTCACTTGGTGGAATTCGAACGTCCAGATCCTTGGATTGGAACTGGCTAACGCGATGAACTGGGAGGAGTTCAAAAGCATGATGCGAGAGGAGTACTGTCCGAGGGAAGAAATTTCGAAGTTAGAATCAGAATTTTGGTCACTAAAGATGGTAGGTTCGGAGATTGAAGCCTACACTACTCGTTCGCACGAGTTGGCTGTGATGTGTCCGCGGATGGTGGATCCGCCGAGCAAGAGAATAGAGATGTACATTGATGGGTTAGCACCACAGATTCAGGGTATGGTGACGTCTTCCAGACCAGCCACGATCCAACAAGCGATCCGTTTGGCTCACAAACTGACGGATCAGGCTGTGACCCAGGGTGCGTTACCACCGAGGGGTTCGACTGTTAAAGCCCGTGACAACCCGAGTAATGACCACGTCAGCAACAGTAACAACAACAGCAACCCGAACAGCGGGAAGAGAAAGTTCGACAACACCAGATCTTCATCCTCGAACCTCCCACCGCAACAACACTACCGTAAACCCGAGTTCACCCGGAGCTTTAACACTCAGAATCACAACAACAACAACTCCAACAACAACGGTAGCGGGCAGGTTTCGAGCGGATATGCTGGGAAGTATCCAAAGTGCAACAGGTGCAACTATCATCATGTTGGCCAGTGTGACCGTGTCAAGTGTCAAAGATGCGGAAAGATAGGTCACCAAGCGAAAGAATGTAGAGGAGACCTTGCGGCAAAGGGTGCTCCTAAGCAACCGATGACGACTAAGGGATGTTTTGAATGTGGACAGGAAGGTCATTTCCGGAAGGATTGCCCCAAGCTGAAACATAATGACAACAATGGGGGCAATGGAAGTGGCAGTAACGGTGGAGGAAATGGCAAAGGAAGAGCGTTTGTGATTGGATCGGGTCAAGCCCGCAATGATCCGCATGTGGTGTCCGGTAAGTTCCCTGTAAACGATTATTTTGCTTCTATTTTGTTTGACACTGGAGCTGATAGGAGTTTTGTGTCGAAAGCCTTTAGCCAACTTTTAGACCTTACTCCAACCCCGTTAGACGCTAAGTTTCCTGTTGAATTAGCTAATGGTAAAACTGTAGTAACAACTCATATACTTGCGGGATGTAAGTTGAAACTGTCAGGTCATGTTTTTGACATCGACCTTATTCCTTTTACGCTTAGTAGTTTCGATGTCGTTGTCGGCATGGACTGGTTATCCGAGAACCGAGCGGAGATTATATGCCATGATAAAATAGTCCATATTACCACCCCTTCCGGCGAGATCATTTCGGTCCGAGGCGAGAGAAGCGGCATGACCAACAGCATCATCACCCTTATGAAAGCACAGAAGTATCTACGAAAGGGTCATCCGGCAATTTTGGCGCAGATTGTTGAGAAACCCGCGGAGGAGAAACGAATTGAAGACATACCGGTTGTGCGAGACTTTCCGGAAGTTTTCCCAGAGGATTTGCCCGGACTCCCTCCTATTCGTCAAGTCGAATTCCAAATCGAGTTGACACCCGGTGCAGCACCCATAGCACGAGCCCCGTATCGGCTCGCACCGGCGGAACTTCAGGAGTTGTCCACCCAGTTGCAAGATTTGTTGGATAAAGGTTTTATCCGACCTAGCTCATCGCCATGGGGAGCCCCTGTCTTGTTTGTTCGAAAGAAAGACGGGACTTTCCGAATGTGCATCGACTACCGGGAATTGAACAAGGTGACGGTCAAGAACCGTTATCCTTTACCCCGAATTGATGATTTATTTGACCAGCTTCAGGGATCGAGTTACTACTCGAAGATCGATCTACGATCCGGTTACCACCAGTTGAGAGTGCGCGAAGAAGATATTTCAAAGACGGCTTTCAGAACACGGTATGGTCACTACGAGTTCTCGGTTATGCCTTTTGGCCTAACCAACGCGCCAGCCGTATTTATGGATCTCATGAATCGAGTATGCAAGGCGTACCTCGACAAGTTCGTGATTGTTTTCATCGATGATATTCTTGTCTACTCCAAGAACGAGACTGACCACGAAGAGCACTTAAGGATAATTCTGGAACTACTGAAGAAGGAACAACTGTATGCTAAAGTCTCGAAATGTGAATTTTGGCTTCGCGAGGTTCACTTTTTAGGACATGTGATCAACGAGAATGGTATCCATGTCGATCCCGGTAAGGTAGAGGCCATCAAAAACTGGGAAGCACCTAAGACTCCGACTGAAGTGCGACAATTCCTAGGACTGGCCGGCTACTATCGGCGTTTCATCGAGGGATTTTCAAAGATTGCTCAACCCCTCACCGCTTTGACTCACAAGGGCACTAAGTACAACTGGGGTGACGCGCAAGAATCCGCTTTCCAACTGTTGAAAACCAAGCTTTGTAGCGCCCCTATTTTAGCCCTCCCCGAGGGAACAGAAAATTTTGAGGTACACTGTGACGCATCTATACAAGGTCTCGGTTGTGTGCTGATGCAACTCGAGAAGGTTATAGCCTACGCCTCTAGACAACTACGGGTTCACGAGAAGAACTACACGACCCATGATTTGGAACTCGGAGCTGTGGTGTTTGCTCTTAAGATATGGAGGCATTACTTGTACGGTACCAAGTTTACCATTTACACCGACCACAAGAGTCTCCAACATATCTACGATCAGAAGGAGCTGAACATGCGACAGCGTCGTTGGGTCGAACTGCTCAAAGATTATGATTGTGCCATCAAGTACCACCCGGGCAAGGCCAATGTGGTGGCCGACGCCCTCAGCAGAAAAGAAACAGATAAACCCAGACGAGTAAGAGCATTGCAACTTACGATTCATGCCAGCTTACCCGATCAGATTCGCGATGCGCAACTGGAAGCTTTGAAAGATGAAAATCTTCCATCGGAACTCATGCGGGGCATGAACAAGCAACTTGAAACCAGATCGGACGGGGTCCGATATTTTGAGAACCGGATTTGGGTTCCACGATACGGAGAGTTGAGAACTCTAGTGATGGACGAAGCTCACAAGTCCCGATATTCTATCCACCCTGGCTCAGATAAAATGTATCATGATTTAAAGGCACTTTACTGGTGGCCGAACATGAAAGCCGACATTGCCACCTACGTGAGCAAATGCTTGACTTGTGCCAGAGTCAAGATTGAATACCAGAAACCATCTGGTCTACTGCAACAACCGGAACTCCCAATGTGGAAATGGGAGCACATCTCAATGGATTTTATTACGGGTTTGCCTAAGACACCGACGGGATGCGATACCATCTGGGTGATCGTTGACCGGTTGACTAAATCGGCACATTTCCTAGCGATTAAGGAAACGGACAAAATGGAAAGACTGACTCGAGTATACATGAAAGAAGTGGTGTCTAGACACGGAGTGCCTGTCTCGATCATTTCCGATCGAGATTCTCGTTTTACCTCACACTTTTGGAAGTCGCTGCAAAGCGCACTGGGCACACGTCTCGATATGAGTACAGCATACCATCCTCAGACGGATGGGCAAAGTGAACGGACTATTCAGACCCTGGAGGATATGTTGCGTGCATGCGTTTTAGATTTCGGAAAAAGTTGGGAACCCCACTTACCCTTGGTAGAGTTTTCGTATAATAACAGCTACCACGCAAGTATTAAGGCAGCGCCGTTTGAAGCGCTGTACGGACGGAAGTGTCGATCACCACTCTGCTGGGCAGAGGTGGGTGACAGCCAAATCACTGGTCCAGAACTGGTACTCGAAACCTCGGAAAAGATTGTTCAAATCCGAAATCGCATGGCAGCAGCACGGGATCGCCAAAAGAGTTACGCCGACAAGCGCCGAAAACCTCTCGAATTTAAAGTGAACGATCGGGTGTTACTCAAAGTCTCACCTTGGAAAGGTGTAGTTCGCTTTGGTAAGCGAAACAAACTCAACCCACGGTATGTTGGTCCGTACCGGATAACTGAGCGCATTGGTCCGGTGGCGTACCGACTGGACCTACCAACAGAACTCAGTGGCGTACACGATGTATTCCACGTATCAAATTTGAAGAAATGCCTATCTGATGAAACCCAAGTAGTCCCTTTGGAGGAACTGCAAGTTGATGAACAGTTACGGTTCATTGAGGAACCAGTCGAAGTTTTGGATTGGGAAACCAAAACACTCAAACACAGCAAAATTCCAATCGTTAAGGTTCGTTGGAACTCGAGACGTGGACCGGAGTTCACGTGGGAACGCGAGGATCAAATGATGAAAAAGTATCCTCACCTTTTTGAAGGGCTAACCAAACACCGAAAACCGCGAAACCCGGCAAACCGTCAAACATCACCAAAGGTATGAATTAAATTTCGGGACGAAATTTCTTTTTACTAGGGGATGATATGACAAACTGAAAATTTTTTCTTCTTACTTTTTCAGGCTCTCATCACGACTTGACTCAAATTTTCGGGACGAAAATTCTTTAACATGGGAATGATGTGACAATCGTCAATTCCAGGTTAACCTCGTTAACTCAACTCCGTTAATTCAAACTTTAAAGATCGTTGAATCTATAACGCATACTTCATTACATTTAAACTAGGGTTTAAATGACGCTTAACATTTACTACATGTGTAGTAGTCTTTCGGGATTTGCACCGAAACGCAAACGAGTTGATAAATAAACGACAAACGTCAAAACACGAACTATGTGATTACTATGTGTTAGGATTATGTGCTATGTGATAATATTATGGTCATGTTAACTTATTGTGCAAGTATGATAGAATGTTCTAGAAAAACAACACTTGGAAAGTAGAGGGATTAGAATGTAACTTGTATATCTATAAATATATTATTAACTTAACCCTAACTATTATTATTATCCTAACCCTAACCTACAAGTTCCGATCGGCTCTCTCTCACCTCCCTTCTCCACGGCTGCCGTCCACAAGAACACCCACATACACCATCAATTCAAGTCTTTGATCCAAGAACTAAGTGCTAGGAAGGTATATTTGATCATCCTTCACATCCTTGTTGATTGAATTTGATGTTTGTTGGGTTAATAACAAACCCTAGCTGGCCGATTCTAGGTGTTATATTGTTCATGTGATTCTTGAATTGATTTGATGATAAAGTGATAACTAGATTGATATTGATACATGATTGATTGTTGTTCTTGATTTGAATTAAAACACAAACCCTAATCTTGTATGTATGGTGTGATTTATATGCATGGATAGTAGTTATGGTGTCTAGAGGGTTATATGGATGCATGATAGTTCATAGATTGTTATGATGTTGAGTTTTGATGTGAACAGATTCTGGACAGAATATATATACGATGTTTAACTGACTGTAACGAAGTGTAAACGTGAAAATTGATTGAGATTGTGGGTACTGCAGTAAACTAGGTTGAGTCTAGTTTCTATAAAGTATAAATTCGTAATTTTTGGATAAGTGGAAGTATACTTTTATGATTTTACAAAAACGTGATGCAAAGCTGAGCTGTTAGACCTGCTGTTAGGTTATATTGTAAATTCTATATCTCATGAACTACGAGGCCAATTGGGTTGGTTCCACTTCTGGAAGTTGACTCACTGAGTTAGGAACCAAACCCAAGTGGTCTTGCATTTATTGGATTTTTCGTTTACCGGGAATTGCAAATAACATTCTGTTGTGCATGAATCTGACTGATATGAGTTTACTGTAGTGTTTTGATCATTATGAGAAATCTATATGGAATAAAAATAATATAAAATATGTTCTGGAAACCTAAGACATGTATGTTTCAGTGGTGATTTTTGGTGAATTAATTGAGATGATATGATCGGTGAAATAGTACAATCTTTCAAGTAGAAATTCTGTCACAATGAAACTAGCTGCTGAGTTGTGTAGGAATGCATGAAATATGATAGTTTTTATATAATTGTTGTATTTTGACCAAAATACCCTTGCGGGGAATAGTTGCTAGTTTGATTGCCATGAATTGACCAAATTGCCCTTATGGGGAATAATGGTTAGTTAGTCTTTGTTTGTTGACCAAAATGCCCTTACTGGAATAATTGCTTGTAAGTATGTTATTAATACATGACACGAAAGTAATTGCTCACTCGTGTATCGTATCACAATTGTACTTGTTTAAATCACACACGGTTCACAAACGAAACACGAAACATGATACGTGCATAGGTATTATGTGCCGAGTCTAGAGACTCGTTAAACGTTCCGATACTTAGAAAATCTCTTTGTTATTTTAGAACGCTAGAGAGTTTTCTACGACGCGCATCACTCGGTGATCTAATTTGGAATATTCTTCGCAAACAGTGAGTTCACTTACCCCGCTCTTTGAACTGTTTTCAAACGTTTTTCACTTGGGGGAGATAACATACTCCGATAAACGCATTTTTGAGATAAACACATATTTAAGATTTTGTTATAAATTATATATATCACTTGTAGAGGCTAAGCGGCACGTAACCCTTGAAGTCCCACGCATCGAACCGGTTAATATTTGGAATAGCGAGTCACTGTTGAGTAGTACTACTGGGTTTGACAAACCCCACCCGACGCTAAGCTCAACTGGAGGTTGAGTGGGTGTAATTTTGGCTAACACTTACCATGGTCTGGGTTGACCTGGTGACGGGCACTTGATAAACAGTCAGCTTCGGTCTCGAACCACTTAGTAATACTTGTTGTATAGATTAGCTACCTATCGATATATAATTTGACATAACATTATCTGGTAACACTTAAACGCTGTAACGTGGTTACACACTTAAACGCCGTAACGTGGTTACGCAAAACATTTAAACGCCGTAACGTGGTTACGCAAAACATTTAAACGCCGTAACGTGGTTACGCAAAACTTTTAAACGCCGTAACGTGGTTACGCAAAACACTTAACGAAAACGCTGAACTCAAACGCTAAACGATTTATCTTATATAACTTGTGAACTCACCAACCTCGTGTTGACCCCTTTTAGTATGTTATTCTCAGGTAGCCGAGGCGGGCGCGCGGTTTAGGAGCATGCATTAATTGTTAAACATCTTACTCTGCAAACTTAATTTTAACATTTACATTTGGTTTTAAGTCGTCCTGCGTGACGCAACTTTTGAATTAAGGTTTTACGCTTCCGCACTTATTTTTCATTTAAACGTTTTCTTTGGTTTGGTTATAACTAATGATTCCGATCCTGCCAGTTCACACCCTCTGACGGTAAAACTCCGTTAGTGGATTTTGAGGGTGTGACAGCAATTATCCCCGTAAGGGCATTTTGGTCAACAAACAAAGATTAACTAACCATTATTCCCCATAAGGGCAATTTGGTCAATTCATGGCAATCAATTTACAACTATTCCCCGCAAGGGTATTTTGGTCAAAACACAACAATTATATAAAAACTATCATATTTCATGCATTTTTACACAACTCAGCAGCTAGTTTCATTATGACAGAATTTTTACTTGAAAGATTGCACTAGTTCACCGATCATAACGTCTCAATTAATTAACCAAAAATCACCACAGAAGCATACATATCTTAGGTTTCCAGAACATATTTTATCTTATTTTTATTCCACATATTTTTCTTATAATGACCAAAACATTACAGCAAACTCATATCAGTCAGATTCATGCGCAACAAAATGTTATTTGCAATTCCCGTTAAACGAAAAATCCAATAAATGCAAGACCACTTGGGTTTGGTTCCTAACTCAATGAGTCAACTTCCAGAAGTGGAACCAACCCAATTGGTCTCGTAGTTCATGAGATATAATATTTACAACATAACCTAACAGCAGGTCTAGCAGCTCAGCTTTGCACCACGTTTTTGTAAAATCATAAAAGCACACTTATACTTGTCCAAAAATTACAAACTTATACTTCATGAAAACTAGACTCAACCTAGTTTACTGCAGTACCCACAATCTCAACCAATTTTCACGTTTACACTTCGTTACAGTCACTTGAACATCGTACATACATTCTGTCCAGATTCTGTTCACATCAAAACTTAACAATTTCACTAGCCATGGATCACAAATAAATCATATAACATGCTAGACACTAATACTACTATCCATGCAACTCAATTACACCATACATACAAGATTAGGGTTTGTGTTTTAACTCAAATCAAAGACAACAATGAATCATGCAACAACATCAATCTAGTTATCAATTCATTATCCAAATAACAACAATCGTATTAACTATATACATGAACCAAAATCGGCTGCCTAGGGTTTATACTTAACCCATTAAACATCAAAATTAAACAACAAGGAGGTAAGGGATGATCAAGTATACCTTCCTAGCACCTAGTTCTTGGATTAATCACTTGATTTGAGGTGTATATGTGAGAGTGTTGTGGACGGCAGCCGTGAGGGAGCAAGGAGGGAGGCCGATCGGGTCTTGTGTTTAGAAAATAATTTAGGGTTTAGTGTTAAGGTTATATTTATAATAATACAAGTTACACTCTAGTCCCTAATCTTTCAAGTGTTACATCTCTAGCCTAAACTAGTTGGTTCTTGTTTCTTGTTTAACATTCCACATAACAATCAAGTAACACACATATACCTAACACATAATTATCACATAATTAGTGTTTTGACGTTTATTTATCAATCGTTCGCGTCAACTCGTTTGCGTTTCGGTGCAAATCCCGAAAGACTACACATGTAGTAAGTGTTAAGCGTCATTTAAACCCTAGTTTAAATGTAATGAAGTGTGCGTTATAGATTCAACGATCTTAAAGTTTGAATTGACGGAGTTGAGTTAACGGGGTTAACCTGAAATTTACGATTGTCACAAATACTATGGGCTCATTTACAATATTATTATCATCAACCTTCCACTTGGGTCCTTCCTGTTTTCCGGGCTGTTAGCGGGCTTCTTGTATGACGAGAAGGCAACCACCACAGCTAGTGGCGGAAACACGTGCGTTGGTGCACATTGTTACCGCCTCGTGTTTATAGTAATGGCAGTTGTGTGTGTAGTCGGGTTTGGTTTGGATGTGTGGTTGGGTATTAGAACCAAAGATTTGTATTCGAGGATTTGCACGAACAGGAAATCTAAGAAGTCGTTGGCGGCATCTAATGGTTGTTGACGGGGGCCGTAGATCGAGGGTTGATGGGAAGGTTTCCCGGTGACATCCTTCACACGAAGATGTATGCAATTAAGATGTTTTATACCCCTTTATTTTTATGAAAGTGTTTGCAAATGTAAAACTATTTTGGTAGGATTCAATAACTGTGGCTATTGTCTTTAGAGCCTAAGGTGGCGTTTGGTATGTAGGAATGACAGTAGGAATGGACTGATTCAGATGAAAAAAATGGTGTTTGGTTGCTCAATGGAATGGAATCATCCATTACACATGGAATCCCATTCCATCAAAACCATTCATTCCCACCCCCCTTCTTTTTTTTCATTCCATTCCTCCTTCACCCTACTTTCTCAACAACACTACCACCTAACAACCACCACCACCACCACCATTGGCACCACCACCAACTCCGTCGACACCACCGCTGCTGCCGCTGCCATCGCCACCGCCACCGCCACCGCCACCACCATTTTCGTCGCCGGAGCTACCACCGTCACCATTATAGGTTTTTTTTTTCTTTTTTCTTTTTTTTTTGGGTTAAAGGTATTTTGAGATATGAGTATTTTTATTATTTCTATTTTATTTATACAATTTTTTGTATACCAAAAAATAAAAATTAATAATTGATTTCATTCCTATAGATTAACCAAACAAGACATAAGAATGGTAATGATCCATTTCATTCCCTTGTCCATTCCATTTCTTCTCCCATTCCATTCATCCTTCATTCAATTACCTCCAACCAAACATACCCTAAGTTTTGAAGATATTGTTCTTTGTTCTCGGGGTATTTACATATTTCTCATTCCTAAACTTTAAAATTACATATTTTCTTAAACCATGCTTAAAGAGTATTATACATTTTACAATAAAAACTTGTATTTTAGAGAAATATGTAATTTCAAAGGTTAGGAAGGGAAATATGTACCCTTGTTCTTTTATGTCTATGTTGAATAGATTGTTAACGTTTTGAATTTTGTGTATAAAAAATTTAAATAAATGGTTGAAATTTCCCAAAATAGCCTTTGTTTTTTTTATGCCATGGTTAAATACCAAACTAGCCTAAAAATCTCGTTAGATCCAACAGACACTGTTTCTGATATGATGGATTAATAACCCTATCATGACGAACCATGAAGCATACTATTCTGTCGGATTCGATGGTTTACTGTTTTGTCTAACGGATTATTGAACACAACCGACTGCTTAATTTGTCTGACGAGCCCTACTTTCAATTAGAGGGTTTTTGATTTTGAGTTCTAGAGTGAAATTGAACACTATAGTTGTGTTCTTAGCGAAAAACTAAATGATTTGCATTATTGGTTTTGTGGAGAAATAAGAAATATGGATATGAAGGTTTAGGGTTTGAGAGGTAGAATATGAAGAATTCCGCTGGACCCACTAAATTTCGCAGATCCAATGGTTTTTTAAGAAATTCCGTCAGATCCATTAATA
Organism: Bidens hawaiensis; assembly: GCF_021521415.1. Classification (NCBI taxonomy): domain Eukaryota; kingdom Viridiplantae; phylum Streptophyta; class Magnoliopsida; order Asterales; family Asteraceae; genus Bidens; species Bidens hawaiensis. The sequence continues at coordinate 5,029,267 of NW_027491039.1, read as the reverse complement.
CGTTGACAAGTGACGTGATTTTAAAAGCCCAAAAATTTCTTCAGATCAGAAACGGTTTCTGTCTAATCCGACAGGATTTTTATGCTAGTTTGTTTGGTCTTGAGCTATTTATGAATTCCCCTTTTATGAATAGCCATGCGGAATGATCTTTTAAAAGACAAGTAATATGGAGCGTGGAACAAATGTTATGTGTTTACTTGTGGGCCTAACCCAGAGAAACAGAAACAGTTGAGCTAGATAATTCGGGTCGGACTAGAAATCTACATGCCAAAACTATAAGCAAAAATATCAAGAAATAAAAAGTCATACGTTTCTCATTACTCCACGTTTCTTTTGATGATAAAACCTTTTGATATGAGAGCTCCTCTATAAGTATATAAGACAAATCTTTAAATTTTTTAGAGGGTTATAAAACTATACTATGGGCTGTAACGGGGTTGAATTTGGGGCGGTATTGAAAAGTAAAAAGATGATTACATTTAAGAACCTCTTGAATTTTAAAATTTAAGAACTAAATATGCGGTCCACATTAATCACGTCTTTTTTATAAAAATAAAGGGCATTTTAGTAAATGACAATCTCTATACTTCTATCAATAAAATAAGTATAATAATTTGAAAAGAATTGATTATGACTCCATATTGATAAACAATATATTTAATTTCTACTTATTTTATAAGTTAAAGACAAAATGGCAAAAGACGTCCTTTCTGTTTAAACGTTTTTCACTAGACATCCTTTAGCAAAACTAATGGCAGAAAACGTATTTCATGTTTCAAATTCTGTTCACGTTACATCCTTTGACACTAACCCAGTTAAACTTTTTCGTTAAATATGGTCATGTGCTTTGCACGTGAGGGCAATGCGGTCATTTTACCCCTTTAAGGACTGTTTGTATAATTAGACCAAAGATTTGGCCTTTTGAAAAAATACTTTTATTTTTTAATAAAAAAAAAATATACAGATAACCCCCCCCCCCCCCCGGCCACAGTACCACTACCACCCATTCCATCCAATGTCACATCCTCTCCCCCATCATCTTCATTATCACCACACCACCAAAAACCACCGTCACCACTAATCCACTATAACCTAACAGCCACAAATCATCGATCTCTTGAAATCAACTTCCAAGACTGCCATCGATCACTTGAAATCAGCCTCCAGATGTAAGCCGAGACCATAACATTGGTGATCTCAGATCTTTGGAGAGAAAGAGAGACATGACAAATAACATACTCGTCGTTCTACCTCCTCTAATTTCCCCTAATTTTGTGAAGAGTGTGACGAACTAGGGCAAAAAACCCCCCTAAACTTGGACTTGAATCGGACCAAATCTGAGATGTAAACTAAATAATTCCTATGTTTGACAAAATCACACCTGAACTAAGAGGTGATAGTCTTGTATTTCGGGTGAATTTTGTGATGGTGGCATGCCGGCGGTGGTTTAATGCGGCGGCGATATTGGTGATGGTGTGGTATTTGGCTTGTGAAAGGCGTTTGTGGTTGGGAACATTCAAACAACTGTTCCCGGCTATATCGAAGGTGATCGGTAGGGTTTTGAGAAGACCGGCGGTGTGGTGGTGGTGGTGGTTCTATGGTCCAGTGGTGGTTTACTTGGTTTGTATCTCAGATCTTGAGAGAGAAAGAGAGAGATTATATTTTTTTAAATATATTTATATATTTAGTTTTACTTATTAAATAAATGTGTGAATTTACCACACTGCCCTCACGTGCAAAGCACATGACCAAATTTAACGAAAAAATTTAACTGAGTTAGTGTCAAAGGACGTAACGTGAACAGAATTTGAAACATGAAATACGTTTTCTGCCATTAGTTTTGCGAAATGATGTCTAGTGAAAAAACGTTCAAACATAAAGGACGTCTTTTGCCATTTTGTCTAAGTTAAATAAACAGAATTAATTAAAAAAGAAAATTAAATAAATATGATTAACAAGAAAAAAACATGGATAAAAAGTCAATGAATAATAGATAAAAGAAAAAAAAAACAAGTTCAAGTTTAATAAGTGAAATTAAATCACCAACTAGGGTTATGTTTAAATAAGAAGTTTGATTTTCCTAAGAAGGCTAGGAAGAAGTGTATTTTAGTCTAATACTTTAATATCAAAACCCATTTACTTTAATCTTAAAACCTAGGGCTGGCAATTCGTGTCTTAACAGGTTTAACAGGTATGCTGCGGCGCCCTGAACACAAGTATCAAACATGAATATGACTCGTTTAACGACTTTATATGTCATGACTATAAGACAGTTTTAAGTTTCATGTACCAATAAAGGAATACAATGGAGTCTAGCCTACTAATTTCACTTATTTAAGAAAATTAAAAAATCACATACCGCACTTTTTTGCTTAACATGTCTTATCGTGTATTTAACAGGTACCCAATTATTAATTTCAAAAACCTACTTACATAAAACCCAATTACATCTTCACTCATCTCTTACAACCACCACCACTCCACCAACCACAGCCACCACAACCGTCACTCACCGCTACCACCTCGCCGGAAAAATCCGAAAAAACACAATGAAAAACACTATGAAAAACACAATGAAAAAAACACAATGGAAAAATACACTATGAAAAAAAATACAATGATAAAACACAATTGTATGACACAATGTAAATAACACAATGGAAAAAACACAATGAAAAAAAAAACACAATGAAAAATACTATTGTATAACACAATTTTGTAAAACACAATTCTCTAAAACACAATTTGTAAAAAACCCACTAATGTTTTTTTAATTTTTATATTACAATATGGTACTCATATAAAATATAAAAATACACTCGTTATTATGGTGAATTTGTTTTTCAATAAAAACGTCGTAAAAAAAGTTATGGATGTTTTAAAATGATTGAGGAATTTGGCATGTGCCTTGCATGTGGAGAGAGAAAGTCAACAAATATGTTATCCCTTTTATGCCCTTTACCTTGTGTTCACACTTGATTTCCTTCTAAACTAATCTCAACGCTCCATATTCAAAATCAATAGACAAGATTACTTCTTATCCTTCCTACAAAAAAGTATACTTCCTATTGTAACCTAACCCTCACAAATTATATTGTCGTAAAAAAAAACTATATTATTATCTTAAAGTCAAAATTAAATCACAAATAAAATTTGTAAATTCTTTTTTTTTCTTGTCGTTATGCGTGTGATTTTTTTTTAAGTTTTCTTTTTTATTGATCTTTAGCACAACCCGTGACTAAAAATTAATCTATATAAATTACATAGAAAGTACAGTGAATTGAAAGAATTAATTATGACTTCATATTTATAATTATGACTCATATACGTTATTTTTATAAAAAAAAATTTTAAAAGTGAAATTCTCTATAATAACGTATTTATAAATTATGATAAACTATAAAATTACCTTATAGTTGAAACAAATAATCTGTTTTAAAAGAAAACGTTTTATTTATTATTGAGTTTAATAATAGCATTACCATATAAATGTATATTACATAATAATTTATGTATATGTGTCTGTAATTTTGGGTGATTTGATTAATTTGGTAATATGGGTATACTTTATGTACCTTGTGTAGTATATGTAATTAGTAATTTATATAATTTTATGTGTTTCGGTTTTGTGTAAATACAATTTTAATGATTTGGGTAATTTGTGTAATTGTTGTAGATGTAATTTGGGTAATTTATATAATTGTTGTATATGTAATATGAGTAATTTATGTCATTTGTGTATTATGTAGAACTTTGATAATTTGTATACTTAGGGTAACAATTATAATTATTTGTGTAATTTGAGTAATTTATTTAATTTGTATCGGGTAAGTTATGTGTTTCTACATATAATTCCATGCATGTGTGAAGATAGCCAAAAGGGAAAAAAAACTGATCGTTCAAAACGATTTAAAAAAGAAAGAAAATTGTTAGTGAAAAAGGAATGAAGAACAAACATATTAACGATTATTAAACTATCGAATTTTAGTGGAGCAATTACATATTTTGTAAGTGTAACAATCAGTTGTAAAAAAATATCCTTTATTATGAACAGTTATTACATACATATAACTTATTAAATTTGTTTATTTTTTAAATAAACATTTTTTATATAAATAATAAAACTTATTTTTACAAGTATCTTGTTTTTATATTATTTAAAAAATATTACAATTAAATAAAAAGACGATAATTGTAATTAAAAAATATGATTAAAGGTTGATGAGATGGGTGTTTATGGGTAATTTTACGTACATACCCTCTCATAATTTAATATTATTGTTTCTCTTTCATCACTCAATTTTATATTTTGTTTTATTACCTTAACAATCACAAATCTCTTACACACTTAATTAAATAAGTGGTCAATATTCAGTTCTTACAACTCACTTGGTTATCAAATGATCAATTCCTCGTACACACACACACACACACACATATATATAGTGGAGATTTCAAATGAGAACCACTTTAAGTTTTAAGAACTCGAAAGAACTCAGCGTAATAACTTGTTTTTTTGAATTTTTTTTACACACGCGCAATATATGTAGGTTACATAAACGTAAAAAAATTACAGAATTTTTTACGCACCGAGTCAAATTTTTACATAGGTGTACCGGACGTAAAAATTAGTGAATCATTTACATATTTATTCTCTCTCATACTTTAATTTTTTAATCAGATTTTATCTCAACCACATATTTCGTCAGGACCGGGAATCTGGTGCAACCTTAGGTAGGTCGACAAGAGCACACAGATCCAATACCAAAGGCCTATCGAATATCCCGGCGGAATCAGGATATTCAACGGATGGGAACGAAGGTGTGATACAAATACAAACGAAACAATAAGATAATATTCAATAAGAACAGCTTCAAAGACAAAGATTTACTGTATTAAATATATCATTCAATGAAACAGTAAATAGTATGTCTAGGGTTTCGTGACGGCGGCGGCGGCGGTACGAGGAAACAAAGGAATATTCTTTTGGAAAGTTTTCTCGTAATGCGTGTATTGTCGGCCTTTTCCTAAATGAAAACCAAGGACGCTATTTATAGAACCCTGACATTTCTTCTAGAATCCCTAGTTATTACATAATGAAAGATAAATATAAATACAAGTGAAAGAGTCTTCAAGCATGATAAGTATCTTGCTCGAGTAGACTCACTATGCTAGGTATGCTCGATGAGTGTCTTCGAGCATACTTTACTTAGAATATCTTCAGTGAAGATATTCTCCTCCAGCAAGCTTCATTCCTCTTGACCAATCCTTGCTTTGCTCGAACTAGTCCATCGAGCAAGCCCATTCTTCTTGATGCCTTCAGTCTTGTCATGAGACTTATTGAACAATCTTTATCATGCTCGGATGCAAATCTTGCTCGGGGGACTGAACCATGCTCGAAGTCCTTGCTTTGAGCATATGACATCTTTTTATTGCATCCATGCTTGTCATCATGTGTCGGACATCCTGTGCTCGGATCACTTGGCTAAAACTTGAATGATCAAGTTGTTTGCTTGATTGGCAATCCATACTCGATAGAAGAACACTCTTGCTCGTTGAAGTGTAGCTTGCTCGAAGCCTTAACACTTAGAAGAATTAACCACAAATGGTTTTGAATACCTTGCTCGAGGTAGTAAATCATGCTCAATCGTCCAAGCTTGCTCGAAGTCCATACTTAGCCGATTTCCAGAGGAGGTTGAGAAGATTCCAATATTCCTTAGCAAATATCCGACTCAACGTATCTAATTTATTTAATTAAATGTGTGGTCAAGAATAAAGTTCTTAAAACTCAACAAGGTTCTCAAAATATCCCTCTCATATATTTATAGGGAGAGCATCAAGAGAAAATTCATTTTTAGAGAGAAAACATAAAAACTCCTAAAGAATTATTTTTAATTAAAAATAAAAAAATATTTTCAAATTTCTGTTTTTTCCATTATTCTTATATTTTCTTACCCTTTGCTTGAAAAAAATAAAAAAAATAAAAAAAAACAAAAAAATCCCCGCTGTAATGCACATACGTATTACTGTGCGATACCGTTGTATTACACATGTGTATTACTATGTATTTTTAAGTTTAATAGTGTTTAATTGCATATATTCAATATTTGTGTATTGTATATGTGTAGTAGTATTGTATTGTATGAAAAAAAAACAATAATAAAATAAAAGTCGATGTAGTTCACATGTGCGTTAATGTTGTATTACACATACACACTAATGTGTAGTCGATGTGTGTATTAGTCTCATATTGCATAAATACAATAGTGTGTATCAAATATATGCAATAGTGTTGTATTCTATGCAATACAAACACTTTTGCATATATGCAATACACACTATTATACATGTGCACTACACCGACGAGGTTACCGACAAGTTTTTTTTTTTGAAACCAATAACAACATTTAAGAATAATGGAAAAAAAGAGACTTCAAAATTTTTTTTTAAAAAAAGTTAAAAATAGTTTTTTTAAGAGTTTTTAAGTTTTTTTTTTAAGAGTACTTTTCACTTAATCCTAGCCCTATATATATATATATATATATATATATATATATATATAGGGTAAGGATCCTAAGAGGACCATTGGCAAATTAAGAATTTTGTGAACCGTTTTGGACCACTAAAAAAATCTTTAAAAAATATTTAAAAAATTATAAAAAAAAACGAGAATTTTAATAAAGTAAAAAAACCAAAATTCTTATATTTCATTCTGGTTTCATTAAAAAAAAGAAATCGAATTTTTTTTATTAAATCGTATTATACCTATACACATATGTATACTTTCATTTAATCTCTAGTTACGTAATGTACACATATGTACATTACCATTTACCTTAAATTATACATATGTGTATAGAAAAAAAAACATATGTGTACATATTATACATATATGTATAATTTAGCCAAACTGAGAAATTTTTTTTTTCGTTTTTTTTAATTCATACTATACCTATACACATATTTATACTTTCATGTAATCTCTAGTTTACGTAATGTATACATATGTACATTATCATTTACCTTAAATTATATATATGTGTATAGAAAAAAAAACATACGTGTACATATTATACATATATGTATAATTTAGCTAAACCGAGATTTTTTTTTACTTTTTTTAGAAAAAGGATGATAAATAAGAACTTTGGTTTTTTTACTTTTGTGTTTTTTTTATGATTTTTGGGTTTTTTTGCGGTCCAAAATGGTTTTCATATTTCTCAATTCCCAAAAAGTTCTCATATAATCCTGATCATATATATATATATATATACACATACATATATATATACATATATGACAGAATTACAAATTTTGTCCTTTAAAAAAAGCCAAAAACCGGTTCGTGTCCTTTTCTAAGTTTCCTTGCAGGCGGTGTACTTTAAACTTTTTTTTCCTTCAAGTTTTGTCCTTTACGCTAACTGGGTTAGAAAAACTCAGTTAAATGCCCTCACGTGAGACGCATGTGAGGGCATTTTTGTCTTTTCACCTGTACCTGCAACCAGTCACCTACATCACCACCGCCGGAGAACCCATAAACCCAGATTCCGGTCAAACCCTCACCACCACTATCTTCTTCCTTGTCTCCCCTGCTATATGACATCACCCCCACCACCACTGCCATCCACTCCCAATCAAATTCAGATGCTGCTTAAGAGAAAAACAAGAATCTTTCGGCGAATCTTAAGAAGACGCTGACTTAGCTCAATATGTTTGTAGCCGAAGGTAAGTTGGTTAAAGTCAAAAATTTACGGTTAAAGAACCAGATCTGTAAATTGGTTTTCCACCGTTGCATTTGAGGAATCGATTGCAAAATTAGTGCTCGTTTGGTGGTGGTTGTAAATTTGGGCTCGATTGGGGCAAATGGGAAAGATTCAATTATGTGATCAGGTTTCAATCTTGGCGGTGAACCTGTGTTGTAGACCTGTAGTATGGTCAATAATTGATTGTGAAACCATTTGTAGATTTTTATATAGAAAATCAAGTGCATAGAATAATTCGGTTCTCTCTATATAAAAACCCCTGGACTTGATTGCAATCGAAGAGGGTGGTTGACCATGGTGGTTTCCGGTGGGAGTGGAGATGGATCTGGGTTTGTGTCTTCTCCGGCGAGTTTGACCGGAATCTGGGTTTATGGGTTCTCCGGCGGTGGTGATGTAGGTGACTGGTTGCAGGTATGGTGGTGTGGTTGTTTCTGGTGGCCGGAATTTGTGACGGTGGCTGGCGGTGGCCGATTTAAGAAAGTATGGTCTTGTGGTGGCAGTTACAAGTGTTGGTTGGTGTGTGGCGGTAGCTGTGGGTTTTGTGTTCATGGTGGCCGGAGTTTTGGAAAAGGATGGGTCGGTGGCTTAGGTAGTGGTGGTGTTGGTGTAGTGAGAGGGAGGGAGAGAGTAGAGAGAGAGAAAGAAGACGGGAAGATCATTTTTAGTGACTGACATGTCGTTTTCCGGCGGTGATCTCCGGCGTCGGACGGCGGCGGTGATGGATTTGACCGGCGGCTGGATGTTAAAGACGGAAGCAGGAGAAAGAATTGAAGAAGAATTAGGTCTGGGGGTTATTATGGTGAAGAAGAAGATGGATACTGGATTTGATGATATATTATTATTATAATATATTAATTTATTTTTTAATTATAAATAACTACCAGTAGACGAAAAGACAAAAATGCCCTCACATGCGTCTCACGTGAGGGCATTTAACTGAGTTTTTCTAACCCAGTTAGCGTAAAGGACAAAACTTGAAGGAAAAAAAAGTTTAAAGTACACCGCCTGCAAGGAAACTTAGAAAAGGACACGAACCGATTTTTGGCTTTTTTTAAAGGACAAAATTTGTAATTCTGTCTACATATATATATATAGGGAAATTATCAAGAGAAAACTCACCTTTAGAGAGAAAACTTAAAAACTCCTAAAGAATTATTTTTAATTAAAAATAAAAAAATATTTTCAAAATTCTGTTTTTGACATTGTTCTTATATTTTCTTATATTTCACTCGAAAAATATAAAAAAATAAAATAAAATAAAAAAAACCTGCTGTAATGCACATACGTATTACTGTGCGATACCGTTGTATTACACATGTGTATTACTATATATTTTTGAGTTTAATAGTGTTTTATTGCATATATTCAATATTTGTGTATTGTATATGTGTAGTAGTGTTGTATTATATGGAAAAAAAATAATAATAAAATAAAAGTCGATGTGGTGCACATGTTTAATGTTGTATTACACATACGTACTAATGTGTATTCGATATGTGTATTAGTCTTATATTGCATATATACAATAGTGTGTATCAAATATGTGCAATAGTGTTGTATTCTATGCAATACAAACGCTTTTGCATATATGCAATGCACACTATCCGACAAGGTTACCGACAAGTTCTTTTTTTTAACCAATAACAACATATAAGAATAATGGAAAAAAAGAAACTTCAAAAAAAAATTTATAAAAAAGTTAAAAATAGTTTTTTAGATGTTTTTAAGAGTTTTTAAGTTTTCTCTTTAAGAGGAGTTTTCACTAGAACCCACCCCTATATATATATATATATATATATATACACACACACACATAGGGAGAGGATCAAGAGAAAACACATCTTTAGAGAGAACTTAAAAACTCATAAAAAATTATTTTTAATTAAAAATAAAAAAATATTTTCAAATTTCTGTTTTTGCCATTGTTCTTATATTTTCTCACCCTTTGCTAAAAAATAAAATAAAAAAAAAATAAAAAAAATAAAAAAAAAACAAAAAAAAACGCGCTGTAATGCACATACGTAGTACTATGCGATACCGTTGTATTACACATGTGTATTACTATGTATTTTTAAGTTTAATAGTGTTTAATTGCATATTTTCAATAGTTGTGTATTGTATAAGTGTAGTAGTGTTGTATTATATGGAAAAAAATAATAATAAAATAAAAGTCGATGTAGTGCACATGTGCGTTAATGTTGTATTACACATACGTACTAATGTGTACTCGATGTGCGTATTAGTCTTATACTGCATATATACAACAGTGTGTATCAAATATGTGCAATAGTGTTGTATTCTATGCAACACAAACACTTTTTGCACACTATTACATGTAACATTTCAGATTTTTCGAAACCGCATTCGTTTAAGTTTAACCTGACATGAAATATTTTAGATCATTATAATTAGTCAAGAATCAAATATTTAAGTTTACTAATGTTCACTTTAGGCCCTCGTATTTTAAATAACGTTTAAATCCTTATTTAAAACATTAAAAGCTCAATAATGGACCAAATATTAAACTACAGGGACTAAATATGTAAAAAATAAAACTTTCCCCTTTGTTGCCCGGGGCGCTGCACGACGGGAACCACCATAGGTGGCCGCGCGGCGCGACGGGGTACCTGCACATATCGTTTAAGCCTTAGTTCGTTTTCTAGTTCGTTTAAGGTATAAAATCGTTTATTTTAGTCATGTTAGAGTGAATTAAGGTCCAAGTACACATCATACAACTAAAATACCATTCCTAATTCGTTTTCCCTTGTCCAAGATCAGATCTTTGTGAATAAATCGAAGATTCTTTCCTTAAATCGCATATACTTGCTTAAACGGGCCAAAAAGCCCATATTTGGTTCATTTTAGCTATTCTTATATAAACACATCATAATTTCCTGCTGTAAACCTTAACCTAATCCTACTACATCTCCTCCAGCCAGAACCTACCTCTGCTCATTCTCAAACCCTTCGGTTTTTGCATATTCGTTAAAGACACATGCCTTGACGTTTGACTTTGCTTATATGTTGATCTTTGACTCGTTATATCTCTTGATCCTTTCACTTTCAGGGTAAGTTGTAAACTGTAAAATTGTTCATACATATTCCCTAGTTAATAAGCTTCAATCAATTTCTGAGATAGAAGGGTATTGACTGGTCAATTGCTTTAAAACCCGATAAAGGGTAAAACAGTCAACAACTTTGACTTCTCATTTTTCTCATACTTCTGGTCGGATTCAATGTTCGGTCCAGAAGACTTTTCTTCTTGTAATTAAATTTTAAGGGTGCTGACCAAAACCCGACTCCCGAATTGAAGTTCGGATTCTGGTCAGACTCGACTCGTTTAAACATTAAAATCAACATAACTAGAGTTCTGTTCATCCGTTTGGATTGATTCCAGTGGAATTAAGTTCGTTTTTATTTATATTTTCATATCACAAAGTTTCAGATTCTTATCATTAATCTCGTTGGACGTGTATTCGACGACTCGCTTAAATCATTAGTTCGTTTGTCGAATTTATTAATCACTTGCCTTCCGTCTAAGGTGAGTTTGATCATTCCCCTTTTTATATACAGTTTTCAAACGTTTTGGGGACATATGCGTACTTATTCATATTTTCTATCTATATATACACACAAAATCTCAAATATAATCATTGTGTGAATATCAGTTGAATGCTATTTGCTAGTTGCTACATGTTTAATTGTTTATTTGATAATGTTTCGGAGAGGTCCAACATATCCCCTTGTAGAGGGTTCTCATTAGTATGATCATATGACCGTCTTAGTAACCGGAGCCCGATTCGCTTGGCAAAGGTAAAACGACAACCTTAGTCATTGTAATCAATGCCTGATTCGTTTGGCAACGATTCATTGGCACACGAATATACTTGGTTTTGTTTTGTTAAGGTTTGATTGATTATTACCACATAGATTGGTTTGCGCATTTAACACTTATCATTTATATTTATTTATTATATAACTATTTGTTGTGTCAAAATTGGTGATCATCTCACTCAACATATTTGTTGACAAAACTCCATTTTCTACGCATATGCAGGTTGTTTGAAGTTGAAGTATGGAAGCTTAGAAAAGAACTTAGGGTTATAATGAAAACAAACTTGGATTTAAACTTATATTTATTTATTTGAATTGTCTTTGTTGTTTTAATTATTGTGTGTAATATTTGAATAAAATAATTAATTAGATATTGTCATTTATAATTATGATAGTATCTTCGAGCTGTGAGCAATCGGATCACGCCCCGACATTTCCGCCTTAGGTTGGGGTGTGACATTACATATGTGCACTACACTGATGAGGTTACCGACAAGAGTTTTTTTTGTTTTTTTTGTTGGGAACCAATAACAACATATAAGAATAATGGAAAAAAAAAAGAAACTTCAAAAAATTTTTTAGAAAAAAAGTTAAAAATAGTTTTTTAATAGTTTTTAAGTTTTCTCTTTAAGAGAAGTTTTCACTGGATCCCACCCCTATATATATATATATATATATAGGGGATGTTTTATTTGAGAAACTTGTTGAGTTTTAAGAAATTAAAAACTTTATTTTTAAACTACATATTTAATTAAATAGATTAAATTATATGGTTGAGATTAAATATGATTAAAAAATTAAAGTAGGAGAGAGAATAAAGATGTACAGTGATTACACTAATTTAAACGTCCATTACGCCTATGTAAAAAGTCGACCCGGTGCGTATAAAATTCTTTAATATTTTTACGTATATGTATGATATACGCTAAATTATATATAAATATTATAACTTTTCCCTACACTTTTGAGTAGCTGTGGGTAGTTTTTATTAAACTATATTTGGTCTCGGTTCATACATAAAGTGTAAAGGTTTCAAGAAACAATGAGCTAAATTTGAGTAATTTTACTAAACTTGAGACCAATGAGCTAATACTCAAATAGATTTGTTTATTATTCTCTTGTTTAAAATTTTCTTAGTTTTAGAAAATGAATTATATGTTCACATAAGAATTTTAACTATTAAATTATTAACATAAACTACTACATAATTTTCTTTTATTTCGTGCAGAACATTGAATGTGTGGGACAATGAATTTCGGTTTACAAAGGCCCTAAGAAGAAAACATTAAATCAAAAATAATGTTTTGGGTTTGAAAACGATTTATTAATCTTTGTTGGGCTGAAGTACGAGACAAGCAAACCAAAAAGGAAAAGAGAATATAAGGAATTTAGGGGACGAATTATCGGAGGAGAAAAAAAAAACCCTACGCACAAAGTGAAAAATATATTGAGGGTTTCGATCAATAAAAAGAGACAGGGGCAAGAAGAGGGAAGAACACCTTGGGTCGAGCAGAGAGTATTCGGGTTCAACACCTACTCATCCAAACATCATTGATATAACACTAAATATATATTAATCCCTTGTATATTTTATTTAATATTTTATTAGTTTACATTCGGTTTTTATTAGGATCACTACTAACTTACTTGAATAATGTAGGTTTTGGGTTTTAATTCCGGTGAAAAAAGGGTGAAAAACGAGCAAAAACAAGCCGAACCGGAGGACCGACGCATCAGGAAACGAACCAGACCGAACCAGAAAGTGAACCGGACCAGCAGAACGAACCAGACCCCCCTTGGGCCGGTGCGCCGCGCGACGGGGGAGGGGAGGCCCGGCGCGTAGCGCGGCGTGGTGAGGAGGTGCCGGATTTCCAGAATGTTCCTGTTTAAACTGTCTTAACCTATTTTTGGACCCCTGTTGCCTATATAAAGACCCCTAAACTCACCATTAATCATACCTTGAAGTCCAGACGAATTTGGTGAGTTCCGAGGCGTCCGAGGCGAGTTTCTGGCAGCTTTGGAGTCGAGGAATCAGCCGGCGAAGTTCTTATCGATCAAGGACGAAGACTCCGGGTTTTATCACCTTTATTCTTCCGTTCTTATTTATTTTTGTCATGATTTCGTCTATTATTGTTTGTTTTTTGAGATGCTAGGCTAAACGTTATAGACTGCCTAGGCTTATGATGAACCTACTTTGACGTTTTGTTTTGATTTGGGATTTATTTGCGTTATGGTTTTTATGGTTTAGTAAAAGGTTTACTTATATTAAATTGATGCGTATGGATATTTAGGATTGTTTGATTAATTGTTATTATTCCATAGTTGCCTTGATTATTGTTTGTCATTATGATAGGTTGCTATTAGGTCAATTACTTTGTGTTTTTGATTATTTTGTGATTGATTTCGAATAAGATCATAGGAATATTATTATTTAATCAAATAAACCTAAGTGTGCTGCTAACCTAAATAGTTGTAAGGTGCTAGGTTTTCGATAGATCTTTATTATTTGATCTTGCTAGATTTATTTCTTCGTAAGGGATCCATCTAGGTTTGATTATTTAATTATTGTCTATTGAATCAATTCGATATATTAAACTGTCTTTGATTTCCGCACTGTAAGGTAGGATTTCGTATAAAGGAACTAAATTATAAACAATTTGGTGACCATAAGCGAACTTGATTTTCAATACTGGTGTGCGTTAAAACTTGTTAGAAATCCATAGGTTTTCTCTTGAGAAGGGTCAGGGGTCCTATTTGGGTTTTCTTTTAAGTGTCTATTTTACGATCCCAGTCCATAACTAAATATTTTCCCGAGTCAATTTATTACCGAACTTTAGGGGAGTCTAGCCTAGGTAGTTTTCTCATCATTATCGTATTTTCATAGCAAACTTTGTTTTCGTTTAACTTACTTGTTTTCTTAATTATTTTTAATTATAGTATTAATTTAGTATTTTAAATAAAAACCCCCTTAAACAAATATAAATAATAAGTCGTGTTTTGTAGTTGAGTCTAATTAGCTAGTAAACGTAATTTAAAGAGTCTCGTGGGTTCGATATCCGGACGTACTTAGCTGTACTAGAGTCGACCGGTTCACTTGCCGGTTAGTAGTTTAGTTAAGTTTAAGAGTCTAGAATTTAGTACTTAGTGTCTAGATTAGCGTGTTTTTATATAACTACTTCAAGCACATCAAGTCTTTGGCGCCGTTGCTGGGGACTCTTGGCGATTGCGTTACTAGCTTTGATTAGATTTATCGCTACATTCGTGCTACTTGTTTTGTTTTATTTTTTTTTGTCTTTGAGTCATAGGATTCTAGTTAATTTTAGTTTAATTTTAAGTTTAGTTTATTTTATTTATTTTCTTTAGAGTCTATTGATTTGGTCTTGCGTGCTTTTCAGGTTTAGGCCACATCTTCGTTCGCAAGGACCATTTTCGTTAAAATCAAAAGTCAGTTCACCGATCACCATAGATTCTCTACCGAAGTCATCACCACACAGTTCACCGCCGTCGAACCCCAGAACCATTCCCGATATTCAAATGGCTGACAACCGAACCATTTACCAACAAGCTTTCGAGGGTTTCACCGGAGATCACTCACCCATCATCACCCCCGTAATCGATAACCCCAATTCCTGGCAAATTCCTTCTTATGTCATAGCCAATCTCATCCAGAGTAATCTATTCCACGGCCGTGACGATGAACATGCACCAGCGCACATCAACTGTCTCACCCGTGCGCTTAGGACGTTCAATTTGCAAGGTGCTAATGAAGATGCCATTTTCCTCCATTTGTTCCCGTTTTCACTTACAGGTCGTGACGCCACTTGGCTTGATTCACAGCCTGCTGGAGCATTCACTACTTGGGAGGCGCTGCATACCGCTTTCTTGAAGAAATATTTCCCGCCTGCCAAAGCATCTCGACTCCATGATCAGATCCACTCCTTCCACATGGAGCCGGATGAGCCATACTACCAAGCTTGGGAGCGTTTTCAGAATCTGCTGTCCCGTTGTTCGCAACATGGCCTCACACCTTGGGCATCTCGACTCCATGATCAGATCCACTCCTTCCACATGGAGCCGGATGAGCCATACTACCAAGCTTGGGAGCGTTTTCAGAATCTGCTGTCCCGTTGTTCGCAACATGGCCTCACACCTTGGGCCCTTGTTGAGAAGTTTTACAATGGGCTTACTTATGAGGCTCAAGCAAGGTTTGACACAGCTGCTGGGGGTAATTTGATGGACAAGAAGAATGTGACCGAGTGTAAGGAGCTATTTGAAAGTTTCACGCAGTCTGAGTACGCGAAGAAGCCACGAGGTGGGAATTCCAATCCTGCCACCAGTACACCCTCATCTGCTCGAAGTGTGCACCAGGTTAATCTGGACATTGGTATGGCCGCTGCTTTGAAGTATCTCACCCGGGAGATAAAAGAGTTAAAGACTAAGGTGGATAAGTGCGAGATGTGTAGGGGTGGTCATAGTACACTCGATTGCCCGTTGATGAATAATCAAGATGTTGAGTTTGTAGCTGGTCAGAACAGGTTTCCTAATGCTTACAACAATATCAATCAGAACTGGAACAGCTACAAGAATCAGAATCAAGGTCAAGACAACTTAAATTGGCGTCCGGCTGGTGGGGCACCTGGTTTCCAAGATCCCTATAACCGAAATCAGGGTCAGTACAACAGTGGAAGTTCTAATGAGAAAAGTTCGGGTAATGGGAAAGATTCAACTGGTGGTATGGGAAGATTGGAAGAAATGATGAAGAAAATCCTTAATAGAGATCAAGTCACTCAAAAGACCCTTGCTGATCATGATTTGCTTTTGAAGAATCACCAATTAGCTATGCTCGACATGCAAAGGACCATTGATGATATAGTCCGACGTTTAAATGAGAGATCCCCAGGTCAGTTTTCAGGTTCTATTAAACAGAATCCGTCCGCTCAAATAAATGCCATTTCTACTCGTAGTGGAAGGGTTTTAGGTCCGGAAAGAGAGATTGAGGTAGAGGAGAGTGAGGAGTTAGTTGAGGAGGAGATAGTAATGGAGACTCCTGGGAGGGTGCAACCTAGGTTAGACCCAGCAAGTACCACACCTACCAGTAAGTCTATAGTTAGAAGGAGTGAGGAAAAGAAACCGAGAGATGTTAGGTCTTCACCGCTTATAGATCATTATTGTTTTCCGTATCCAGCCCGTGCTAAGAATCAGAATTTTCGTAGAGAATACGGGAACTTTTTAGATATGTTTAGGCAGCTTAGGATTAATCTTCCGTTTATCGAGGTCCTCCAGCATATGCTGAAATATGCCAAGTTCTTGAAAGATATTCTTAAGCGAAAGGAAAGTCTGGAGGAGCTTTCGACCGTTCCACTAAACGGAGCGTGTTCGGCAGTAGTTCTCAATAAGATACCCGAAAAGTTACCCGATCCTGGTGTTTTTACTATTCCTTGTTTGTTTGGTAGGGATACCTCTTGTCAAGCCTTAGTGGACCTAGGACCTAGCATAAACTTAGTGCCATATTCGTTGTTTGAGAAGCTAGGCCTAGGAGAACTTACACCCACCTGCATGACCTTGTCTTTAGCTGACCGTTTGGTGAAGTACCCTAGGGGAATCATAGAAAACTTGCTAGTGAAAGTCGATGGTTTAGTCTTCCCCATAGATTTTGTGGTTTTAGAAGCTAGGCCTAGGAGAACTTACACCCACTCGCATGACCTTGTCTTTAGCTGACCGTTCGGTGAAGTACCCTAGGGGAATCATAGAAAACTTGCTAGTGAAAGTCGATGGTTTAGTCTTCCCCGTAGATTTTGTGGTTTTAGATATGGAAGCTGATGAGAGACTTCCTGTTATTTTAGGTCGTCCATTTTTGCGTACTTCTAAGGCACTTGTTGATGTATTTGATGGTAAGATCACCCTTAGAGCCGGTGACGATAGTGTCACTTATATTGCTAAATCCATGAGACACCCGAGTGGTCAAGACGGTCTCATTGATCCATGTCATCCCGTTTATGCAATTGAGTCTGTTTTTCCCGGTATGGATCCACGTCTTGAGCACCCCCGTTCTGTTAGAGTTTGTTTGGAGGAGGAGAGAGAAGTCGCGAGTTCCCGAGAGTCGATGGAGTTTGATAGAGAGAGAGAGGCGATGGAAAGCGGAAGTTTATGGAGTTTGGAGGACTTGGAGATAAGAGGAATATGATTGAAGATGAATGGTCGTATCGTGATGCAGTTTTTTGGAGGACCATGGAGTTTGACCGTGGTGGAGGAATCTCCACTTGGGCAGCTGATTAGATCACACAGGAGAGTGTCTTGAGTGAAAACTCAAGTGTAGAGTTTGTATAGTTATTCCATTTTTGAGTCTTGTTGCGTCACTAACGTAGATTTTTATAGTTCTTCTTTGTTTTTGTTTTTAAGTTTTGCAGGTTTTGAGCTAGAAAATTGACCCCCATGGAAGTTTAATGCAAAATTCAAGTGTGGGGATGGAGCAGCAAGAGCCGTACACTTTATTTATCTATTTGCTGCTATTATTTATATTATTTGTTGTTTTTGGTTGGTTGGTCTGGTTCCAACTTTGAATGATTTATATCTATCGAGGTTGATAAGATGAGTTTTAGATATTGTTCTTTTTTGTTGCCGCTTCCGCTCGTGTACGAGAGAAAAAGTTGATACTGGTTGTGGAGCACGTTTGGAGATAGAGGGCAGCTTTGGAAAAAAACTTTGGCATCATATCGTCATTCGCATATTACCAGCTAAATCTTTTCCATTATTGATCTTGCTTGTTTGTTTTTATTTTTGCTTTTATTTTTTAGGTTATCAGTTTTTTTTGTATTCCTATTTTATCTTTTCGTCCTTATCCTTGCATTGAGGACAATGCAACATTTAAGTGTGGGGACAGGACATTTGAGTCGTAGTTAATTTTTATTTAACAAAAAAATGAAAAATTTTGAAAAATGTCCTTTGATTTTGTTTCTTTTTGCACTTAAATGGGAGATGAGGATACTTATCGGGAATCGGTTTTTCAAACTACTAATAATATGAGATAATATTAAAGAAGACGTACTTAACTTGGGATGTGTCGGTAGGCCCAACTAGTCTTGAAAGGTTTTCCATTGCATATTCTTAATAAATCTAATTAAACATAGATTTTGTGGGTTCTCATTCTAGGGGGGACAGTGAAGCTGAAATTCGATAAGATATAGGGAGTATTACCATAAGCTGATTACCCTAAGGTGGTGAGAATTGAATGCACTTTAAAATTAGCACGCCACTACGTTTTATGAAAATAAATAAAGAGTGGCGCACCTCGCAAATGTCCAATTTTTATACGAGCTTAGAATTTAGTTATATATTTTTAGGTAAAAGATGCCTAAGTGCACAATAAAAAAATTAAAAATAAAAAAATTAAATATAAGTATTCCAAAAGTTGATCTGAAAGAGAAAAAGTGAGAAGAGCAAAGTAATGAAAAATGCCAAAGAAGCATTCTCAAAAATAGAAAAATAGACCAAAGGGCACATACTAGACAAGACTGAGAGTTTACGTGATACCAAGGGGATAACGACTCTGAGGATACACTATTGGGGCTCGAAAGTTTCTAGTCAATAAATATTTTCTTAGGGCATATATAGGACAAAGTCCAATAATATTTAGGGCATGCTCGTACAACCTCACTTGACCTATCATCCATTAATTCCATCTAAGTGCATCTTCTTTTTACCATTAAGGGGTTCTTATCTTACGGTGATATGTTGAACCAGTTTGCTTCAACTCGATTATTTTTAATTGTCTTTACTATGCTTGAGATGGGGTAGGTGGATCTTAACTCCAAAGGTGTGAGACTCATAGGTTTTTGATATCACATGAACTTAAATGCTTAATGTGCGTGGGGGCTTGATAGGCTGGTGGTTGGGTTTAAGTGGACAACAATATCAGCAATCGCGGTTTTTACGTTTATCTGAGCTTTAAAGATAACCTTATATGCTTTTAAAACTGTATTTCTCTGATGCTGATCCCATTGAAATGAGACTTTTTCAGGGACAGAAAAGAGATAAGTGTGGGGATATTTGATATAACACTAAATATATATTAATCCCTTGTATATTTTATTTAATATTTTATTAGTTTACGTTTGGTTTTTATTAGGATTTGTATACTACTAACTTAATTGAACAATGCAGGTTTCGGGTTTTAATTCCGGTGAAAAGAGGGTGAAAAACGGGCAAAAACAAGCCGAACCGGAGAACCGACGCGTCAAGAAACGAACCAGACCGAACTTGGAAGTGAACTGAACCAACAGAATGAACCAGACCCCCCCTTGGGCCGGTGCGCCGCGCGACAGGGTAGGGGAGGCCCGCCGCGCAGCGCGGCGTGATGAGGAGGTGCCGGATTTCCAGAATGTTCCTGTTTAAACCGTCTTAACCTATTTTTGGACCCCTGTTGCCTATATAAAGACCCCTAAACTCACCATTAATCATACCTTGAAGTCCAGACGAATTTGGTGAGTTCCGAGGCGTCCGAGGCGAGTTTCCTGCAGCTTTGGAGTCGAGGAATCAGCCGGCGAAGTGTTTATCGATTATGGACGAAGACTCCGGGTTTTATCGCCTTTATTCTTCCATTCTTACTTATTTTTGTCATGATTTCGTCTATTATTGTTTGTTTTTTGAGATGCTAGGCTAAACGTTATAGACTGCCTAGGCTTATGATGAACCTACTTTGACATTTTGTTTTGATTTGGGATTTATTTGCGTTATGGTTTTTATGGTTTAGTAAAAGGTTTACTTATATTAAATTGATGTGTATGGATATTTAGGATTGTTTGATTAATTGTTATTATTCCATAGTTGCCTTGATTATTGTTTGTCATTATGATAGGTTGCTATTAGGTCAAATACTTTGTGTTTTTGATTATTTTGTGATTGATTTCGAATAAGATCATAGGAATATTATTATTTAATCAAATAAACCTAAGTGTGCTGCTAACCTAAATAGCTATAAGGTGCTAGGTTTTCGATAGATCTTAATTATTTGATCTTGCTAGATTTAGTTCTTCGTAAGGAGTCCGTCTAGGTTTGATTATTTAATTATTGTCTATTGAATCAATTCGATATATTAAACTGTCTTTGATTTCCACGATGTAAGGTAGGATTTCGTATAAAGGAACTAAATTATAAACAATTGGGTGACCGTAAGCGAACTTGATTTTCAATACTGGTGTGCGTTAAAACTTGTTAGAAATCCATAGGTTTTCTCTTGAGAAGGGTCAGGGGTCCTATTTGGGTTTTATTTTAAGTGTCTATTTTACGATCCTAGTCCATAACTAAATATTTTCCCGAGTCAATTCATTACCGAACTTTAGGGGAGTCTAGCCTAGGTAGTTTTCTCATCATCATCGTATTTTCATAACAAACTTTGTTTTCGTTTAATTTACTTGTTTTCTTAATTAGTTTTAATTATAGTATTAATTTAGTATTTTAAATAAAAACCCCCTTAAACAAATATAAATAATTAGTCGTGTTTTGTAGTCGAGTCTAATTAGCTAGTAAACGTAATTTAAAGAGTCTCGTGGGTTCGATATCCAGACTTACTTAGCTGTACTAGAGTCGACCGGTTCACTTGCCGATTAGTAGTTTGGTTAAGTTTAAGAGTCTAGAATTTATTACTTAGTGTCTAGATTAGCGTGTTTTTATATAACTACTTCAAGCACATCAATCATTATTATTATATGGTTTGAATTTATTGTTTTCATTATGAATCATTATTTGAACCTATCTATTTTCTTTTGTCCTTGAGTATGATTGTGGGTTAAACCCTTAAACCACCTAGGCTTATGATGAACTTTTGTTGACGTTGGATTTTAGTTTGGATTTTGCTTTTGTTTATGGTTTTATGAATTAGTTAAAAGGTTTAAGTATATTGTGTTGATGCATATGGATACTTAGGATTGTTTAATTGAGTTTTATTATTCCATAGTTGCCTTGATTATTGTTTGTCATTATGATAGGCTGCTATTAGGTCATCTACTTTGTGCTTTTGACTATTTTATGATTGATATGCATTAAGATCATAGGAATAATATTATTTAATCAAATAAACCTAAGTGTGCTGCTAACCTAAATAGTTGAAGGTGCTAGGCTATTGGTAGGTCTTTGTTGATCAGGATTACCAGATTTAGTTCTTCGTAAGGAGTCCGTCTAGGTTTGATTGATTAACTTTGTCTATCGAGTCAATTGAATATATTAGATTGCCTTTGATTTCCGCGCTGTAAGGTAGGATTTCATTATAAAGGAACTAGTTCATAATTAATTAGCGACCGTGAGCGAGTCTAATTAAACTGGTGTTTTTTTAAGAACTTAATTGAAATCCATAGGTGTCTTCTTGAGAAGGGTCAGGGGTCCTGTTCGGGTTTTCTATAAGTGACTATTTTATGATCCTGGTTCCATAACATAGCATTTTCCAACTATTTGATAATTGTTACATTAGGGATTCTAGCCTAGGTGGTTGTTTATCATTACCTGAGTTAAATCTAAGTCCTAAGTTAAGTCGTCTTTAGTTTTATTAATTAGTTTTAATATTAGGTTAATCTTAGTTTTAAGTAAAACCCCCCCAATGATAATAAATAAATAGTCGTATCAGTTAGTCGAGTCTATTTAGCTAGTTAACGTAGTTAAAGAGTCTCGTGGGTTCGATATCCGGACTTACTTAGCTATACTAGAGTCGATCGGTTCACTGACCGGTTAGTAGTTTAGTTAAGTTTAAGAGTCTAGAATTTATTACTTAGTGTCTAGATTAGCGTGTTTTTATATAACTACTTTTAGCACATCAAGTTTTTGGCGCCGTTGCCGGGGACTCTTGGCAATTGCGTTATTAGCTTTGATTGGACTTACTTGCTATATACGTGCTATTTGTATTTTGGTTTGTTTTTGAGTCGTAGGAGTTAAGTTAGTATAGTTTAGTTTAATTGCTTTAAATTAGTTCACTTTTTTCTGTAATATATAGTTTATTTCACTGTTATCTGGTGATCGTGATCCTTTTCTGTTTAAGTTTATCTTTGCAGTGATCTCCATGGAGTGCTACTATGAACCCAAATTTTGCCCGATATATGATAGGATGGGGAATGTTGTTGGTTGTAAGGACTCATCTGGTGCAATGATGGATTACATACCACATCCAGAAGAGATATTCTTTGATTTCATGCGTGTCGTCCATAGCATGAATCCAAGTACACCGCTTGTGTAAGGCCCCGTTACCGGTAGCCCTACTTTCGAGTTGGATTTACTCATAAACACAGTTCTAAATATCAGAGTTAATTAAAACATTTACGCGGAATATAAAACTTTCATAAAACATTACATAATTCATAACTTGTCTCAAACATCCTTTGTCTTTCAACATTAAAGCCTTAAAATTAAAACATCATAAGTCTTCAGATGCCAGACTCTTGTTCAGTGCCACGTGTCTCCTCAAGCGAGCTGCCTCATCCTACTCACCTGCGTGCATACTAAAAGTCAGCTACGCTGAGTGAGTTCTAGTTAATCGTACACTATACAATACACGTAAACTTCTATTCTTTCATTCATACTTTCTAACTTTCATACTTTCTTTCGTATTAACTTACTTTCATATCTTACGTTATAAAGAGCATTACGCCCTACATTCCTCGAGTATTATTAGGGCTCGGTACCCTCCTTCCTCGAGTATTATTAGGGCTCGGTACCCTCCTTCCTCGAGTATTATTAGGGCTCGGTACCCTCTTTCCTCGAGTATTATTAGGGCTCGGTACCCTCTTTCCTCGAGTATTATTAGGGCTCGGTCCCTCTTTCCTCGAATATTAGTAGGGTTCGGTTCCCTAGTTCTCGAATATTAGTAGGGTTCAATTCCCTCTTCGTTACCATACAACCATCCTTTCCTTCTTTTATTAACTTTATCACATTCATACACATAAGCATACATATCATACTTACCTTATACTTAGCGTTACAACCTGACAGTACGTGCAATATCCGAAGATCGTTCACGTACCATCAAGCAATCATTCATACATATCACATCATTCACATAAGATATACACTTACCTCTTAGGATAAGCGTATTAACAAACATATCGAGTATGCACACAGCCCCGAAAACATAACACATAAATGGGGCTAGAAACTCACCTGAACACGGTTACGTTCACCGTTAATCGTAATCCCTTTCTTCAGTTGTGCACGGCTGACTGTATAACAAGTATACGTATCAATTAACTATCACTTCTCATAATGTATTTCTATCTTTATATGACCCACAACGAACGGGGGTCCGGGGGCAGCGCCCCTGGCAGCGGGGTCTAGGGGCGGCAGCCCCTAGCAGGGTCCAAGGGGCAGAGCCCCTGGCTGGGGTCGAGCTGCCAGGTCAGCTTGGAAAAATTTTATTTCCATTAACTGTCTTAACACATTTTTCATTAGATTTTTAATTTATTTTCTAATCGAACTTGACTTTAAGCGGAGTTAAACCTTAGGCGAACTTAGCTTTAGGCGAAGTTATCAGGCGAACTTGGCTTTAGGCGAAGTTAAACCTCAGGCGAACTTAGCTCTAGGCGAAGTTATCAGGCGAACTTGGCTTTAGGCGAAGTTAAACCTCAGGCGAACTTAGCTCTAGGCGAAGTTATCAGGCGAACTTGGCTTTAGGCGAAGTTACCAGTTAGGCGAACTTGGCCGTAAGCGAAGTTATCAATTAGGCGAACTTGGCCTCAGGCGAAGTTATCGCTTTGAAGGCGAAGTTATCGCTTTGAAGGCGAAGTTGCCCAGTTGCAGGCGAAGTTGCCCAGATCAGCCACGGCTTTGATTTCTGTCCAGCATTTTGGGCGATTTTAACACCCTTGTTATGGCTCGACATCACCCACTACGTTTCCCAACCATTTTCGGTCGTATCTACACTATAAAACTAGGATCTTTAAACTTCAAAGATCAAGAATCATACCTTTTTGAGCTTGTTTGGATCTCGTTTACTTGTTTAATCACAACCAACGCTCTCTCTCTCTCTCTCTCTCTCTCTCGGATCTGTCCGTTCCTCTCCTAGGGCCGGCCAGCGGTGTGGTGTGTGGTGTGTGTGTTTTGGTGTGTGTTTAGAAAATAGATGGAATGAAAGATAGTTTGGGGTTTTAGGGGATATTTATATCCCTTAAATCCCATGACCTAAGGCCCATTCTCATTTAACCCATCTCAATTAATCCAAGTCCATGATCCGCTCCTTACTCGATGTTAAATAATTAATAACGCGAAATCACTAAACATAACTTTCTTTATTCAACATTATAAATTTTAGGATGTTACAAGTCTTCCCTCCTTAAAGAGGTTTCGTCCCCGAAACCTAACTATTACATAAACAAACTAGGGTAAAACTTTCGCATCTCATCCTCGGCTTCCCAAGTAGCATCTGATCCCTTGCGGTGTTTCCATATCACTTTTACCAAAGGTATAATCTTGTGACGAAGCTGCTTCTCCTTGCGATCAACGATCTCTATCGGTTGCTCTATGTAGTTCAATTGTTCATCAACCTCAATGTCCATTAATGGCACGTGAGACGTGTCCCCAGCTAGACACTTCCTCAAATGAGAAACATGGAAGGTTGAATGAATTCCTTCTAACTCATCGGGTAAATCCAGTTTATAAGCCACTTCACCCACAGCGGTGTGGTGTGTGGTGTGTGTGTTTTGGAGTGTGTTTAGAAAATAGATGGAATGAAAGATAGTTTGGGGTTTTAGGGGATATTTATATCCCATAAATCCCATGGACCTAAGGCCCATTCTCATTTAACCCATCTCAATTAATCCAAGTCCATGATCCGCTCCTTACTCGATGTTAAATAATTAATAACGCGAAATCACTAAACATAACTTTCTTTATTCAACATTATAAATTTTAGGATGTTACAAGTCTTCCCTCCTTAAAGAGGTTTCGTCCCCGAAACCTAACTATTACATAAACAAACTAGGGTAAAACTTGCGCATCTCATCCTCGGCTTCCCAAGTAGCATCTGATCCCTTGCGGTGTTTCCATATCACTTTTACCAAAGGTATAATCTTGTGACGAAGCTGCTTCTCCTTGCGATCAACGATCTCTATCGGTTGCTCTATGTAGTTCAATTGTTCATCAACCTCAATGTCCATTAATGGCACGTGAGACGTGTCATCAGCTAGACACTTCCTCAAATGAGAAACATGGAAGGTTGAATGAATTCCTTCTAACTCATCGGGTAAATCCAGTTTATAAGCCACTTCACCCACACGATCTACAATCTGGAACGGTCCAATGTACCTCGGACTCAACTTCCCCCTCTTTCTGAAACGGATAATTCCTTTCCAAGGCGAGACCTTAAGCATCACATTGTCACCAACGTTAAACTCAATTGGTCGTCGCCGCTTATCTGCAAAGACTTTTGTCTGTCTTGAGCGGCTTTCATTCTTGCTTTGATCTGATCGAACTTTGAAGACGTTTCTTGAACCACTTCAAGGCTTCCCATTTCTTTCTGACCAATCTCACCCCAACACACCGGGGTTCTACATCGTCTACCGTAAAGCATCTCAAAGGGTGGCATACCAATACTTGAATGGTAACTGTTGTTATAGGAGAACTCTGCCAGGTGCAGATGATCATCCCAACTTCCACCAAAATTTAAAACACAAGCACGTAGCATGTCCTCAAGGGTTTGGATCGTCCTTTCAGACTGTCCATCAGTTTGAGGATGATACGCCGTACCGATGTTCAACCTCGTCCCCATAGCTTCATGGAATTTCTTCCAGAACCTCGAAGTAAACCGTGTATCTCTATCAGACACGATCGATAACGGTACTCCATGCTTGGTTACAACTTCTTTGATGAACAAGCTTGCTAACGTTTCTGACGAGATGGCCTCTCGTATGGGCAGAAAGTGAGCACTCTTGGTCAAACGGTCCACAATCACCCAGATGGTATCATGTTGCTTAGCTGTACGAGGTAGCTTAGTTATGAAATCCATGGTAATGTGTTCCCATTTCCACTCAGGTATCTCTAGCGGTTGCATCTTCCCATAAGGCTTTTGGTGCTCGGCTTTGACTTGTAAGCAAGTTAAGCACTTACTAACATAATCCACTACATCATTCTTCATTCCCGGCCACCAGTAATCTCTTTTCAAGTCTTGGTACATCTTTGTAGCTCCAGGATGGATTGAGTACCTTGACTTATGTGCTTCATCTAAGATTCGACTTCTAAGATCACCATGGCGTGGGATCCACATACGGTCGAACCTAGTTTTAACTCCATGAGTGTTTTCCATCAACTCATCTTGCTGGCCATAAATCCTTTCTTTCTTTACCAACCCTTCATCTACTAACACTTCTGACTGCACTTTGATGATTTCTTCAAAAAGACTTGGGTTCATGATCAACTTGTATGACTTCACTGTTGCAAGGACTTCCTCATTCTTACGACTTAACGCATCAGCGACCACGTTAGCTTTACCGGGGTAATACTTAATCTCACAGTCGTAATCCTTAATCAACTCCAACCATCTTCTTTGCCTCATGTTCAATTCTTTCTGCTCGAAGAAGTACTTTAAACTCGTATGATCTGTATAAATAGTACACTTAGCACCGTACAGATAATGCCTCCATATCTTAAGAGCATGCACTACAGCTGCTAACTCCAAATCATGCGTCGGGTAAGTACTCTCATGGACCTTCAATTGTCTAGACGCGTAAGCTATCACCTTCCCTCGTTGCATCAACACGCAACCTAACCCTTGATGCGAGGCATCAGCACAAACAACGAAATCCTCGTCGCCATCAGGTAGAGTAAGGATGGGAGCTTGCGTGAGTATCTTCTTCAATTCTTCAAAGGCTTCTTCCTGAAACTTTCCCCAACTGAATACTATCGACTTTCGGGTCATACCGGTCAGCGGTGCGGCTATCTTGGAGAAACCTTCGATGAATCTCTTATAGTAGCCAGCTAACCCTAGGAAGCTTCGTATATCAGTCGGATTCTGCGGAGTCTTCCAATTCGTTATCGCTTCAATCTTAGCTGGGTCCACGGTAATCCTCTCCGGATTAACCACATGACCTAAAAATTGCACTTCTCTTAACCAGAACGCGCACTTCGAAAACTTGGCGTACAACTTCTCCTTCTTCAGAACTTCCAATACCTCTCTCAGATGCTCGGCATGGTCAGACTCACTCTTTGAATAAATCAATATATCATCGATGAAGACGATAACCGACTTATCCAACATCGGTCGACACACCCTATTCATCATGTCCATAAATGCTGCAGGAGCATTGGTTAGACCGAATGACATTACGAGGAACTCGTAGTGTCCATACCGCGTTCGGAACGCTGTCTTAGGGATGTCTGCCTCTTTCACCTTCAGCTGATGGTAGCCTGATCTGAGATCTATTCGTGAGAACCAACTTGAACCTTGCAGTTGGTCAAACAGATCATCAATCCTTGGCAACGGATATCTATTCTTTACCGTAAGCTTATTCAACTCACGATAGTCTATGCACATTCTCATACTTCCATCCTTCTTTTTCACGAACAATACTGGTGCGCCCCACGGGGAAACACTCGGTCTTATGAAACCTTTGTCGAGGAGTTCTTGCAGTTGGGACATCAATTCTTTCATCTCGGACGGTGCTAGACGGTAAGGCGCCTTTGCGACAGGCTGGGCTCCTGGTATTAAATCTATCTGAAATTCTATCTCTCGCCCCGGTGGCAACCCCGGAAGATCCTCAGGGAATACTTCTGGGTAGTCGCGCACAATAGGAACATCTTTCATTTCTTTCGTCTCGGCCGTAGCGTTGACGACATACGCCAGGTAGGCACAACACCCTCGCCTTAGCAAACCCTCGGCTTTTATCATCGAAATGACATTAAGCCCAGAACTCTCCTTATCACCATAAACTGTCACCGCACTACCATCCAATGACTTTAACCTTATCATCCTACTCTTACACACTATCTGAGCCTCAAACTCAGACAACCAATCCATACCCAAAACCACATCGAACCCTCCCAAGGTCATAACGTACAAGGTAACCGGGAACTCATATCCTTCCAATTCTATCTTACAGTTCTTAACCATCTTTGTTATTTTAACCGAAGTGTCACTGGCGGTTTCTACTACAAAAGTTTCAGACACTAGGCAGCCTTTCATTTTAGCGAGTTTACTAAATGTCGTAGCTACAAAACTTCTATTCGCACCAGAATCAAATAATACGGCAGCAGAAATGCCGTTTACTAAGAACGTACCGGTCACAACATCAGGAATCTGTCTAGCTTGCTCTTGGGTCAACATGAAGGCCCTAGTCCTCGGCCTTGCTTGATCAGCATCTTTCTTCTACTACCTCCAGCTTCACTCTCAGTACACTCCCTAGCAAAATGACCTGTCTTACCACACTTGTAGCATGCAGGCTTAGAACTGCACTCATGAGCATAATGACCTGCCTTCCCACACTTGTATCAAACATTCGACCCAAATCTACATTCTCCGGCATGAATCTTTCCACACTTATGACATGTATCCGAACCCTTTCCCCACCTACACTCACCACTGTGTGCCTTGCCACAGGTCTTGCACGACCTGTTCTCCCAAACTCTCAGCTGCTTGTTCTTAGGGTTCCACATCTGGGTACCGGGTCGTTTAGCAGGAGCGACCCATTTCTTTTCTTTCTTCTCGTCTCCCACCACCACATCATCCGCAGCCAAGTCTGCATAGACTATTTCTGCGAGTTCGACAGCAGAATCGAAAGTAGCAGGTTTACTTGTCCTGACTAACATGCGGACTCTCTGTGGTAATCCCCTCACGTAACACTTGATCATTTTAGCCTCAGTGTTGACCATATCGGGCACCAACCTAGACATTCGATTGAACTCGGTGGTGTACTCACGATGTGTCATTGTCCCAGCTTTCAAGTTTAGGAACTTCATCTCCGCCCTTTCAACCTCGGCGTCAGCACAGAACTTCATCATCACTAACTCCTTCAGATCGTCCCACTTCATCTCTTTGATCTCTTCACGGGTCTTCCTCTGCTCCACACTCTCCCACCAATACATAGCCTCATCTTCAAATGATTGAGTAGCATAACCTACCGCTTGATCGGGACGGCACTCGCTAATGCGGATAACCTTATCCATGGCGGTTATCCACTGAAGAGTAGCGATTGCGTCTCCTAAACCAGTCAACTTAGGCGGGTCACAACCTTTGAAGGTCTTATAGTTGCAGCCGCCTCAGCCCCTCTTCCTATCATCATCTTTCACAGACCTTACCTCACTTGAGTCACCCCTTTCCCTCTCGTTATCCTTTCTATCATTACCACCTGCCCCTTCAACAGTTCTTTCACGGCTTCTAGCAGACCTTCCCGGGGTAATATTCTTCACAGCAGTGGCCACAGCTTGAACAATAGCTGCTTGAATGGCGGGATCCAGTTGAACTCCTTCATTGTTTTCCGGGTTTCTTCCCGCTGTGCTTCCTTCAGCTTCGGTGTTGGAAGCTGTCTCAACCGAAGGTTGCTGGACACGACGAGGCCTGCCGCGTCGTCCGGTGCGACCTCCAGCTCCAACAATGTCTCCAGCTCCAGCCATTGTATTCTAAGGGAAAACACAAACATCATCACTCAAGGAACTATTTAGTACAAGGATAGCAAAGCTAACAGGTAATAACAGTGGCCAGTTGTGATTAGCTGATCACGTTACTTTCCGTGTCCCATACACTTCCCTTTATGAGTCTATTTGTGCTGGTCCTATTTAAGCAGTTTGTCAAATCAAACAATCAATTATTCCTATCCCTGTCGTTCATGTATCTTTTCTTTCTCATTAACATATATCATTTAATCATACACTTTACCTTCACTATTCTTGCTTGAGCGACACTTGGCATTCTTGAACTGGCATCTTCTTTCCTTTCTTATTTATATCCCATACTCTGTTCGAGTCTAAGCATGTAGGATGCTTAAATCTCTCGAACTTTGCTCTGATACCAACTTGTAAGGCCCCGTTACCGGTAGCCCTACTTTCGTGTTGGATTTACTCATATACACAGTTCTAAATATCAGAGTTAATTAAAACATTTACGCGGAATATAAAACTTTCATAAAACATTACATAATTCATAACTTGTCTCAAACATCCTTTGTCTTTCAACATTAAAGCATTAAAATTAAAACATCATAAGTCTTCAGATGCCAGACTCTTGTTCAGTGCCACGTGTCTCCTCAAGCGAGCTGCCTCATCCTACTCACCTGCGTGCATACTAAAAGTCAGCTACGCTGAGTGAGTTCTAGTTAATCGTACACTATACAATACACGTAAACTTCTATTCTTTCATTCATACTTTCTAACTTTCATACTTTCTTTCGTATTAACTTACTTTCATATCTTACGTTATAAAGAGCATTACGCCTTACATTCCTCGAGTATTATTAGGGCTCGGTACCCTCCTTCCTCTAGTATTATTAGGGCTCTGTACCCTCCTTCCTCGAGTATTATTAGGGCTCGGTACCCTCTTTCTTCGAGTATTATTAGGGCTCGGTACCCTCTTTCCTCGAGTATTATT
Source organism: Bidens hawaiensis (assembly GCF_021521415.1). NCBI lineage: Eukaryota > Viridiplantae > Streptophyta > Magnoliopsida > Asterales > Asteraceae > Bidens > Bidens hawaiensis. Next base: position 4,998,124 of record NW_027491039.1, on the reverse strand, counting down.
AGGGCTCGGTCCCTCTTTCCTCGAATATTAGTAGGGTTCGGTTCCCTAGTTCTCGAATATTAGTAGGGTTCGATTCCCTCTTCGTTACCATACAACCATCCTTTCCTTCTTTTATTAACTTTATCACATTCATACACATAAGCATACATATCATACTTACCTTATACTTAGCGTTAGAGGTGCACAAACCGGTTTTTAATAACCGAACCGGTTTTTTTTGGCCCGGAAAAAAACCGGTTCGGTTAATAACCGGACCGGTTAATAACCGGTTTTTTTCTGTCAAAACCCTAACCGGTCTAACCGGTTAGGACCGGTTTAGAAACCGGTTAGAACCGGTTAATAAACCGGTTTTTTTATTAACCGGTTTTTTTTATTAACCGGTTTTTTTTTTTTTTTTTTTTTTTAAATTTCGCGGTTTCAAATACGAATATTTGTTTTTTATATTTTGTACTTAATGAAGACCATTATTTTTTCACAGTATAAACAAACCGGTAACTACAAGGCAAACCGGTAACTACAAGGCAAAACGGACTGACCGAAGCCATTCTTTGCTTTCGTTGTTAGGGTTCTTTGCTTGGAAGATGAGTATGAGTGTGTGTTGGTGAATGTGTTTTCAACAAACCAAAGATTAAAAACACATAACTTTCATTTATAGTTTTTACATTAAAAATACAAACATTAAATCGTTATCGCATATTCGTAACTCAAAAATACAAACATTAAATCATTAACACTGAAGAAATCTCTGCCAAGAACTGTTGTTCATGATTTAACTCAAAAATACAAACATTAAATCGTGAACTAGCAAATGCTCCTGTTGTTCCCAATCGCAGTTTGTTCATGATTTGCCTCCATGTTTGCTGTTTCTTTAACTAAATTAGAAAAATCCAAATCAACAAGTAAATAAGAGCACATATTAGGAAAAAGAATCCTTAGACACGATTACATGAACAACTTGCTGTTTCTTACTCATGATTTGCCTCAATGTTTGCTGTTTCTTTAACTAATTTTCTTCGCTACCCGATCCCGAGCTATTTCTTAGGTAATCGTCGTACGCGGCTTCTTCATCGGTCATTGGTTGAGTGTGTCCTTCATTGACCTCGTCTTCATACAAGCCCGCTTCATACTCCATTTCCCCCTCGAGTGAGCGTTGATGTTGTGCCATATCTAAAGAGTCCAAGTAATCCTTGTAGCAAATCGACATCTCTATAGCTGGTGCAGTGAGTCGAGTCCTCCTAATCGATATAACCCTGCCAGAAACAGAAAAAGCAGACTCCGAAGCTACCGTGGAAGCTTGTTGGATAGTAAACCCCGGATAAACTAGTTGTGCAAGATTTAAAAATTTGAAGGACCTCCGTAACGATCTCAATCAATAACCAGTTTCTAGGATCATATGGTGCACATTTACCCTTACTTGACAAAATTTGATGAAACGCAATTAATGATTCTTTTTGTTGGATGGATTTCTCAAACATATTACAAGTCGAGTTCCATCTTGTTGGACAATCCCAATTTGGCCCCAACCATTGACAATTAGCTTCTACACAAAATTTTGTGTATCTTGAAAATGTTTTATTGTTGCTAAAAACAACTCGTAACATTCTTTTAAAACTGTTTCTTTACGTTTCGATCACGTTTAACCCATCTTGCACGGCCAAGTTGATAATATGTGCAATGCATCGGCTATGAAAAAACGCTCCATCACAAATAGGTTTATACTTTAATTTTAAATGGCCAACCGCGGCCGTATTGTTGGACGCGTTATCAAACGAAATTGAAAAGATTTTATCTTCAATTTTGTATTGTCGAATGACTTTATCCAAGATTTGAAAAATATTTCTACCCGTGTGCGGGTAATCAAACAATTGAAACGCAACGGTTCGTTTTATCATTTGCCACGACTCGGGGTCAACCCAATGAGCCGTCACACAAATGTATGAGTCGGGCGAACCATGAGGTACCGAACAAACATCCGTTGTTAAGTTTACACCAGTTTGTAAGTTTGAAAAGTATGAAATTAGTTCGGATTTAGCGTTTTTCCATGCTTTAAGACAATCTCTTCTAAGGGTCGAACGACTTACGTGTTGGTAGCGTGGTTGAACATAGTTTTGCATCATCTCCGTGAATTGAGGGTTGTCGAAGTGGTTGAAAGGAAGTGTTTGTTGAATCACAAAGTTTGAAAACTGTTGACGTACCGCTTCAACGTCGTACGTAAACACCCCTCCTTGATTCGTCATCTCCGGCTGCGAACTACTTCCCGCTTCGTCCTTCAAGGCCTTGCAAAAGCGCTGTTGTATATGCGCTTTTAAAGTGGAGTTTGCATCTTTGACATAGAACTTCAAACAGTGCTTGCATCGAGCTTTTTGGCGACCGTTAGACAGTTCGCATAGGTCGAAATGTTGCCACACATCTTGGTTTCGTTTCGTGGGGATGATCCGAACGACCGTTATGTCTGTGTTCGAGGCACCCATGTTGACGGATGAAGCAGCACTTTGGGAGGCCATGATAATAAGAGCGTATAATCGAGTATGAAATAAACGAGTACGAGTATGAAATAAACGACTACGAAATAAGAGCGTATGGAGTGGTAATGTGGTATAATTGAGTGTGAGATAACAAAATAATCGCGTATGAAATAAACGTTTAGAGCTAGTAGAGTTGTATAATCGAGTGTGAGCTAACCTACCCAACCTAAACTATATATAGTTGTTTGTGGGGGTAAAATGTTAAAAAAAACGGCTAGAAATCAAGAAAAAACGGGCAAAAAAGGACCCAAACGGTCATATGGCCGTTTTATAACGGTCAAAAACCGGTTAACCTAAAAACCGGTTAACCGGGGTTAACCGGTTTTTGACCGTTAACCGGTTAACCGGTTTTTAGGTTAACCGGTTTTTTAATAACCGGTTTTTAAATTTAACCGGTTTTTTTACTAACCGGTTCAATAACCGGTTTTTGTCCACGAATGAGTAACCGAAGTACTAACCGGCGGTTCAATAACCGGTCTAACCGGTTTTTTAATAACCGGTTTTTCTATTAACCGGTTTTCGGTTAAACCGACCAAACCGGTTCTATAACCGGTTTTTTTGAACACCTCTACTTAGCGTTACAACCTGACAGTACGTGCAATATCCGAAGATCGTTCACGTACCATCAAGCAATCATTCATACATATCACATCATTCACATAAGGCATACACTTACCTCTTAGGATAAGCGTATTAACAAACATATCGAGTATGCACACAGCCCCGAAAACATAACACATAAATGGGGCTAGAAACTCACCTGAACACGGTTACGTTCACCGTTAATCGTAATCCCTTTCTTCAGTTGTGCACGGCTGACTGTATAACAAGTATACGTATCAATTAACTATCACTTCTCATAATGTATTTCTATCTTTATATGACCCACAACGAACGGGGGTCCGGGGGCAGCGCCCCTGGCAGCGGGGTCTAGGGGCGGCAGCCCCTAGCAGGGTCCAAGGGGCAGAGCCCCTGGCTGGGGTCGAGCTGCCAGGTCAGCTTGGAAAAATTTTATTTCCATTAACTGTCTTAACACATTTTTCATTAGATTTTTAATTTATTTTCTAATCGAACTTGACTTTAAGCGGAGTTAAACCTTAGGCGAACTTAGCTTTAGGCGAAGTTATCAGGCGAACTTGGCTTTAGGCGAAGTTAAACCTCAGGCGAACTTAGCTCTAGGCGAAGTTATCAGGCGAACTTGGCTTTAGGCGAAGTTAAACCTCAGGCGAACTTAGCTCTAGGCGAAGTTATCAGGCGAACTTGGCTTTAGGCGAAGTTACCAGTTAGGCGAACTTGGCCGTAAGCGAAGTTATCAATTAGGCGAACTTGGCCTCAGGCGAAGTTATCGCTTTGAAGGCGAAGTTATCGCTTTGAAGGCGAAGTTGCCCAGTTGCAGGCGAAGTTACCCAGATCAGCCACGGCTTTGATTTCTGTCCAGCATTTTGGGCGATTTTAACACCCTTGTTATGGCTCGACATCACCCACTACGTTTCCCAACCATTTTCGGTCGTATCTACACTATAAAACTTGGATCTTTAAACTTCAAAGATTAAGAATCATACCTTTTTGAGCTTGTTTGGATCTCGTTTACTTGTTTAATCACAACCAACGCTCTCTCTCTCTCTCTCCCGGATCTGTCCGTTCCTCTCCTCGGCCGGCCGGCGGTGTGGTGTGTGGTGTGTGTGTTTTGGAGTGTGTTTAGAAAATAGATGGAATGAAAGATAGTTTGGGGTTTTAGGGGATATTTATATCCCTTAAATCCCATGGACCTAAGGCCCATTCTCATTTAACCCATCTCAATTAATCCAAGTCCATGATCCGCTCCTTACTCGATGTTAAATAATTAATAACGCGAAATCACTAAACATAACTTTCTTTATTCAACATTATAAATTTTAGGATGTTACAGCTTGGGGATTTTATGGATGAGTTTTGGTCAGGCTTAAAATGTCGAATACAACTTAGTGAGCCGAAGATAGAGTTGGAGGATGTTGATTTGCAGAATCAGACAGAGGAGTGTATTCCCTCTTGGGAGGATGAGTTTAGATATGAATTTGGTGAAGAGTTAGTGGGTTTTACCGATATGGATGAGAGAGATTTTAACCCCGAAAGAGATATTAATGAGCTTGAAGTTTTGTTATTCGGGGAGCCAGTTTAGAAGCTAATTGTCAAAGAGGAATCACAAGAGATATCCGAAGAGTTAAGGAATAAAGAACTGCATCTCATTGTGAAACATCATCCGCGTATGCGCGGTAAAGCTGGTAGGTTTTTAGAAATACTCGTTCGTGGATCGCCACGTAAATCAAGAGCCTTAAGAAGGATATCTAGAGTCAGAAATCAAAGTGTGCCAAATTTGTCACATCCTTAGAATTTCAATAATTGGTGGATCAGGCTGAATGCTTATTTTTGTGGCCACATGAGTTTGGGAACTAGTTTCTTCTCAACTAGTTGTAAACGGAGAGTGTTGAAGAGCACTGACGGGAAGAGGATAAAGGAGAAGCCTCCTGATTGAGGTTTCGGGAACGAGTCCGGCTGAAGACTCTTTTGTAAACTCAGCGCTTCACTGGAAGCAACACGGTACTATGTTTTCATTTTATTTTTATTTTTATTTTGGTCTTACTTCATTGCTCTGTCGGGTGTTGCTTCTCTTACTTGCAGGTTGCTCCAGGGTCGCTTATGAGATGATTGATGAGATATGGTTTTAAACAAGTGTGGGGATGCCACTTGCTTCAAGATTGGTGTTTTTGGTCGTGAGAGATGACGTTATTTGAAGATAGTTTGCTGAAAGCGTTCGAATTGGAGGGCACGGTACACGACTCACGAGGCATATCGTTGATTTACCAGGGGAGTTTGTTCCAATTCATTAAATCATTTTTATATTTTGCATAATGTTAATTGTAATTTCCTTTTTCTCACATTGATGACAATGTGAAATTTAAGTGTAGGAATGGGAAATTGATGTTTTTTTTGGCAAAAATAAAAAATTACAAATTTTTTTTTTTTTTTTAAAAGTTTAAAAAAAAATGTCCCAAGAATTTAAGGAATATTTTTTGCACTATAATGGAAGATGATAGTATAATCGGAAATTGATTTTTCAAACTACTAATAATATGAGATAATATAAAAGAAAGTGTATTAAGCTTGGGATGTGTTGGTAGGGCCAACTAATCTTGAAAAGTTTCTCATTACACATTATTAATAAACCTAATTAATCTTAGATTTTTTGGGTTCTCATCCTAGGGGGGATAGTGAAGCTGAAATTCAATAAGACAAAGAGAGTATTACCATAAGCTGACTACCCTAAGGTGGTGAGAATTGAATGCATTTCAAATTAGCACGCCACTCCGTTGTATGAAAATAAATAAAGAGTGGTGGCGCCCCGCAAATGTCCAATTTTTATACGAGCTTTAGTCTTTAGTTATATATTTATAGGTAAAAGATGCCTAAATGCACAATTAAAAAAAATAAAAAAAAAATAAAAAAAAAAATAAAAGTATTCCAAGAATTGGTCTAAAAAGCAAAAAAGAAAATGAAAGAGAGAAAGTTATGTAATGTAAAATGCCAAAGAAGCATTCTCAAAAATAGAAAAAGAGGCCAAATGCACATACTAGACGAGACTGAGAGTTTACGTGTTACCAAGGGGATGGTGACTCTTAGGATACACTATTGGGGCTCAAAGTTTTTAGTCAATAAATATTTTTTTAGGGAATATATAGGACAAAGTCCAATAATATTTAGGGCATGCTCGTAAGACTTCATTTGACCTATCATCCATAATTACATCTAAGTGCATTTTCTTCTTACCCTTAAGGGGTTCTTGTCTTATGGTGATATGTTAACCAGTTTGCTTCAATTCGATTATTTTTAATTGTCTTTACTATGCTTGAGATGGGGTAGGTGGATCTTAACTCTAAAGGTGTGAGACCCATATGTTTTTGATATCACATGAACTTAAATGCTTAATATGCGTGGGGGCTTGATAGGCTAGTGGCTGGGCTTAAGTGGACAAAAATATCGGCAATCGCCGTTTTTGCGTTTATCTGAGCTTTAAAATAACCAATATATTTTTAAGACCATATTTTTTGATTATGATTCCATTGCAAAAAGTTTTTTTCAGGGACGAAAAAGGGTTTTAAGTATGGGGATATTTGATATACGCTAAATTATATATAAATATTATAACATTTCCCTAAACTTTTGAGTAGCTATGGGTAGTTTTTATTAAATTATATTTGGTCTTGGTTCATACTTAAAGTGTTAAGGTTTCAAAAAACAATGAGCTAAATTTGAGTAATTTTACTAAACTTGAGACCAATGAGCTAATACTCAAATAGATTTTTTTATTATTCTCTTGTTTAAAATTTTCATAGTTTTAGAAAATGAATTATATGTTTACATAAGAATTTTAACTATTAAATTATTAACATAAACTACTACATATTTTTCTTTTATTTCGTGCAGAACATTAAATGTGTGGGCCAATATGAATTTTGGTTTACAAGGGCCCTAAGAAGAAAACATTAAATCAAAGATAATGTTTTGGGTTTGAAAACGATTTATTAATCTTTGTTGGGCTGGAGTACGAGACAAGCAAAACAAAAAGGAAAAGAGAATATAAGGAATTTAGGGGACGAATTATCTGAGGAGAAAAAAAAACCCCACGCATAAAGTGAAAAATATATTGAGGGTTTCGATCAATAAAAAGAGGCAGGGGCAAGAAGAGGGAAGAACACCTTGGGTCGAGCAGAGAGTATTCGGGTTCAACACCTATTCATCCAAACATCATTATTATTTGGTTTGAATTTATTGTTTTCATTATGAATCATTATTTGAACCTATTTATTTTCTTTTGTCCTTGAGTATGGTTGTTGGTTAAACCCTTAGACCACCTAGGCTTATGATGAACTTTTGTTGACGTTGGATTTTAATTTGGATTTTGCTTTTGTTTATGGTTTTATGAATTAGTTAAAAGGTTTAAGTAAATTGAGTTGATGCATATGGATACTTAGGATTGTTTAATTGAGTTTTATTATTCCATAATTGCCTTGATTATTGTTTGTCATTATGATAGGCTGCTATTAGGCCATCTACTTTGTGCTTTTGACTATTTTATGATTGATATGCATTAAGATCATAGGAATAATATTATTTAATCAAATAAACCTAAGTGTGATGCTAACCTAAATAGCTGTAAGGTGCTAGGTTATTGGTAGGTCTTTGTTGATCAGGATTACTAGATTTAGTTCTTCGTAAGGAGTTCGTCTAGGTTTGATTGATTAACTTTATCTATCGAGTCAATTGAATATATTAGATTGCCTTTGATTTCCGCGCTGTAAGGTAGGATTTCATTATAAAGGAACTAGTTCATAATTAATTAGCGACCGTGAGCGAGTCTAATTAAACTGGTGTTTTTTTTAAGAACTTAATTGAAATTCGTAGGTGTCTTCTTGAGAAGGGTCAGGGGTCCTGTTCGGGTTTTCTATAAGTGACTATTTTATGATCCTGGTTCCATAACATATAATTTTCCAACTATTTGATAATTGTTACATTAGGGATTCTAGCCTAGGTGGTTGTTTATCATTACCTGAGTTAAATCCAAGTCCTAAGTTAAGTCGTCTTTAGTTTTATTAATAAGTTTTAATATTAGGTTAATCTTAGTTTTAAGTAAAACCCCCCAATAATTATAAATAAATAGTTGTATCAGTTAGTCGAGTCTAATTAGCTAGTTAACGTAATTAAAGAGTCTCGTGGGTTCGATATCCGGACTTATTTAGCTATACTAGAGTCGATCAGTTCACTTGCCGGTTAGTAGTTTAGTTAAGTTTAAGAGTCTAGAATTTATTACTTAGTTTCTAGATTATTGCACATCAATGTAACCTACATATATTACGTATGTGTAAATTTCTATAGCACATCTCATTTACTTCTTTAAACTTATAAATTTTCTCCAAGCTATGTCTTCTGACTCATCTTCGACACTCGACTATTACCATGACCCCGACATTGTTTCGGATTCGGATTTAGAGGATGAAGCGATATTTAGTGCGATTCGAGAAGCTGCCCAGCTCTTAATCGAGCATTGCGGAAGATCATAACTAGGAACAAGATGACCTTATCTTCCATGGGATCGTGTAGGTGCTCATGACTGGTTGATAAGATATTATTTTTCGCCAACGACATTTTCGGATGAGTTGCCAACTATTTTAACGAATTGTTGGTGATTTAGAACGCGATTATGCATTTTTCCAATAACAGGAGGACGTTAGAGAAAAACCAGGATTTTTTCCCTATGCAAATATGAACCGGCGACAATTCATCAACTAGCGTACGGGACTATGAGTGACGCCATGGAAGAGTATTTACCGATGTTGGAGACAGTGAGTCGTGAGGCCCTCCACACATTCTGCGAATGTGAGTATTATTATCATATTTCGAAACCTTATTACTTTGAGTGTAAATTTTATAAATTTTGTTAAAATTATTAATATTAGGTATTATTAAACTTTATGGTAACAACAGTACAACACCCACCCCCCCACCCCCAAATCTTCTTCAATCAATTTCCTTAAGTACATAGATGTATCGAATAAAAGGGGATTTCTACCATAAGGTAGAGAGGTATGCAAGGAAAAATATAAACAATGAAAAATTATGATTAATCACTTGAAGATCGAGATTCGATTTTAAGAAACACACAAAACACTAGATTCGAATGAAAGCAAATATAGAGGATCCGTGTTCATCTCTACTACATATTTTATAGAGGAAAATTTCAGAATTGAGATGCGAAATGAGGTAAGAGGGAAAATGGGAAATGAGAGGGAAAAAAGAGCGGCTTGTCGATATAAAGATGTATATAGGCCTGTAAACGAACCAACGTTCAGTGAACCGTTCGGCGGGAAGTTCGTTAATGTTCATTTATTTAATAAACGAACGAACATGAACAATAAATTTGTGTTCGTTTAATTAAATGAACGAACATGAACACGTGTTCCATTCGTTCATTTATGCTCGTGAACGTTGTTTATTTATGCTCGTCTATGTCTATTTATTTATATTCGTTTATTTATTAATAGAAAATAATTAAATATTATCTGGATAGGTCATCTGCTTAAAGGTTTTATATTTGTTAATTTGTGTTCATTTAAGTATTTCATTTAAGTTCATTTATGTTTGTATGTGTTCATTTACATTTTGTTCATATATGTTCATTATGTTCGTTTATCTTTTTATGTTCGCTTAGATTTTAAACAAACGAACATAAACGAACACAAATGTCCATTTTTAAATAAACGAACATAAACATAAATATTTGTTCGACTAAGTGTCTGTGTTCTTTTAAAGTTAAATGAGCGAAAACGATCGTGCCCTTGTTCGTGTTCATCTGATTCGTTTACAGGCTTTCATTATTCACATTGATGAATACATCGGTCTCAATCTCTTGGCGCTGCCGATTTTATATATGTTCGTTTGTATTCGTGAACTGTTCGTGAACACACTAATTTTCTTAAAGAATGAAAACGAACATAAAATCTCGTTCGGTAAGTGTTCGTGAACACATTATTTTCTTAACGAATGAACATGAACAAGACCTTGTTCGTGTTCGTTCGGTTCATTTACAGCCCTAGCTGTATAGTAGGTAAGTAAATATAGAGGATCAAAGTTCAGCTCTATTACATATTTTATAGATAGAGAACAAATAGAGAATATGTTGTAGAAGCTAAGAGTCTCATCCCATCCATCATCTTCTTCTCCATATTTAACTTTTAAAAGAATATACTAAAAACTAACTCCATTCCATCCATCATTTATTTACCGCAACCCTAAATTATAAACAGTTGTTTTACCAATTTTTTACATATAAAAAGTTACTATTCATCATTCTTTAATTATGAAGGAATAAAAATAAGAAATATAATAAAATAATTGTTTGTGAGTAAGATAAAGATAAAAAAGGTGGATATGTTATGGAAGATTTTTAAAAATAAGCATTAAATTTTGAAAAGTATGAGTTTTAGTTAAATTATAAGGTAAAAATGGTGGATGGAATAAGAGCATTCCCATCATATCCCCTATCTCTAAATTCAAATTTATACTAAAAATCACTATATATTCTCTCTTTTTTTCAATTAAATAAATTTTTTAATACATTTATCATTACCAATTCTCTTTTCTTCACTCACAACGATTTTCAAAAGATATTAAAAAAATATAGGATATAAACAGTAACTTTTCAAATATACAGAAAAATCACGACATTTCTCTCTCCTTCGTTCACAACACCCTAAAACACTCTTTACATTATAAAAACTCTACTAGTATATTTTCATGAATTGAATGTGTGTTCTAAAGAGTTGCTATGAATGCTCTAATATAGTTAGGTTACGTTTTTTTCCTTTTCCCCCGGACTAGTACGGCACTACTTTAGTAGAGAGGATTGCATTTTTCACCTAGATGTGAATATGTGATAATATGGTAATTTAAAATGTGGTTGGATTATTAAAAAAATATGAAAAACAAAAATTAAGTGAGGCTAGATAATTGGTGACAAATATACACAAATACGATACACGCAATAAACTCCGCAAGTAATCACCAAATCAGTATTTGACGGAGTTAGGATACACTTGTGCATTCGAATATCGTTCTCATTCTCAGATTATCAATACCCTAAATTAGAAAATTATTGCGTGTATTGAATTAGAATGAAGTATCTCTAACTTAGGATGCACTCATATATTCTTTAATTAAGAAAGATCGTCATCTAGTTAACTTTAAAAAAAAACACTATGCTTACGAATGCTTTTAGACCTGGTCCGGACGTCGACCCGGACGCCTTATTGAGTCAAAGGTCAGAGACCGACCCAGGAGGGCGGACCGGTGTTTGACCCGGATTACGTCATAAATAAAAATTAGTAATTTTTATATACAACTTCACAAATTTTTATACATAAATGGTAAATTTTTATACCATTTATGCATAAACTTATTAATTTATAGGCCAAATGTAAACTATTGAGGTTTGAGGGCTTAAAGTGTTAAAATGACCAAAGACAATATGTTTTCCTTGTAACCCTAGCTGTTCACATCGCTGTTTCCCCCTATTCAATCAGAGGCACATGCCACGCTTATCACATATAATTTTGGTCCAGTTTTGCTTCGGTTTTTAAAACATCTCAAAATTTGGGTCCAATTTTGACAACTTAATAAAGATGAAGGACAAAAGATATTCATAACATATGTAATGAGAAAAATAAGATAAGAAAACAAAAGCACCCTATGTTAAGGAAACAAGGAAGTCCATCCCACATAGTAGGAAGGAAGAAAAAGAAAGCTCCTTATAAGAAAGAAAGTTCCCATAATAATATTCTTATATGGCTAAGCACGCGCACGGGCGCAATGTGACGCTTTGATAGCGTACTTTGCATGCTCGCATTGCCGCATTAGTATTTTTGAACGATGGAAGATAGATCAAGACGTGTCGAGCTACTGTAAGGCCCCGTTCTCGGTAACCCTACTTTGGTGTTAGATTTACTCATAAACACAGTTCTAAAATCAGAGTTAATTTAAACTTTCGCGGAATAATTTAAAACTTCAAACATCACATTACAAACATTCATTTTCGTCTTAACATACGAATTGTCTTTTCATAACATAACATAAAATAGTCGTGATACTTCTTCATAGATGCCAGTTTCCTTAGCTCGTACCATGTGTCCCTCTTCAAGCCAGCTGCCTCAACCTATCTGCCTGCGTGCATACTAAAAGTCAGCTACGCTGAGTGAGTTCTAGTTAATCAATTAACATACAATACATTTCTATCCTTACTCATACGCGTCCGAAGATACGTATTCATACCTTGCTTTGCTATTACTTCTTTCACACATACTTTATATACAAGCATACGTACTTACATACTTTCTTTTATAAAACCCTATGGTATACCATAAGCTATTCTGTAAGGCCCCGAACCCGGTAGCCCTACTTTAGCGTCGGATTTACTCATAAACACAGTTCGTACAAATCAGAGTTCATTAAAACTTTCGCGGAATATAAAAACTTTCATAAAACATTTCATAACAAAACACGTCTTGTCTTAAAACATCATTTTGTCTTTCAAAATAATCGAAACATTTAACTTAAACGTCTTGAGTCTTCCGATGCCAGCCTCTTATTCAGTGCCACGTGTCTCCTCAAGCGAGCTGCCTCATCCTACTCACCTGCGTGCATACTAAAAGTCAGCTACGCTGAGTGAGTTCTAGTTAATCGTACGCCATACAATACAACACATACATACATATCCGAAGATACATATCCATACTTCACTAGTTACCCTTCTGTTCTACATACATACCTGCTACCATACATACATACATATCTACAATCACTAACCTCAGTCTACCGAGAGTACGTTCATAGTCCGCCGTCTATACCTGTACTCACGATCGTGAACACGTAAAAGGTCCGCAGTCCTTACCTATGTTCACCATTCATGGTACATACAAGGTCCGCGGTCCTTCCCTATACCATCATACATCCACAACACGTACAAGGTCCACGGTCCTTCCCTATGTTGCAACCTAATTCATAGCACGTACGAGGTCCGCAGTCCTCCCCTATGCTAAAGCACGTATAAGGTCCACAGTCCTTTCCTGTGCTGACGCCTATCTATATTACGTATAAGGTCCGCAGTCCTTATCTACGTTACGTATAAGGTCCGCAGTCCTTATCTACGTTGGCGTCTATCTCCTATAACACGTATAAGGCCCACCGTCCTTACCTACGTTTACATCTGTCATCTACATCACGTATAAGGCTCGCAGTCCTTAACTACGCCATCACCTGCCAAGTCTATGTCCAACAGAAGTTAAAGGGATTTGCCATCCTAACTTACTATGTCGAACGTAGAACTCACATACCATTCGTGTACCTGTATACACATACTTCACATATACAATAATTACATTATAGCATAAAAACACTCTAGGCGTTCTTTACATCATTCATTAACAACCATACCCCTTGTCGATACGTGCAATATCCGAAGATCGTTCACGCCCCGACAAGTATTCATTTGTAATGTTCATACATCTTCGATATATAGTATTCGTACCTTTATTTTTAACCTGACAGTACGCGCAATATCCGAAGATCGTTCGCGTACCGACAAGCAATCATTCATATCCATCACATATATCACATATGGCATACACTTATCACTTAGGATAAATGTATTAACAACACATCGAGTATGCACACAGCCCCGAAAACATAACAAGGAATGGGGCTAGAAACTCACCTGAACTCTGCTTCTTCCTCCGATAGTTGTAAATCCCTTCTTTAACTGTGCTCGGCTGACTGTATAAGTTACACGTATCAATACTCGCCTGATCTAATCTGGTGGCCTAGTATTAGCTTACTTTTACTTATCGTTTAATCTATTCTCTAATCGAACTTGACTTTAGGCGAAGTTAAACCTTAGGCGAACTTAGCTTTAGGCGAAGTTAAACCTTAGGCGAACTTAGCTTTAGGCGAAGTTGTCATCAGGCGAACTTGGCTTTAGGCGAAGTTGTCATCAGGTGAACTTGGCTTTAGGCGAAGTTGTCATCAGGCGAACTTGGCTTTAGGCGAAGTTGTCATCAGGCGAACTTGGCTTTAGGCGAAGTTGTCATCAGGCGAACTTAGCTTGCAGGCGAAGTTCATCAGGCGAACTTAGCTTGCAGGAGAAGTTGTCGTCTGCAGCTACTGTTCGTTCTTAAATCCCTTAATCACATTCGTTTCTTAACCAAATAACTCGATTTAGGTACCCACGGGATCGTCTGACCAGCGCCTACAAACCCCAACCATCAAATCGACCTAACATCGATGTTTAAGGGGTGCGATTTAGGCATCTAGGTTACGGGTTCTTTTATCAATCTATTAACCCATCAAATCTTAACCATTTTCAGTAAGATTAGCTTTGTTGGATTCGTTTTTACCATACAAACTCAGATCTATCATTTCTCAAATCAACCCGAACCTACACGAACGATTTCTAACTATAAACGTACCTTGAACGAGTTGAACTACGAACACGGAAGCCTTGATGTTGTTTTGGTCCGTCACAACGTTCCAGCACCAACAAGCTCGGGTTTTCGCCTTCGAATCTTGGTTCGGGTCGTGTGTGTTTTGGGTGTGTGTGTATGGAATATGTGAGAACGAGGATTAAATGGTGGTTAATGGTATTTATATTTAGGGATCATGGGCTTAAGCCCATGGACTCTCCTTCCTTCTTTCATAACCCAAGTCCATAACCCATATCCATTACCCAACACTAGCCCGACCCATACCAACTCCTACTCTATTTATTTATTTCCCGATAACCCGAGTAAACTTTCCCTCTATTATTAAGTAATATAATTAATATCATTTTGGAAATTTCGGGATGTTACAAGTCTTCCCCCCTTAAAGAGGTTTCGTCCCCGAAACCAAACTTATTCCCTATAAAAGGAAAACTTCTTATATTTACACACTTTATCGAATCGCCTTTGCCTTCCGGGTTATCCTTCTTACTCCCGACTTTGCAGCCATCGAATGGTGGTCATGTGTTTTAGCTATTTAAGGTAGCTCGTCCATGAGACCCTCGATGTACCAAGTCTCATCTCATCCTTCCAAGGCTTCGAGTAGTACTTTTAACACTATTGTCTAAAACAACCTTTCATCATAGCATAATAATCATTCATAACCAAACTCAATATATTACACGTCACTGATAAACATAAGTTTTAAACCTTAACACAAAACAAGTCCTTAAGCAAAAGTAACTTAATAAAACCATTGCATGAGCAATTATTCCTTCATCAAGTGTTCCTCTCTGCAGTTTCCCCAAGTCTTTATCCTTTCGCACCTCCCGCCCCTGATTCCTTGCAATCCCTAGCCATGTGGTCCGTTTTTTCCGCATTTGAAGCACTTTGGACGATCAGGGCATTCTCGAGAATAATGCCCACTCTTTCCACACCGATAGCACCTGTCTGTCCCAGTCTTGCATTCTCCCCGGTGCACTCGCCCACACGTCTTACATGCATCCTTGTTCCCAACCTTGGCCTTCCTCTCATCAGTTGTTGTCACCATCTCGCCAGACTGCTTAGCAGAGGTAGCCCATTTCTTCTCATTCTTTTCCTCCACCACCACATCGTCCTCAGCCAGGTCAGCGTAAACCACTTCTGCAAGTTCAACAGCAGAGTCAAAAGTAGCAGGTTTATTTGCCCTGACTAACATGCGGACTTTTTGTGGCAATCCCCTCACATAACATTTGATTCTCTGGACCTCAGTGTCAACCATATCTGGCACCAACCTAGATAGTGGGTTGAATTCAGTAGTATACTCACGATGCGTCATCATACCGGCCTTTAAATTCAGGAACTTCATCTCCGTCCTTTCAACCTCGGCATCTGCACAAAACTTCTTCATCACCAACTCTTTCAGATCGTCCCATCTCAACGCCTTGATCTCATCCCTAGTCTTTCTCTTCTCAACACTTTCCCACCAATACATAGCTTCTTCCTCAAATGACTGAGTAGCATAACCCACAGCTTGGTCGGGACGGCATTCGCTAATGCGGATAACCTTGTCCATAGTGGTTATCCATTGGAGAGTAGCGATTGCGTCTCCCAAACCAGTCAGCTTTGGCGGGTCGCATCCTTTGAAGGACTTATAGTTGCACCCATCTTGGCCTCTTTTCCTGTCATCGACCTTCACAGACATATCCTCACTCGAGGCCTCTCTTTCTCCTTCCCCATCCTTCCTACCATCACCACCCGCTCCTTCAGCGGTTCGTTCACGGCTTCCAGCAGATCTTTCGGGATTCAGGTTCTTCATAGCAGCAACTACAGCTTGAACAATGGCTGCTTGAACTGCAGGGCTAAGTTGAACCTCTTCGTTGTTGTTCTGGTCTCCTCCAGCTGCGCTTCCTTCATCTTCGGTGTGGGAAGCTTCTTCTACCGAGGGTTGGCGGACAAGACGAGGCCTGCCACGACGTCTAGTGCGACCCCCAGTTCCAACAAATTCTCCAGCTCCAGCCATTAGTATTCTGAAAGGGAAAACACAAACATCATCACTCAAGGAACTATTTAGTACAAGGATAGCAAGGCTAACAGGTAATAACAGTGGCCAGCTGTGACTAGCTGATCACGTTGCTTTCCGTGTCCTATACACTTCCCTTTATGAGTCTATTTGTGCTGGTTCTACTTAAGCAGTTAGTTAAATCAAACAATCAATTATTCCTATCCCTGCCGTTCACGTATCTTTTCTTTCTCATTAACATATATCATTTAATCATACACTTTACCTTTACTGATCTTGCTTGAGCGACACATGGCATTCTTGAACTGGCATCTTCTTTCTTTTCTTACTTAAACCCCATTCTCTGTTCGAGTCTAAGCATGTAGGATGCTTAAATCTCTCGAACTTTGCTCTGATACCAACTTGTAAGGCCCCGAACCCGGTAGCCCTACTTTAGCGTCGGATTTACTCATAAACACAGTTCGTACAAATCAGAGTTCATTAAAACTTTCGCGGAATATAAAAACTTTCATAAAACATTTCATAACAAAACACGTCTTGTCTTAAAACATCATTTTGTCTTTCAAAATAATCTAAACATTTAACTTAAATGTCTTGAGTCTTCCGATGCCAGCCTCTTATTCAGTGCCACGTGTCTCCTCAAGCGAGCTGCCTCATCCTACTCACCTGCGTGCATACTAAAAGTCAGCTACGCTGAGTGAGTTCTAGTTAATCGTACGCCATACAATACAACACAAACATACATATCCGAAGATACATATCCATACTTCACTAGTTACCCTTCTGTTCTACATACATACCTGCTACCATACATACATATCTACAATCACTAACCTCAGTCTACCGAGAGTACGTTCATAGTCCGCCGTCTATACCTGTACTCACGATCGTGAACACGTAAAAGGTCCGCAGTCCTTACCGATGTTCACCATTCAAGGTACATACAAGGTCCGCTGTCCTTCCCTATACCATCATACATCCACAACACGTACAAGGTCCACGGTCCTTCCCTATGTTGCATCCTAATTCATAGCACGTACGAGGTCCGCAGTCCTCCCCTATGCTAAAGCACGTATAAGGTCCACAGTCCTTTCCTGTGCTGACGCCTATCTATATTACGTATAAGGTCCGCAGTCCTTATCTACGTTACGTATAAGGTCCGCAGTCCTTATCTACGTTGGCGTCTATCTCCTATAACACTTATAAGGCCCACCCTCCCTACCTACGTTTACATCTATCATCTACATCACGTATAAGGCTCGCAGTCCTTAACTACGCCATCACCTGCCAAGTCTATGTCCAACAGAAGTTAGAGGGATTTGCCATCCTAACTTACTATGTCGAACGTAGAACTCACATACCATTCGTGTACCTGTATACACATACTTCACATATACAATAATTACATTATAGCATAAAAACATTCTAGGCGTTTTTTACATCATTCATTAACAACCATACCCCTTGTCGATACGTGTAATATCCGAAGATCGTTCACGCCCCGACAAGTATTCATTTGTAATGTTCATACATCTTCGATATATAGTATTCGTACCTTTATTTTTAACCTGACAGTACGGTCAATATCCGAAGATCGTTCGCGTACCGACAAGCAATCATTCATATCCATCACATATATCACATATGGCATACACTTATCACTTAGGATAAATGTATTAACAACACATCGAGCATGCATACAGCCCCGAAAACATAACAAGGAATGGGGCTAGAAACTCACCTGAACTCTGCTTCTTCCTCCGATAGTTGTAAATCCCTTCTTTAACTGTGCTCGGCTGACTGTATAAGTTACACGTATCAATACTCGCCTGATCTAATCTGGTGGCCTAGTATTAGCTTACTTTTACTTATCGTTTTAATCTATTCTCTAATCGAACTTGACTTTAGGCGAAGTTAAACCTTAGGCGAACTTATCTTTAAGCGAAGTTAAACCTTAGGCGAACTTAGCTTTAGGCGAAGTTGTCATCAGGCGAACTTGGCTTTAGGCGAAGTTGTCATCAGGCGAACTTGGCTTTAGGCGAAGTTGTCATCAGGCGAACTTGGCTTTAGGCGAAGTTGTCATCAGTCGAAGTTCATCAGGCGAACTTAGCTTGCAGGCGAAGTTGTCGTCTGCAGCTACTGTTCGTTCTTAAATCCCTTAATCACCTTCGTTTCTTAACCAAATAACTCGATTTAGGTACCCACGGGATCGTCTGACCAGCGCCTACAAACCCCAACCATCAAATCGACCTAAAATCGATGTTTAAGGGGTTCGATTTAGGCATCTAGGTTACGGGTTCTTTTATCAATCGATTAACCCATCAAATCTTAACGATTTTCAGTAAGATTAGCTTTGTTGGATTCGTTTTTACCATACAAACTCAGATCTATCATTTCTCAAATCAACCCGAACCTACACGAACGATTTCTAACTATAAACGTACCTTGAACGAGTCGAACTACGAACACGGAAGCCTTGATGTTGTTTTGGTCCGTCACAACGTTCCAGCACCAACAAGCTCGGGTTTTCGCCTTCGGATCTTGGTTCGGGTTGTGTGTGTTTTGGATGTGTGTGTATGGAATATGTGAGAATGAGGATTAAATGGTGGTTAATGGTATTTATATTTAGGGATCATAGGCTTAAGCCCATGGACTCTCCTTCCTTCTTTCATAACCCAAGTCCATAACCCATATCCATTACCCAACACTAGCCCGACCCATACCAACTCCTACTCTATTTATTTATTTCCCGATAACCCGAGTAAACATTCCCTCTATTATTAAGTAATATAATTAATATCATTTTGGAAATTTCGGGATGTTACATATTCTACATTAAACATCACAGATATTGTAAGGGTCTGGTCCCTATCATCACAGATATTGTAAGGGTCTGGTTCCTAACATCACAGATATTATAAGGGTCTGGTCCCTATTGCCTCGAATAACCGTACATTTATCATACGTGTGTTTTTTTACTTGTCTCATGTATATAATAATATATATATATATATACATGCTCATTCATACTATGATTATATAGTAATAACATCCAATACATAGTCATACACGTATGATACACTTATCAATTAAGTAAATGTATTAACTATCACATAGGAGTATGCACACAGCCCCGAAAACATTTCAAAGAGAAATGGGCTAGAACTAACCTGGAGTCGATTTTCTCTCGCCGTTAATGGTAATTCCCTTCTTTAGTTGTACACGGCTAACTGTACAATACATTACGCGTGTCAATTATCTATTACCACTACTTCCTACATCTAAATTTATGAAACCCTCATCTAACGGGGGTCCGGGGGCAGCGCCCCTAGTAGCGGGGTCTAGGGGCGGCAGTCCCTAGCAGGGTCCAAGGGGCAGCGCCCCTGGCTGGGGTTGAGCTGCTAGGTCGGCTCGGAAAAATTTTATTTTCATTAACAGTCCTTTAACAAAAATGCATCAGAAAATGAATTTTATAAAATTTTGCATGGAAGAATTTCGCTTCGCATGCATGGAATTTCGCTTCGCATGACTTTTTCGCTTCGCATGGAACTGTTTTGCTTTGCATGGAACTGTTTCGCTTCGCATGACTGTGTGATGCAAAATTACCTTTTTCGCTTCTCATGGTCGTGTGATGCGAAATAGCCTTTTTCGCTTCACATGGCTGTGCGATGCGAAATTCCTGCCTTTCGTCATTTTTTACTATTTTTAAAGCCATCTTCCGACACATTCTGACCCGATGCACCTAATCCTGAACCCATATCTCTCATAGTCCGATGCCACCTTTTCACCTTAAAGTGCACCCAAGTGGTTATAACTTACCAAGTTTATATTTTTCTTACATTTCACAACCCGATCTATCATTATATCTGTTTGCATGCCGATTCTAACCATAAAACTTAACCATTTAAACCAAAAACCTACCTTTTGCTTCAGGTTCGAGTTCAGATCGGGACAACACACAGGATCTTCCAAACGTTTCTTGTTGCTCGATGACGTTGAACACGAGATTCACCTTTCTTTTGCTCGGATTTGGATCCGGGTGTTTGAGAGAAGAAGTGTGTGTGTTTTTAGTGTGTGGGGAGGGAGACAAAATGGTGAAATGGTGGGTGGGTTGGGTTTATATAGTGGGTTATGGGTCCCACCACTCACTCTCCATTCCCATTTCAAATCCTTATCCAAACATTTAACACACGACTAACTTAACGACACACAGTTAATACAAAACTTTCCGTCATTTATTATTTAACAAAAAGTTGGATGTTACAGGTACTAAAGTCTAAGGACTAAAAACGAAAAATCTGAATTTCTAATCCTTCGCTCGACGCGAAGGACTTGGATGCGACTACTTCGCGCTACGCGAAGTAGCGATGAAGTAACCGTGTCGTTGAGCGACACGTGGCAACACGTCATAAGACACGTGTCACCACGTGGTGACTTGTGGCAAGTCTAGTTGTCAAATCACCAGACCTATGGATCTACTTCGCGCGACGCTAAGGAATGCTTCGCGCTACGCGAAAGACAAAAGAAACCTGAGGCAGTTTATTAGCCGTTCGCTCTACACGAATAAACAATATGTTTGTCCTTTGCGCTATGCGAAGGAGCACTATTTCTGCCTATAAATAGGCAGCCATGGGGTGAACCCCATTACACCAATCATACTTCGAATACTCATATAATCTCGAAATATGTGTCACGACCCCGGCGTTCCGACGTTCGTTTCTCGAAGTACGTGCACGAAAAGGAAGTGTTGTTCGTTTATTCCTTTGATTACCTACCGACAAGTAGAAGTGCTGCCCGCGTCATGCCTAGGCATTTCATATATATAAGCCATACAAGGTAGGGATTCGGCCCGATTATTTTATTATATATGGTTTAGACCATACCTTTGATCATATAATAAGTGAAATATTGATTTCATATGGCGAGGTTATAGATGAAATATTATTTTTTATTTTATATAAAGATTTTATAAATGTTTCTTATAAAAGGAGAAACTCGATATATACGTTTCTTCATGAAGAATAAACGTAGTGTATAAGTGATGAATAAAGAAGGGACTAGAGGTCCTTATGTTTTATAAAAGAAAATAATATCAAGGTAAAGGTTATGCAAACAGACTAAATGTCTGAAGCTAGATCGTTGATCTGGTATTTATAAAACATTATTCTCGTACTATAGGTCCGAAGTAACAACAAAGCATAAAATGTGACATTTGAGCCAAAACAAGGTACACCTCAGTACGTATTTACCGATTAAGCAAACAAACGCTTTTTGCATAACAAACGAACGATTAACCGAACGGGTCGGGTTATGACCCAGATATCTCGGGGGGCCATCTATGAGTGATATACGTTTAATACAAGCTAAGACATTAGAAATATGGCCTTAGTTTGATAGCAAACAAGTTAAACAAAAATATGCTCGTTTAACTACCCGCTATAGATTTAAACGCAAAAGATAGTTACAAACCGAGCATTGTATCATCCGTTAAGTCGAAAAAGACTTACCAAACACTTATTTGAAATGTTTTAAGCGATCCGTGAAAATATTTTTGATTTTTACAAACATATAGTATGCTTTTATAAATTTACACAAAACTAGCCGAAAAACACTCGTTTTCGCGCTGTTTAACGCACCCGATAAGTTTTTCGCGCCAAAAACCGAACCCGAACTAAATTTGGACCGGGCTTTTCGTATTTGGGCTTGAGAAATTAGAAACTTGGGCCAAAATGGGCCCGAAATGGGCCCATGGACTTCCGATCGGCCAGCAGCCACCCCCCCTTTTTATTCTTTCACATTTTAACTAGATCCAAGATATTTTCAACATTATTTCTTGAAAACTCTGGACATAAGCTCTGTTCCAGCCAGAAAACCTTCAAACCCTACGGTAAGGGGCTTAAATAAGTAGATTTTGTACTTGTTTAAACTTGTTTAATACCATAAAAACATGTCTTGGTTACTAAAAATCATTCCTAACCGTGTAAAAATCCTAAAAACAGTACATAAACATGTTTTGATCATAAACACGGTAAGGAACCTATTTTGATTGTTTTTTTGGCCATAAACACGGATTAAAGGGTTGAAACGACGTTTTTACGGTTCAAAAGTTCGTTTTTGTGCACTAGCCGAAACCCTAAGTTAAGGGCTGTTATGTTGATGAAATATTGCTTGTTTTGTGATATAGGACTTGTACCTAGCTTTCTTAGAAGCACAAGAACCTGAAAATTTGATTAAAAGGTCGGAAACAAGCCAAACCCGCTAAGGTAATGCCGAAACACTCGCTTACGGGCTACTTAGGTTAAGGTTGTTATGTGCATATTGTTAGGACTTGAAATTTTTCAGGGACATAAGGGACCATGTCAATGAGTCCCTGTTCAAATTTGGTAATTTTTCGATCATCCGAGAATATTTGGCGAATTTATTACCGAATTGGGACGTTTATTTGGGAAAAAGAGCTAAAATACTTCAAAAATTATGAAATTTTTCTGGGAACTCAAATTTGATGTATTTTTATTACATATGAATTTTGGGATCATTTGGAGAAGTTTAAAGGTGTTTTGTTTATTTGCGTTTGTGTGAATTTTTATAGCCGAATTAGGGCCGAAAAGAATATCTCACGAGCTTTTTACATTTTTAAATTGAAACAGGTTGTTTTGGGATATGATTTGAGTATTCAGGAATTTTTGTGGAATTTTTGGAAATCGTTTGGGGTAAACGGATGATTTTCAGGCGAAATATAGCTGATAAAATGAATTTTTATAAATTAATAGATCAGTAAATAAATTCCAGAAATATTTTTATAAAAATCTACATATTTTAATTGATAAGTGGTTAAATTTTCATAATTTAATGATTAACGGTTAATTAATTATGCTAATCTGAATATTAAACAAATTCAGTTTTTATAACAACCGGCAAGTTCGCGACTAGTGAACCTGCGGGAAAATCAAAACACCAAGAGTGATAAAAAATCATATGTTTGGACTAATTAAGTGAAAATGAACCTTTCTATGAGAAACCTGGACAATCCGGGTGGATTGTGCGCGTTTCTTCTCAAATCAAACTGAATAAACGGAAACGGGCCCCGTGGCTAATCCGGGACCCCAGTATGTGATATTTCTTTATAACTTAATCATGTTATTAACCAATACATTTACCCAAGCTTATTTCCCATAACTGCTTTCTGAACGCGTAAACGAGCAACTTGGCCCAGCTGGGAAAACGGGAGTCTGAGCCAAGTTCGGTTTTAAGTATTAGACATTGAACAACATCACAACCTAAGCCTATTACCACTTTCTGGGCGTTCCAGCTACACCCAGATTAGTTATACAGCCCAGTTTAGTATTGAGATTATAATAATATTAAAATATTAATATTATTATAATATTGATTATAGGAACTACTGATAGTGGACTGAACAAACCACGAGTTGATACAGTACTGAATATCTACTAAACCGTGAGTTTCATGACCCAACTTTAAAACTGTTTTACGAACTTTTGGGGTGAAAGGCATGTTTGATTACAGATACATACCTGAAACATGTATTGATGTGAATTATCTAAGTGCTAACACACGAAAGTCCCCACGATCACAGTGATTAACTTCGAGCCGGTGGCTTGTGAATAGTACTATTGGTTTGACAAACCCAAACGGAATCGGCCTGGTTGCCGTGTCACATAGCGCCGTTTGCACATGACCATATTTATACAAACAGGCTATGTAGTGTTAGACATAGCTACCAGGGCATGTTGTGGGCAGAAAGGGGCCACAGTGGTTGATTGAGCGTGGGAAATAGATGCACGCAGCACATACAGTCAAGGCTTCACTGTAGCTTAGCATAATTACATAATTTACATACATACATACTTATTTCATGATTACAAGTGTTAACTTGTGAATACTCATTACTGTTTTCTTGAAACTCATGAAACTCACCAACTCTAGTAGTTGACCCGTTTTAAACTGCTTTTCAGGTGTACCTAAATCAGAGTAATTTGGTGATCTGTTACTTGCCTGAAGTGTGTGGTCGATGCTATGTGAATAGAAGCAAGGGTGTTAGTAGTAAGAACGTTTAGATAACGAATTAGTTTTGTTTGTACCACCTAGACTGTAAAACAATGATAGAACAAAGAAATTTAATATATTGTAAATTAGTTTGTAATGTTTCTTTATAAACAATGTGTTGATACCAGAGGTGTCTATTACATTCCCGTTTTACGCTTCCGCATTGTGCTAGTCGGGGTGTGACATAAAATCAATGAGATATACTGATTAAAGAACAAAGGTAAACACGCTTAACTCTTTTATGTGTCATATAAATTGTTTGCATGGGATTATGTATCCCTAAAACTTTATAAACAAAGGTAATCACTGGCCCTCAGGCTATCTTATACATTTGTTTAGATCCTTATATATGTGGGTAGACGGTGGGCACACAAGACCACACATGCTAATGCCTCCGTCACGATGGGCCGGACTTAAGTAATGTACGAGAGGGAATTATCTTGTGTATGTTGGTAGTTGCTAAGTCCTCGATGATGCGGTGTCACAGAGTGGTTTAGAGTAGAAATGGATGTTTATAATAGTGTTTCAGACTTTCAGAACTTGGTTATTTCCTAAGCCATGTTGAGCCGAGGCCTACGATGTCTCAAGGGGATAATTGAGTATCAAAATGTTTTGTGTCAACGTGTTCAATAACATGTGTTGCTGACGTGTTTCATAAACTGTTTTACAGGTAATGAAGAATAGGTGATTGGAGATGGTGGCTAGCCGTTAGATGATCTGATGGCTCAGATGGAGTTTTTGTTAATAAAATAATGTAAATTATGGTTTTATGCTTTAAACACTTTTGTACCAACCAAGCGTGTGTTAAATTCCCGTATTTTGATTATAATAATATATTAAACAAGTCTTCCGTTTTACAATATTAAACTCTGATATATTTACAAAACAGGTACCAATTTGTGGTCACACGCATAGGCCCTAGATTGGGGTGTGACAATTTTGGTTCTAATTAAGGTAAGAACTCGTTCTACATGGTCGGTTTAGTCCAATTTGACCTAATTTTACCCCAATTTACACCTACCATGTCCAATTTTGGGTCTAATTACCTTGAGTTTGACCGATTTTGACTATCTCCGCCTAGGGGCCATTTTTTAAACACTCGTCTTGTGTATTATATGGATCTAATAAAAAAAAATTTCTGGTTCATCAGGTCCAGTTCGACCGCCACCCGCAAAACCCGGCCGGTCCAATAGAAAACGGGCTATATACTATGACCCGGATCGGTATCAGCACCGGGTCCCGATTGAACTGGTCCGACCGGCCGGGCCGGGTTTTAAAACACTGATGCTTAGACACTTAATGCTGGGATTTGTGTATGGGTTTTGAAAACCTTAGTCAATAGATCGAAGCATAATCGTATATAATGATTTAAAAACATTTTTATATTCTCTCACTAGGATTCATTTGCAAGTAGCATAAGAAATCATTCACAACCATAGAGTGTTTAGAAATTACAACCTTTGTAGCGTAGTCATAGAACGAGTTGATGTTGTGGATTCAAGAACCAGAAGCTTCCCTCTACAAGTACTCATACCGAATATTTTTCCATTCAAGTAGTACTAGCCATTTCAATTCCAAAACCATCAATATGAAACTTAATAAACATTTTTATTAGTTTCTAACTTTCCATGTATAAAATATATGCAAGTATATAGTGAGAAATATAAAAAGATCTCACATAAAAGCACCTAACCTTTAGAGATCTTTGTTGCTGATTTCACCTCATTTTAGCTTAACACTTGAAAGCTAAGAAAAAGAATGTTGAATTAGCTCATATATAGAAACCGCTCATCTATAGAAACCAACCACGTACACGAACTGTTACTTACACAGATACATCTCAACAACAACGTACATCAGAAGCTACTTACGCTAATATAACTCGTCGATAGAAACCAAGTGGCGTACACCTGTGTTGCTTTCTCATTGTTATTTCTTTGTTTTTTTGAATTGTCAACGAATCCTCCAAATGGGCTACTGGCGAAATTCACCAACAACAGGATATACTCACCTCCGAAGTTGGGAAAACCCTCACCTAAGGCCAATGCCCGTGAACACTCGCCTGATGACATGACAATTCAGTGAGATAAAACACGCTTAGTTCAAGGATCAAACCAGCGATCGTTGCCTATTAACCTAGTCTCACCACGTGCCGTCGAAACTAAATGGAGGGGACAAGAATCAAACCTAGGTTACTTGCAAGACCAGGGTTTTCCATATCACTTCATCACCATCTCGTTCGCCTAGTTGTAAGTCTCCGAATCCCGGGAATCCTACAGTTGGTATTCATACA
Organism: Bidens hawaiensis; assembly: GCF_021521415.1. Lineage (NCBI taxonomy): Eukaryota > Viridiplantae > Streptophyta > Magnoliopsida > Asterales > Asteraceae > Bidens > Bidens hawaiensis. The sequence goes on along the minus strand of NW_027491039.1, from coordinate 4,971,178 downwards.
AAATACTTATAAAAATACTTAAACTCAAAAACAGTTCATTCCATTAAAATAACCAATTTAGAGTGTAATTCAACGGAAAATCATAATTATTAAAAACAAGTTCACAAAACCCAGGAATTATGCCAAAAACCAAACTTCAATGTATTTAATAAAACTTTAAAAGAAAAGTGTTCATCATTAAAACTTCCGACTAAGTATGCCCTCCACCGTCCAAGTAGCCTCGTGCACGTCCAAGCGGAAACGCATCCTCCTCCTAACCTGAAACTCACACTAACATGCTGAGTGAGTTCAAGTTTTAATAATTGACATCTAAATTAATAATAATCATAATAATCATTCCAAGAGTTTTAAAATAAATGAGATACAATAGTTAGGCCATCATCATCAATAAATAATCATACTTATATATATATATATATAGGATCAGGATCATGTGATAACCTTTTGGGAATTGAGAACTATGAGAACCATTTTGGACCACAAAAAAACCCAAAAATAAAAAAAATCATAAAACAAAAAAAAAACAAAAAAATAAAAAAACTAAAAAAACCAAAGTTCTTATTTATCTTCCCGGTTTCTAAAAAAAAACATAAAAACAAAATTCTCGGTTTAGTTAAATTATACATATACATATATGTATAATATGTACATATATGTACACACATGTTTTTTTTCCTATACACATATGTATAATTTAAGGTAAATAATAATGTACATATGTGTACATTACATAACTAGAGATTAAATGAAAGTATATATATGTGTATAGGTATAATACAAATTAAAAAGAAAAAAAAATCGGTTTTTTTTATTATACATATATGTATAATATGTACACACATGTTTTTTCCTATACACATATGTATAATTTAAGGTAAATGATAATGTACATATGTGTACATTACGTAACTAGAGATTAAATGAAAGTATACATATGTGTATAGGTATAATACGAATTAAAAAGAAAAAAAAAATTTCGGTTTTTTTTTAATGAAACCGGAATGAAATATAAGAATTTTGGTTTTTTTACTTTTTTAAAATTTTCGGTTTTGTTTGTTTTATAATTTTTTTGATATTTTTTTAGAGGGTTTTTTTAGTGGTCCAAAATGGTTCTCAAAGTTTTCAATTTGCCAATGGTTCTCTTAGGATCCTTACCCTATATATATATATATATATATATATATATATATATATATATATCTATATATATATATATAAACATCCATATAATTATATCCCTATAGATATCATCCAATTATTAACATCAGGATCGAGCACACGTACAACCCAAACACGTAACATCTCATCCAACGTATGCAAACACAAAGTAGGCATACGTCAACATTCTTAGTCGATAACAACTAATAAACATCGCCAATTATTGGCCATACAATAATACATACAAACATACAATAATATCATCTCACGGCCTACCCTATACAAGTAAGCCAATACAAAATAATTTAAACGGTTCATCAAGCAAAATCGCTTAGGTGTGCATGCTAGCCCAAAAACTTAAAAAAGGTAAAAAGGGGCATCATGAACAAACCTGACACAGGGCACGGGATCACCACGAGCTAGAGAACCCCTAAGTATCCCCATAACTCAAACGCCTGTCAGTTTACATACAATCATTACTAACAACATCGAAATGACTCGTTTATCCTACGAGACGTTCTAACATGGTTCGAGTTACCTAAAGCCTCGACCTCATCAAACTCAATCATAACAGCCCCCGGGGCCTTACGTTCACCAACACGACCCTTATATACTCCCGGGAATAAAGAATTCCCAAATTACCCCCGGAAGCACTAGGTGACACTAGCACGCGCGTTTAAGAGTCGTTTTGGCAATTAACATCCAACTCAGCCCCGTGTGGACCCAATATGATAAATTTACAGCCAACAAGTCCACACGACGCTACACGAGTCAAATGGGCCGGTAACTCGCAAGTACAACACACCAACTATTCAATAAACGCAAATGCGCGTTGTACCGACCGTTTGAGTAACCGACAACCAATTCAGCCCCAATACTTTTAAAAATCATTTTCCAACAGCACGTATATTAAACCGAAACTATCCAAACTGAATTGGTCATCACTTACTTCATCCCTCGCGTTAAACGCAACAATCTACCATTCTAGCCAACCGAAAACTATATTTCAAACTACAACTAGTTGACCAATCCAACTAACTCCAATGTGCATAATCTTAAAGTATGTTATACTAGACATACCTAGGAAGATGTTGGTGCAAATACCTCCACCAAAACAGTCCCGAAACCGCTCAATTGGACAGCCACCCGGTTAGCCTAAAACAAGCCGTTTTTCGATCAATACGCGAAATAGAATGACCAATTAAGGTGTAAAAGACTTGTAGGGACATAGTACTAACCTTAAATTGAAGTTTTAGTCTCAAACCTTGGCTAAAAAAAAGAAAATTGGAGGGTGGGGGGGGGGGGGCTGCCTGCTGCCGATCGGACAAGGGGGGAGGGAATGGGGTTAGGGTTTGTTTATGTTATAAAAATTTTACACTCAAGCCCCTACAATTTTAAGGAGGTAACATCTTGGTTGAAAAGTTGAATAATTTAACGTACCGGGATGATGAGAAGGTCTCCGAGAAATGCCGGTTAACCCTCGAGAAATACACATACTTTACAAGCTTTAAATCTTCGAACCAAAAATTAACGGGTGTTACACTAGTCTTATTGTTATCTTTGCCAGGATCACCGTAGTTTATACTATAATCAGGCTATACATATAGTCAAGTGGTCATGTATGATGAGGACAAATGGAGGTGGTTAAAAGACCCCTAAAATATGTTCTTAGTAAAGTCAATGAAGAAGGTTCCTTTAATGCTAAAGGTATTTCCAACTCCTTCCTTATTGTGGAGCCTACCATGGAAATGGGTCATCAACCCATAATGGAGGAGAGGCCCAACCAGGTATGCCCAAAAGAAACACACCAAGCATGGTTAAGAGTAACCAAAGTACTTAAGGAGTATTAGTCAGTCTAACCAAATGTCTAACCTAGTTGGATGAGAAGGAGAAAAAGCATTTAGTGTTCTCCACTACTTTCTGCCAATAAAGAAGTCAAGGTCTACATGCACAAAAGAAAAGGTTCCATGTAAGCTAATGGATAGGACCTTTAAAAAGGAGTATAAAAGACAATAGATCAAGAAGAGATTTAAGGAACAAAACCAATGAGATAAAAGGCTTTAAAGTTTATTCCTTTGTATGTGTCCCTCTGGCTATATAAAAGGGGAGAGTGCATTCAATGTTACACATGTGAGAACAACTCAATAAAACCATTCTCCCAAACATTTTACTTCTAAATAATAAGTCTTTATGAATGGGTCTAGTGTTTATTAGTGTTCTGGGCTTTAGGCATCCCTTCCTCTCACATCACTCCACCACACTCTATATCTTAGTAGGCATGTTATTTTGACTCCTCTACATGAGAGAAGAACAAGAAGAGACCAACCCAAAGAAAATGAAGATCAACGTCACTGCTCGTCAAGATGAGGAATCCGAACCATACCTCGAGGAGTCCAAGAAACACCACTCATGATAATTCAGGGACTCAACAGTTATGTCATGGAATAATTGGGTCCCGAAAAAAGTAAACATTTTCATGTGGAAAGCAGATATGGATAGATTGGCCACTAGAGAAGGTCTCGCGTACAGATCCATTCCTATAATTTCGCTGGGGTGCAGGTTTTGTCAGAGCAACCTAGAAAATTCTGGACACATTCTGTTGAGTGGGATATTTACAAGGAAGATTGGAATCTTCTCAACCTTCTCAAGAAATCGGCTAAGTATGGACCTCGAGCAGGCTTGGACATTCGAGCATGGTTTACTACCTCGAGCATGGTGTTTCAGACCTACTTTGGTATATTCTTCTAAGTGTTGAAGGCTTGGAGCAAGCTACACTTCACCGAGCAAACATGTTATTCATCAAATATAGATTGCCAATTGAGCAACCACTTGACATCCAGCCTATACCAAAGTACTCCGAGCACATTGGTGGGTCGAGCATGGATACAATAGAGAAGATGTCAAATATTCTAAGTATAGACTTCGGGCGTAGTTCTGTCCCGAGCAAGCTATGCATCCGAGTATGCTGAAGATTGTTGAATAAGTCTCTAAGGTAGGATTGAAGACATCAAGAAGAATGTGCATGCTCGATGGACTTATTCGAGCAAAGCAAGGATTAGTTAAGAAGATTGAAGCGTGCTGGAGGAGAATATTTTCTAGCTGAAAATATTCTAAGCACAGTGTGCTCGAAGACTTGCATTGAGCATGATGTGCATATTAAGTCTGCTCGAACAAGATATATCATACTCGAAGACTTGTTTACACTTGTGTTTTTATTTTAGTCATTCATTATGTAATGATAGGACTTCTAAATGAATGTCAGGGTCTATAAATAGACTACTAGGTTATCACTAAATGACGGTTCTTTTGCTAAATACGAGGGCACACACCTGAGCGAATATTCTCGTTGTCTCCTTGTACAGCCGCCGTCACGAAACACTAGACATTCCTTTCATTGAATATCACTGTTACATTGAAACGATACATCAATAATAGTGAATCTTTTGTCTATCTTGTTCTTTATTGACTATCTATTATTGCACAAACCTTTAATCCTAAGGCTTGGATATTCTAATTCCGCCAGAATATCCAGATGGCCTTTAGCTCAATAGATCTATGTGTTCTTGTCAACCTATTTAGGTTTGCACCAGGTCCGGTCCTGACAAATGGTATCAGAGCTTTGTAAGCTCCTGAAGGCCACAGGTTTGAAGGTTTTTTTGTGTTAAAGGTTGAAGCTTTAAGGGGTATTCATGTGTCAACATCCAGATATGTGAAGATGGATGACCTAGAAGTGTCTACAAACAAGATTCCAAGGTTACTCGGTTAAGAAAATTACATCAAACGCAAGGTGCTGTTTGAAGCTGCTGTGAACTACAACGACACAGAACTTTGGAGTTCTATCAGTGATGGACCCTATGTTCCTACTAAATCATCTGGGAACAATCAAGCAGTTGAAAGACAAATGAAGAAGAGAGACAACAAAGCACTGTCTATGCTGAAATTAGGGCTCTCATGGGAAATATTGACTAGTGTGAATCATCACACAAATGCCAAGGACTTGTATAATGTTGTCATAGAGATGTTTGAAGGAAATGTTGAGCTGAGAGACATAAAGAAAGACAGATTGAAGCAACAGCTAGACAGATTCAAGTTTAAAGATGGGGAAAGACTGAAGTTAGTGCTGCAGAGATTTATGACCATTGTTAATGAAATCAGAACCACTGATATGCAGATTTCTGACTTTGAGCTGAACATGAAATTTCTTTGCTCCTTATCCCGTGAATGGTATACAGCCAGCATATTTATCAAAGATAAAGTAAACTTTCCAAATTTCAAGCTTGATGATGTCATTTCCTTTCTGCAAGCTGCTGAACATGAGATGATTAAAAATCACATGAGTAAAGAGGAGAAGCCAAGTTTTCCTGTTACAAATGCTCTTGTGGCACCAATGAACAATCTCTCTATCAAGAATCATCAGAGTCAACCAATCATAGAAGAACCATTAGAGGCAGGATCACTCTGTGGAGGAAGTCAGCCCAGATTCAACATCCAAATGATTGAAGATGACAATGCTTCAACAGCTAGTGGACATCCTCCCTATGCTCAAAATTCAAGTCATGGGACTGATTGCAAGCATTATTCTCTATGTTTACTAATTCCTATAATGCCTTTGTTGCAAAAAATATGATTCACATAAGTGTGGTGCAAGAGGACCTTGAACAGATAGATGTAGATGATTTGGAAGACATGGACCTCAAGTGGTAAGAGACCATGTTGGATGTGAGAAGCAAAAGGCTGTACAACAAGACATGAAGATCATCCTTCACTAGACCTAATGATAGAATCGGTTTTGACAAGTCAAAGGCCATTTGCTACAACTGCCAGAATCCTGGTCACTTTGCCAGAGAATGCGGTCTTCCAAAACTTTTTGGAAATCAAATGAATCAAGCACAATTCTATCAAAACTAGCAACATAACTATCAATGGCATCAACAGAGAAATCAATCCACAAATCAAAACCTTATCAGCAACAGAATAGGTCCTGGCAACATGTCCAACCTCAGCAGAGAAATTACCAACTGCAGATACAGGGGAATCAGAACAGAGGTACCACTGCAGTAAACCAAAAAAGAGATCAAGGGAATGTTGCAGTGACAATGGAACCTCATGATGGGAATTTTGATTGGAGCAATCATGCTGTAGAGATAGAAAAAGCCAATGTTGCATATATGGAAAAGGTTCATGAGACTTGGGAATCTTCTAACACTCAGGTAACCACTGACCCTTATATTCATGACCTTTTAATTATTATTGATAATCTGAACAGAGAGGTTGGGAACTGGAAGAGTGAGTGTGGAAGAAAAGAAGCAATTTTGAATGTCTATAGATCAAGTGAGATAACTTATGACAATAAGATAAAGAGCCTCGAAGAAAATTGTGTGGAAACCTATCATACTCAGTCAAGGTTAAATGTTGAAATTGAGGGTTTGAAGAAGATGTATACAGAGGAAAAACTGAAGAATATTGAGCTTCAGATACAAATAGACTTTCTCAAGAACCTTGTGCCAACTGGTAATATTATTGGACACATTGAGAAAATAAAACCAGAAGAAAGGTACAAGAAAGTTCCACCACCCTTCTGTGATAAGTATCCACTGAAAGTGGACAAAGAGAGCAGAGAAGAATACTTGAAGCAATTCAAGAATGTGTTTGCAGATAGAAAAGAATTTGTGGAAGTGTATGACCATGTAACTGTTGATAAGAATGGTGAGTTTATGATGAAGGAAACAATTAAACCATCTGAAAAGGAAGAGAAGCAGGTTGAAACCAAGAAGAAATGGATTGAATATTCCAGTGAAGAGAGCACCTGCAGCTGCAAGAGTGAAAGTTCATCAGATGACAAGAAGAAACAGAAGACTTTGAAGAAAAGAAATGTTGAAAAGATCACACTAGTTCCCAAGGCAAATCAAAAACTGAAGAGACATTATAAGAAGATGAGAAGGGAACACAAAGTGTTTGGCATTTGTGAGAGGCCTAAATCCAAGAACAAGAATAACCAAACTGGAGGACACTCAAATGATCAGCACACAAATGATCAGTTTTATGCTCCCATCTACCCTGTGTACTCAAACCATGAATAATTGGATATAGGAGATGTTGAATATGCTCCTAGAAGAAGATATGTAGATGAAAAGGTAGCAAGCTCCTCAAACACTTCAACAAAGCTAAAGAAGATCAAGTTTGTTAAAGAGAAGTATCCACAAAAGCTTGAAGTAAACAACCAATCAAGATGGAGTTTAGTGGATCTATGTATCCAAAAACCTCTTTAGGATTTGACTTTCCAAAACCCAGTGACAGAATCAAAGACAAACAACTGCTGGTAAATATTGGAAGTTATGCTAAAGTGTGGTGCAAGAAGTGTGATGCCTATGGTCATCACATTGATTTATGTTGGATTGAGGAAGAGAAATTTGACATTCCTGATATTGTTTATGGATTTGACATGAAAGGATATAAGGAGATGTATGAGAGATATCTGAATGAAGAGAAGAATCCATCTGATAATGAAGATCATAGACTGAAATTGGAGAAAAGATTGAAGTCAGTTCTAAAGATTAATGAAGTATCAAATGAAACAGACAAGACTGTGAAGGGAAGAAATTTAAGCATAAAAGGAAATGGTAAGTTGAGACCAGGAGTGTTGAATGGAGAGGAAAAATTTCTCCCGAAGCAGGGTTTTGAACCTAGAGGCTTCAAATGGAAGACAAAGGAGGAGGTGATGAAAGAGAAGGAAACCGTGATTGAGCAAATTGAAGCTGTCAATGTCAAAGCACAAGTTGAATATGGATATGAATCAGATGATTCATGTGAAGTTGTACATGAAGATCCAGTTCCAACCTCTCTTGAAGCCTCAAACGATTCTGATGAGCAAGCAGTTGATGTTTGCAAGTCAGACACTAACTAATCACCTTATTTTTGTATGTGCAGGGATAAACCATTGATTTGAATGACATATGGTATATGGACAGTGGATGTTCCAAGCACATGACTTGTGACAAAGAAGCACTTGTCAACTATGAAAGAAAATTTGAAGGACCAGTAGCTTTTGACAGTTATGAAAATGGAGGGAAGATTGTAGGAAGAGGCACACTAACCAATGGCAAAGTATCATTTGAGAATGAGCTGCAATGATGCTTTCAATATATTCTGCTCAGCATTTCTCAAGTGTGTGATAAAGGGTACAAAGTTTCTTTCAATGATGCACATCGTTTCATTCTAAAGCCTGAATTCATAATACCACCAGAAACGATTATGATGATGGCACCAAGGAATGGAAACCGTTATGAACTCAGAATGAAAGATGTAATTTCTAGAGGTGGGTGCATGTTTTGTTTCAAAAGCAACTGAAAATGAAACCAAGCTGTGGCACAGAAAACTGTGCCATGTAAATGTCAAGAATATGAACAAACTGGTAAAAGGAGAGCATGTTATAGGTCTTCCTACAATAGAGTTCAAGCTGGAAGTAACATGCTCTTCATGCATCAAAGGGAAGCAACACAAGTCCTCTCACAAGAGCAAATTGATTAACACCATTGATGAGGTACTTGAATTGCTGCATATGGATCTATTTGGCCCAATAAGTGTCCCAAGCATAGGCAAGAAGAGATTCTGCCTTGTAATCACAGATGATTACTCAAGATTCACATGGGTATTATTCTTGGATACAAAAGATGAGACACCCAAATTAATCAAAGGCCGTGTAATCAGAATGGAAAATCTACTTGATAAAAGAGTCAAAGTGATAAGAAGTGACAATGGAACAGAATTCAAGAATGGAATAATGGATGAATTCTGAAATTCCAAAGGAATATTCTAGCAATACAGTGCTCTTAGGACACCTGAACAAAATGGGGTGGCAGAAAGAAGAAATAGAACACTCATTGAAGCTGCCAGAACCATGATAGCTGATGCAAATCTGCCAGTGACTTTTTAGATAGAAGCTATAAGCACTGCGTGTTATGTTCAGAATAGGGTGCTATTGAACAAGACTCACAAAAAGACTTCTTATGAGATCATGTTCAAAAGGAAACCTTATGTCAAATTCATGAAGCCCTTTGGTTGTAAGTGCTCGTTGTTGAATACAAAAGACTATCTCAACAAGTTTCAATCCTAATCTTTGGAATGTTTCTTTGTTGGATATTTATCTCAATCAAAGGCTTACAGAGTCTATGTAAAAGAGCATATGTGTGTCATTGAGTCCTCAGACATTGTTTTCAATGAAAATCACTTCAACAATGTTGATGGACCACAATAGTTGTTTGATCTAGAGAAACTAATCAAGTCATTCAAGATCTACACTGAAGATATGGATGAAAACTGTTCAGAACAAGTTTGGAGGAAAAAGGAAAACAAAAACAAATTGATCTGGACAGACTATGGTCTAAGGTAGGGTTTGATGACAAGGAGTTCAGTTTTGAGAAGAGCATGTTTAAGTTAAATGAGAGTGAATGTGCTGGACCTGACACTAAGGTTGAAATTTCAAATGAAGGTCCAAGTACAGCAGAAAGTGATCAATTGCCAAGTCATTCAGAAGAACAAACACAAATGAAGACAGATTTCAATCACTTTTTGATTCACTTCAAATTGGGAACAATGAAGTATCAACATCGGAGAATGTGAACAACCAAACTGCTGAGAATGAAGAACAGACAAAGGTTGTTACTGATGCAAACATCTCTAACCTAAATATTGAGATTGTGGAAGATCAAATCATAGAAACTTCCTCACTTGAAAGAAATCATCCTGCTGAAAACATAATTGGTGGCCTGCATGAAAGAGTGACAATAAGTTCATCTAAAAGGGCAAACATTTGTCTGTATGCTTGCTTTCTTTCCCAAGTTGAACCCAAGAATATCAATCAAGCCTTAAAAGACAACATCTGGGTGGAAGCAATGCAGGAGGAGTTAGCTTGTAAATACGTTATTACGTCCAACATCTAGTTGCAAATCGATACGTAACTCGTGTTCATACATTAATGGAGATCAATACATTAAGCCTAGAGAGAATCCGGCAACATAATGTTATAGGGGATAAATATGGCACAGATCTCTATGCAATTCTACTATGAAAGGCCTATTTATAGGCTGGTCGCATTCGTTTCACTGTAGTAACAAATGAGCCTTCTCATTCGTTAACATCAATAACGAACAAGTCATTCCATAGCCCATTCGCTAAACAATATTAGCGAATGGATATACTTTAACGAATGAGCCACATTCGTTACACTGTAGTAACGAATGGGCTCCTAACTTAACTAATAGCCTAGTCTTTAACGAATGAGGCCTCATTCTCTAAACATGCTTAGTGAATGAGCCTTTATACATTAAGTGTAAAGACTAAACTACCCTTAGCCTATTCAAACAACTGCGGACACCAAATCCATGCTTTTAGAGACTCCCCCTTTTTCGTAGCTGTCGAATGCTTTCCAATACTTTAGTATCCAATACTTTAGTCTTCAATACTTTAGTGACGTATACGTTAAAGTTGAATACTTTAATTGTTAATACTTTAACTGCATATCATCAGCCGTAATACCAACCTTCCCCTTGGCTGATGATTCTCGGATTGACCCATATCATATGCCAGTTGGATAATCGGGATGATCACCTGGAAATGCTTATTTGAGGGGAAGATCTGATACGAGTAGCTACAAGTTGTTGGTATACTTACAAAGATGGTTTGAGGAATAATGATGGTTCTGAATCTTTCGATGACGCTGACTTCGTCGACTCGTCTTTAGTACCGTTGGATGAAGCTCAAGAAGAAACGGAGCCGATTCTAGTTGAAAATGTATCATCGACTGTCTTAGACACAACAGAGGAAAATATCACCAATCTTGGTGATAATGTATCTGTACCTGCAAATCCTTCTTTAAGGATTCACTCTAATCATCCGCAGGAACAGATAATTGGGGATGTTAATGATGGTGTTCGAACGAGACACCAGTTGGCTAATGTATGCGATGATGTGTTGATTGTAACGTATCTCCTACAGATGATCTGATTTTGTGCGCTTCTGCGGATTTGTATTCAACGGGGATTCTGAACATTGCACAATATATTTGCTTCTTATCTCAAATAGAACCAACAAGTGGCACAATGGCACTCAAGGAACCGTATTGGGTTGAAGCTATGCAGGAGGAGCTGCAGCAGTTCATAAGACTAGGTGTATGGGATCTTAGTGACAAAGGCAACTGAGTAAAAAGTGCTATACCAACTAAGTGGGTTTATAAGTGCGAGAAAGATGACCTTGGGGTGATCGTGAGAAACAAGGCACGATGGGTCGTATTGAGATATAATCAATAGAAAGGCATTGACTACACAGAAGTGTACGCTCTAGTAGCACGAATGGAAGCGATACACATATTTCTAGCCTACGCAGCCTACAAAAACATCAAAGTTTATCAGATGGATGTTAAATCCGCATTCTTGAATGGGGAAATTCATGAAGAAGTGTACATGAAGCAGCCTCCCGGATTTGAAGATCCGGACTATCCCGAGCGTGGTTATCATTTAAACAAGGCTATATATTGTTTGCACCAGGCCCCGAGAGCTTGGTACAACACGTTGGCTGACCATTTGATTGATAGTGGATACAAGAGAGGAACTATGGATTGTACTTTATTTTACAAGAATGCTGGTGACGATCTGCTCCTCGTCCAGATTTATGTGGATGATATTATTTTTGGTTCGACGAACGACAGCTTATGCAAAGAGTTCAAGACGATGATGCAGACAAAATTCGAGATGAGTTCGATGGGGGAGATGAGATTCTTTTCGGGACTGCAAGTTCACCAGTCTGATTTTGGGATCTTTATCCATCAGACGAAATACGTGAACAATGTCTTGAGTTGATTCAAGATATCTGCCAGAAAAATCCCTTCCACACCTCTTCTCGTGGGTCACAATTTGTCACCGAATGAATTGGAGGATACCGTTGATTCGACCCTGTATGAAGCCATGATTGGTTCTCTTATGTATTCGACTACATCACGTCCTGATATTATGTTTGCTGTTTATTTATGTGCCAGGTACCAATCGAGTCCCCGAGTGACTCATCTGGCAGCAGTTAAGCGTATCTTACATTATCTGAGGGGAAATCTAGACATCGGGTTGTGGTACCCCAAGGACGATAAGTTTGATCTGATAACTTATACTTACCCAGACTACGAAGGATGCAAGATCAACTTCAAGTCTACAACAGCGGGTTGTCAGTTCTTAGGAAACCGACTTGTTTCCTGGCAGTGTAAGAAGCAGACAACGGTCTCGAGTTGCTATTCACTGGTTCTCTGGATCCAGCAACATCTGCGGGATTACGGTTTGAAGTTTCTTACTACTCCCATCTTTATTGACAATTCGGCCGCTATTTCTATAACCAAAAATCTGGTTCAACATTCCAAAACAAAACATATTGAAATCTATTATCACTTTATACGTGATTGTTTTGAAAAGCAACTAATAAATATTGAAAAAATTCACACGGATTTTCAAAATGCTGATCTTTATACCAAGGCTTTTGATAAAACGCGTTTTCAATACTTACTTGGTATAAATGGTTTAAAAACATTAACTGATATTCAAATGCTCGGTTGAATCACTTTATTTTCATTTTTCTTGTTATTGTTCTATTTGTAGTTTTTATGGGGGAGATAAAAACTTTCAAAGAGCTTATTCGATTGGTATCTTTCTACGTTTCTATATTACGTTTAACATTGTCACACATCTTTATGAACAACCTGATCATTCCACATCTTTCACATTGGTCTTCACTCTCTCGATAACGTCTATCCCAAAATATAACTCTTTGAAGCTCTTCGCAACCAATACTCTTGGATGCATTACTGTTTTGGGCATATGATTCAGAGTTCCAACCTTCGTTAATCAATCCCGAACAATCACATTCTTCAATCAGATGACAAGACTCGTATATTCCTCAACAAGATCAACCCATTCAAGAATTTTCCCCTTCAATAGAAGCAATCCGCCGAATACTCGTAGCCAACGTTGTCAGAATCAAAGTCCCTCAGAAAGAAGTAAACGGACAGACACTCATATCCCACATAGTCAGGTTTCAATCTCGAACAAATCAATCACCAATCGAAGAATAATTGCAGTCTCGAACTCAGTTCAAACATAGCTTTGCAATCACACATTACAACCCGAATTGTAGTAAATTTTCAAGAAATCCTTGCAGACATTGAAAGATACCAATCGAATAAGCTCTTTGAAGATTTTGTCTCCCCCATATCTTGACAAATTCGGCAAGGTCTTGAACAAATCTTCTAAAATCTTTAATAAACGCATCTTTAACTTAATCGGTTACTCCCACTCGGCCCCTCGATATGCGTGAAAAGTCGGCCGGAAAATATATCATCAAAATTTTGCAAGAAGAGTGCCTTGCATATTTAAAATATCCCCGAAAAATTTCGTTTAAGAAAAATTTCTGAAAATACTCTTTTTTTACTCCTCATACGTTATCCTGTTCACATTCGTTTGAACAGTATACAACGAATGGTATCTTGTCCACATTCGTTACCCATGAACGAATGACTCACATTCGTTATAAATAACAAACCTTCCACATTCGTTAAAACTTGAACGAATAGGAACACATTCGTTAAAGCACATTCGCTATGGAACTGATGGATGTCAGAAAAAAATAACGAATGACTATATATAACGAATGAGTCCATCTCCATAACGAATAAGCACATAACGAATGAAGTTCACATTTGTTAAAATTCCGTTAACGAATGAGTTTAAATTTAATGAAATGAGTTGTTTGAGCGGTTACTGTAGCCGGAAAACCGTATTCCGCCGGAAAAAACAGTCACCGGAAAACTCATATCTTCATGCTCCGTTAATTGCAGAATCATCAAACCTTCATAATTAACCACCAAAATGTACAGGGAGCTTCGGAATTACATTATAAACACGATTCAGGCTTCAATTATCCATTGAATCACTTCTAAATCGGATCAAATTATAACTTAAACATCCATGGCCGAAACATCAAATCATTTAATTAATCCACCAAAATACATCCGTATGCTCGGATTTTGATAGGAACACGAATTTATCAATCAGTTCATCATTCGTTCATTTAATCAACCAAAATCTGATCAAACAGATTATGAACACGATGAACACGACCTGAACCGTATCACGAGCAACCGCCGGCTCTGATACCCGTTGTAAATACGTTATTACGAGCCAAGATCTAATCACAAATTGATACGTATCTCGTGTTCATACATTAATGGAGATCAATACATTAAGCCTGGAGAGATTCCGACAGCATAACGTCACAATGGATAAATATGACACAAAACTCTATGCAAGTCTACTATGGAAGGCCTATTTATAGGCAGGTCACATTTGTCACACTGTAGTAACGAATGAGCCTTCTCATTCGTTAACATCACTAACGAATAAGTCTTTCCATAGCCCATTCGCTAAACACCCTTAGCGAATGGGTATACCTTAATGAATGAGCCACCATTCGTTACATTGTAGTAACGAATGGGCTCCTAACTTAATGGATGAGCCTAGTCTTTAACGAATAAGGCCTTATTTTCTAAACATGCTTAGCGAATGAGCCTTTATACGTTAAGTGCAAAGACTAAATTACCCCTATCCTATTCGAACAGCTTCAGACACCAAATCTGTGCACTTACATTGCTCAATTTAGGGACTTACATGTTTGGGATTTGGTTGGCAAACCCAAGGGAAAATATGCAATTGGCACCAAGTGAGTCTTCAGAAATAAAAAGGATGAAAGAGGGATTGTCAAAAAAAAATAAAGCAAGACTGGTGACTATAGGATGCTTATGTAAGGCCCCGTTCCCGGTAACCTTACTTTGGCGTTGGATTTACTCATAAACATAGTTCTAAAATCAGAGTTAACTAAAACTTTTCACGGAATACTCAAATTTTTATGCATCACATCACAAAACATCAAGTCTTGTCTTAATAAATATCATATAATTAATAATACTTTCATCTCGAGATGCCAGTCTTCTAGTCCTTGCCACGTGCCATCCTCAAGCCAGTTCCTTCAATCTATTTACCTGCGTGCATACTAAAAGTTAGCTACGCTGAGTGAGTTCTAGTTAAGCAGGTAACATACATTTCATTCTCATTCTTACTCATTTATATACACATATCCGAAGACACATGTTACATTCGTTCTTACTTTCTTACTTCCATACATTCATACTTTTCCTTACTTCAATTCTTTTATACGTACATATCAAACTATATTTTAAAGAGCTTTTCGCCCTATAACCTTCGCAGATATTATTAGGGTCTGCAACCCTTTCATTCTTCGCATATATTATTAGGGTATGCAACCCTTTATTCTTCGCATATATTATTAGGGTATGCAACCCTTTCATTCTTCGCATATATTATTAGGGTATGCAACCCTTTCATACATACCATTTATACATTATACACATCATACATATCATTTCTTCATTAGTTATATTTATTCTCATACACCTCTTCGCACATACGTTTAACGCTTTCTATACCAATCAGGTATCTTTATAAACATTCATATGGCATACACTTTACCACTTAAGGTAAGTGTATTAACTAATCACATTGAGTATGCACACAGCCTCGAAAACATAACACAGAAATGACGCTAGAAACTCACCTGGATCCTGATCCTCTCTGAGTTAAGTGCAATACCTTTCTTTAGCTGAGCACGGCTAACTATGTAACAATTATAAGTATTAATCAACTACTTCTAAGTCGTACTTATAGATTAACGAAACCCTCAACTAACGGGGGTCTAGGGGCAGCGCCCCTAGTAGCGGGGTCTAGGGGAGGCAGCCCCTAGCAGGGTCCAAGGGGCAGAGCCCCTGGCTGGGGTCGAAAAATGCAATCAGAAAATGAATTTCATGAAATTTCGCATGGAAGAATTTCGTTTCGCATGGAATTTCGCTTCGCATGACTTTTTCGCTTCGCATAACTGTGCGATGCGAAAATATCGATTTCGCTTCGCATGGCTGTGCGATGCGAAATAATTGATTTTACTTCGCATGGCTGTGCGATGCGAAGTTCCTGCCTTTCGTCGTTTTTACCATTCTAAAGCCATTTTTTCTCCTTGTTTCTTCTTTAGGACCCGATTCTACTCTTTTTATGGGTTTTGGGTCGTACCAACTTTGTATACCCGTGTTTATGAGGTCCGAACATCACCTTTTTGTCATGCAACACACCCATGAGGTTATAACTCTCCAACTTTATGTTTTTCTTACATCTTACCACCCGGTCTACTAAGATAACAGTTTGCATGTCGGAACCGACCATAAAACTTAACCTTTTTAACCAAAACTCACCTTCGGTTCTCGGGTTCGGTTCAGATCTGGACAAACTCGAAGATCTGCACGTGTTTCTTGTTGCTTGAAGATGTTACACACGAGATTCCACCCTTCTTTGGTTCGGATTTAGATCCGGGTTTTTGGAAAGAAAGTGTGTGTACTTGAGGGTGTGTGATGGTGGAAAGAAATGGAATGAAGAAGAGATTGGGGTATATATATAGGGATCCAAGGGCGCCATCACCCACTTCCTTTTCCAACCAAAACCTTATCCAAACATAAACACGCACACAATTTAAACTAACGACACACGGTTAATAATAAACTTTCTGTTATTTATTATTCTTAGAAAAAGCGGATGTTACAGCTTACAAGAAGAAGTAGATTTTGAAGAAGTCTTTGCTCTAGTAGCCAGATTAGAAGCCATCAAAATCTTCTTAGGATATGCTGTGTCCATGAATATCAAGGTTTATCAACTGGATGTGAAGTCTGCCTTCTTGAAAGGGAAGATTGATGAAGAAGTATATGTGTCTCAACCTCTAGGATTTGAAGACCCAATCCATCCAAACAAGGTGTACAAATTAAGCAAGGCATTGTATGGACTACATAAAGCTCCTAGAGCTTGGTATGATGAACTCTCAAATCACCTTTTGGATAATGGTTTCAGTAGAGGATCAATTGACAAAACCTTGTTCTACAAGAGGAACAATAGAGACCTACTGTTGGTTCAAGTATATGTTGATGACATTATATTTGGATCAACAAATGTGCAAAGATTTTGAACAAGTCATGAAGTCCAAGTACTAGATGAGCTCTATGGGAGAAATGAATTTCTTCCTTGGATTGCAAGTGTAGCAGAAGATAGATGGAATTTTCATCAATCAATCCAAGTATGTTCAAGAAATTCTGACAAAGTTCAAGTGCCAAGACTACAAGACAGTGTCCACTCCAATGGACACACATGAGAATATGGTACCTGATGAAAAGGGGGAGCCAGTGGACCAGAATCAATATGGCCAAGATAGGATCACTGATGTATCTGACAGCATCTAGGCCAGATATTATGTTTGCTGTGTGTGTATGTGCTAGATTCCAAGCAGACCCCAAGGCAAACCAGATTTGGGAATTTGGTATCCAAAGAACCCCTCATTTGACTTGATGGCCTACACTGACAATGACTATGATGGTTGCAACATGAGCAGGAAGTCAACATAAGGAGGATGCCAATTTCTTGGAAATAGGCTGGTATCATGGCAGTGCAAGAAGCAAACTACAGTGTCCATCTCAACTGCTGAAGCTGAGTACTTTGCTGCATCTGCTTGCTGTGCACAGGTTCTCTGGATCCAAAATCAACTGCTGGATTATGGTCTGAATTTCTTACTTATTCCCATTTTAATTGATAATACTTTTGCCATGTTTATTGTCAAAAATCCTGTTCATCATTCTAAAACAAAGCACATTGAAATTAGACATCATTTCATTAGAGATTGTTGTGAAAAGGGCTTCATAGAAATGAAAAGGGTAGAAACAACTGATAATTTGGCTGACTTGTTCACCTAACCATTAGATAAAACCATATTTCATTTTCTATTAAAATGCATAGGAATGATAAATGCTGATGAAGTCTGATTGATGAAGTGTGCTTAAGTGAGATGCTAATTGACTATTTGTTTGGTACTCACTGTTTTTGATGGAATGATTTGTTAATATGTGCTTAACTGCCTATTTTGTTGCTTGAATTATGCTTGTTGCAATGCATTGAAATGTGAAATTTGATTACTGATTATGTCTTAAGTACTTGAATGTTTGCATACTTGATCTATTTTCATTGATTTGAGTGCTTCGAGCATGAATCTGTGCTTGAAATTGTTTTTGTTACTCTTCGAGCACAAACAATATGACTTGAAAACTTTTCCAAGTATTTCGAGCACATATAACATGATTCTACTGTTCGAGCTCACACATATATCTTGGAAAACTTTCTAAGTATTTCGAGCATAGATCTGTTGCTCGAGCCCAAAGATCTTTCTTAAAAAACATTCGAGTATTTCAAGCACATGCATTGAAATGATAGATTCTGATTCTGCTTGATAGGATTCATATGTGATCGGGTGATAAATTATTCATATTGAATGAATATGTTGATTGTGTGGATTATAAGTACTATTTGTAAGTCATATGTTCTTGAATGACAAATTCTTTTTCAAAATCAAGTGCAAAATGAATGTTCAAAGAAAGTGATTTTTGAAACAATTAATATGATTTTTGACTTAGCAAACAGTTGTTGTGAACTCATAAGAGAAATGATAATATTGTTCAGTTACAAGCTTTGTAGAAGCTTAAATGTTTTAAAATAGGGATTGTATCCAACCTATGGGAAATGATAGAATATTGTTTAATTTCCTAACACATGGATTAGAGGCTTAAAAGATTTACGTTCAGTAATGACAATTTATATGACACCTAATCATGAGTGTAGTGGCCTATGTGATACAAATATAATAATCATGCTAAGCCTGATGTGGTGATACATTTGAATATGAAGGTATGTTACCTTACACATGTTGGGTTTTAGCAATATTATCAAAGTCATAAAACACCATTTTCATGAAAAACGTAGTGGAATTAGTTTTAAATCTTGTTAGTTTATTGTGTATAAAACCGATTTTATACATGCAAAACACAAGCCCGGATCCAAATACGAAAAACATACTTACAAGCACATGCATGTCACTATAAGTCCATGCATGTTAAACTACCTTTCAAGTAATCAAAACCCGGATGTAGGAGATGAAGAATGAAGGGCAAGAACTTGAATATGGAAGCTCCTCAAGCTAGCATACCCAAGCCTCCAATAATACACCTCTTAGCTAGGATTTTACACTTGTAATCTTCTTCCTTGTGGTTCCTTCCCTTGGTCGAAATCCAAAGGAGAAAAGAGAGGAAGAAAGTTTTATGTCTTGTATTGTGTTGTATGTGAGAGAGAGAGTGAGTTGGGAGCTCATAAAAGGCACCACCCAAGATGCCCAATTAGATCCCTTGCATATACCCACTAATAATTGAAATAATAATAAAATAAAGAAAAGAGAGAGAGAGAGATTAGGGGGGAGGGATTCCTTCCTTTCTTATTGTTATTATTATTATTATTACTATTATTATTATTATTATTATTTTTCAAACTTTCCAATTATACATTATGTTATAAAACTTATATTGTGTTATATAACTTATATTGTGTTATAAATGTAACACAATATAGGCAACATGCTAGGTAACATTTTTCACATATTGTTACTTAACCATCTTAAATAACACTATGGAATGCTCTCTTTTAAAGTATAAATCATCCATATGATTTATTCATTTCACAAGTACATTGTATTTAGAAACCCTTTCTAAATAACATAAGTGTCAATATTTATTTACCTATGATCATATCATATATAAACAAATATAATTGTTGTTTGTCTAGCTTGTTATTGGGTATGACTCGACTTGGATCATGACGTACTAGCCACATCAATTATAATATGTGTCTTGGGCAGACCGAGTCCAACAACACATCTCTCCGAATGATGGGCAGAAAGGTAATTATCCAGTCATCACGAGCCTGTTGATGTTTTGGTCACAAACAAAAATTATTTTACAAAGTATCTGAGCAGCTATAAAAACCATTACTATATAATAGCTTACAAAAAAAAATTGTTACAAGAAAATTATTATAAATATAATAAGTTTCAAAATATTCAGACTTAAAGGGGTACCAAGTGAACTACAAGGGTGGGGCATCCAAATAAGTCCTAAAGACCCTGAATGTAAGGCATGTGAGTCTGGATGGCAAGTAAGTCCAACGTTTAACCTTAAGGTCTGATTTTTAATAATACTGCTCAAATTCTAAAACTATTTTGACCAAGGTATCAGGGGGTTGAAGTCAAATTGGGGTGACTTGGAGAAAACTAAATAAGCCTTGAGAAGAGATTAGGGACAACCTAAAGTCCATAATGTTGGCCATTCTACCCTTATGCATTAATTGAACTTTAATTAATTGAACTTTAAGTATATCACAAAAGGTCATGATTATCATGCTAAGTGCTAATACCTACTGTCAACCTGCCTTAAGTCATAATAAGGCCGACTATGAATTGGTGTGAAAGTTTTTGAAAAATCTGATTCCATATTGAGATCTCTCTATAAATGTTTTGAAAAAAAAATATCAATTGAATTTTGATCTCGTATTCACCTTAAACTTGTGCTTGAGTCAAAACAATGTCCTATAATGACATATCTTAATGATTTAAGCAAAGTTTGAGTGTGAAAATTGTCTAGCTTGCTAGACCAATGATATTTTGATTTGCAATGAAATCTGAAATGATATAAGTGTTTTCGAGTATGCCCTAAGTGTTAAAATTGTTCTTAGAAATGCTTCGAGCATGACTTTATACATGAAATTGTTATTTTTGTTCTTCGAGCACACTGATATGCTTTGAAATTTTTTTTTAAGTGTTTCAAGCAATGATATGATTTGAAAACTTTTCTAAGTGTTTCGAGTATACATATCACCTTTACACTATTCAAGCACGATGTTATGAAATGATTACTGATGTTAAGTGTTTCGAGTATGTGTGTTTGCTTGATACTTGAATTTTGTCTGTTCGAGCACAAGATTTGACATGTTTTATTTTCTAAGTGTTTTCGAGAATAAATATACTCTACGAGCATAGGTGAAGATATGGTAATTCCATTTAAGTCTGTTCGAGTAGGGTTGGTGCTTTGAAAGTGCTTCGAGTAGGCTTGCTTGACTGAATATTTCTCTAAGTACATCAAGCACAGGATAAGTTTGTTGTGAAAGAAAATTTTCTAAGTGTGTTCGAGCATGCAAATTATCGCGAGCTTGCTGACCTACTTATAAAAGCTAATTTTGATACGTGCTTATGATGATCTCGAGTATGATCTTATACTCGAGCATGTGTGGTTGATCACGTTGTTTGATAACTCTAAAATTTGGTTAAGGAAAGGTCTCGAGCACGGGTGTATTCAAGCACAATTTTGAAATATCTTAGAAGACCTTAAGAATTTTCTAAGTTCTTTTCTCGAGTATACTGGTTTTCGAGCAAACCGTAAATGAACAATTTTCAAATTACTTAACCATTTCTTTTAAAAGTCAGTTGAGCACAGTTTGGGATAAGATTTCGAGTACAATGGGAGACAGTTGTTCATTTGGCTATATACTCGAGCAAAGAAGGTACAATAAATTTGAATTAAATGACAACTGTAGTGCACTAGACAACAAATCAGAAATGTACTGACCAAACGTTAGGTATAAAAGGGGGACTTAGAAACTTTTCCAAACATTTCTTTTCCCTCTTTCAACCTAAAACGAAAACCCTCTTGTTCGTGTATCCCCTGCTTACTCAGAATACTTAATTGTGCTCAATACTTACTCGAACATAGCCATTAGCTCTGTTTCGACCTTGGTAAGATATCGATTATCGATTATCGTATCCCTGAATTTTTAAATTAGGGTTTCTATTGATTGTTTACTGATTGTTTACTTGATTTATGTAGGTTCGCAAACTGTTACGGAACAGGTTACTGAAGATGACTTTCTTCTCTAACTTCTAACTGCTATTGTTATTACTTAACATTTCTTTGTTTTGCAGACCTGATGGCAATGAGATTCGAACCGAAGCACAATATGTGCGCCCGGTTGGAGGTGGATGATGAAAACATCGAGTTGGAATTCATAATCAACTTCCTTAATAGCTCTAACTTAAGGATGGCACTGACGGAGAACCCGACCATTTATAGAAATCATATCACTGATTTTTGGGGTTCTGCCGAATACGTGGACGATGTAAATGGAAAGTGAATTGAAGCATCGGTACTGGGTCAGGATATAGAGATATCAGAGGCATCTATCAGATTGGCACTGCACTAAAACGACAAGCATGTTGTGCAGCCTTTCTACTCGACCCAACGATTGTTAAGAATATTTCAAGAGATGCCCGGTTACCAAGCCGGTGTGCACGGACAATTTCAGAAATGAAGCTTTCTGTTGTTATACAAATTTCTAATCCATCATGTGATTCAATCCTTATATCCTCGAAGGGGAACTTGGACCTTGCTGAGCAGGGAGTTAGCTACCATGGCTGTAGCAATATTGTTTCGCCAACCATTCAACTTCTCAAGATTTATCTTCAATGGGTTGGTGAGCAATGCTGAGAAGGAAGAAAATCAGAAGTTTTTGATGTATCCTAGGTTCTTGCAGATCATCATTAATCGATCTTTGCAAGATTTGAATTTGGCTGGAGAACCGTTAAGACTACAAGATCCAAATATATACAAGAGAATCAAGGGAGCAACAAGTCAATTTGATGAGATATGGGACATCCTTCCTTAATTACTTGATCCAAACATTGAAGTGATGGAGGTACCTGTCTCCCCTGAACAAAGTGAAGATGAAGAAGAAGAGGATGAGAGTAATGAAGATTCTGATAATGATGATGATCAGGGTGATGGTCATAATGGTGCTGATAATGATCTTGTAATTATTGAACCACAGGCAGAACAAGTGATAGATGAGCCTGTTGTAGAACCAATCGACCATGAAGCTCACAATGATGAAGACATGGGTCATGATGCTGAAGTAAATGAACTAGTGATTGACCCGGTTGGTAATGAAGTGGTTGTGTTTGTGGGTCCTGAACCAGATGCTCATATGGAAAATCTTGAGGGTGATAGCAGACCAGCTGCAGGGGTTGATGAACCAGTTAATGAAGTAGCTATGGGCTCTAGTGAAGTGGCAACTGTCCAACTAGATGATGATGTTTTTGTTGCTAATGTAGTCTCAACTGTAATTGATACTATCCAAAAGATCACACCACCAGATTCCCCGGATCCTGTTGATGACAAAGAAGATACTTCCTCATTTGGATCTGAACCAGCATATGATACAGTTCCCTCATCCCCTACCGCTACTGAACCAATCTATTCAAGCCCTGAACCTATTCAAGATACATCATTTCCAACACCACGAATTTCACCAATACAAGAACCTACTCAAGAAACACTCATTTCCTCACCACCTATATCACCACTCGGACAATCTACACAAGAAACATCTGTCCTTACACCACCTGTTTCACCTGTCAATGACACTATTCAACCTGAACCTATTCAAATATCCCAAGAAATAAAACAAATAACAAAAACCTACAAAATTCCATATCCTGAAACTTCTTCACCAGAACCATTTTCTGAACCTGATTTAAAGCCTACCTAAAAGACATCACCTTCAATCCCTAACATTTATGACATTATCTCTAAGAATGCAGAATTAGATTTTGAAAAAATTATGCTTAAAGAGAAGAATGCCTTCTTGGAAAGAAAGAATGAGGCCCTAGAGCAAGCTCTTCAACATGCCCTTCAATGAATTCAAGCCCTGGAGCACGCTGAGGTTGAAAAGACCTCAGATGCACCAAAACAAGGGGAGAATAGTCAAGAAGCAGACACTCTAAAACTAATTGACGAGTATTATGATGAGGCCAGTGATGAAGAGGCTGAAATGGGAATCTCAAATGCTCTAAACATGATAAATAAAGAGTATAAGGAATACTTGGAAGAAAAAGATGCAACAGAAGAGGGGGAGATGGAAATTGAAGAAGAAACCCCAGAACAGATAGAGAAAAGAAAACAAAGGGGGAAAGGGGTTGCTCTGACAGAAGAAGATCTCCAACCAAAAGCCACTCCAAAAGTAACCTCTGTAGATGAAATTTGTTGATACATGTTTTGTACGTCTCGATCTTTATCAGGGCATTAATTTAATAAGTCTAAAGTATAAGGGTCTTAATGTAAATATGGCTAAATGGGCCATTCGCTCTAATGTAAGTTACATTCGTTACCCCGTAACGAATGTAACACATTCGTCTAATTGTAAGCTCATTCCTTAACCTAGTTTAACGAATTAGATAACGAATGAGGGCCATTCGCTATCATTTAAAGTATAACAAATAAGTATGTTTATTCGTTAAAGTATCTGTAATGAATGACACATTCGTTAAGTGTTAAGTTAACGAATATGGTCATCCCCTATAAATACCCTGTAACTTATCATTAATGTAACAGTTTTGATATTTTGCCATTTCTCTCTCGTTACTCTGCCGAATTGTTCACTCAACATACACACTACACACACATAACGTATGCAAGCCTAATCGTATAAGAATCAACATGTGTATCGTTATTATCAAGATCTAGATCTTTACAAGCTCTTTATGGTTTACATCAGGCCCCGAGAGCCTGGTACAGCACGTTGGCTGGCCATCTAATTGAAAGTGGGTTCAAGAGAGGAACTGTGGATTGTACATTATTCTATAAGAACGTGGGTGATGATTTTCTCCTCGTCCAAATCTACGTGGATGATATTATTTTCGGTTCGACAAATGACAGCTTATGTAAAGACTTTGAGAAGACAATGTAGACAAAATTTGAGATGAGTTCGATGGGAGAGATAAGTTTCTTTTTGGGTTTGCAAGTTCACCAGTCTGACACCGGGATTTTTATCCATCAGAGAAAATATGTGAACGATGTCTTTAGCCGATTCAAGATATCCGATGGCAAAATTCCCTCAACACCTCTTCCCGTGGATCACAATTTATCACCGGATGAATTGGAGGATACCGTAGATCCAACTCTATATCGAGCTATGATCGGATCACTTATGTATTTAACTACATCTCGACCTGATATCATGTTTGCTGTTTGTTTGTGTGCTAGGTATCAATCGAGTCCCCGAGTGACTCACCTGGCGGCAGTAAAGCGCATCTTACATTATCTGAGGGGAAATCCTGACATCGGGTTATGGTACCCCAAGGAAGATACGTTCGATCTCACCGCCTTTACTGATTCTGACTATAGAGGATGCAAGATCAACTTCAAATCTACAACAGCGGGATGTCAATTCTTAGGAAACCGGCTTGTTTCCTTACAGTGTAAGAAGCGGAGTATGTGGCGGCCTCGAGTTGCTGCTCACAGGTTCTCTGGATCCAGCAACACTTGCGGGATTACGGTTTGAAGTTTCTTACTACTCCCATTTATATTGATAATTCTGCTGCAATTTCAATCACCAAAAATCCGGTTCACCATTCGAAAACCAAACATATTGAAATTCGTTATCACTTTATACGTGATTGTTTTGATAAGAAATTAATATCAATTGATAAAATTCATACGGATTTTCAAAAGGCTGACCTTTATACTAAGGCATTTGACAAAACAAAGGTTTTCAATATCTGCTAGGTATAAATGGTTTAAAATCTTTAAAAGATATTCAAAAGCTTGGTTAAATCATTTTATTTCTTGTTTTCTTTTCGATATTTGTTGTTTTTAGGGGGAGAAAAATATAAAATCCAAAAATATTGTGGTTTCTGTTTGTACAGAGAAAATTTAAAAACTCCAAAAACATTCAAATATTGAAAAATTTCAAAAACATTGAAAAATGCTCCTCAAAATGAGTTTTGAAGAAAAAAGGGAAAATGATAGTACATTGATGGGATTGATCTAGTACATGAATAAACTAGATTAAAAATTACCGTAAGGCCAGCAATACGATATGCAAAGATAGGGTTGACAGACTATCTAGGAACTGATAAGATATAAAGATAATGAATGCCGAACCTAGTGGAATTACATCTTGAAAGATTGATACTATATCTGATTTAAAGAAAAGTCAAAAGTCAAAATGATTACTGTGTGTACATGTTTTCATTTTTGAAGAAAATTCTGCTTTGGTTTTATTTTATTTTGCAAAGAAATTCAACTTTATTTTTTCTTTATTTTTATTCAAATATTGGATCATCTCCTGCGCGATAAGACTATCCGACCTGAGGGTTAATATTTGGGTATTCTGCTTTATTTTTCTTGGTGTTTCTTATAAAATCTTGGACTTTATCCGCGCGATAATACGAGATTATCCGAATTGAGGGTTAAGATTTTATGCAACTTCAACTTATTTTTATCTTTTTATTTTTGTTGAAATGGAACCTTATTTGCGTGTAGTCATACCTTAAAGGAAAATTTTGATCTTCTGCTTTATTTTCTTTTTATTATTTTTGCATGAGTCACAGTTAATCAAAATTTGGAAAATCAAAAGAAAAACGTAAATGTGATATTCACTGTATAAGAGATAGAAATGTTATATCTAATTGATGGGGTCCACATATGGTTTCATGCCTAATTGAATCAAATTAAAGCATATCGTAAAGTTTCCGACGAGTCTGTGAAAAGTTTAAGAGGACAATTATATCTGCAATCATCGTTGGGTTATGTGTATAATAATCATCGAAATTGAAGTGTTACTCAGTGATATTTTCGTCAATATGATTCCCTGCTCAACTCATAAAAATATGTACTGCTTTAATAGTGTAGTCGTTTATTGTTTTTCGTTATTTTTTATTTGAAAATTTCAAAAATCCAAAAAGATTATTTTTTCTTTTCAATTCTGCTTTAGTTTCGATTTACCAAGCTAGCGAATAAATTCAAAGGAAAAAGAAAAAGATTGATCCCCAAAAAGTTTTAAGTTAATCGTGCTTAATGTATTTACAACTGGTATCAGTTGTATTTTTAACGTAAAAATCCGTTTAAATTAAGTATTACCGATCCTTGGTTGATCGGGTATTTTAATGTATGCGATTAAACACTAAAATTGGAGTTAATTGATTATTTAATTCAGTGTTAAAACCCTAATTGGTTTTAATATTATTTAAATCCCTTAAAAGAGATTTGTATCTCATTTGCTAAGGAAAATTGGTTGATTCGTTAAAATGTTTAACGAATGTAAAGCCATTCGTTATTTAAACATAACGAATGAGTTTTCTCATTCGTTATTATGACATTCGCTTCCGTTGTGCATAATGAATGGAGGTCATTTGTTTAAACATTTAACCAATAGAATGTATAATGTATCATTCGTTAAAGATTAACGAATAACTTCTTGATTCGTTAAAATGTTAACGAATAAGAGAAGGTAAAATAAGATTCGTTAAAATTTTTAACGAATGAGAATCTTATTCGTTGAATAGTTTAACGAATCAGGATTATTAATTTAACGAATGAGGTCATTCGTTAGTTCAAATTTTGAACGAACGACCTTGGGCGTTGTGAAATTATTGGGTTAAAATCCCAATGTTTGACGAATGCGGTTTCATTCGCCATTTTCTTATTTCACTATCACCCTAGACGAACTATTGCAAAATTTTTCCAATTCATACCTGCTTATTATCGCAATTGATTAACATATTCGTGTTATACAGGTATTGGCGATCTCAATGATATGAGTCTTATGGATTTTCATTGGGTTTTTATGTGTTATTGATCGATGTTCTAACTGGTTATGAACCGAACAGTTGCACACTGTTAAAACTCATATATTGATGACAATTAGTTCCGATGATCATTGATTAAGATATAAAACTGATTTTAGACCAATGTCATTGGATTTAAATGTGAAAATTGTTAGGAAACTAACTGATACGTCGTTGATATTCATCGTTTTTGACTTTGAATAGTCAAAATTAATTTAATTTTTGACTCTTGATAGTCAAATGAAAATTTAATTTACATTCGTTACCTTTGTAACGAATGATCAGGTCAGATTCGTTAAATTGTTAACGAAAGACTATCTGTTTCGCTAAGGTAGTGAATGGACAGTGTATTTGATAACGAATAAGTGTAACGAATCAGAGTTGATTTGTTAAAGTAATACACATTGATTCGTTATAATAACGAATGACTTCACGTATAAGTATGATTCGTTCTTTGTAACGAATGTAAAACATTAATTGTATAACGAATGTCTCATTCATATAAAGTAACGAATGAGATGCTCATTCGTTAAATCAGTATGATGTATTTAAACAGTTTGCTGATTTTTTTTAAAAACAGAATATGGTAGAAGAGATCTTTCAACATCCAGTTCCCGAGCAACAACCAACAAATAATCCTGAGCCACAGCCTGAAATTCAAGCTGAACCTGTTCAAGCTCCTGTCATGATGTCATGGAACAAGAGCCATAATATTTGTGCCTATCTTGAGCCGAAATTTGAAAATTCTCCGATATTCGGGGGAATGATTAGTTTTCTAATTCGCTCTAGAATCTACAAGGCTATTTCTACTCGTACCGTTGTTTATCAGAAGATAATACAAGAGTTTTGGAATACTACTAAGTTCAATGAAGAAGATAATCAGATAGAAGCGGTTATTCAAGAAGAACGGGTGGTGATTGATATTGGCGTGATCAGAGACTCACTGGGATTTAATGACACAGTTGATGACATATGTGAGTTCGATAGAGCATTGATCAGAGGGTTATTTGGCCTTGTAAAGTATAATGGTGATTTGGGCAGATCTATGTACAACAAAGCGAACTTGTGTGAACAATACAAGTATCTGCTTCATGTATTGATTCATTGTCTCGTGGACACAAGGGTGGATTTGACGAGTGCCGAGTGATGCTTCAATCTGCGTTTGTTGCCCTTGTTCTTAATAAACCATTCAATTTCTCAGAATTGGTTTATTATCATTTGAAAGAAAACATCACCAGCAGACATAAGTTCTTAATATATCCCAGATTTTTACAAATGATGATAAATGATCTGGTACATGACTTGGAAAAATATCAAGCAGACGTGATGAAGCTCAATCATATGAATGAAGAGACGATGCGACGTTTGAGATCGTACAGAGGTCAGAGTTTGGCAGATCGACCAAAGTTTAAACGTTTGATTGGTCATCTAGCGAATATTGATTATGTCGCGCCACCTAATGATCGTTGGGCTCATGACGATTCTGATGCAGAACGTGAAGGTGGTGATGGTGGAGATGATGGTAGTGATGGTGGTCCAGGACCACAAGCCGAGTTAAGTTATGAACAGAAGTGTATGCGTAAAGGTAAAGAACCGATGACGGAAAAGGGGGAGAAACCCAAGAAACAACGAGTTAGAAGGGGTTCGGGTATTGAGATACCAAGTT
The DNA here is from genome assembly GCF_021521415.1 of Bidens hawaiensis. Classification (NCBI taxonomy): domain Eukaryota; kingdom Viridiplantae; phylum Streptophyta; class Magnoliopsida; order Asterales; family Asteraceae; genus Bidens; species Bidens hawaiensis. Next base: position 4,941,669 of record NW_027491039.1, on the reverse strand, counting down.
AGCCGTTTGTGCCTTCTACTGCTGTTTCTACTCTTATTATTTCTTCTACTGCTTCTCCAGTTCCAGTTCCACAGATTCCACGATCTCCTACTCCTACTACAATGACAGATTTTCCTCGTTCTCCAACACCTGTGCAGATGCCTACGTCTCCAATGCCTCCAACTCTGACTTTGGCTACTACTGTGAGGCCTGATCCTCATTTTGGAGACATATTACATACTGTATTGGCACAGATGCCTACACCACAGCTAACTACTCCTGTTACTCCAACACCGTTGCCGAGGCCTATTAGTTTATGACATTCAATCGTCCTCAGGGTCCAATGCAACCAATGCATCCTAATTTCTATCACATGGCTCCTCATGCTCAATGGTTTCACATGATGAATCTGTTGCATTTACAGCAAGATCAAATGCAAGTAGACAGAGCTGCTAATCAGCTAGCGCAACGGAATTTGCTGAGGCATCTTCTATCGGCTCAACGTGATAATAGGAAACTTCAAGCCCTGATTGCTGCTCAGGGGGGAGATATTAGATAAGCAGGATGAGAGTATTCTTCAACTGACATGCAAAGAAGATGAATTAAAGAAGTTGAAGAATAATGAAGACGATCAGGATGGTGCAGGGGGTGGGGTAGATCAGCAACCGGGCGGAAGTTCCACACCGTCGGCGGGTAATAAGACTGATGCGAGTGTTGGTGGTGGGTCTGAAGCTAGTAATCTACAGATTGTTCCATATAAAGATTACACGAGAGTCAAGCCAATAGATGTTATTCCGGCTAACATGCTTCTGTTTGTAGGAATGGATGGGATTGTAGACAGTATGGTGAATGCTGATGAGATCGAAGAAGGAGAATTTGTTGATCATTCTTTAACGAAAGAACAAATTTCCTTGCTTCTGGATTTAAATGATGATGAGATTGAGGAATTGGGTAAGAACGTGGATGTGGAGATGGAAGATAGTACTGATACATGTATTCCTCACGGGAATGTATCTGATTTTAAAGAAGTGGAAGTGGAAGATGTTACTGCTGAAGAATATCCGGAGTTTTACACAGATAATAACAATGACTCGGGTATTCCATTTTTCACTACTGAGTCCTTTGATGCAGCAGAACGTCAGTTACAAGAAGAAAAAGAGAAGTGGAATAAAGCTGCAAAGACCAGTCACGTATCGACAACAGAGAAAAAGCGCAAACGTGCTTGTATGGTATGTTCGAGCATAACGTAAAGAAGATGAACAAGATGATCGAGACCTTTCGTTATCATGAACAAGAGGAAGTCAAATTAGCAAGTGATCGAGCATCGGCATACCAAATGAAGAAGTACAAGCCAGGTAAAGATGTGAGAGGTGACATGGTAGCATGGCAGTATGATTATGAGCTTAAGGTATATATGGTGAAGTGGGAGCATGGTATTTATTATTTCATACGCCCACACGATATCTTATCTATGCCCAAATGGGATGTGAGAACCCTAGCCAATCGACCGTTTGTGAATCGTGGGGACGATAAATGGGCTAGTTGGTTCTATAAGCAGTTATTACATGAAAGCCATTTTGGTTTCAAGTTCTTCAAGCCTCAGGTGCCAACTCATAAGTACATTGATGAGATTGATACTCGCACTGACTGGAGGAAGTTAATTTTACAAGTCAAGCCGCTGAAGACTATGAAGAGGGTTCCCATGAAGATATTTCCTCAGAGTCTTTTCACCTCGTTCAATTATTGGTACCACGACAATATTACAGGTGAAGCGGTGATTGTTTATGGTTACGGTTCTAACACGAAGACAATACGTGTTATTGATCCGATGTGGCTAGTCAACCTATCTGAGTCTGACAACGATGCGTTATTTACAAGTCAGATCAGATTTGCTAATGTAAGAGATTATGAACTTTCTATGCAGTTTCAGAAGGTTGTTAGAGTCTGTTATGCATACAAGATTCATACCTGCATTGACTGGAAGACGAAGATGTTCCAGTGTTAAAGTAGATAAAGCGCTCGAGACGAGGGGGAGTTTGTTGATACATGTTTTGTACGTCTCGGTCTTTATCAGGGCATTAATGTAATAAGTCTAAAGTATAGGGGTCTTAATGTAAATATGGCTAAATGGGCCATTCGCTCTAATGTAAGGTACATTCGTTACCCTGTAACGAATGTAACACATTCGTCTAATTGTAAGCTCATTCATTAACCTAGTTTAACGAATGAGATAACGAATGAGAGCCATTCGCTATCATTTAAAGTATAACGAATAAGTATGTTTATTCGTTAAAGTATCTGTAACAAATGACACATTCGTTAAGTGTTAAGTTAACGAATGTGGTCATCCCCTATAAATACCCAGTAACTTATCATTAATGTAACAGTTCTGATATTTTTCCATTTCTCTCTCGTTACTCTGCCGAATTGTTCATTCAACATACACACTACACACATATAACGTATGCAAGCCTAATCGTATAAGAATCAACATGTGTATCGTTGTTATCAAGATCTAGATCTTTAGAAGCTCTTTCAAAATTTGTCAAGACAGTACTAAAAATAATAAATGAAGAAAGAGATAGAATGACAGTTGTAGATGAAGAGGATGATATTGATCAGGAGGTGTTAGTGTGACATTTGAGCCAAAACAAGGTACACCTCAGTACGTATTTGCCGATTAAGCAAATAAACGCGTTTTGCATAACAAACGAACGATTAACCGAACGGGTCGGGTTATGACCCAGATATCTCGGGGGGCCATCTATAAGTGATATACGATCTATACAAGTTAAAATATTAGAAATATGGTCTTAGTTTGATAGCAAACAAGTTAAACGAAAACATGCTCGTTTAACTACCCGCTATAGATTTAAACGCAAAAGATAGTTACAAACCAAGCATTGTATCATCCGTTAAGCCGAAAAAGACTTACCAAACACTTATTTGAAATGTTTTAAGCGATCCGTGAAAATATTTTTGATTTTTACAGACGTATAGTATGTTTTTATAATTTTACACAAAACTAGCCGAAAAACACTCGTTTTCGCGCTGTTTAACGCACCCGATAAGTTTTTCGCGCCAAAAACCGAACCCGAACTAAATTTGGACCGGGCTTTTCATGTTTGGGCTTGAGAAATCAGAAACTTGGGCCAAAATGGGCCCAAAGTGGGCCCATGATGGTCCGATCGCAGCAGCAGCCCCCCCTTTTTTATTCTTTCACATTTAAACTAGATACAAGATATTTTCAACATTATTTCTTGAAAATTCTGGACATAAAATTCTTCTCCAGCCAAAAACTCAAGAAACCCTAAGGTAAACAACTTAAATAAGCTACTTTTACACTTGTTTAAACTTGTTTAATACCATAAAAACATGTCTTGGTTACTAAAAATCATTCCTAACCGTGTAAAAATTCTAAAAATGGTCCATAAACATTTTTTGATCATACACATGGTAAGGAACCTGTTTTGATAGTTTTTTTGGCCATAAACACGGATTAAAGGGTTGAAACGACGTTTTTACGGTTCAAAAGTTCGTTTTTGCACACTAGCCGAAACCCTAACTTAAGGGCTGTTATGTTGATGAAATATTGCTTGTTTTGTGATATAGGTCTTGTAACTAGCTTTCTTAGAAGCACAAGAACCTGAAAACTTGATTAAAAGGTCGGAAACGAGCCAAACCCGCTAAGGTAATGTCGAAACACTCGCTTACGGGCTATTTAAGTTAAGGTTGTGATGTGCATATTGTTAGGACTTGAAATTTTGCAGGTACATCAGGGACCATGTCAATGAATCCCTGTTCAAATTTGGTAATTCTTCGACCACCGAGAATATTTGACGAATTTATTACCGAATTGGGACGTTTATTTGGGAAAAATAGCTAAAATACTTCAAAAATTATGAAATTTTTCTGGGAACTCAGATTTGATGTATTTTGAACACATATGAATTTTGGGATCATTTGGAGAATTTTAAAGGTGTTTTGTTTATTTACGTTCGTGTGAATTTTTACAGCCGAATTTGGACCGAAAAGAATATTGCACGAGCTTTTTACATTCTGGAATTGATACAGGTTGTTTTGGGACATGATTTGAGTATTCAGGAATTTTTGTGGAATTTTTGGAAATTGTTTGGGATAAACGGACGATTTTCAGGCGAAATATAGCTGATAAAATGAATTTTTATAAATTAATAAATCAGTAAATAAATTCCAGAAATATTTTTATAAAAATATACATATTTTAATTGATAAGTGGTTAAATTTTCATAATTTAATGATTAACGGTTAATTAATTATACTAATTTGAATATTAAACAAATTCAGTTTTTATAACAACCGGCAAGTTCGCGACTAGTGAACCTGCGGGAAAATCAAAACACCAAGAGTGATCAAAAATCATATGTTTGGACTAATTAAGTGAAAATGAACTTTTCTATGAGAAACCTGGACAATCCGGGTGGATTGTGCGCGTTTCTTCTCAAATCAAACTGAATAAACGGAAACGGGCCCCGTGGCTAATCCGGGACCCCAGTGTGTGATCTTTCTTTATAACTTAATCATGTTATTAACCAATACATTTACCCAAGCTTATTTTCCCATAACTGCTTTCTAAACGCGTAAACGAGCAACTTGGCCCAGCTGGGAAAACGGGAGTCTGAGCCAAGTTCGGTTTTAAGTATTAGACGTTGAACAACATCACAACCTAAGCCTATTGCCACTTTCAGGGCGTTCCAGCTATACCCAGATTAGTTATACAGCCCAGTTTAGTATTAAGATTATAATAATATTAAAATATTAATATTATTATAATATTGATTATAGGAACTACTGATAGCGGACTGAACAAACCACGAGTTGATACAGTACTGAATATATACTAAACTGTGAGTTTCATGACCCCACTTTTAAACTGTTTTACGAACTTTTGGGGTGAAAAGCATGTTTGCTTATATCTATATACTTATCCGAAACATGTGATGATGTGAATTATCTAAGTGCTAACACACGAAAGTCCCCACGATCACAGTGATTAACTTCGAGCCGGTGGCTTGTGAATAGTACTATTGGTTTGACAAACCCAGGCGGGGCCATCACGGTTGCTGAGACATTATCCCGTTTGCACATGTCCATATTTTATTTTTACGAACCAGCTATGTAGTGTTAGGCATAGCTACCGGGGCATATTGTGGGCAGAAAGGGGCCACAATGGTTGATTGAGCGTGGGAAATGGAGGCACGCAGCACAAACAGTCCAGGCTTCACTGTAGCTTAGCATAATTACATCACATACATCATTTACATACATACGTACTTATTTCATGATTACAAGTGTTGACTTGTGAATACTCATTACTGATTTCTTGAAACTCGTGAAACTCACAAACTCTAGTAGTTGACCCGTTTTAAACTGCTTTTCAGGTGTACCTAAATCGGAGTAATTTGATGATCTGTTACTTGCCTGAAGTGTGTGGTTGATGCTATGTGAATAGAGGCAAGGGAGTTAGTAGTAAGAATGTATAGTTAACGAACTAGTTTTGTTTGTATCACCTAGACCATAAAACAATGATAGAACAAAGAAATGTAATATATTGTAAATTAGTTTTTAATGTTTCTTTATAAACAATGTGTTGATATCAGAGGTGTCTGTTACATTCCCGTTTTACGCTTCCGCATTGTGCTAGTCGGGGTGTGACAGTTAGAGACTCTGATTGCTATGAAGAAGAAGGATAAGGAAGAAGAAAGATTGTAAAGAATGGATGATGAGGCTATAGGGGCAGCTATGGTGGAGGTAAAAAGGAAACAAGCTGAACAGCTTCCATATGAAGAACCAACTCCAATGGCATAAACTGAATGTGAGCCTGAGCAAGAGATTCCACAAACAGAGCAACACAAGCTTGAACTAGTTCCAACCATTCCATAACCAAGTGAGCAACAAACTGGAGGACTTATTTATGGAATGCTTATCAAACTGGTAGTCTTAAAAACACATCAAGACATTTTAAAGAGCCCTGAAAGACATGATCCAGAGATTGTGACCGCTTCAAGGAAAACTCAGAAAGAAATGCAACAAAGATGTAGTAAGCCACAAGTTGAGAATATACCAGAGCCTAGAATTGAAGAAGTTGTTGATGATGAGCCTCACATTACAGAGCCCAGAGTTGAAGAGATAATTGATAATGAGCCTGCTGAAAATGTATCTGAATCAATGGTTACCGAACCAGTTGTTTCTGATGAACCTGAGCCTGAGCCTGAGCCTGAGGAGTCTTTGAAGAGAAAAGAAACATTAGAGATTCAGACCCCAAAGGTCAAAAGGCAAAAGTCAGTCAAAAAGTTCTACAAGAGAAAACATAAGACCAAAGTTATTGGGGAGCCAAAAGTCACTCAGACTGAAGAACCAATGATAGAAGCTCTACGTAACTTGGATGAAAAATAGGAAGTTGAGGAAGATGAAGAAAGGGCAAAGAGGTCAGAAGAAAAAAAAAAGAAGATAAAGCCTATCTTTTAAGCCTTAAATATGACCCAAAATATTTATAGAGGATGTCCAGGGAAAGCATTGCACAAGAGGCAGAAGAATGGAGGAGCTGAGAAACTAGAAGAGCCTTCTTGTTGCAAGCTGCACATAAACCTTCTTTTCTTAACTTGCAATCCTTTGACACATTTGTTAGAATTTACAAGAATGCTTTGATTGATGATATAGCAAACTTTGTACAGAAGGTAAGAAGAAGAGAAGATGAAGGAAAGATTTTAGTTAAAGAGATGAAAAAAAAACACCAAGATATCAAGTATCTTAAAATGCATGAATGAAAATATGAACATATCAAAGACTTATCCATTGAGGAATTAAAGAAGAAAGTCAAGAAAATGAAAGAATCTCATGAAGATAAAGAATGTCCCATGGGGTGCAACAAAAGGAAGAAAGAGAAGGAAAAACTAAGAAAGAAAGAAGATGTTGATACATGTTTTGTACGTCTCGGTCTTTATCAGTTTATTATTTTATTATGCTTTAATGTGAAGGGCATTTTGGTAATTGGATAAGCCCATTCGCTCTATTGTAAGTTGCATTCCTTACCCCGTAACGAATGTAACACATTCATATTAATTGTAAGCTCATTCGCTAATCCTGATTAACGAATGAGGGCTATTCGCTATGATTAAATGTATAACGAATGAATGTCACATTCGTTAGTCCTTAATGTAACGAGTGACTCATTCGTTAAGGTTATCTTAACGAATGAGGTCATCTCCTATATATACCCTATCAGGTTATTCCTAAAGTAACAGTTCTATTATTAATCTTCTCTGAGTCGCTACTCTGCCAAAATTCACTCTCAACACAAACAGTACACACACTTAACCGTATTCGTTCATAATCGTATACCTAATCAATGAGTAACATGATGTCATCATAAGATCTAGATCCTAACAGGCTCTCTCAAGTGGTATCAGAGCCATTTGATCTGATCTTCAATGTTATTTGTTGCTTAATTGTATTCATTTAGTCAGGATTGAATCAATTACATTATGAATTGATTTAATTAGTGATTCATCTAGTTACGGTAAAACAAAGGTTCCGTTTAATCGTAATTGGACTGTTCTAAGTGTATTTGGAGTTTTCATTAGGTAATTGGAATTAGATATGGAGGTTTGTGTTGGGTTTTAACAAGATTATCAAAGTCATAAAACTTCAATTTTATGAAAAATGCAGCGGATAAAAGATTTAAATCTTGTTAGTTCATAGTGTATAAAACCAATTTTATACATGAAAAACCCAAACCCGGATCCAAATACGAAATACATACTATCAAACACATGCACGTCACTATAAGTTCATGCATGTTAAACTACCTTTCAAGTAAACCAAAGAAGTATGAAGGAGATGGTGAAAAGTAGGCAAGAACTTCAATAGGTAGTTCCTCAAGCTAGTATACCCCAAGCTCCAACAACACACCTTTAGCTAGGATTTTAGCGCTTGAAAAACACCTCCTTGTTCTTCTTCTCCTTTGGCCAAAAATTGGAAGAGAAAGGAAGAGAGTGAGAGTGTTTTTTATTACTTGCAAAAATATGTAATGAAAAAATGAAAGAGAGATGTTGTGGTCATTCAAAGGCACCACCCAAAGTGCCAATCACAACATTTTCAAGTCTCCACTCACTTGAAAATAATAATATAAAATTGAATAGAGAAAGAGAAGGGGGGGGGGGGGCACCCTCATGCCCATTTCAATTTTATTATTTTTTTAAACAAGTTTTAAAATGTAAAACTTATTATGTTATGTATTTTCATTTCATAGAATTATATCATAACATTTTTCAAGCAACATGCAAATTGATAAGTGTTACATATTGTTATTTAACCATCTTAAATAACATTATGTAATGTTCTCTCTCAAAATATAAATCATCCATATTGTTTATTCATTTCACAAGTACATTGTATTTAGAAACCCTTTCCAAATAACTCAAGTGTTAATATTCATTTGTTATGATCATATAATATATAAACAAATATAATCGGTGTTTGTCTAGCTTGTTATTGGGTATGACCCGACTTGGATCATAACGTAGTAGCCACATTAATCATAATATGTGTCTTGGGCAGACCGAGTCCAACAATCTCTCACTTGCACAAGATACATAGAAGATTGATGCAAGTAGCAAATACCGCCTAACTACGGTTTACTACCCCTAATACGCATGATGAAGTGCCATTCAATAACATCATCCCCTTCAAGTCCCTTACTTGAAATGATTTAGGTGAAACTATCATTTATCCTTTTGCTATAGATGTCATATCAAATCCAGAGACACAGAGTGATCATTCTCTGTTAATTTAACTTTGCAGGCCTTAGACATCTTACTCTCAACGAATAAGAGGGATAAATCTCCTTTTGACTACATATGTCTTTCACAATCACTTAGTACTTTACCTGATCTTAGACTTATGTACTGTCATTTTTCAGAGCAACGAAGAACTAAGTCAAAGCATAATACTTGGTGAATATCAAGACCCAATATTTATCTCAGGTTGGAGGATACTATGATATTCTCCTTTTACCCAAATTTACTTATGATCAATCACAAAGATTCCATGTAATAACATTTGAGAGCAGGTCAGTCCAATATTTATATCCCATAAATATCTATAAACCTTGGCAGCAACCTTTTGCTCTATATTCATACCTTATGAATATCTACCAATCCAAGTTCATAATAGTCTTACCTTCATACTTGTTCCCACAATTATGAGCGACTACGGACATTTAGAATAATTAACTTATTCATGGATTTAAACATGCTAAAATGGAACATAACTCAAAATGTCTTAATGATAAACTATAATCATATGAATGAGTGAAAATAACAATTGTTCCGATATCCAAATACAAAATTAGATCATATCCAATCACTAGAATATCGAAGTCCTAAGGCACAAGTGTGACCTTCATGCTTTGGCCTTTCAAGGGGCTTCGTGAGTGGATCTGCAATGTTTTGATCGGTGTGAACTTTGCGAATACATATCTTTCCTTTCTCAACTTCATCCCTTATGTAGTTGAACCTTCGCTCAATATGCCTCGCCTTTTGATGAGCACGAGGTTCCTTGATTTGAGCAATCACACCCTCGTTGTCACAAAAGATTTCTAGAGGGTCCTGAATGGTACGGACCACCCCTAGGTCAGCAATGAATTTCCTAATCCACGCAGCTTCTTAAGCTGCCAATGACGCGGCAATGTATTCTGATTCTGTGGTGGACAAAGCTACCACATCTTGTTTCGAGCTCTTCCAAGAGACTGCCCCACCATTCATAATGAAAACATATCCCGATTGTGATCGAGAATCATCTCGATCGGTTTGGAAACTCGCATCCGTGTAACATTTTACAATGGTTTACTCCTCACCCGAACCGTATATTAAAAACATGTCCTTAGTCCTTCTAAGGTATTTCAATATACTCTTAACCACCATTCAATGGCTACTTCCCGGATTATGTTGGAATCTACTTGTCATGCTTGAAGCGCATGACACATCTGGTCTAGTGCATACCATTGCATAAATGATGGATCCAATAGCCGATGCGTATGGGATCCCATTCATTTTATCTTGCTCTTCCTTTGAGCTTGGTGTCACACCCCGACTAGCACAATGCGGAAGCGTAAAACGGGAATGTAACAGACACCTCTGGTATCAACACATTGTTTATAAAGAAATATTACAACTAATTTACAATATATTACATTTCTTTGTTCTATCATTATTTTACAGTCTAGGTGATACAAGCAAAACTAGTTCGTTAATTACTTTTCGGTCGATCTCGGGCGTGTTATTGTTATTGTTTGGGTTCGGGGGGGGGGGGGATTATTGTTGTTGACATTATTTGTATCCGGTGAAGGATTATTTGCATTGGTAGGGGCATTTGTATTAGGTGGGGGATTATTATTTGTAACTGTTTCAGTGTTGGTTGGGGGAGCATTATTGATTTGTTGCTGGTTTGTTTGTATATTGGCGTTAACACCAGCAGTTAGTTGTGTTACAATAAGTGGTATTGCTGCCTGCATTTTCCGACCAATCATCTCGGCTATTTCTGCCTCAGTCATGGGGGTTGCTTTCTTTGGGGCCATTCTATAATGATAAACAAATATAAGCCAATTGATACTAATTTCCAGACTACGGCACTGTGTAATAATAATCACAATAAATGTTGTACAGGTAAACCAGATAACATACTGACATTTCACAAATTTTACTGTATATTGATAATAAAAGATACATAGACTTGGCCTGATAAAGGCCAGTGCTTGCAAGTATATATCAAAATCTGTCACTAAGTGACTGTTAGACTTAACCCTATAAGGGTCAGTGCTTGTAATAGTATACAAAATTGTGCCCCATGTTAACATAACATACTACTATATACATACATGGAGTATCAAAAGATCACGTACACATATCTGTAACATTCTGCATCTATCCGTACAAACGATAGACTAACCACAAACATACAAACAACAACACCGTGATCATCCAGTAACAGTTCCACAGTCGAACTGTCACCCTATCCAAACACCAACGGTGGTAGGCATCTGACTGCTGCAAGTTCAGTACTATCTGATGTAACGTTGATAAGCACTGGGTCACATCCCTCCTTTCCTGGTTAAAATTGGCTATGGCTATCGAGTGGTCTATCACACGGTCAGTTAGGACAGCCATACAAGAGTTGTTTCCTGCGTTTGGGAGGTTAGGGCGAGGAGTAGGAATACTCAATGAATGGGAAGATGAAGTATCCGCCCTAGGGCGTGAAGGTCCTCCCCGGTAGTGGGTAGATCTGATTGGAATCGAGGTAGGGTCAATCGGGGTTACCCTAATACGAGCAGTCTGTCAGACTCGCGCAGTAGCTGAAGTCGTCGGCGACAGGCGTATAGGTGGAGTGGGTAATCTGGCTACTCTAGCAGGTGAACGATACTGACTGTTAACTTCGTTTTGATCCCTGCGTGGCGACCTGGGTGGATAACTATCGCCTCTGTAGCCGGATAGATCAGGCACATTCCTGGGTAGCTCTCTACAGATAACTTCTTCCACATCTTCCTCCTCCTCCAGTTCCTCTTCTGGGTCCTCCTCTTGTAGATCCTCCTCGGATTCCTTCTCTGGATCCTCCTATTTTGAATCCTTCTTTGATTCTTCCTCGGGATCCTCCTCAACAGAGATTACCGGTTCTTCTTCCGGTATGTACTCGTTATTCCTTGACATGACTTTGCACAAAGGTTAGATATAAGAATAATATCTATTTCTAGCGCTAACTATTGTCGAAAAGATTAATTAATTAAACAAAATTTAATATTAATTATATTAGAATATAATATTAGTTTTATTAAAATTTAAATTATTATTATTATTTAAATCAATATTGAATATAAATGAATATAATATTCATAGTAAAATTTACCGTCATCAACAGTATCGTACGTACACGTATTCATACACCTTGTTCCAAATAAGCACGTATGAGTGTTACATATATATATACTTTCACATTACCTTTTATACACATATGTTGCCACTTTTACCTAACCACACGTTCCGCGAGTTCTCCCCGAATTCCCTCGTACAAGCAAGTCTGTTATTATGTTCCGGACCACAATAACTCACTTGCCCTACAAGTTCATCCCGACATCCATCAGTATATAATATTAATTTATTATTTTATTAATTTCCCAGAGTTAATCGAGCCTACGGTTATATTTTAGGTACCCTAAGGGATAACCTAATCCTTTATAACCAATGACTCTGATACCAACTTCTGTCACACCCCGACTAGCACAACGCGGAAGCGTAAAACGGGAATGTAACAGACACCTCTGGTATCAACACATTGTTTATAAAGAAATATTACAACTAATTTACAATATATTACATTTCTTTATTCTATCATTGTTTTACAGTCTAGGTGATACAAACAAAACTAGTTCGTTAACCATATGATCTTACTACTAGTATCCTCGCTTCTATTCGCATAGCATCAACCACACACCTTGGGCAAGTAACAGATCACCAAATCACTCCGATTTAGGTACACCTGAAAAGCAGTTTAAAACGGGTCAACTACTAGAGTCGGTGAGTTTCACGAGTTTCAAGAAAACAGTAATGAGTATTCACAAGTCAACACTTGTAATCATGAAATAAGTATGTATGTATGTATGTATGTATGTATGTATGTATGTATGTAAATTATGTAATTATGCTAAGCTAAAGTGAAGCCTTGACTGTATGTGCTGTGTGCATCCATTTCCCACGCTCAATCAACCACTGTGGCCCCTTTCCGCCCACAACATGCCCCAAGTAGCTATGTCTAAACTACATAGCGTGTTGTATAATTATGGTCATGTTCAAACGGGGTAATGTCTCAGCAATACATGCCGAATCCGTTTGGGTTTGTTAAACCAATAGTACTATTCACAAGCCACCGGCTCGAAGTTAATCACTGTGATCGTGGGGACTTTCGTGTGTTAACACTTAGATAATTCACATCAATACATGTTTTAGGTATGTATATATAATCAAACATGATTTTCACCCCAAGAGGTTCGTAAAACAGTTTAGAAGTGGGGTCATGAAACTCACGGTTTAGTAGATAATCAGTACTGTATCAGCTCGTGGTTTGTTCGATCCGCTATCTGTAGTTCCTATAATCAATATTATAATAATATTAATATTTAATATTATTATATTCTAATAATACTAAACAGAAATGCCCAGAAAGTGGCAATAGGCTTAGGTTGTGATGTTGTTCAATGTCTAATACTTAGAACTGAACTTGGCTCAATTCCCGTTTTCCCAGCTGGGCCAAGTTGTTCGTTTACACGTTCAGAAAACAGTTATGGGAAAATAAGCTTGGGTAAATGTATTGGTTAATAAAATGATTAACTTATTAAGAAGAATCACATACTGGGGTCCCGGATTAGCCACGGGGCCCGTTTTCGTTTATTCAGTTTGATTTGAGAAGAAACGCGCACAATCCACTCGGATTGTCCAGGTTTCTCAAATAATAGAAAAGTTCGTTTTTACTTAATTAATCCGAAAATATGATTTTTGATCACTCTTGGTGTTTAGATATTCCCGCAGGTTCGTTAGTCGCGAACTTGCCGGTTTTTATAAAAACTGAATTTGTTTAATATTCAAATTAGCATAATTAATTAACCGTTAATCATTAAATTATGAAAATTTAGTCACTTATCAATTTAAATATGTAGATTTTAATAAAAATATTTCTGGAATTATTTAATGATTTATTAATTTATAAAAGTTCATTTTATCAGCTATATTTCATCTGAAAATCGTCCGTTTACCCCAAAGTATTTCCAAAAATTCCACAAAAATTCCTGAACACTCAAATCATGTCCCAAAACAACCTGTATCAATTACAGAATGTAAAAAGCTCGTGCGATATTCTTTTCGGCTCAAATTCGGCTATAAAAATTCACACGAACGCATATAAACAAAACACCTTTAAACTTCTCCAAATGATCCAAAAATTCATATGTGATCAAAATTCATCAAATCTGAGTTCCCAGAAAAATTTCATAATTTTTGAAGTATTTTAGCTAATTTTCCCAATTAAACGTTCCAATTCAGTAATAAATTCGCCAAATATTCTCGGATGGTCGAAAAATTACCAAATTTGAACAGGCACTCATTGACATGGTCCCTGATGCTCCTCCAACATTTTAAGGCCTAACAATATTCACATCACAACCATAACCTAAACAGCCCGTAAGCGAGTGTTTCGGCATTACCTTAGCGGTTTTGGTTCGTTTTCGCCCTTCTAATCAAGTTTTCAGGTTCTTGTGCTTCTATGCAAGCTAGATATAAGTCCTATATCACAAACCAAGCAGGTTTCATCAGTAGAACAACCCTTTAACTTAGGGTTTCGGCTAGTGCACAAAAACGAACTTTTGAACCGTAAAAACGCCGTTTCAACCCTTTAATCCGTGTTTATGGCCAAAAAAGATCATGATTCTGATTTGAAACTAGGTTTAACATCAAAGTATGTTTTTGAATGATTTTTGAGAGTTTTACATGGTTAACTATGATTTTTAACAATCAAGACATGTTTATATGTTGTTAAACGAGTTTAAACGAATCAAAAATCGATTAATCACAAGGTTTTTACCTAGTTTTCTTGCTGGTTTTGGCTGTAGAAGAAGAGTTCCAGAAGTTGTGTTTGAAAATATGTGTAAAAATATCTCAAATCTAGTTTATATGTGAAAGGAAAAAAAAGGGGGGGGTGGGGTGGCGGCTGCGGCCGGAAGCCCATGGGCCCACTTTGGGCTCATTTTGGCCCAAGTTTCTGATTTCTCAAACCCAAATACGAAAAGCCCAGTCCAAATTTAGTTCGGGTTCGGTTTTTGGCGCGAAAAACTTATCGGGTGCGTTAAACAGCGCGAAAACGAGTGTTTTTCGGCTAGTTTTGTGTAAAATTATAAAAACATACTATATGTTTGTAAAAATCAAAAATATTTTCATGGATCGCTTAAAACATTTCAAATAAGTGTTTGGTAAGTCTTTTTCGGCTTAACGGATGATACAATGCTTGGTTTGTAACTATCTTTCGCGTTTAAATCTATAGCGGGTAGTTAAACGAGCATGTTTTCGTTTAACTTGTTTGCTATCGAAATAAGGCCATATTAGTAATATTTTAGCTTATATTAAACGTAAATCACTTATAGATGGCCCCCCAAGATTTCTGGGTCATAACCCGACCCGTTCGGTTAATCGTTCGTTTGTTACGCAAAAGGCGTTTATTTGATTAATCGGTAAATAAGTAATGAGGTGTACCTTGTTTTGGCTCAAATGTCACATTCTCCCCTCGTTAGATAATTTCGTCCCCGAAATTTGATTATTCAACTTTGTCTTTGTTTGGAAACAAGTGCGGGTATTTCTTTTTGAATTCGGATTTCCACTCCCACGTGAATTCGGGTCCCCGTTCTGAGTTCCATCGAACTTTGACTAGAGAGATTTTGTATTGGTTAATAAAATGATTAAGTTATAAAGAAGGATCACATACTGGGGTCCCGGATTAGCCACAGGGCCCGTTCCCAAAGCTTCTTGTACGGCTTGCCAGAAAGGAGAGGTGAAATGGCTATCTCGATCAGAAATAATTGAAATGGGTACGCCGTGTCGGGATACGATTTAATTTATGTAAATGTGAGCAAGTTTTTCGGTTGTGTAAGTGGTTCGGATTGGAATGAAGTGTGCGGATTTGGTTAGTCGGTCAACTATCACCCATATTGCATCATTTCCTCGGGAAGTTTTAGGAAGGTGTGTTATAAAATCCATGGTAACTTGTTCCCATTTCCATTGTGGTATTTCCGGTTGGTGCAACATTCCCGAAGGTTTTTGATATTCAGCCTTAACCCTCGCACAAGTTAAACATTTACTGATGTATGTGGCTATATCCTTCTTCATACCGGGCCATCAATAATACTCCTTCAAGTCCATGTACATCTTATCCGTTCCAGGATGAATGGAGTATTTGGACTTATGGGCGTCGTTCATGATCAAGTCACACAGATTGCTGAAAGTGGGAATCCAAACTCGGTTTTTGTAGTATAGAATTTCGTCAGTTCTTTCTTCAAAGTTTTGTTCGGTCCCATGCAAGTTTTCATTTTCCAAGTGATCTCCTTTCAGAGCTTCGTTTTGAGCAATACGAATTTGTTCGGTGAGACTGGTTTGGACGATCATTCCAAGTGCTCGGACCCGTAGCGGTTTGATCCCGTCTTTTCTGCTCAAAGCATCTGCTACTATATTAGCCTTGCCCGGATGGTATCGAATCTCATAGTCATAATCGTTCAACAGCTCTACCCATCTTCTCTGCCTCATGTTCAGTTCTTTCTGGTCAAAAATATGCTGTAGGCTCTTATGGTCGGTGTATACTGTACATTTGGTGCCATACAAATAGTGCCTCCAGATCTTAAGTGCGAAAATGACCGCGCCCATTTCCAAATCATGAGTGGTATAATTCTTCTCGTGCACCTTTAACTTTCGAGAAGCGTATGCTATGACTTTGTTTGTTTGCATAAGTACGCACCCTAAACCTTTCCGGGACGCGTCACAATAAACTACCAGATCATCAGTTCCCTCTGGAAGACTCAGTATCGGGGCTTGGCATAGTTTCTGTTTCAGCAATTGAAAAGCCGCTTCTTATTCTTCTCCCCAAGCATAAGCACGATCTTTTTGAGTCAAAAGAGTTAAAGGTTGGGCTATACTGGAAAAATTAGCAATAAAACGCCGATAATACCCAGCTAAACGCAAAAATTGGCGAATTTCTTTCGGTGACTTTGGGGCTTGCCAACTTTTGATGGCTTCAATCTTGCTCGGGTCTACATGGATACCGTGTCGGTTAACAACGTGCCCTAGAAATTGTACCTCTTGTAGCCAAAATTCACACTTTGATAATTTGGCATACAACTTTTCCTGCCTCAGCAGCTCCAAAATGGTTCGTAAGTGCTGCTCGTGTTCCTCCTTGGTTTTTGAATATATTAAGATGTCATCAATAAACACAATAACGAATTTGTCGAGATACGGTTTACAAACTCGATTCATAAGATCCATGAAAACTGCGGGAGCATTAGTTAGTCCGAACGGCATAATTAGGAATTCATAGTTACCATAACGAGTTCGGAACGCCGTTTTAGACACATCTTCTTCTTGAATTTTAACTCGAAGGTCAATTTTTGAAAAATAGTTTGCCCCTTGAAGTTGGTCAAACAAGTCATCTATTCGTGGAAGAGGGTATCGGTTCTTGATGGTAACTTTGTTTAATTCCCGGTAATCGATGCACATTCTAAAACTTCCATCTTTCTTCTTTACAAACAATATCGGTGCTCCCCAAGGAGAATAACTAGGACGAATGAAACCCTTATCTAACAACTCCTGTAACTATTAGATACTTCTTGCGTTTCAGAGAGTGCCAATTGGTAAGGTGCCTTAGCAATAGGGGCTGATCCTGGGATTAAGTCAAAATGGAATTCAACCTGTCGGTTCGGTGGTAATCCAGGTAGATCATCGGGAAAGACATCGGTGTATTCACGTACAACGGGAATCTCTTCTATGCGTTTCTCATCAGGGTTCTTTATAGTCACGTTTGCCAAGAATTCCATACAACCTTAGCGTAAACATTTCAACACTTTAAGATGAGACACGAGAGGTAATATCGAACCAGACTTCTCTCCCTGTGCCATAATCATTTCACCTTCCGGAAGGGGAATTTTAACCATATTTTCGTTACACACAATCTCTGCCTTATTCTTGGTTAACCAGTCCATGCAGACAATAACATCAAAACTTCCTAACTCTACCGGGAGTAGGTCAATAAGGAATGGGTGGTCATTAAGAATAATGGAACAATTTTGGATTATTTGGTTGACAGTTATAGAGTTACCGTTAGCGAGTTCTATAGTATAGGGATTTGTTAGTTCACTAACTGGCATATTACCCAGGGATACAAAACTAGTGGAAACAAAGCTTCTATCGGCACCAGTATCAAATAATACAGAAGCATATTGATCAGAAACAACAAATGTACCTGTTACTACGTTTGGGTCTTGTCGTGCTTCCCCAGACCCGATAACGAACGCACGTCCCCGAGGCGCACTTGAAGTCGATGCTTGGTTCGGTCTAGTAACTGCTCTTGGATTCAACTTGGGGCAGTTTCTTCTAATATGTTCTGTACTGCCACATTCATAGCAGCTACGGTAGGTTGCTCCGGTTAAAGTTTGTTGGATAGGTTGTTGGCGGATTGGCTGAGGTCTCGGTGGCGGTGGACGACGAGGTTGAGTTGTTTGAGTTGGTCGGCTCACAATTTCTGCACCTGCTCTGCAATTAGAGGCATAATGCCCAGTTCGACCACATTTCTGGCATACCGGGAATCTGCATTCTCCCACATGATGGTTATTACATTTATCGCACTTTGTCAAGGGTCCCTTATACCTGTCTTGCTTCGTATCGGAACCAGTTATAGCATAATTTCTTATTGTCGGACGTGCACGTTTGCTTGATTGTCTTCCTTGTGCTCTCGTCCCATAGTCAGTTCATTTCATACCCACTGATTCTCCGGTCATTCTCAATACTCCGCTTCTTACCAAGTCAAAAGTCACAATTCCGGCTTGGGTCACAACATTTTCAAACGATGTGTGCCCCACGGAGTTCACCAAACTCCTCACTTCCGGGGCTAAACCCCAAATATAACGTTCAACTCGTTTATCTTCAGGAGTTACTAACCATGGTACTAAGCGGGCCAATTCATTGAAGTGGTTCGTATATCCCAAATGATCCGCTCGTTTCATTTCCAAACTCCAAAGTTCGTGTTCTAACCTTTGTATTTCATTCTTTGGGCAAAAATGTTCTAGAATCAATGTTTTGAGTTCAGCCCATGTCATGCGGTTAATTGTATCTTGCCCTTTTATCTGAACTGTAGTGTTCCACCACATCAAAGCATGATCCGTAAAAGTAGAAGCAACATACTTGACAATGTTTTCGGGTGGACAATTGCTGATATTGAGGACGGATTCAGTCTTTTCGATCCATTTGATTAACCCGTTTGGCCCTTCAGTGCCCTTGAAATCAATCGGTTTACAGGCCATAAAGTTTTTGATCGAATATTCCCTTCGAGGGGGATTAGGGTTGTTATTGTTATTGTTTGGGTTCGGTGAGGGATTATTGTTGTTGACATTATTTGCATCAGGTGGGGGATTATTTACATTGGTAGGGGCATTTGTATTAGGTGGGGGATTGTTATTTGTAACTATTTCATTGTTGGTTGGGGGAGCATTATTGATATGTTGCTGGTTTGTTTGTGTATTTGCGTTTACACCGGTAGTCACCAGTGTTACAATTAGTGGAATTACTGCCTGTATTTGCCGAGCAATCATCTCGGCTATTTCTGCCTCAGTCATGGGGTTTGCTTTCTTTGGGGCCATTCTATAATGATAAACAAATATAAGCCAATTAATACTAATTTCCAGACTACGGCACTGTGTAATAATAATCACAATAAATGTTATACAGGTAAATCAGATAACATACTGACATTTCACAAAGTGTGTTGTATATTGATAATAAAAGATACATAGACTTTGCCTGATAAAGGCCAGTGCTTGCATGTGTATATCAAAATCTGTCACTAAGTGACAGTTAGACTTAACCCTATAAGGGTCAGTGCTTGTAATAGTATACAAAATTGTGCCCCATGTTAACATAACATACTACTATATACATACATGGAGTATCAAAAGATCAAGTACACATATCTGTAACATTCTGCATCTATCCATACATACGATAGACTAACCACAAACATACAAACAACAACACCGTGATCATCCAGTAACAGTTCCACAGTCGAACTGTCACCCTATCCAAACACCAACGGTGGTAGGCATCTGACTGCTGCAAGTTCAGTACTATATGATGTAACGTCGATAAGCACTTGGTCACATCCCTCCTTTCCTGGTTAAAATTGGCTATGGCTATCGAGTGGTCTATCACGCGGTCAGTCAGGACAGCCATCCAAGAGTTGTTTCCTGCGTTTGGGAGGTCAGGGCGAGGAGTAGGTATACTCAATGAACGGGAAGATGAAGTATCCGCCCTAGGGCGTGAAGGTCCTCCCCGGTCGTGGGTAGATCTGAATGGAATCGAGGTAGGGTCAATCGGGGTTACCCGAATACGAGCAGTCTATCGGACTCGCGCAGTAGCTGAAGTCGTCGGCGACAGGTGAATGGGTGGAGTGGGTGATCGGGCTACTCTAGCAGGTGAACGATACTGACTGTTAACTTCGTTTTGATCCCTGCGTGGTGACCTGGGGGGATAACTATCGCATCTGTAGCCGGATAGATCAGGCACATTCCTGGGTAGCTCTCTATAGATAACTTCTTCTTCCACCTCTTCCTCCTCCTCCTCCGGTTCCTCCTCTTCCGGATCCTCCTCGGATTCCTCCTCTGGATCCTCCTCGGATTCCTCATCTGGATCCTCCTCAACAGAGATTACCGGTTCTTCTTCCGATACATAGTCGTTATTCCTTGACATGACTCTGCACAAAGGTTAGTTATAAGAATAATATCTATTGCTAGCGCTAACTATTGTCGAAAAGATTAATTAATTAAACCAAATTTAATATTAATTATATTAGAATATAATATTAGTTTTATTAAAATTTTAATTATTATTATTATTTAAATCAATATTGAATATAAATGAATATAATATTCATAGTAAAATTTACCGTCATCAAAGAGTATCGTACGTACACGTATTCATACACCTTGTTCCAATTAAGCACGTATGAGTGTTACATATATATATACTTTCACATTACCTTTTATACACATATGTTGCCACTTTTACCTAACCACACGTTCCGCGACTTCTCCTCGAATTCCCTCGTACAAGCAAGTCTGTTATTATGTTCCGGACCACAATAACTCACTTGCCCTACAAGTTTATCCCAACATCCATCAGTATATAATATTAATTTATTATTTAAATATTGCCCAGAGTTAATCGAGCCTACGGTTATATTTTAGGTACCCTAAGGGATAACCTAATCCTTTATAACCAATGGCTCTGATACCAACTTCTGTCACACTCCGACTAGCACATTGCGGAAGCGTAAAACGGGAATGTAACAGACACCTCTGGTATCAACACATTGTTTATAAAGAAATATTACAAACTAATTTACAATATATTACATTTCTTTGTTCTATCATTGTTTTACAGTCTAGGTGATACAAACAAAACTAGTTCGTTAACTATACGTTCTTACTACTAATACCCTTGCCTCTATTCACATAGCATCAACCACACACCTTGGGCAAGTAATAGATCACCAAATCATTCCGATTTAGGTACACCTGAAAAGCAGATTTAAACAGGTCAACTATTAGAGTTAGTGAGTTTCACGAGTTTCGAGAAAACAGTAATGAGTATTCACAAGTTAACACTTGTAATCATGAAATAAGTATGTATGTATGTATGTAAATGATGTAATTATGCTAAGCTACAGTGAAGCCTTGACTGTATGTGCTGCGTGCATCCATTTCCCACGCTCAATCAACCACTGTGGCCTCTTTCCGCCCACAACATGCCCCAAGTAGCTACGTATAACACTACATAACGTGTTGTATAAATATGGTCATGTGAAAACGGAGTAAAGTCTCAACAATACATGCCGGCTCCGTTTGGGTTTGTCAAACCAATTGTACTATTCACAAGCCACCGGCTCGAAGTAAATCACTTTGATCGTGGGGACTTTCGTGTGTTAGCACTTAGATAATTCACATCAATACATGTTTTAGGTATGTATATATAATCAAACATGCTTTTCACCCTAAAAAGTTCGTAAAACAGTTTAGAAGTGGGGTCATGAAACTCACGGTTATGAAGATAATCAGTACTGTATCAGCTCGTGGTTTGTTCGGTCCGCTATCAGTAGTTCCTATAATCAATATTATAATAATATTAATATTTTAATATTATTATATTCTCAATACTAAACTGGGCTGTATAACTAATCTGGGTGTAGCTGGAACGCCTAGAAAGTGGCAATAGGCTTAGGTTGTGATGTTGTTCAATGTCTAATACTTAGAACTGAACTTGGCTCAAATTCCCGTTTTCCCATCTGGGCTAAGTTGTTCGTTTACGCGTTCAGAAAACAGTTATGGGAAAATAAGCTTGGGTAAATGTATTGGTTAATAAAATGATTAAGTTATAAAGAAGGATCACATACTGGGGTCCCGGATTAGCCACGGGGCCCGTTCCCAAAGCTTCTTGTACGGCTTGCCAGAAACGAGAGGTGAAATGGCTATCTCGATCAGAAATAATTGAAATGGGTACGCCGTGTCGGGATACGATTTAATTTATGTAAATGTGAGCAAGTTTTTCGGTTGTGTAAGTGGTTCGGATTGGAAGGAAGTGTGCGGATTTGGTTAGTCGGTCAACTATCACCCATATTGCATCATTTCCTCGGGAAGTTTTAGGAAGGTGTGTTACAAAATCCATGGTAACTTGTTCCCATTTCCATTGTGGTATTTCCGGTTGGTGCAACATTCCCGAAGGTTTTTGATATTCAGCCTTAACCCTCGCACAAGTTAAACATTTACTGATGTATGTGGCTATATCCTTCTTCATACCGGGCCATCAATAATACTCCTTCAAGTCCATGTACATCTTATCCGTTCCAGGATGAATGGAGTATTTGGACTTATGGGCGTCGTTCATGATCAAGTCACACAGATTGCTGAAAGTGGGAATCCAAATTCGGTTTTTGTAGTATAGAATTTCGTCAGTTCTTTCTTCAAAGTTTTGTTCGGTCCCATGCAAGTTTTCATTTTCCAAGTGATCTCCTTTCAGAGCTTCGTTTTGAGCAATACGAATTTGTTCGGTGAGACTGGTTTGGACGATCATTCCAAGTGCTCGGACCCGTAGCGGTTTGATCCCGTCTTTTCTGCTCAAAGCATCTGCTACTATATTAGCCTTGCCCGGATGGTATCGAATCTCATAGTCATAATCGTTCAACAGCTCTACCCATCTTCTCTGCCTCATGTTCAGTTCTTTCTGGTCAAAAATATGCTGTAGGCTCTTGTGGTCGGTGTATACTGTACATTTGGTGCCATACAAATAGTGCCTCCAGATCTTAAGTGCGAAAATGACCGCGCCCATTTCCAAATCATGAGTGGTATAATTCTTCTCGTGCACCTTTAACTGTCGAGAAGCGTTTGCTATGACTTTGTTTGTTTGCATAAGTACGCACCCTAAACCTTTCCGGGACGCGTCACAATAAACTACCAGATCATCAGTTCCCTCTGGAAGACTCAGTATCGGGGCTTGGCATAGTTTCTGTTTCAGCAATTGAAAAGCCGCTTCTTATTCTTCTCCCCAAGCATAAGCACGATCTTTTTGAGTCAAAAGAGTTAAAGGTTGGGCTATACTGGAAAAATTAGCAATAAAACGCCGATAATACCCAGCTAAACGCAAAAATTGGCGAATTTCTTTCGGTGACTTTGGGGCTTGCCAACTTTTGATGGCTTCAATCTTGCTCGGGTCTACATGGATACCGTGTCGGTTAACAACGTGCCCTAGAAATTGTACCTCTTGTAGCCAAAATTCACACTTTGATAATTTGGCATACAACTTTTCCTGCCTCAGCAGCTCCAAAATGGTTCGTAAGTGCTGCTCGTGTTCCTCCTTGGTTTTTGAATATATTAAGATGTCATCAATAAACACAATAACGAATTTGTCGAGATACGGTTTACAAACTCGATTCATAAGATCCATGAAAACTGCGGGAGCATTAGTTAGTCCGAACGGCATAATTAGGAATTCATAGTTACCATAACGAGTTCGGAACGCCGTTTTAGACACATCTTCCTCTTGAATTTTAACTCGAAGGTCAATTTTTGAAAAATAGTTTGCCCCTTGAAGTTGGTCAAACAAGTCATCTATTCGTGGAAGAGGGTATCGGTTCTTGATGGTAACTTTGTTTAATTCCCGGTAATCGATGCACATTCTAAAACTTCCATCTTTCTTCTTTACAAACAATATCGGTGCTCCCCAAGGAGAATAACTAGGACGAATGAAACCCTTATCTAACAACTCCTGTAACTATTAGATACTTCTTGCGTTTCAGAGAGTGCCAATTGGTAAGGTGCCTTAGCAATAGGGGCTGATCCTGGGATTAAGTCAAAATGGAATTCAACCTGTCGGTTCGGTGGTAATCCAGGTAGATCATCGGGAAAGACATCGGTGTATTCATGTACAACGGGAATCTCTTCTATGCGTTTCTCATCAGGGTTCTTTATAGTCACATTTGCCAAGAATTCCATACAACCTTAGCGTAAACATTTCAACACTTTAAGATGAGACACGAGAGGTAATATCGAACCAGACTTCTCTCCCTGTGCCATAATCATTTCACCTTCCGGAAGGGGAATTTTAACCATATTTTCGTTACACACAATCTCTGCCTTATTCTTGGTTAACCAGTCCATGCAGACAATAACATCAAAACTTCCTAACTCTACCGGGAGCAGGTCAATAAGGAATGGGTGGTCATTAAGAATAATGGAACAATTTTGGATTATTTGGTTGACAGTTATAGAGTTACCGTTAGCGAGTTCTATAGTATAGGGATTTGTTAGTTCACTAACTGGCATATTACCCAGGGATACAAAACTAGTGGAAACAAAGCTTCTATCGGCACCAGTATCAAATAATACAGAAGCATATTGATCAGAAACAACAAATGTACCTGTTACTACGTTTGGGTCTTGTCGTGCTTCCCCAGACCCGATAACGAACGCACGTCCCCGAGGCGCACTTGAAGTCGATGCTTGGTTCGGTCTAGTAACTGCTCTTGGATTCAACTTGGGGCAGTTTCTTCTAATATGTTCTGTACTGCCACATTCATAGCAGCTACGGTAGGTTGCTCCGGTTGAAGTTTGTTGGATAGGTTGTTGGCGGATTGGCTGAGGTCTCGGTGGCGGTGGACGACGAGGTTGAGTTGTTTGAGTTGGTCGGCTCACAATTTCTGCACCTGCTCTGCAATTAGGGGCATAATGCCCAGTTCGACCACATTTCTGGCATACCGGGAATCTGCATTCTCCCACATGATGGTAATTACATTTATCTCACTTTGTCAAGGGTCCCTTATACCTGTCTTGCTTCGTATCGGAACCAGTTATAGCATAATTTCTTATTGTCGGACGTGCACGTTTGCTTGATTGTCTTCCTTGTGCTCTCGTCCCATAGTCAGTTCATTTCATACCCACTGATTCTCCGGTCATTCTCAATACTCCGCTTCTTACCAAGTCAAAAGTCACAATTCCGGCTTGGGTCACAACATTTTCAAACGATGTGTGCCCCAGGGAGTTCACCAAACTCCTCACTTCCGGGGCTAAACCCCAAATATAACGTTCAACTCGTTTATCTTCAGGAGTTACTAACCATGGTACTAAGCGGGCCAATTCATTGAAGTGGTTCGTGTATCCCAAATGATCCGCTCGTTTCATTTCCAAACTCCAAAGTTCGTGTTCTAACCTTTGTATTTCATTCTTTGGGCAAAAATGTTCTAGAATCAATGTTTTGAGTTCAGCCCATGTCATGCGGTTAATTGTATCTTGCCCTTTTATCTGAACTGTAGTGTTCCACCACATCAAAGCATGATCCGTAAAATTAGAAGCAACATACTTGACAATGTTTTCGGGTGGACAATTGCTGATATTGAGGACAGATTCAGTCTTTTCGATCCATTTGATTAACCCGTTTGGCCCTTCAGTGCCCTTGAAATCAATCGGTTTTTTCAGGCCATAAAGTTTTTGATCGAATATTCCCTTCGAGGGGGATTAGGGTTGTTATTGTTATTGTTTGGGTTCGGTGGGGGATTATTGTTGTTGACATTATTTGCATCAGGTGGGGGATTATTTACATTGGTAGGGGCATTTGTATTAGGTGGGGGATTGTTATTTGTAACTATTTCATTGTTGGTTGGGGGAGCATTATTGATTTGTTGCTGGTTTGTTTGTGTATTTGCGTTTACACCGGTAGTCACCAGTGTTACAATTAGTGGAATTCCTGCCTGTATTTGCCGAGCAATCATCTCGGCTATTTCTGCCTCAGTCATGGGGTTTGCTTTCTTTGGGGCCATTCTATAATGATAAACAAATATAAGCCAATTAATACTAATTTCCAGACTACGGCACTGTGTAATAATAATCACAATAAATGTTATACAGGTAAATCAGATAACATACTAACATTTCACAAATTGTGTTGTATATTGATAATAAAAGATACATAGACTTTGCCTGATAAAGGCCAGTGCTTGCATGTGTATATCAAAATCTGTCACTAAGTGACAGTTAGACTTAACCCTATAAGGGTCAGTGCTTGTAATAGTATACAAAATTGTGCCCCATGTTAACATAACATACTACTATATACATACATGGAGTATCAAAAGATCAAGTACACATATCTGTAACATTCTGCATCTATCCATACATACGATAGACTAACCACAAACATACAAACAACAACACCGTGATCATCCAGTAACAGTTCCACAGTCGAACTGTCACCCTATCCAAACACCAACGGTGGTAGGCATCTGACTGCTGCAAGTTCAGTACTATATGATGTAACGTCGATAAGCACTTGGTCACATCCCTCCTTTCCTGGTTAATGTTAGCTATGGCTATCGAGTGGTCTATCACGCGGTCAGTCAGGACAGCCATCCAAGAGTTGTTTCCTGCGTTTGGGAGGTCAGGGCGAGGAGTAGGTATACTTAATGAACGGGAAGATGAAGTATCCGCCCTAGGGCGTGAAGGTCCTCCCCGGTCGTGGGTAGATCTGAATGGAATCGAGGTAGGGTCAATCGGGGTTACCCGAATACGAGCACTCTATCGGACTCGCGCAGTAGCTGAAGTCGTCGGCGACAGGTGAATGGGTGGAGTGGGTGATCGGGCTACTCTAGCAGGTGAACGATACTGACTGTTAACTTCGTTTTGATCCCTGCGTGGTGACCTGGGGGGATAACTATCGCATCTGTAGCCGGATAGATCAGGCACATTCCTGGGTAGCTCTCTATAGATAACTTCTTCTTCCACCTCTTCCTCCTCCTCCTCCGGTTCCTCCTCTTCCGGATCCTCCTCGGATTCCTCCTCTGGATCCTCCTCGGATTCCTCCTCTGGATCCTCCTCAACAGAGATTACCGGTTCTTCTTCCGATACATAGTCGTTATTCCTTGACATGACTCTGCACAAAGGTTAGTTATAAGAATAATATCTATTGCTAGCGCTAACTATTGTCGAAAAGATTAATTAATTAAACCAAATTTAATATTAATTATATTAGAATATAATATTAGTTTTATTAAAATTTTAATTATTATTATTATTTAAATCAATATTGAATATAAATAAATATAATATTCATAGTAAAATTTACCGTCATCAAAGAGTATCGTACGTACACGTATTCATACACCTTGTTCCAATTAAGCACGTATGAGTGTTACATATATATATACTTTCACATTACCTTTTATACACATATGTTGCCACTTTTACCTAACCACACGTTCCGCGACTTCTCCTCGAATTCCCTCGTACAAGCAAGTCTGTTATTATGTTCCGGACCACAATAACTCACTTGCCCTACAAGTTTATCCCAACATCCATCAGTATATAATATTAATTTATTATTTAAATATTGCCCAGAGTTAATCGAGCCTACGGTTATATTTTAGGTACCCTAAGGGATAACCTAATCCTTTATAACCAATGGCTCTGATACCAACTTCTGTCACACTCCGACTAGCACATTGCGGAAGCGTAAAACGGGAATGTAACAGACACCTCTGGTATCAACACATTGTTTATAAAGAAATATTACAAACTAATTTACAATATATTACATTTCTTTGTTCTATCATTGTTTTACAGTCTAGGTGATACAAACAAAACTAGTTCGTTAACTATACGTTCTTACTACTAATACCCTTGCCTCTATTCACATAGCATCAACCACACTCCTTGGGCAAGTAACAGATCACCAAATCATTCCGATTTAGGTACACCTGAAAAGCAGATTTAAACAGGTCAACTATTAGAGTTAGTGAGTTTCACGAGTTTTGAGAAAACAGTAATGAGTATTCACAAGTTAACACTTGTAATCATGAAATAAGTATGTATGTATGTATGTAAATGATGTAATTATGCTAAGCTACAGTGAAGCCTTGACTGTATGTGCTGCGTGCATCCATTTCCCACGCTCAATCAACCACTGTGGCCTCTTTCCGCCCACAACATGCCCCAAGTAGCTATGTCTAACACTACATAACGTGTTGTATAAATATGGTCATGTGCAAACGGAGTAAAGTCTCAACAATACATGCCGGCTCCGTTTGGGTTTGTCAAACCAATTGTACTATTCACAAGCCACCGGCTCGAAGTTAATCACTTTGATCGTGGGGACTTTCGTGTGTTAGCACTTAGATAATTCACATCAATACATGTTTTAGGTATGTATATATAATCAAACATGCTTTTCACCCTAAAAAGTTCGTAAAACAGTTTAGAAGTGGGGTCATGAAACTCACGGTTATGAAGATAATCAGTACTGTATCAGCTCGTGGTTTGTTCGGTCCGCTATCAGTAGTTCCTATAATCAATATTATAATAATATTAATATTTTAATATTATTATATTCTCAATACTAAACTGGGCTGTATAACTAATCTGGGTGTAGCTGGAACGCCTAGAAAGTGGCAATAGGCTTAGGTTGTGATGTTGTTCAATGTCTAATACTTAGAACTGAACTTGGCTCAAATTCCCGTTTTCCCATCTGGGCCAAGTTGTTCGTTTACGCGTTCAGAAAACAGTTATGGGAAAATAAGCTTGGGTAAATGTATTGGTTAATAAAATGATTAAGTTATAAAGAAGGATCACATACTGGGGTCCCGGATTAGCCACGGGGCCCGTTTCCGTTTATTCAGTTTAATTTATAAAAATTCATTTTATCAGCTATATTTAGTATGAAAATCGTCCGTTTACCCCAAACAATTTCGAAAAATTCCACAAAAATTTTTAAACACTCAAATCATGTCCCAAAAAAACCTGTGTCAATTCCAGAATGTAAAAAGCTCGTGCGATATTCTTTTCGGCTTAAATTCGGCTATAAAAATTCACACAAACGCATTTAAACCAAACACCTTTAAACTTCTCCAAATGATCCAAAAATTCATATGTGATCAAAATTCATCAAATCTGAGTTCCCAGAAAAATTTCATAATTTTTGAAGTATTTTAGCTAATTTTCCCAATTAAACGTTCCAATTCTGTAATAAATTCGCCAAATATTCTCGGATGGTCGAAAAATTACCAAATTTGAACAGGCACTCATTGACATGGTCCCTGATGCTCCTCCAACATTTTAAGGCCTAACAATATTCACATCACAACCATAACCTAAACAGCCCGTAAGCGAGTGTTTCGGCATTACCTTAGCGGTTTTGGTTCGTTTTCGCCCTTCTAATCAAGTTTTCAGGTTCTTGTGCTTCTATGCAAGCTAGATATAAGTCCTATATCACAAACCAAGCAGGTTTCATCAGTAGAACAACCCTTTAACTTAGGGTTTCGGCTAGTGCACAAAAACGAACTTTTGAACCGTAAAAACGCCGTTTCAACCCTTTAATCCGTGTTTATGGCCAAAAAAGATCATGATTCTGATTTGAAACTAGGTTTAACATCAAAGTATGTTTTTGAATGATTTTTGAGAGTTTTACATGGTTAACTATGATTTTTAACAATCAAGACATGTTTATATGTTGTTAAACGAGTTTAAACGAATCAAAAATCGATTAATCATAAGGTATTTACCTAGTTTTCTTGCTGGTTTTGGCTGTAGAAGAAGAGTTCCAGAAGTTGTGTTTGAAAATATGTGTAAAAATATCTCAAATCTAGTTTATATGTGAAAGGATAAAAAGGGGGGTGGGGTGGCGGCTGCGGCTGGAAGTCCATGGGCCCATTTTGGCCCAAGTTTCTGATTTCTCAAGCCCAAATACAAAAAGCCCAGTCCAAATTTAGTTCGGGTTCGGTTTTTGGCGCGAAAAGCTTATCGGGTGCGTTAAACAGTGCGGAAACGACTGTTTTTCGGCTAGTTTTGTGTAAAATTATAAAAACATACCATATGTTTGTAAAAATCAAAAATATTTTCACGGAACGCTTAAAACATTTCAAATAAGTGTTTGGTAAGTCTTTTACGGCTTAACGGATGATACAATGCTTGGTTTGTAACTATCTTTCGCGTTTAAATCTATAGCGGGTAGTTAAACGAGCATGTTTTCGTTTAACTTGTTTGCTATCGAACTAAGGCAATATTACTAATATTTTATCTTATATTAAATGTATATCACTTATAGATGGCCCCCCGATATTTTTGGGTCATAACCCGACCCATTCGGTTAATCGTTCGTTTGTTACGCAAAAGGCGTTTATTTGCTTAATCGGTAAATACGTACTGAGGTGTACCATGTTTTGGCTCAAATGTCACCGTTGGGTTGTAGAAATAATATCCCATAGAATCTTTGGGATATCCTACAAAGATACACTTAGTGGATCGACTTTCAAGTTTGTTTTGGGTGTTGTTCTTGACATAAGCCTCACAACCCCATACCTTTAAATATGATAATGATGGAGCCCTTCCATTCCATATTTCAAAAGGTGTCTTGTCCACTTTCTTGGTTTGGGCCATATTTAGAATACGGGTCGCGGAGAGCAAAGCGAAACCCCAAAATGATAGAGGCAATGTGCTTCTAGCCATCATAGATCGAACCATATCTAATAGAGTTCGATTTCTCCTCTCGGACACACCATTATGTTGTGATGTTCCTGGTGGAGTAAGTTGTGAGATGATCCCACAACTTCTAAGCTGATCTTGGAAAGCATCACTTAGGTATTCACCTCCTCTCTCCGAACGAAGTACTTTGATCGTTTTATCGAGTTGATTTAGTACTTCATTTTGGAAGATTTTGAACATTTCAAAAGCTTCATCTTTGTGACTTAACAAGTACACATACCCATAACGACTATAGTCGTCAATAAAGGTAATGAAGTATCTTTCACCATTCCTTGTCATTGCCTTAAAAGGACCACATACATCCGAATGTATGATACCTAATAAGTCTTTTGCCCTTTGGTTCGTTCCACTAAAGAGGTCCTCGGTCATCTTTCTTAACATACAAGACTCGCATTTATCAAATTAATCACCTTCACTTGATTCCAAAAAACCATTCTTTTGAAGTGTATGTATGCGATCTTTGTTAATATGACCAAGGCGACAATGCCAAGATAAGTTTTACTCAAATCCATTTTGAGCCTTTTGGTGCTTGATTGGTATAACGTGTTATCATAAGATGTGTTATTATGAACCAATTCATAAATGCCATTAGATGGCATTGCTTTAAAATAAAATACATCACTCATGAAAACATAAATACAATCATCCATAAACTTAAAATCATAACCATATTGTCTTAGAAGTGAAACAGAGATAATATTCCTAGTCAAACTAGAAGCATACAAAACAGTATTTAAAATAACTTCCAAACCATTTGGAAGCTTCAAAATGTAGTCCTCTCGGGCTTCGACAACAACCTGTAAATTGTACACAACGCGTCACTAAACTAGACCGTAAGAACACACTTGCCTAATGGGCCGTTCAAGCCCAACACTTTGGCCCGAGGCCCAACAACTTGGCCCGAGGCCCAAACCATACCCAATTACTTTACCTCAGCCCCTAAAACCTTTCAATTAATCAAATCCACTCTTCGATCATGGTCGGGGCTAACCATGATGCACAACTCACCCGCCGGTAATCAAATCGAGTCGAATACGCACGTAATAAATCTTAAAACCAATTGACAAACAAATCAGCCCCAAATGGACCAAATTCCCATCTTAACCTTTTCATACATCATAATTATGTCACCCGAGTTGATAGGGTTGACGGTTCCTTTTTACAACTCTCAATATAACATTTAAACGACAATTCGCGCACCGCCGACTCGATTGACCAATCACCAACCAAATCAGCCCCGAGTATAAATAAAATAATTTTCCCACAGCCCTTAAACTCCCCTAGGGCCATACAAACTGATTCGGTTGGTCATTCAATCGATTAACGCATCAAACTCAACAATTGACAATTCTACACCCGATAAACCCTAGTTTTTGAACTAAAATCAATTGACCGACCTAAACACCTCCAATGGCCACAAAATTTTAATATGATGTAAATGCCATACCTGAGAATCTTTCTACACCAGAAACTCTAATTTTTTATCCACGGGAAGTGGGTCAATTGCACTTTGGCCGAAATCTGTCCAACGAAAAGTATCGGCAAAATTGAGCATCAAAACGATTAGGAGTGAACGAAAAAATTGTTGGGGATTGTAGTACATACCTTGAACTACTTCTAAGTGCCTTGGAATCGCTCAAAAAGTCAAAGCAAAGAAGGGGGGGCTGTTCTTCGGCCGATCACTACAGTGGGTAGGGTTAGGGTTAACCTTTTGTTTTATGATATAAAACAGAAGTTACATCCAAGTCCCTCCAATTTGATGTGTAAGGCAAAATGGGAGGAAAAGTTAAGTTCTTTAACGTACCAGTATGACGTAAAAGCTTCCGAGAAACGTCGGTTAAGTCCCGAGAGTTATACATACTTTACACGCGCTAAATCATTAAACCGGAAGTTGACGGGTGTTACAAGTCCACCCCCCTTACAATGGGATTCGTCCCCGAATCCCGATGCGACAGGAACAACTGCGGATACAGTTTCATAATCTCATCTTTGGATTCCCAAGTAGCCTTGGAACCCCTACGGTGCCTCCACCGCACCTTCACCTGCTTAACCACCTTGTTCCGCAACCGCCTTTCCTGACGGTCAAGTAT
Organism: Bidens hawaiensis; assembly: GCF_021521415.1. NCBI lineage: Eukaryota > Viridiplantae > Streptophyta > Magnoliopsida > Asterales > Asteraceae > Bidens > Bidens hawaiensis. The sequence continues at coordinate 4,908,699 of NW_027491039.1, read as the reverse complement.
GGCAATAGGCTCCTCCACGTAGTTCAGCTTACTATCAAGCTCAATATCATCAAAAGGCATATGGGCCTCCTCATCCGCTAAGCACTTCCTCAAGTGGGACACATGGAAGGTAGGATGAATCCCCATGAGCTCCTCGGGCAATTCCATCCTATAAGCTACCTCACCAACTCGGGCCAAGATATGGAACGGACCAATAAACCTCGGACTGAGCTTCCCCCTCTTATGAAAACGAATAATGCCCTTCCAAGGAGAAACTTTCAACATAACCCGATCCCCAGCCTCGAACACGATTGGCCTTCGCCTTTTGTCCGCATAGGACTTTTGACGATCCTGAGCGGCCATCATAAACGCCTTAATTTTATCGACCTTCTCAGTCGTAGCGTCAACTACCTCCAAACTACCCAACTGTTTCTTTCCAATGGAACCCCAACAAACTGGAGTCCTACACCTCCTACCATACAACATCTCAAACGGTGGCATCCTAATCGTGGCGTGATAACTGTTATTATATGAGAACTCTACCAATGGTAAGTGACGATCCCAACTACCATCAAAATCGATTACACAGGCCCGCAACATATCCTCAAGAGTCTGAATGGTTCTCTCGGACTGACCATCCGTCTGCAAGTGATAGGCAGTGCTGATGAGGAGTTTGGTGCTCATCTCCTCGTGAAACCTTTTCCAAAACCTGGAGGTAAAATGCGTATCCCTATCTGAAACAATGGATACCGGAACCCCGTGCCTAGAAATGATCTCACGGATAAACACATCGGCCAGCTGCTCAGAATTAAAAATCTCTCAAATCGACAAGAAGTGAGCGCTCTTGGTCAGTCTATCAACGATTACCCAAATGGTGTCGTAATTACCCCTAGGAGTACGAGGAAGTTTAGTCACAAATTCCATGGTAAGATGCTCCCATTTCCACTCATGTATTTCCAACGGCTGAAGTTTCCCATACGGCTTTTGATGCTCGGCCTTAACTTGTAGACACGTCAAACACTTACTCACATACTGAGCCACCTCAAACTTCATCGTAGGCCACCAATAATTCTTCTTCAGGTCTAGGTACATCTTGGTCGCGCCTGGATGAATGGAATGGCGCGACTTGTGCGCTTCATCTAAAATCTTATCTCTGAATCCCCCATACCTTGTTACCCATAAATGCCCATCCTTATACTTTACCCCATTGCCAACGTCTTCCAACAACTTTTTGTGACCCCAAATAAGTTCTGAAATAATCCATTCTACCTGTAACGCTTCATTCTGGACGTTGGCTATTTGTTTCAAAATGTCAGGTTTGAGAATAAGCTGATAGGATTTCACACGAATAGGTTTTGGTCTCTCCTTCCGGCTTAACGCGTAGGTTACCATGTTAGCCTTACTGGGATGGTACATAATCTCCAGATCGTAGTCCTTAATTAACTCCAACCATCTACACTGTCGCATATTTAGTTCCTTTTGCTCGAAGAAATACTTTAAACTCTTATGATCCGTATAGATAACACAACGAACCCCATACCAATAATGCCTCCACAACTTAAGTGCAAACACAACCGCCGCCAGCTCCAAGTCGTGAGTAGGATAATTCGCCTCATGAGGCTTCAACTGCCCTGAGGCATAAGCGATGACTCGACCTCGCTGCATCAAAACACACCCAAGCCCCTGATAAGAGGCATTAGAATAAACCACAAGGTCATCGGTGCCATCGAGTAAAGCTAAAATCGAGGCATGCGTCAACCTGTTCTTCAACTCGAGAAAAGCCTCCTCCTGCTCAGTACCCCAAACGAACTTAACACTCTTTTTAGTCAACTTGGTCAGTGAAGAAGCATTTTCAAAAAATCGGGAATAAAGCGGCGGTAATACCCCACCAAACCCAAAAAAATTACGGATTTTAGATGGAGACTTAGGAGACTCCCATTCATTCACGGCTTCCACCTTTGTAGGGTCAACCAGAATACCACTCGGGTTAATAACATGACCCAAGAATTGAACCTCACGTAACTAAAAGGAACACTTAGAAAATTTCGCATACAATTTGTTCTTCCGCAGGGCCTCCAGCACTTCCATGAGATGACCGGCGTGATCGGATTCACTTTTATAGTACACAAGAATGTCGTCGATGAACACAATAACCGAATGATCGAGCATCATCCTACACACTTGGTTCATAAGGTCCATGAACGCAGCCGGTGCGTTGGTCAAACCGAATGACATCATAAGAAATTCATAATGCCCATAACGAGTGCGGAAGGAGGTCTTAGGAATATCCTCCTCCCGAATTTTCAGCTGATGATACCCAGACCTAAGGTCGATCTTCGAGAACCAACTAGCTCCTTGGAGCTGATCAAATAAGTCGTCGATCCTCGGGAGAGGGTACCGATTCTTAACGATGAGCTTATTCAATTCACGGTAGTCAATGCACATTCGCATGCTACCGTCCTTCTTCTTAACGAACAGGACCGGGGCACCCCAAGGTGAGATGCTTGGTCGAATAAAGCCCTTATCAATCAAGACTTACAACTGAGCCATAAGTTCTTTCATTTCATTCAGCGCTAGGCGGTATGGAGCTCGGGCAACGGGTTTTGCGCCCGGCACAAGGTCTATCTGGAATTCGACCTCGCGGTCCGGCGACACATCTGACAAATCATCAGGAAATACATCCAGGAAATCCCGAACAATAGGAACATCACCAACGGTAGCCACCTCGGTATTTATGTTTATAGCATACGCCAGATATGCCCCGCACCCCCGCTGCATCAATTTTCCCGCCTTAAGCATGGATATAATATGTGGCGTCGCAACATTCTGATCACCGAAGACCGTAATTTGAGTCCCATCCGGGGTCCTTAAACGAAAGAGTTTCTGACCATAAATGATCTGAGCATCAACACTCGCAAGCCAATCCATCCCGAGCACCACATCGAAACAACCACCGGCATCAAATACGACCGCACCGGAAATCTATACCCAGACAACTCGATGGAACAACCCTGAATAGCCCTAGACACGGACACGGATTTTCCTACGGCGAACTCAACCTCAAACACATTGACTACGCTCTCGGGTGATTTATTCAACGAGGAAAAGAAAGCGGTAGACAAAAAACTTCTACTAGCGCCCGAATCAAATAAAACTGACGCCTGTAACTCATCAAGTAGAAAAGTACCTGGGACGATATTATACTACTGCTTAGCTACACGGTCAACACATACGATTTCAAAGGAACAATAAATTATAAAGGTGGAATGAAAACTAAATAAGGAAAAGTACCTAAAACGACATCCGCATCATCCTTCACCTCCTTTTTGGAGATGTTGAAGGCCCTTGCCCTGACCTTCGGCTTCTCTTCCATCTTCCCTCTTGAGGAAGTCCCCTGACCGGACTCACCCACCTAACTAGTAGGACAGTTTGATGACAAGTGACCGGAACCCTTACAGCGGAAACAACTCAGAGTCAGACACTCGTAATGGGGGTGCCCAACTTTATCGCAACGAAAACAGGTGTCGGACCCACTCTTACAGTCCCCCTTGTGTAGTTTGCCGCACTTCTTGCAATTACTGAATGCCGCATCCCTCCTAAACTCAGAAGTCTCAGTCTTCACCCTTTTCCCAGACGAACTAAAATTGTTTCCCCCGGGCCGCTTACCATACGAATTAGTGTTCCAAGTCTTCCTAGCCTCGGTCGGCGGTAACTTCTCCCTCTGATCATACAATGTACCTGCCAAGCTAACCACCGAGTGAAAGGAGTTCATGTCGGTGGTCACCACACCCCTACGAATATCCACCGGGAGGCCCTTCACATACTTCTTAATCATTTTTGCCTCAGGGGTAACCAGATTGGGACATAAGCGAGCCATCTTGTTGAACTTTGTGGTGTATTCCCGATGTGTCATACTACCCGCCTCCAAGGTCAAGAATTCATGTTCAATTTTATCCAATTCGTGCGGAGGACTAAACTGATCGAGAACCAACTTCTTCAATCCATCCCATGTCATCCTCCTAATCAACCGATCACCCATAGCCTGCACCAGATTATCCCACCAACATAATGCCTCGGAACGAAACGAGGCGGTAGCATAAGTGACCATGTCATCTCCCTTGCACTTACTAACCCTCAGAACAGCCTCCATCTCTCTCACCCACTGATGAGCTGCCAAAGCATCTTTAGTACCATCGAAAGAAGGAGGGTCACACTTTTTGAAGTCCCCATACGAACAACCCCGAGTAGATACACTAATAGTCCGAACCTCGTCCTTATCCCCACTCGGTACATACACCTCTTCCTCTTCCTCGACCTACGTCACCTTACATTTCTTCCCTTTATCCGAACCTTTACCAACCAATGACTCTTCCATGGCCCTAACGACCTCAAAAACGATCTCGGGAATGGCGCTATGGAGCACCTGGTAAACCTCGTCGACGATAGCCGCGTGCATAGCAGGATCTAAGGCGGGGTTATTGTAACGCCCTGAAATTCGATTGGTAAACTAGGATCGTGAAATCATCGGAAACTATAGACTTTGGGATTTTGGACGATAAGTTCGGAACCCATATCATTGGAAAAATCTGCTTTTATCATTTAAAATGTTTATTTTATAAAACGACATTTACGCCTGAAAAATATTAATTTTTATGCTTTCGAAAAATTAAATGTTCTTATTTAAAAAGATTTCAAATAATTATTCGGAAAATGGTTTTATAAAAGTTTTGCTGAAAAAGTTTTAGTTTGTTTAAAAACTTATGAACTCGACTAGTCTTGACCCGTCGGTAGCCTAAACCCGAACCCGAGTCACCCGAGTATTTAAGCGGAAAATCAAGTATTCTTACACCATCTCTTTCATTTCCACCAACACTTCCCACCCAAACACTCTCATTCTAGAGAGAGAAACTAGAGAGAGAAAGTCTTCAAACTTCAAATCCGAGTCCACAAATCTGTTTGTTGTTATTCTTGGTAAGATCTTCTTGAAAATCATCCATTTTCATAACCATTTTCGGCCTCAAATCGAGCAAAAACACCCACTTTCGTTTCTAGAGTTTTCGGGTCAAAAACCGTCTTGTTTTGGTGTCAAAATGCAGGCTTTTGTGTTTAAAATCACTAGGAATCGATAGCCCTTTCAATCCCGAGCATTTCCATGTCAAAAACTTCGATTTTGGGTCAAAAATCTGGAAAATCTGAAAAACCCGTAGGTTTCTCCGTCGCCCAGCTTGAAGGAGTCGAATCAGACTCATTCGATCGAACCAGTCGATCGAATCAGTCCAGTCGATCGAATCAGTTCAGTCGATCGAATAGGAAAGCAACCGAATGGTCTCCAACTCATTCGACCGAATGAGTTTCGTATTCGATCGAACGAGTGTCTATTCGATCGAACAAGTTCCATGTTCGACCGAACGAGTTTTTCCAACTGGTTCGACCAAATGTGTTTCTAGTTCGATCGAGTGTGCCACAGATTCGATCGAATGTGTGTCTATTCGATCGAACGTGTTCCTATTCGATCGAATCAAGCCAGAACCAAGCTGTTTCGTCTTTAAAACCCAGTTTTTGCTCGAGGCCGCGTAAGCTCGTTTTCTTAGACTTATAGCACGTTGTTAACCTTATATTTATGTTCAACTCTAGGCTAAGGAGATCTATTGTAGCACCATCCTAACCCGAGATCAAGGTGAGTTCATAGCCCCTATTTAAGCTTTTCAAAACTATGGGGTGGAAACATGGTAACTTTACACGTTTGGATAAAAATCATTTATGCAAACACTCTTTAAACTATAAACTTTGGAAATCTATGAACATGGGGAAAACCCATCAACTTATGGAGATCTAAGAACATTGGAAATCAATGAGTATGGGAAATTCTATGAACATTGACATCATGGGAAATGGGAATCATATTCATATCATCATAGTCATTGTGTCAGCATGGAAATCTAGAGATCAAAGCATCATGAGTTGAATTGGACGCGAGAGTTTATTCTACTCTCGGTAGAACTCGCGACCATGAGTGGCATTCTATTCTCGGTGGCACTCGTAACTCATGGGATTTCATACTAGTCTCGGTGAAATCCATAACTCTTGAGGACCTATACTAGTCTCGGTAGGGACCAAGGGAACCCAGGATTCTTTGGGGAGTCTATCCTACTCTCGGTAGAACCTAGCTGAGTCCTGGATGACAAGAACGAGGTAGTCTTGGTTTAAGTCTTGCGTGGGATCAATCAAGTCTTGTGTGATCATTGAGTTTCATCTTCATTCATCATCATCATCATTTATTCACCATCATCTTGGATACTAGAAAACTGTGGGATCTTGGTGTTGGTTTATCTAGTAAACTTAGCATGCTCAAATCTATATGTCCTCATTTATGCTTAACTGCTATGTGCTACATGTATCGTTGGGAGACCACAAATCTTTGAGTAATCTTATCACAAACGACTCTAATGGGAGAATAATAAGCCCGCTGAGAGTCCAGGAGAACATTTCATGTTTTACTTACTACAAAAACCTCTTTGGGAAAACCAAGAGCCCTTTTCTTACAAACCATCTTAAAACCGGGTATTATATCCAAACATAGTAGTATAAGTTGTAGGAGTGGTGGGTTAGCCGCAGGTACACCCTATATATAAACCCCTACAACCTATACTAGTATGTTTGTGTATAAACTCTTTTTCTTTAAACCTATGAATTCACTCATCTACTTTATGTAGTTGACAGTTTGTTACATGTTTTCAGGAAATAATGCAGCAAGAAATCCCTAGCAAGTTTAGAGGCCTTAGAGATATGAAGGCTAGTCTAGGAGTTGTTTGGAAACTTGATATTTTGTATTAAAACAGTTTGTTTCATGTTACCTGGATGGTGTAATATTTGACATTTTGGTTATGTTTATGCATTTAGACTTTTATACTATTGTGCTCAACAATCACGACTTAGTCGCCGCGCCTCGATTATTCCGCCATCACGATCGGGGTGTGACAGATTGGTATCAGAGCCAGTGGTTATAGGGAATTAGGAAACCGACCTAGACTATAACCTAGGATCCTTGACTCTAGATAGCTCATGCATCACAATCACATGTCTACACTTATATACGTGCTGCGTGCTTATGTGTTGTATATTAACTGTTAATCTCTTGAGCCATGTCATTCTGTGTTCTTGGTATAATCTATGTCCTCTATTCTTAATCTTTGGCGTGTCATCGATTCTATCTAACGCTCGTTTTTTTTTTCGTTTTGTCAAGAATGCCTCCCAGACGTGCACCCGCCCCCTTGGACTCCGCTGATCTAGCCAACCTTATAGCCCAGCAGATCGCGGCTGTGTTACCAGGCATGGTAACAGCCATCAGCCAGGGGCTGAGGCAAGAAGGAACCTCTGGGGCCAACCAAATTCCAGCTCAGAACGCAAATGAACCAGCAAATAAGCCATACAAGGACTTCATGGCTACCAAACCCACCAGCTTCAGCGGTTCAGAAGGCGCCGTTGGTCTCCTCCAGTGGATCGAAAAGATGGAGGCTGCCTTTGTTATTAGCTCGTGCCCTGAGACACTGAAGGTCACGCACGCGGCAAGCATGTTGTCTAAACGCGCGCTGACCTGGTGGAACAACGAGATAAGAACCCGCGGGCGTGAGGCTGCCTTGGCCATGACCTGGTCGGAATTCGTAGCTTTGGTTACCCGCGAGTTCGTACCTCGCAGTGAGGTGCAGAAACTTGAAGCTGAGTTTTGGGTGCACAGAATGACGGGCGCTGATCACCAAGGGTACACGGAGCGTTTTCACGAGCTCTCCCTTCTCGTACCACACTTGGTCACCCCTCCCTCCCGGGCTATTGAGCTTTACATCAATGGCCTACCTGACACTGTCCGTGGAATCGTTATCGGGGCTGACCCATCAACCCTACAAGCGGCCATTGAACTAGCTGCCCGACTGACCCAGGACCAGGTTAAGACTGGGGTCCTAGCCAAAGGTACGGGCAAGGCCGCCGAGGGCTCATCCAAAAAGATCAACCGCATCAAAAAGCGTAAGGCTAGCAGTTACGCGATGGTTACTCCCGCAACCCCAATCAGCTCTGTCGCACCTGCTCCCACCCCTTCTGGAAGGCCAAAGAGGGAGTACACTGGGGTTCACCCCATGTGCGGCACTTGCCAATTTCATCACCCTGCCGGAACCCCGTGCTGGAAATGCACGAACTGTGGGCGTTTGGGGCACCTAGCGGAACGCTGCAGATTTCAAGGTAATCAACTGGCAATACAGAGCAGCAGTTCCCAACCCAGCAACACTCGAGGCTGTTTCGAGTGTGGAGCCACGGACCACTTCAAGAGCAGGTGTCCTCGTCTTGCAAATCTTCCTCCGGCCCGAGGCCGAGCCTTTACTATTGGCGCTGCTGAAGCTCGCCAAAATCCTGACGTCATTACTGGTACGTTCATTCTCAACAATCTCTGGGTTTCTATTCTATTTGATACGGGTGCAGATAGAAGTTTTATTTCTAGCGCATTGGTCCCATTGCTTAATCTAGGAACCTCTGTCTTAGACCCCGCTTTCTCTGTCGAATTGGCAAACGGAGAGTCTACCCAAGTGAACGAAATCGTTCGCAATTGCACGCTTACGTTTGATCAGACGCCTCTTAGCATTGACCTCATCCCTATGCAATTAGGAAGTTTCGATGTAATTGTTGGGATGGATTGGTTGTCCATCAACCACGCGGAAGTGGTGTGTGCTGAGAAGCTCATTCGCGTTCCTTGTTCTTCTGGCGAGTCCATAATTATTCAAGGAGAAAGATCAGGTAGATGTCTGAAATTAATCTCCTGCTTTAAAGCTCGGCGATGCCTTCGAAAGAAGTGTCTCGCCTTCCTAGCTCATGTCTCCATCAAGAAATCTTTGGGGAAGAAGCTCTCTGATGTCCCCGTCGTGCGTGAATTTCCAGACGTTTTTCCTAAAGACTTACCCGGACTACCTCCTAGCCGACAAGTCGAATTCCGCATCGAATTAGTTCCCGGTGCAACCCCCGTGGCAAAATCTCCGTATCGTTTGGCTCCGTCAGAAATGCAGGAATTATCGAGCCAGCTACAGGAACTACTAGACAAGGGTTTTATTCGCCCTAGTTCATCTCCATGGGGAGCTCCAGTCCTCTTCGTCAAGAAGAAGGACGGATCTTTCCGGATGTGCATAGACTATCGTGAGCTTAACAAACTCACGGTCAAGAATCGGTATCCATTACCAAGGATTGACGATCTTTTCGACCAGCTGCAAGGAGCCACTTACTTTTCCAAGATCGACCTACGCTCAGGTTATCACCAAGTACGCGTCATGGAGGACGACATCGCGAAAACCGCTTTCAGAACTCGTTATGGACACTACGAGTTCCTAGTCATGCCTTTTGGTTTGACGAATGCCCCTGCGGTGTTCATGGATCTCATGAATCGCGTTTGTCGTCCATACCTGGACCAGTTTGTTATCGTCTTCATTGACGATATTCTCGTTTATTCCCGCTCTAAAGCCGACCATGAGCTTCATCTCAGGCTTACCTTGGATCTGCTGAGGAAAGAGCAACTCTACGCCAAATTCTCCAAATGCGAATTCTGGCTAAGGGAAATTCAATTCTTAGGTCACATCATTAACAAGGAAGGCATTCATGTCGACCCTGCCAAGATTGAAGCCATCAAAAATTGGGGAGCGCCTACAACGCCAACCGAAATTCGTTCATTTCTTGGTTTAGCTGGGTACTACCGTCGATTCATCTCGAACTTTTCAAAGATCGTATTGCCTCTCACAATGTTAACTCAAAAAGGGGAACCGTTCATTTGGAGCCAAGAGCAGGAAGAGGCTTTCCAAACATTGAAACATAAACTCTGTCATGCACCAATCCTGTCACTTCCTGAGGGTAACGATGATTTTGTTGTTTATTGCGACGCCTCGAGCCAAGGTCTAGGCTGCGTCTTAATGCAACGCGGTAAGGTCATCGCTTACGCCTCGCGTCAACTCAAGAGTCATGAGAGGAATTATGTCACTCATGACTTGGAATTGGGTGCTGTGGTCTTTGCCTTAAAAATATGGAGACACTACCTATACGGTACGAAATGTGTCATCTTCACCGACCACAAGAGCCTACAACACATCCTCAATCAAAGGGAGCTAAACATGCGACAACGTCGATGGGTTGAACTCCTAAGTGACTATGACTGCGAAATCCGCTACCACCCTGGAAAGGCTAACGTAGTGGCTGACGCGTTAAGTCGCAAGGAAAGGACCCAGTTGCATGCGATCCGTATTCAGTCCAATCTTCCCTCCATGGTTCTTGAAGCTCAAAAGCAAGCGATTGCTGGTGGTGATCTCAAAAATATGCTATCTTGCGGTGCCGAACGGAAGTTTGAAACCAAGTCTGATGGTATACTTTACTACTTAAATCGCATGTGGATTCCAAACTCTGAACCACTTCGAGAACTCATCCTGAACGAAGCGCACAAATCCAGATACTCTATTCACCCAGGCAGTGATAAAATGTATCAGAATCTCAAGTCTCACTTCTGGTGGCCGGGTATGAAGAAAGTCATAGCTTTGTACGTCGGTAGATGTCTAACATGCTCGCGGATCAAGACTGAACATCAGAGACCATCTGGCCTGCTACAGCAACCGATCATACCGCAGTGGAAGTGGGACGAAGTCGCTATGGACTTCATTACCAAACTCCCGCGGACACCCAGCGGTTATGACACGATTTGGGTTATCGTGGATTACTTGACCAAGTCTGCCCATTTTCTCCCTGTCCGCGAGGACTACACTACGGAGAAGCTGGCGCGGATTTACATTCGTGAGATCGTAACCCGTCACGGTGTGCCTAAGGGCATCACGTCTGACCGTGACCCCTCTTTTGCGTCAAGGTTCTGGAAGTCATTTCAGAAAGCCTTTGGGACAAGTGTGAAACTTAGCTCTGCCTATCATCCTGAAACGGACGGTCAGAGCGAAAGGACCATACAAACCCTGGAGGATATGCTCAGAGCCTGTATCCTTGAATTCGGTAGTAGCTGGGAGACTCACCTTCCTCTTGCAGAGTTCTCATACAATAACAGCTATCATGCTACCATCAAATGCGCACCATTCGAGGCACTCTATGGCAGGAAATGTCGTTCTCCACTGTGTTGGTCCGAGACCGGAGATTCTCAAATCCTCGGCCCGGAACTGATACAGGAAACCACTGACAGTATCGCCATCATCCAGCAAAGACTTAAGGACGCCCGCTGTCGACACAAGTATTACGCTGACAAACGCCGCAAACCTCTGGAGTTCCAAATAGGCGATCGCGTAATGCTCAAAGTTTCCCCCTGGAAGGGCATTGTTCGCTTCGGGAAAAAAGGGAAAGTTTGCTCCAAGGTACGTAGGACCTTTCAAGATCATCGAAAAGGTCGGACCCGTAGCCTATCGCTTGGAATTGCCTCCAGAACTCAGCCGTGTTCACAACGTTTTTCATGTGTCGCAACTCAAAAAGTGCCTCGTTGACGAGACCGCTCAAATCCCGATCGACACGGTTCGCATCGACGACAAACTACACTTTGTTGAGGAACCTGTCGAGATCCTAGATCGAGAAGTCAAAAGGACTAAGCGAAGCCGGATACCCATAGTCAAGGTACGTTGGAACAACCATCGTGGACCCGAGTTCACATGGGAGCGAGAGGTTAAGATGAAGGAGGAATACCCTCATCTGTTCGCATAGTCATCATCTTTGTAATTCTAGAAATCTTGGAGTCTATGTAATCGTAATCATGTAATCAGGGACCAATATCAATCAATGAAGTATCATGTTGTTCCTATTTGCTTATAAATATTCTCTTATTTGCATAACACCAAGTTTGGCTACCCATGACTCGTGCTGGAAAACACAAGTTGTGCATACTTAATCATGTAAACATTGGGGTAAACTATGTATCATTGAGCCAAAATTTGTCATCATTCTAGCATTCATGAAGCATGGTTGTGGGTGTGTGTGTGGTGTCGTGTCGATTTTTCTAGCCGCACACAATGGAGTTTATACATTGATACAAGGTGAACTCGTAATTATAGTCCGGAATATAATTACATCAAGTTCACAGGTGTATACGTGTATAAACAATATGCTATTGTGTAACTATGAGTCATGAACTCAAGCTTCGTGTAGGGAATTAATCAATGAATGTTGAAGGAGTGGTGGGTTAGCCGCTGGTACACCCTATACATAAACCCCTTCGGCACAAGTTGATTATGTCTGAAGCGAGACTTGGAATTAGGGACTCATAGTTAGCGTGGCAGCTGTGAGGCGTTAAATTCAAGAGTTATTGAGGGAATTATTCATTGGAGATTGAAGGAGTGGTGGGTTAGCCGCTGGTACACCCTATATATAAACCCCTTCAATCCGAAATGAATATGTCTGATGTAAAGCTTGAAGGTGATGCCTTGTAGTGGAAAATAGTGTGTCGTCCTGTGTGTCATTGAACTAATAGGAGTCGAAAGAAACACCCAAGTGGAGTTGAGGGAGTGGTGGGTTAGCCGCTGGTACACCCTATATATAAACCCCTTCAACTTGATTTGGGTGGTATCCAAGACGAAAATTAGGGGTAGTGGCGCATAGTGGTCATCATGGGATCATTTGATCTAAAACATCATTGCATCAACTATACTAAGTTCTAAATTTCGGGACGAAATTCCTCTAAATTGGGGAGAATGTAACGCCCTGAAATTCGATTGGTAAACTAGGATCGTGAAATCATCGGAAACTATAGACTTTGGGATTTTGGACGATAAGTTCAGAACCCATATCATTGGAAAAATCTGCTTTTATCATTTAAAATGTTTATTTTATAAAACGACATTTACGCCTGAAAAATATTAATTTTTATGCTTTCGAAAAATTAAATGTTCTTATTTAAAAAGATTTCAAATAATTATTCGGAAAATGGTTTTATAAAAGTTTTGCTGAAAAAGTTTTAGTTTGTTTAAAAACTTATGAACTCGACTAGTCTTGACCCGTCGGTAGCCTAAACCCGAACCCGAGTCACCCGAGTATTTAAGCGGAAAATCAAGTATTCTTACACCATCTCTTTCATTTCCACCAACACTTCCCACCCAAACACTCTCATTCTAGAGAGAGAAACTAGAGAGAGAAAGTCTTCAAACTTCAAATCCGAGTCCACAAATCTGTTTGTTGTTATTCTTGGTAAGATCTTCTTGAAAATCATCCATTTTCATAACCATTTTCGGCCTCAAATCGAGCAAAAACACCCACTTTCGTTTCTAGAGTTTTCGGGTCAAAAACCGTCTTGTTTTGGTGTCAAAATGCAGGCTTTTGTGTTTAAAATCACTAGGAATCGATAGCCCTTTCAATCCCGAGCATTTCCATGTCAAAAACTTCGATTTTGGGTCAAAAATCTGGAAAATCTGAAAAACCCGTAGGTTTCTCCGTCGCCCAGCTTGAAGGAGTCGAATCAGACTCATTCGATCGAACCAGTCGATCGAATCAGTCCAGTCGATCGAATCAGTTCAGTCGATCGAATAGGAAAGCAACCGAATGGTCTCCAACTCATTCGACCGAATGAGTTTCGTATTCGATCGAACGAGTGTCTATTCGATCGAACAAGTTCCATGTTCGACCGAACGAGTTTTTCCAACTGGTTCGACCAAATGTGTTTCTAGTTCGATCGAGTGTGCCACAGATTCGATCGAATGTGTGTCTATTCGATCGAACGTGTTCCTATTCGATCGAATCAAGCCAGAACCAAGCTGTTTCGTCTTTAAAACCCAGTTTTTGCTCGAGGCCGCGTAAGCTCGTTTTCTTAGACTTATAGCACGTTGTTAACCTTATATTTATGTTCAACTCTAGGCTAAGGAGATCTATTGTAGCACCATCCTAACCCGAGATCAAGGTGAGTTCATAGCCCCTATTTAAGCTTTTCAAAACTATGGGGTGGAAACATGGTAACTTTACACGTTTGGATAAAAATCATTTATGCAAACACTCTTTAAACTATAAACTTTGGAAATCTATGAACATGGGGAAAACCCATCAACTTATGGAGATCTAAGAACATTGGAAATCAATGAGTATGGGAAATTCTATGAACATTGACATCATGGGAAATGGGAATCATATTCATATCATCATAGTCATTGTGTCAGCATGGAAATCTAGAGATCAAAGCATCATGAGTTGAATTGGACGCGAGAGTTTATTCTACTCTCGGTAGAACTCGCGACCATGAGTGGCATTCTATTCTCGGTGGCACTCGTAACTCATGGGATTTCATACTAGTCTCGGTGAAATCCATAACTCTTGAGGACCTATACTAGTCTCGGTAGGGACCAAGGGAACCCAGGATTCTTTGGGGAGTCTATCCTACTCTCGGTAGAACCTAGCTGAGTCCTGGATGACAAGAACGAGGTAGTCTTGGTTTAAGTCTTGCGTGGGATCAATCAAGTCTTGTGTGATCATTGAGTTTCATCTTCATTCATCATCATCATCATTTATTCACCATCATCTTGGATACTAGAAAACTGTGGGATCTTGGTGTTGGTTTATCTAGTAAACTTAGCATGCTCAAATCTATATGTCCTCATTTATGCTTAACTGCTATGTGCTACATGTATCGTTGGGAGACCACAAATCTTTGAGTAATCTTATCACAAACGACTCTAATGGGAGAATAATAAGCCCGCTGAGAGTCCAGGAGAACATTTCATGTTTTACTTACTACAAAAACCTCTTTGGGAAAACCAAGAGCCCTTTTCTTACAAACCATCTTAAAACCGGGTATTATATCCAAACATAGTAGTATAAGTTGTAGGAGTGGTGGGTTAGCCGCAGGTACACCCTATATATAAACCCCTACAACCTATACTAGTATGTTTGTGTATAAACTCTTTTTCTTTAAACCTATGAATTCACTCATCTACTTTATGTAGTTGACAGTTTGTTACATGTTTTCAGGAAATAATGCAGCAAGAAATCCCTAGCAAGTTTAGAGGCCTTAGAGAGATGAAGGCTAGTCTAGGAGTTGTTTGGAAACTTGATATTTTGTATTAAAACAGTTTGTTTCATGTTACCTGGATGGTGTAATATTTGACATTTTGGTTATGTTTATGCATTTAGACTTTTATACTATTGTGCTCAACAATCACGACTTAGTCGCCGCGCCTCGATTATTCCGCCATCACGATCGGGGTGTGACAGTTATCCCCCTCCTCATGAATCGGGGTCTCTTCCCGCTGGGGAGTAGGAATCTCTCTATCGGCTTCGGCACGTGGCTTACGACCACGGCCGCGAACACTAGGACCACCTCTCTTAGCAGCTAGAGTATTAACCATGACTTATCCCTACAAAGACAGAATTATAACACGGCAAGTACAAGTGGTAATTAGAACATGTAAGGTAAGGGTAAACTGCTAATGACGTTGATCAAGTGTAATTAGTCATTTACTTTACCCGCCCATCCTAACCACCCCATGCCCCTAACCACGTTAGCCTTCTATCTAACACTTAAACAGTTAATCACATACCGAAAACTTTTAAATTCAAAGGAATGACTAAATAATAAAAAGTCACCTCTTAGCGTGCAGCTACTCGCGGTGGGCATACGTGTATCTTTGCTTACAATTCGAGTCCTAGCATTCGGGGATGCTCGGATCCCTCGAACCAAGGCTCTGATACCAACTTGTAAGGCCCCGAACCCCGGGGACCCCACAGTTGCTAATCATACTAAACACTTATAAAATATTCAAACTAAAAAAAATTCAATCGTTCCATTAAGCAACCAATTTCAAAGTAAAATTCAGCGGAAAACGTAAATAATAAAATAAGTTCCCAAAACCCGGGAATTTTGCCCAAAACCAACTTAATTATCTTTAATAAAAATTTTTAAAAGGAAATGTTTAATAATAAAGTCTTCAAATCCCGTATGCCCTTCACCATCCAAGTAGCTTCGTGCACGTCCAAGCTATAAGGCATCCTCTTCCTAACCTGAAACTCACACTAACATGCACACAAAGTCAGCTTAAGTTGAGTGAGTTCAAGTTTTAAATAAGTAACAAAAGTCTTAATAATCATTTCAACGGTTTTAAAACTGTAAATGGAAATACATCAGTTAGGTCATCACATTTAATAAATAATCATCGTTACGCATGAACATCTCTATACGTGCATTCCTATATATATAAATAAATATATATATATATATATGACATTCAATAATAACATTCAGAGACGAGAAAACATACAACCCCAACACGTAACACTCCATTCAACCCATGCAAACACGAAGTAGGAATACGTAACATTCCGTAGTCGATAACGACTACAACATTCGCCAAATATTGGCCATACAATAATAATATACATACACACATTCTATAACATTCCAAGGCCTACCAATACTAGCAAGCCTATGCAAAATAGTTTAAAACATTTCATCAATCAAAATCGCTTAGGTGTGCATACTAGCCCAAATCTTATAAAGAGTTAAACGGGGCATCAAGAACTCACCTGAAATCAACCGAACACCTGTAACGAGCTAGAAAATCCCTAAGTGCACACTCACAAGTAAGGACCTGTAAATTGTACACAACGCGTCACTAAACTAGACCGTAAGAACACACTTGCCTAATGTGCCGTTCAAGCCCAACACTTTGGCCCGAGGCCCAACAACTTGGCCCGAGGCCCAACCCATACCCAATTACTTTACCTCAGCTCCTAAAACCTTTCAATTAACCAAATCCACTCTTCGATCATGGTCGGGGCTAACCATGATGCACAACTCACCTGCCGGTAATCAAATCGAGTCGAATACGCGCGTAATAAATCATAAAACCAATTTCCAAACAAATCGGCCCCAAATGGACCAAATTCCCATCTTAACCTTTTCATACATCATAATTATGTAACCCGAGTTGATAGGGTTGACGGTTCCTTTTTACAACTGTCAATATAACATTTAAACGACAATTCGCGCACCGCCGACTCGATTGACCAATCACCAACCAAATCAGCCCCGAGTGTAAAAAAAATAATTTTCCCACAGCCCTTAAACTCCCCTAGGGCGATGCAAACAGATTCAGTTGGTCATTCAATCGATTAACGCATCAAACTCAACAATTGACAATTCTACACCCGATAAACCCTAGTTTTCGAACTAAAATCGATTGACCGACCTAAACACCTCCAATGGCCACGAAATTTTAATATGATGTAAATGCCATACCTGGGAATCTTTCTACACCAGAAACTCTAATTTTTTATCCACGGGAAGTGGGTCAATTGCACTTTGGCCGAAATCTGTCCAACGAAAAGTATCCGCAAAATTGAGCATCAAAACGATTAGGAGTGAACGAAAAGAGTGTTGGGGATTGTAGTACATACCTTGAACTACTTCTAAGTGCCTTGGAATCGCTCAAAAAGTCAAAGCAAAGAAGGGGGGGCTGTTCTTCGGCCGATCGCTACAGTGGGTAGGGTTAGGGTTAACCTTTTGTTTTATGATATAAAACAGAAGTTACATCCAAGTCCCTCCAATTTGAAGTGTAAGGAAAAATGGGAGGAAAAGTTAAGTTCTTTAACGTACCGGGATGACGTAAAGGCTTCCGAGAAACGTCGGTTAAGTCCCGAGAGTTATACATACTTTACACGCGCTAAATCATTAAACCGGAAGTTGACGGGTGTTATATCTTACGCCCCATGAAGTTCAAAATCCTTTTGAATTTCGGGAATCATTGTTCCCAACATGAGGCAAGAAACTTGCACCGAATCCTCATTGTGCTTAACCCAATTGTTATGGTCTTCGGCATCGTCAATGCTAGGTTCATCAGGAATAGGCTCATTTATTACGTAGTGTTTCTTTTCTTGCTTGAGAACGATTCTCAAGTTTCCATACGAATCCATAAAGTTGGTATAGTTTAAACGATCCTTATCAAGAATAGATCTTAGTGATAGGTTATTAACGGGTGGAATATCAACGTTAGGTGGATTGTTGATTGCGGCCATCTACAAATATAACAAAGCTCAATTTTAGTATTTTCGATATCAATTACTTTTAATCGTTAATACCCTTTATGTCTCCAAGACAATTAATGATTAAAATCTAGAACCCAATGTTACATTCAAATAGTAGTTAGGTGACCTTTATCATACTATTTAAATTAACAAGGTAGTCAACGTTTGACGATTGCAACCCTTTGCAACTTTTAGTTTTATGGGATCGGTTAAAACATCTTATGTTTAGTTGGTATGTTTAATCCCATCAACACCATTGTACACCATGCTTCGGTGACCCTATTCACATATTTTCCAATTTAAGTCGTCCTACTTATGCACACATGTGAGTTTACACATACTAGTGGTTAGGTAACCTTTATCCCACAAATATGATAAACCCACCTCAAACTCACAAGTTTCCTCCAACATGGTTAGGTGACCTTTATCCCATATCGAGTTCCCAAGTGATTCGAGTGTTGTATAAAAGGATGGTGTTCGACTTATTTTATAAAAGGGTTTTTTTAGTTTTCTAAATTCTAGATTGGAAAACCTTTTATGTACCTAGCATTTGCATGCATTCAAATGTACGGTACTTAGTTGAAAAACCCATTTTCAAAGTTCCTATTAACAAAACCCATTTTATTGTGAAATCATTAGCCCTTAATAAAACCAATTGATTACCTAACGATTTCTAAGGAACCAATTTTATGCTAGTTGTTGATTTTAAGTAGTTAGTAGACCATATTGCAATAACACAAATAAAAGAAAATCAACCATGCAAGCATAAAACATACAACCACAAGTTCATAGCCATAGCCTCCTAATATTGACTACACTTGTTGATCGAAGACAAGTGTGTCAAAAAGGTCTTTCCTAAGGACCCGAAAGGACATAATCTTGTGTCGGTGAACTCCCACTTGATCCCGCATCCAAATGCTCCAAGTGTTCACCCCCGTGTTGTGGTCTCCACTTTATTTGGGCTTCCATCCTTGCATCTTCTTTTACAAAATATGTCCTAATACATGTTTCTAGTAAAAGAAATGCATCTAATCTACTTATTATTACAAACCAAATTAATGAATAAATAGATTACAAACCCAAATAAATATTACAACAATATCGAATGAACAAACAACCACTTGAATGAACAAACACATCAACACAATCATTCAACCAAACACAAGGCCATGGCTAGGTTATGAACATCTATTACACATCCAAATATGCAATAATCCAAGACCCAAAATTGGTTCCCCTTTGGCCTAAAACTTTCGGCCCAAACTTGACCAAACCGAAAGTTCCGGGTTTTGTCCAAACAACACAATCAATCATCCAAATGACTTAGTTTTTCAAGATTACCACATGCATGTAAAGTATAATCTTGAAAACCATGGGGTAACCAAAACCCCTAAAATTTTTGGCCATATGGTAAAACCCCACCATAAACTCGAAAATTTTTGGGTCTAATGAAGCATGCATCCGTATAAGCGGCTCTTGATGCCATTGTTGGGTTTTAACAAGATTATCAAAGTGATAAAACCTTACTTTTACCAAAAACGCAGCTGATAAATGTTTTAAATCTTGTTAGTTTATAGTGTATAAAACCAATTTTATACATCCAAAACCCAAACCATGATCCATATACGAAATACATACTATCAAACACACGCATGTCACTATAAGTTCATGCATTTTAAACTACCTTTCAAGTAAACCAAAACCGGGTGAAGAAAGAGTGATTGAAAGGCAAGAACTTGAATATGGAAGCTCCTCAAGCTAGCATACCCCAAGCCTCCAAAAATACACCTTTGTTTAGCTAGGATTCACTTGAAAAACCAACTCGTCCTTGATGTTCTTCCTTGTGGCCGAAAATGGGAGAGAAAAGGAAGAGAGGAATGTTTTGTTACTTGCAAAATGTTGTAAGAATGAATGAAAGAGAGTTAGGGAGTTAATGGAAGCACCACCCTAGGCACCCACTCACATCCAATGCATGTCTCCACTAAAGAAAACATAATAATATAAAATAAAAGGTGTAAGAGAGTAAAGAGGGGGGGGGGCACCCTCTCACCCGTTTCAAATTTTATATATTTTTTTTCTTTAAATAAGTTTTATATTATAATATAGGTAACATGCTTGGTAACCATTATTCACATATTGTTATTTAACCATCTTAAATAACACTATGGAATGCTCTCTCTCAAAGTATAAATCATCCATATGATTTATTTATTTCACAAGTACAATGTATTTAGAAACCCCTTCCCAAATAACTCAAGTGTTAATATTTGTTTGTTATGATCATATCATATATAAACAAATATTATTGGTGTTTTTCTAGCTTGTTATTGGGTATGACCCGACTTGGATCATAACGTACTAGCCACATCAATAATAATATGTGTCTTGGGCAGACCGAGTCCAACAGTTTGCTTCCCAAATCTTTTTTCTGATTCTTCATACAATCTTTTGATCTCAACTCCACTTTTCAATACCAAATCTATCACTTTTCAATACCCTGTTGAAGATATGCTAGTCATTTCAGCTCTTACCTCTTCTTCTCTTTTCAATCTGTCTACCAGTATCTTTCTTTAGGTTTCCAAAAATAGACTCTGCTCTCTATTATATGTTTCAATCAACTGCTCATGAGGCATGCTTTCAAGTTATGCTTCCGTCATCCCTTTTGTATTAATATATCTTTTAAAGTTTTCACTCTTTCGGGGTCATTGAACCACTCAACAGTTTCTTCCTTCTTCTTTTCTACCTCCTCTCTTTCTTTGTCCAACTTCATTCTTAATCTCCTCTCCCTTTCACAGTCTGTAGTGCATTTTGCATCTTTATGTGAATCCTTCACCATTTGCACTTTTCTTTTCAATTCTTCAAGGGTCAGGTCTATGAGAGAGTTATAATCAAATCCATGCAATTGCAGGAACTTGACATCTTTGTGTTTACTTTTCACTTCTTCATAATCTCTTTTGTCACGAGCTTCTTTTTTAGTTATTTCCTAGTTGGCCTCATCTTCTGAGAGAGCCAGTTAGGATCTAGATCTTATGATGACATCATGTTACTCGTTGATTAGGTATACGATTATGAACAAATACGGTTAAGTATGTGTACTGTGTGTGTGGAGAATGAATTTTGGCAGAGTAACGACTCAGATAAGATTAATAATAGAACTGTACTTTAGGAATAACCTTGCAGGGTATATATAGGAGATGACCTCATTCGTTAAGATAACCTTAACGAATGAGTTACTCATTACATTAAGGACTAACAAATGTGACATTCATTAGTTATACATTTAATCACAGCGAATAGCCCTCATTCGTTATCTCATTCGTTAATCAATATTAGCGAATGAGCTTACAATTAATACGAATGTGTTACATTCGTTACCGGGTAACGAATTTAACTTACAATAGAGCGAATGGGCTTATACAATTACCAAAACATGTATCAACAAACTCCCCCTCGTCTCGAGCTCTTTATTCTTTATTGCTGGAACATCTTCGTCTTCCAGTCCACATAGCTATGAATCTTGTATGCATAACAAACACGAACAACCTTCTGAAACTGCATCGCAAGTTCGTAGTCGTTTACATTAGCAAATCTGATCTGACTAGTAAATAAAGCATCGTTGTCAGACTCAGATAAGTTAAAAAGCCGCATCGGTTCGATCACACGTATGGCACTCGTGTTTGATCTGGTGCCCATACAATAACCGCTTCACCCGTTAGATTATCAGAATACCAGTAGTTGAACGAGGTGAACAAACTCTGAGGGAATATCTTCATCGGTGCCCTCTTCATCGTCTTTGGCAGCTTTACCTGTAAGATCATCTTCCTCCAGCCAGTGCGCTGATCGATCTCGTCTATATACTTGTGAGTCGGCACTTGCGGCTTGAAGAATTTGAAACCATAACGGGTTTGTTGAAGCAGATGAGCAAGAACCACTCAGCCCACTGATCCTTCCCTCGATTCATAAATGGTTTGTTGGCTAGTGTTCTAACATCCCACCTCGGTATAGATAGTATATCGTGTGGGCGCTTGAAATAATAAATACCGTGTTCCCACTTTACGATATAAACCTTAAGCTCAGAATCATATTGCCAAGCTATCAAATCACCTTTGACGGGCTTGTGCTTCTTCATCTGGTACGCAGACGCTCGAGCCTTTGCCAATCTGACTTTCTCCTTTCATGATAACGAAAGGCCTCGATCATCTTGTTCATTCTCTTCACATCATGCTCAAACATACCCTCCAAAGCACGTTTCCGTTTCCTTTCTTAAGCAGACAGGTGACTTGTCTCTGCAGCTTTATTCCATTTCTCGATCTCTTCTCGTAAGCGACGTTCTACTAAAACAAAATGCTCTATAGTGAAGAATGGAATACCTGAGTCATTATTGTTGATAGAATAAAACTCAGGGTACTCCTCAGCAGTAACATCCTCTACCTCTACTTCATCATATTCAGGCACATTCCCGCGTGGAATGCCTGGATTTTTACTTTTCTCAAACTCATTATCAACATCCACACTCTTTCCCAATTCCTCAACCTCCTGTTCATTCAGATCCAGAAGCAGGGCAATTTGTTCTTTAGCCAACAAATGGTCAATAAACTCACCCTCTTCGATCTCATCAGCATTTACAATACTCCTCACAATCCCAACCATACCAACAAAAATAATCCTATTCTCAGGAATCTCATCGATCGGTTTAACTTGAGAATAGTCATTGTAAGGCATAATCTACAACTGATTACCCTCTAATCCACCACCTCTACCAGTCTTAGCCTGATTCCCAGCCGACGGTGCAGAACTACAGCCCGTTTGCTGATCCACACCTCCTGTTCCATCCTGATCATCTTCATCATTCATTAACTTCTTCAACTCGTCATCTTTGCATGTGAGCTGAAGGATGATCTCATCTTGTGGTCCTGGACCACCATCACCACCACCATCACCACCTTCACGCTCAGAGTCAGAATCATCATGAGCCCAACGATCATTAGGTGGCTCTTGATAGTCAATGTTGGCAAGATGACCAATCAAACGTGTATACCTCGGCCGTTCTTGAATGCTTTGACCACGATAATATCTCAATCGTCTCATCGTCTCCACATTCATGTGATCCAGCTTCAACACATCATCTTGATTCTTCAACAACGTAGGTTGTAAATCATTGATCATCATCTGCAAAAATCTCGGATACATGAGAAACTTGTGACGGTTAGTGAGATTCTCCTTCAAGTGATAATAAACCAATTTAGAGAAATTGAATGGTTTATTCAACATTAAGGCAACAAACGCAGACTGAAGCATCACTAGGTACTCATCAAACCACCTTTACGTCCACCGAGACAATGTATCAACACGTGAAGCAAATACATGTATTGTTCAAACAAGTTAGCTTTGTTGTACATTGATTTACCCAAATCACCATTATACTTCACCCGTCCAAACAACCCTTTAATCAAACCTTTGTCAAACTCACACCTATCATCCACCGTATCACGGAAACCCAACGAATCTCTAATAACTCCAACATCAATTTACCACACTTTTATCCTGAATAACCGCTTCAATCTGATTCTCGACCTCATTAAGTCTGGCGGTATTCCAAAAGTCTCGGATAATGCTTTGATAAACAACAGTCCGTGTATATATGGCATAGTAAATCCTGGAGCGTATTAAGAAACTAATCATGCCCCCGATGATCGGTGAGTCTTCAAAGTTTGTCTCCAGAAAAGCACATATGTTATGGCTTTTGTTCCATGATAAAAGCACTAGATCTTGTTCAGATGCAGCTTGATCTTGAGCTTGAGGCCGTTGGTCAGGATTTGCCTTGGGATTATGCTCGGGAACAGGGTTTTGAATGTTCTCGTCTGCTATTACTGGTTAAACAAAAATATAAACATTAGTAAAATATTCATCAATCTTATTTTGATTAACGAATAGATATCTCATTCGTTATGATATATGAAACGAATGAGACATTCATTATACATTAGCTATCTTTCATTCGTTACAAATAACGAATCAAACCCATACGTTAAATCATTCGTTATGAGAACGAATCTGATTTTATTACATTACGAATCAACTCTGATTCGTTATCAGTAGATATCTATTCGTTACTTTTAACGAATCATATAGTCATTTGTTAGCAAGTTAACAAGTCTGTCTATCATTCGTTAAAATAAAAACGAATCTGACTTAGTTAACCAATTTGACTAACAGGAGTCAATTTTATAATTAATTTTGACTAAATTATTGTCAAAGACGACGATTGTCATCGATGAAACCTTTAATTTCCTAACACATTTCACAATTAGCCTTCACAATCATGTTCGAAAATCGATTTAATATACTAAACAAAGATCATCCATCTAAAATTTTTGATTCAGATATGAATATTATGAGCAGTTAATGATTCATTTTATTTTCCATTTACAAATTGATCTGTTAACCCCTAAAACTCCGATGAAATTCCCCGAATCACATATGGTTGAGCTCACCATTATCTGTTGAACACGATTATGTCAATTAATTAGGCTAACAAGCAGTTATAGGATTCTGAAAAATTTTTGCAAGAGTTCATTTTTATAGGCGATGAAATAGGAAATGGCAAATGAAAGGTCATTCGTATAACCTTGGGATTATAAACTCAATAATTTCACACTTTCCAAGGTCATTCGTTCAAATTTGAACTAACGAATGGCCTCATTCGTTAAATTATAAACCTGATTCGTTCAAAGGTTTAAACGAATAAGATTTTCATTCGTTAAACTTTAACGAATATTTCATTAACTCTTCCACTCGTCAACTTTATAACGAATATTAGAGTCATTCGTTAAAATCTTAACAAATGATACATTAAAATCATTCCATTTGTTAAATGTTTAAGCAAATGTCTTCCATTCGTTATGCACAACGGAAGTGAATGCCATTATAACGAATGAGAAACTCATTCGTTATGTTTAAATAACAAAAGGCTTTACATTCGTTAAATCAATTAACGAATCACCAAAGATCCTTAACGAATGAGATACAATCTCATTAAGGAATTAAATATTCATTAAAACCAATTAGTGTTTTAATCAAAGAATTAAATAATCAATTAAATCCACTTAGGGTTTTAATTTCATACATTAAAATACCCGATCAACCAAAGATCGCCTAATGTTTAAATTAAGCGGATTTTTACGTTAAAACATCAACTGATACAAGTTGTGAATTACGTTAAGCACGATTAACTTAAAATTGGGGTAACAAAAATTTTCTTTTTGTTTTGAATTATTCGCAAGCTCGGTAATCGAAAATAACGCAAAAAAAAGCTAAAATATTTTTGGATTTTGAAATTTTTTAAACTAAAATAAAATGCAGTAAATGTAAAGCAGTAAAGCAAACTAACATCTAACAAAGAAGTACATATTTTTGTGAGTTTGAGCAGAGAATCATATTGACCAATATTTCCGTCCACCACAGTTTTATTTTCAGCTTTTATTATGATTGGTGTTAAGTCGATTATTTTATTGTTGTCCACATAAATCTTCTAACAAATTTTTCAGAACTTTCGGTGATATTTCTTAATTGGTTCAATTAGGCACAAATATCAGAAAGAATTAGTTCAAATCTTGATTCAAGCGTAATTTGATTTTCTCCAAATCACCCCAACTTGACTTAAACCTTAGAACGAATTTGATGTAAAAATGATTATATTTAAGAAATCATAGTCCGTAATCCCCACTACAAGATATACCCCCGTTATCAAGCAATACCCTAAGGTCCGTTCCCATGGATGAGTATGCATGATTTCATCTGTCGGCTTACAAACATTGTGTCCCTTGTGGTCCGTTTATTAATGGTAATAAGACGCGAGCAAGGGGACAATGTATGACTCACAGCGTGGTTTGATCAAGTCTGTAATTGATTTTGTACACGAAGTACATTTTGCGATCAAGTTTAGAGATTTAAGCAGTTACACTACGGGTTCGCTTTTACAAGCATTTTTTTAATATTCATCGAAATGAATACCAGATGTAAAACCGCATAAAGACCCAATGGTGTCAGGAACCTTAAAGCATCCCATCAATACAGGATTTAAGGCCATAAGACCATACATCGTTGAAGCGTTAACCACCAACTAGACTCTTTTCCTTAAAATAGTTTTCAAATTGATTGGAAGGCTTGAGTATGACCGGATTATTACATTTATGCCATTGTTATCAAGACCTTCTATAGAACTAATCTCCTGAGTATTTAGCAATTTATGTTTATATCACTTACTGGTCCGTACTTGTTTGTCAAAAGGCCTACCAATACATCAATGCAATTAAGCACACAGTCTTTTATTACTTACTTTTTACTGGACTTAGGAGCAAATGACCAATGTACTATCATTTTCCGTTTTTACTTCAAGACTCATTTTGAGGAGTAATTTTTTTTAATGTTTTTGCATTTTTTAATATTTGAATGTTTTTGGAGTTTTTAAATTTCTCTGTAGAAACTGAAATCACAATATTTTTGGATTTTATATTTTCTCCCCCTAAAAACAACAAAAATTGAACTAAAAACAAGAAAAATTAAAATAAAATGATTTAACCAAGCTTTTGAATATCTTTTAAAGTTTTTAAACCATTTATACCCAGCAAATATTGAAAACGTGTTTTATCAAACGCTTTGGTATAAAGGTCAGCCTTTTGAAAATCCGTATGTATTTTTTCAATGTTAATTAATTTCTTTTCAAAGCAATCACGTATGAAGTGATAACGGATTTCAATATGTTTGGTTTTTGAATGATGAACCGGATTTTTGGTGATAGAAATAGCGGCCGAATTATCAATATAGATAGGAGTAGTAAGAAACTTCAAACTGTTATCCCGCAGATGCTGCTGGATGCAGAGAACCAGTGAACAGCAACTCGAGGCTGCCACATGCTCCACTTCGGCTGTTGAAGTGGAGACCATTGTCTGCTTCTTACACCGCCAGGAAACAAGCCGGTTTCCTAAGAACTGACAACCCGCTGTTGTAGACTTGAAATTGATCTTGCATCCTCCATAGTCCGAATCAGTAAAAGCGGTGAGATCAAACTTATCGTCCTTGGGGTACCACAACCCGATGTCTGGATTTCCCCTCAGATAATGTAAGATCCGCTTAACTACTGCCAGATGAGTCACTCGGGGGCTCGATTGGTACCTGACACACAAACAAACAGCAAACATAATATCAGGATGAGAAGCGGTCAAATACATCAAAGATCCTATCATAGCTCAGTACAGGGTCGGATCAACGATATCCTCCAATTCATCCAGTGATAAATTGTGACCCACGGGAAGAGGTGTCGAAGGAATCTTGCCGTCTGATATCTTTAATCAGCTCAAGACATTGTTCATATATTTGGTCTGATGGATAGAGATCCCGGAATCAGACTGGTGAACTTGCAAGCCTAAGAAAAAACTCATCTCTCCCATCGAACTCATCTCGAATTTGGTTTGCATCGTCTTCTTGAAATCTTTGCACAGGCTGTCGTTTGTCGAATAGAAAATAATGTTGTCCACATATATCTGGAAGAGGAGCAGATCATCACCAACATTCTTAGAAAAATAATGTACAATCCACAGTTCCCCTCTTGAATCCGCTTTCTATCAAATGGTCAGCCAACGTGCTGTACTAGGCTCTCGGGGCCTGGTGTAAACCATAAAGATCCTTGTTTAGTCGATAAACACGCTCTGGAAAGTCTGGATCCTCGAAACTAGGAGGCTGCTTCACATACACTTCCTCATGAATAGCTCCATTTAAGAACGCCAATTTCACATCCATCAGATAAACCTTAAAATTCTTGTAGGCTGCATAGGCAAGAAAAATACGTATAGCCTTCAGTCATGCCACAGGAGCATATACTTCGGTGTAGTCAATGCCTTCTTGTTGATTGTAACCCAAAACGACCAATCGTGCCTTGTTTCTCACGATTACCCCGCGGTCGTCCTTTTTGCACTTAAAAACACATTTTGTTGGAACAGCCTTCTTAACCCGATCGGGTTTGTCAATTAAATCCCATACACCCAGTCGAACAAACTGTTCCAGCTCCTCCTGCATAGCTTTAACCCAAGATGGTTCCTTGAGTGCCATCGCGACACTTGTCGGTTCAATCGGTGATAAGAAGCAGGTGTATCGTGCAATACTAAGAATACCCGATGAGTGCAAATCCACATAAGCACATACAATCGAATCCTCAGTTGGAGATAAGTTACAGTCAATCAAGTCATCACATACATTAGCTAATTGGTTTCTCGTGCGAACCCCATCGTTCAAATAACCAATTATCTATTCCTGCGGATGGTTCGTGTGAATACTTAAGGTAGGATTAGCAGGTACAGATACGTTATCACCCAGATTGGTGATATTTTTCTCTGCCGTGTCTAAAGAGACCGTTGGTGAGTCATCATCAATTAGAATCGACTCGTTTGTTTTTGGAGCTTCATCTAATGGAACTGACGATGAATCAACAAAATTAGCATCATCGGAAGACTCAGAAACATCATTTGACATTTCTGATATGTTAGGAGAGTCATCTACATCAACCGAAGAAGAACTAGGAATGGGAAGACATCGTTCTTCCAAATATGATCTAACAAAATCTTCAGGTACTTCTTCAACCGCTGATGTAAATGAATTAAATAACCCATCGTAATCGAACATCCAATCGGGACCCGTACCAGTTGGAGGAGTAGTATAACTTTGGTAATCAACATGATACCATTTTTCCACACAACCTGAAGAGATATTGAAGATCTGCTTCTTAGGAGAATTGTATCTCAAAAAGTATCCCTCAAATGCCTTTTCATCAAACTTCCCGGCATCTCTCTTCAATACAGTACACGGACACCCGAAAGGTTCCAAACACTTTAAGTTCAGCCTACGATTGTTCAGAAGCTTGTAACTTGTCTTATTGAACCTCTTTACAGTTAGTACGCGATTCAGTGTGTAACAAGCCGTATTCACAGCTTTGTTCAAGAATTGAACGGGTAGCTTAGAATCAGCAAGTATCGTTCTCGCAGCCTCTATCAATGTACGATTCTTTCGTTCAGACACGCCATTTTGTTGAGGAACATAAGGCGCACTGAATTCCAGATGAATTCCTTTTTGAATACTGAAAAAATCCAATACATTATTCTTGAACTCAGTTCCAATATCACTACGTATTCTTCTCACTTTCAGCTTGTAAAGTAATTCGATCTTCGTGATAAGGTTCTGAATCAAGACAGGCATATGATCTTTCAACCCCATAAATAAAACCCATGAGTATCGTGAGAAATCATCAGTAACCACCAAGCAGTACAGATCACCCGCAATACTAGCACGATTCACTAGACCAAATAAATCCATATGAAGTCGTTCTAGTGGTGTGTCAATCAAATTAATTGACTTAGTCGGATGTGATTTCTTCTTCTGTTTCCCCTTCTTGAAAGCAACGCAATGATTACTTATCATGAAGCTATTGAGGTTTACACCATCCACTAAATCATTCAAGATTAAATGATTCATTTTACGAATGTGGATGTGCCCCATGCGTCGATGCCAAAGAATAGAGTCTTCTCAGTGGCTTTGAAGACAAAACACGTAGCCGAGGGCGAAACACTTACACTTACATTACAACTCATGTCAAGTACATAAATATCATTTGATCGAGGTGATCGCATGACAACCATGTCCTCAGGAATCGTGTATCCCGGTTGAAGGATAACACATTCCGTATCCGTGAAAATCGTGGTATACTTCTTATCACATATCTGCGAGACGCTCAGCAGATTATGATCCACTTTTTCACAATAATTAACCTTTTCAAACGTACCTTTCCCGTTTGAAACCTTTCCTTCCTTAGTAATCATCCCACCGTTATTACCCGCAAACGCTACATAACCTCCCTGAATATCTTTGGTGTCATTAAGAAGATCCAGGTTGCAGGTAATATGTCGAGAACACCCACTATCCAATATCCACTTGTGACTAGACATGGACCTAGATGAACTCTGCATAAACAGGTAAAATGATTAGTTCAAAAGGGCAGCCCAAGCCTCAGTCTTGGGCTCTCCTTTTGATACTTTCGAAGATAAATTTAAATTAACACTAGCATTCGGTACTTGAGAATAGGTGACGGGTTTCTTTGTTGTCTTCTTTAAGTAACCATCACGTATTATTCCCGAATCAGTGTTTTTACAAATCGGTTGAGCACGGTCAATAAATTTGTTTGTTACATTAACAGTTTCAACCCGAACAACTTTCTTCGGATTTACATTTGAATACATTATAATACATTCATCAATTTGATTATCTTTCAAATTCTGATTCAATTCAGTTTTTCGGGTTGATGACGACTTGTTATCAACAACCTTTGCTTTGTACTTCTTTGAAATATGACCCAGTTCACCACATTTAAAACATAAACGAGTGTCTAACGATTCTTGTGGTGAAAAGCTTGGTTTGTTTTTATGCAAAGGTTGAGGATTATCAACATTAAAACTTTCAAAGGTTACTTTCTTTGGAACTTCACGTTTTAAACCCTTTTTATTTTGATAAAATTCCAGATTGGTGGAATTTGATGAATCCTCCATCCTAGATGATTTCACAAGTTTTATATGGTTAAACGTTTTAACATTATCATTCACTTGAACATTCTTTAATTTGGATTTGTTAAATTTTCGTTCAAGTTCAGTGACCTTAGAAGTGTCGTCTTGAAAGACACTTTCAATCATTTTAGGATTTAGAAGATTCAAAGGAACTTCCTTATCCGAAAACACTTTCGACAATCCTTTTAACTTAAAAATCTTCCCACTTGAAGATTTAGGTTGAGGATTGATGAACCTCATCAACTCCTCATCAGACACCGAAGGTTTATCTAATTTAGATACTTTAGAAGATACCTTAGGAGTTTTTACTGACGACTCACCCAAGGGCTTTGAACCATATACCGCTTGTTCAAATTCCTAGGGTTCACACAAGATACATTCTTGATAATCACATCGGGTTCTGTCAATTCCTCAATCGAACCATCCAACTCATTTTCAGTAAACACATATTTACTTTTAATATGTATTGGTTCTTGAGTTGTTTTAGTTTGTTCAACATTTTCAGATTCAACAGTAGGCATTTCTGGACATTGTTTCACATCAGGAATGCTACAGTAATCTCCTTTAAAAGGAGGAGGAATCTCAACGTACCCTAAACTCGCTTTCCCATTTTTCTTGTGAGAATTATTAACTTCAATAATCTCATTTAAAAGAAACGAGGAATCTCGAAATTTTCCAAGTTTGTTTTTCAGTTCTAAAACTTCATTTTCTAGGTTTGAAATGCAAGTTCGGAGTCTGAGAATCTCCTTGAAATGTTGTTCAACAACTATTATCTTACATTGAATTTCAGCTTTGAGATCATGATTGCTTTCGGACATATTTTTAATTTTTAGTGTAGATTGTTCCAGTAATTTGGATTTCTGTCGATCGCATTCATTGATCATGAAATGATCTTTTGTGAGAGTAGTATTATGATGTAAGGCTGATTCAAGTTTGATTTTGAGTTCAGCACATTCAGCACACTCAGTCACAACAGCTAAAGATTCAGATACATTAATTGAAGGTTTAGGACACACCTCTTCAATTTTTGCCATGCAGGCAAAAGATTCGACTTGCTAAGGAACCGATTGTTCTGATTCGGTTTGCACAGATGAACTCTGATCAGAATCAGTTTCCGAATCTGAGGTGTCACTTTCTTCAGATACATTATCGCTGCTTGCATCTTCAAACTTCGCAACTGGTTCAACAACAGCAAGGTTGGCTTGATTTCCCAATAACCGTTGAGACCAGTCCACACCATCATTTGCGACGAGAGCTTGAGTGTTAGTAGACTTATTCTTGTCACCCTCTGATGAACTCTTCTTACTTTGATCACTTCCGGATGAATTCTTTCCCGAAGTTCTTTCAAAACTGCGTGGACCTGAATACTCCTTTCTTGGTTTATCACACTCTTTTGCAAAATGGCTAAAGTCCCTGCAATTTTAACACTTGACCTTCAGTTTGTCAAACCCGACTCGCTTGTTAAGAGTAGGAAGGTCTTTTCCCATTTTTTGCATAAACCTTTTAACCTTTCTGACAATCATTGCCATGTTCCACTTGAGATCCATCAACTCAAGGTCATCGGGATCAATCTGGTCATAGTCTTCATCAGTCAACTCACTTGTTGCAAACTTGCTTCCAACCAGTGGTTCATATGAAGTCATGAACGCACACACAAACACAAATTGCTGTTCAACTTCTTGAAGATTTACTTTAGTCAACGAATTTGAAGCACTTGCATTTGAACCAGAATTGACACTAGTTGCCATAAAGCATACGTTAGGTGAACCATTTACATTAGCTGATTCTTCTTCTGCTTGAGTGAAGAATGCTGTGATAGGAACTGAACTTGAAGAATTATTTGCAGGCATTGCACCACCAAAAAAAGAAGGATTATGATTTTGATTATCTTTTAATGATGTCTGGCACTTCAAATCAAATTCTCTTTCCTCGATTTTGTTAATAAATTGCACTGTAGTGAGCTCGGTGTTACGAAAGTAACCATTCTCTTTTAACACCAAAAGGAAAGTAAAATATGAAGGTGGCAATGCGTTCTTCAGGGTATCAATTTTGTCAGCTTCAGTCGGCTCAAGATTCACACTTGACATTTCCACCACAAGATGACTAACCCGATTAATCATCTCCTCCACAGTTTCATTCTTCATTAAAATAAAATTTCTAAACTAAAATTTTACAAGAGTCTTTTTACTCTCGAGCGTATTTCCCAAGCTTCTAGTTTTCAGGGTTGCAAATAGAGATGCACAAGTCTTAATAGTGCTATACTGGTAAAAGATTTGCTCGGGCAAAGGCATTGTGAGAGTCGAATATGCTTTTGTCTCACTTTCAAAATCTTTGATTTCCTGTGCTTCATAGTGCTTAAATTCCTTCGGAGTCCAACCAAGATTATCACAACCTACAAGAGGTGCTGCATAAACATCATAGAGAAACCGTACACTGCTAGGATGTACCGACCCCAAATGAGTACGAAACCTCGGTTCCCACCGAGCAAACTCTGACAATTTCAGAAGTTTAGGACACTTATTATGACTACTGATCTCGTTGTCCATCGTCAGCATTTGTTGCATTAACGCATTCTGGGATGCCAAAGAATAATATGAAGCATTTTGAGAAGCCATGAGATAACAAGTTTGAAAAATCAAGGATTAAACTTATTAAATGTAAAAGATTATAGTTACTGTTCAAACGAATGAGAGAACAGTAACGAATGGTGAAGATGTAACGAATAGGTATGAGTAACGAATGTGAGAAAATGGATAGCGAATGTGTTTAGAAAATGTGTTTGATGAATAGCAAATCAGTGCTTAACGAATGGCACTTGTGTTAACGAACGTGACTTATGCAAAAGTCATGACGAATGTATTGTCTAACGAATCTAGGTTTAGCGAATGTAGGTTTTGCGAATGTGAGTATACGAATGATCAGTTACAATTAAACTGTTAACGAATCAATCTTCAACATTAAACGAATCAATCTTCAACAGTTAACGAATCAGTCATCATGTCCAAAACATTCATATCTCAGTCCATACTCGTATGTAATCAACAAAACTTATACCAAACAACTCGTAATCCAAATCCGAGCTAGTCTGTAACCACAAACACTACAATCCGGACCTCAATTAACAGTCCATATAGCTACGTTTTCCGCCATTAACATTCAAATCCACATCTATCAAATCACAATCCAATTCAACTCAATTCCAAACTCAAACTGTTGGACTCGGTCTGCCCAAGACACATATTATGATTAATGTGGCTAGTACGTTATGATCCAAGTCGGGTCATACCCAATAACAAGCTAGACAAACACCGATTATATTTGTTTATATATGATATGATCATAAGTAAATAAATATTGACACTTATGTTATTTGGGAAGGGTTTCTAAATACAATGTACTTGTGAAATAAATAAATCATATGGATGATTTATATTTTGAAAGAGAACATTACATAATGTTATTTAAGATGGTTAAATAACAATATGTAACACTTATCAATTTGCATGTTGCTTGAAAAATGTTATGTTATAATTCTATGAAATGAAAATACATAACATAATAAGTTTTACATTTTAAAACTTGTTTAAAAAAATAATAAAATTGAAATGGGCATGAGGGTGGCCGCCCCCCCCCCCCCCTTTCTCTATTCAATTTTATATTATTATTTTCAAATGAGTTGAGACATGCAAATGTTGTGATTGGCACTTTGGGTGGTGCCTTTGAATGACCACAACATTTCTCTTTCATTTTTTCATTACATATTTTTGCAAGTAATAAAAAACACTCTCACTCTCTTCCTTTCTCTTCCAATTTTTGGCCAAAGGAGAAGAAGAACAAGGAGGTGTTTTTCAAGCGCTAAAATCCTAGCTAAAGGTGTGTTGTTGGAGCTTAGGGTATACTAGCTTGAGGAACTACCTATTGAAGTTCTTGCCTACTTTTCACCATCTCCTTCATACTTCTTTGGTTTACTTGAAAGGTAGTTTAACATGCATGAACTTATAGTGACATGCATGTGTTTGATAGTATGTATTTCGTATTTGGATCCGGGTTTGGGTTTTGCATGTATAAAATTGGTTTTATACACTATGAACTAACAAGATTTAAATCTTTTATCCGCTGCGTTTTTCATAAAATTGAAGTTTTATAACTTTGATAATCTTGTTAAAACCCAACAGTGGCATCAAGAGCCGCTTATACGGATGCATGCTTCATTAGACCGAAAAATTTTCGGTTTTATGGTGGGGTTTTACCATATGGCCGAAAATTTTAGGGGTTTTGGTTACCCCATGGTTTTTCAAGGTTATAGTTTACATGCATGTGGTAATCTTGAAAAACTAAGTCATTTGGATGATTGATTGTGTTGTTTGGAAAAAAACCCGAAACTTTCGGTTTGGTTGTTATTTGGGCCGAAAGTTTCAGGGAAAGGGGAACCAATTGTTGGTCTTGGATTATTGCATATTTGGATGTGTAATAGATGTTCATAACCTAGCCATGGCCTTGTGTTTGGTTGAATGGTTGTGTTTATGTGTTTGTTCATTCGATATGGTTGTAATATTTATTTGGGTTTGTAATCTATTTATTCATTCATTTGGTTTGTAATAATAAGTAGATTAGATGCATTTCTTTTACTAGAAAAATGTATTAGGACATATTTTGTAAAAGAAGATGCAAGGATGGAAGCCCAAATAAAGTGGAGACCACAACACAGGGGTGAACACTTGGAGCATTTAGATGCGGGATCAAGTGGGAGTTCACCGACACAAGATTATGTCCTTTCGGGTCCCTTAGGAAAGACCTTTTGACACACTTGTCTTCGGTCAACAAGTGTAGTCAACATTAGGAGGCTAGGGTTATGAACTTGTGGTTGTATGTTTTATGCTTGCATGGTTGATTTTCTTTTGTTTGTGTTATTGCCATATGGTTTGCTAACTACTTAAAATCAACAACTAGCATAAAATTGGTTCCTTAGAAATCGTTAGGTAATAAAAATTGGTTTTATTAAAGTCTAATGATTTCATAATAAAATGGGTTTTATCAATAGGAACTTTGAAAATGGGTTTTTAAACTAAGTACCATACATTTGAATGCATGCAAATGAAAGGTACATAAAAGGTTTTCCAATCTAGAATTTAGAAGACGAAAATCCCTTTTATAAAATAAGTCGAACACCATCCTTTTATACAACACTCGAATCACTTGGGAACTCGATATGGGATAAAGGTCACCTAACCATGTTGGAGGAAACTTGGGAGTTTGAGGTGGTTTTACCATATAAGTGGGATAAAGGTCACCTAACCACTTGTATACGTAAACTCACATGTGTGTATAAGTAGGACGACTTAAATTGGAAACCATGTGAATAGGGTCACCGAAGCATGGTGTACAATGGTGTTTATGGGATTAAACATGCCAACTAAACATAAGATGTTTAAACGATCCCATAAAACTAGAAGTTGCAAAGGGTTGCAATCGTCAAATGTTAACTACCTTGTTAATTTAAATAGTAGGATAAAGGTCACCTAACTACTATTTGAATTTAAGTTGGGTTCTAGATTTTAATCATTAATTGTCTTGGAGACATAAAGGGTATTAACGATTAAAATTAATTATTGATATCAAAAATACTAAAATTGAGCTTTGTTATACTTGTAGATGGCCGCAATCAACAACCCACCTAACGTTATTATTCCACCCGTTAACAACCAATCACTTAGATCTATTCTTGACAAGGATCGTCTAAACTATAACAACTTTATGGATTGGTATCGAAACTTGAGAATCGTTCTCAAGTAAGAAAAGAAATACTACATATTAGAGGATCCTATTCCCGATGAACCTAGTGTTGACGATGTCCAAACCATAACGATTGGGTTAAGCACAATGAGGATTCGGCGCAAGTTGTTTGCCTCATGTTGGGAACTATGATTCCGGAAATTCAAAAGGATTTTGAACTTCATGGGGCATACGACATGATCACCCAACTTAAGGAAATGTTCCTTACACAAGCTAGGGTGGAACGCTTCGAAATGGTTTGAGCGCTTCATGCATGTCGTATGGAAGAAACCCAATCCGTTTCCTCCTATGTGCTTAAGATGAAAAGCCACATTGATCATCTCGAGCGCCTTAATTTTCGCGTCTCAAACGAGTTAGCCACGGATTTGATCCTAAATGGGCTAACCAAGAAATTTGAGACTTTTGTTATTAATTATAACATGAATGGGTGGGACAAGAGCATTGGTGAGCTTCATGCAATGCTCAAGACGGCCGAGACGGGAATGGGTAAAAAGGTTTTACCCGTTCTCACGATCAATGAGGGAGGCAATAGGAAGAGGCATCACCCAGAACCTAAGGCAAAGGTTGCCAAAGGTAAGGGACAAGTCATGGCTAAGTTCAAGGGAAAGGCGAAAGCGAGACCACCCAAACCAAAGGAAAAGAAGCCAAAGGTTTGCGCGGAGGATCCGTGCTTTGGATGTGGGGAGATAGGTCATTGGATGAGGAATTGTCCAACCTATCTCAAAGAGTTGAAAGCTAAGAGGGATGCGGGGCAAACCTCGGGTACAACATTCATAGTCGTTATGACGACTATAGTCGTTATGGTGAAAGATACTTCATTACCTTTATTGACGACTATAGTCGTTATGGGTATGTGTACTTGTTAAGACACAAAGATGAAGCTTTTGAAATGTTCAAAATCTTCCAAAATGAAGTACAAAATCAACTCGATAAAACCATCAAAGTACTTCGTTCGGATAGAGGAGGTGAATACCTAAGTGATGCTTTCCAAGATCATCTTAGAAGTTGTGGGATCATCTCACAACTTACTCCACCCGGAACACCACAACACAATGGTGTGTCCGAGAGGAGAAATCGAACTCTATTAGATATGGTTCGATCTATGATGGCTAGAAGCACATTGCCTCTATCATTTTGGGATTTCGCTTTGCTCTCTGTGGCCCGTATTCTAAATATGGCCCCAACCAAGAAAGTGGACAAGAAACCTTTTGAAATATGGAATGGAAGGGCTCCATCATTATCATATTTAAAGGTATGGGGTTGTGAGTCTTCTGTCAAGAAAAACACCCAAAACAAACTTGAAAATCGTTCCACTAAGTGTATCTTTGTAGGATATCCCAAGGACTCCATGTGATATTATTTCTACAACCCAACCGAGCAAAAAGTGTTCGTTGCTCGAAAGGCCGAGTTCTTGGAAACTAAGTTCCTTATGGAAGGTACTAGTAAGAACGGTGGAACTCGAGGAGGATTGAGAACCACAAGCCGATACACGTTTGGTTGACACTAGCAATCAACAAGAGGTAGTTGAAAATGATCAAATGGTTGATCAAGACACACTAAACGTTCGCAAATCCGGTAGAATTAGACATCCACCCGAAAGATATGGATTTTTTGTGGATGGATGCTCTGTGGTAGATTCAGATGAACCCACCACATACCGTGATGCAATGTCACAATCCGATTGTGACAAATGGCTTGAAGCCATAAACGTAGAGATGCAATCCATGCATGACAACCAAGTATGGGATTTGGTTGTACCACCTCTTAATTCCAAACCGGTTGGAAGTAAGTGGCTTTTCAAGAAGAAAACCGATATGCATGGAAACTTGGATACTTTTAAAGCAAAACTTGTAGCAAAAGGTTTCACTCAAACTCAAGGGGTTGACTATGATGAAACTTTTTCTCCCCTAGCAATGCTAAAGTCTATTAGGATATTGTTTGCCATAGCCGCACATTATGACTATGGGATATGGCAAATGGATGTCAAAACCGCTTTTCAAAATGGGCATCTTGAGGAAGATGTCTATATGGTTCAATCCGAAGGTTTTGTCGATCCACAACATCCTAACAAAGTATGCAAGTTAAAGAAATCAATCTATGGATTGAAACAAGCATCTAGAAGTTGGAATCATCGTTTTGATGAAGAAGTTAAGAAATTTGGATTCATCAAAATTGGTGACGAAGCTTGTGTGTATAAGAAAGCTAGTGGGAGCATCATTACCTTCTTAGTATTATATGTTGATGACATACTACTATTTGGGAATGACATTCCAACCATGGAAGGTGTATGATGTGTGTCTAATAACCCTATAATAATGACCCTCACAACTAAGCTTTAATATTAAAATGAAAATCCTAAAACCACACACAACCGGCAAGTGTACCGATCGCAAGTAGTATAGACCTAGGAAGTCCGAGTATCGAACACGTGGACACGTAAGACGCTAACGATTACTAACCCTAGATAAGACCTACTTAGAATAATATTTAATTGATTTTTGATTTTTTAATTACTTAACTGAACTAACTAGACTGACTAACAAAACTTACCAAAAATAGAAAACTTAACGGAAAACTAACTGTGTTAACTTAGGATAGAGAAAAACGTCTACCTAAGTCTGAATCAAATTGTAGGCCTAACAAGCTAATGAATTTAATGACTTCAAGACACCGGTCCCTAAAGATGACACGACTAAGGATCGCTCGGGCTCACTGGATCACCTCTCGGTCTCACTCAACAAGCCTAAACTACTCAAAATCGCCTAAAACGACCAAACCGGGAAATAATTGCTAACGTGTTCTAATGAAGGATCACCTCTCGGTCTCACCAACACTCGACCCCAATGGCAATGAATACTACACAACCAAGGATAGAGGAACAATTCAACTTAAACCAAAATAGATCAACTAGTAGCTCAAACACCTAAACCTGACAAGAAACGAACTCGCTCTCGCGCAATCCTTATTCTAGCATGCAAAGGCAATGAGACAACCCTAACTTCTTATCACCTCTCGGTCTCAAAGAAGGTGTCTAACCACTCTACTTTAATCAATTAACCATGCAACAAAACCCTACGGTTGTTCATACCGCAAACAAACCCTAAACACCAAGTCTAGAAACAAACAATGCACCGATCAATCAATACAAAACTAATCAATCAACACACGGGGTTTATGCAATAAATTGATAAAATTTCCAGCCACTAAACACAACCTATTTCATGTCTAAATCAAACTTTACAATAACAATTCAAGTCTATCAATCAAACAATCCATAAAACCTATCAAACACTAACAAGAATCATCATTCCTAGGTAGAACTAACAAGTTTAGCCGAGAATCATTTTTAGACAGCAGCAAACAATTAATAAACACATCATTAATCTCATACCAAACATCTTAACAATCATCCAATGATCAACAATAATCAATAACAATTCAATCTCTCAATCAATTGCAAAACAAATCAACAATTAAACAAGAAAATCAAAGTGTATGAACAATGAAAAAGATGTAAGGATATGGATGTTTCCGGGCTGCTTCTTGGCTGTAAAAACTGATGGTGAATGATCCCGAGGCTTGATTCTTGTGTCTTCTTCCTTCCCTAGCCGCCACAAGCTCCAACCTTAGCTCCACAAAACTTTTTTCCTTTTCTTTTCCCCTTGCTGCCTGCCGATCGGAACCTTTTTCCAGCCCTAGGGTTTTTTTATTTTTTATATATTATATTATAATGTAAGATTTGGGCCTCCATGATGCATCCGGGCCGGGCCTGGAGCTTTGTCTTGAACTGGTATGCGTAAAAGGGTCGTAAAATGCTCGAAAAGTCCCGGTTTCGTCCTTTCTTTTACCCAAAACCTACAAGATTAATAAATGTATGTAAAACCTATCTAAAACGAGTTAAAACATATAAAATATAATATAATACGTAGATAAAACGTGCGGAAAATACGTGTGTTTTACAACACATCAAATATCCCCACACTTAAGACTTTTTCGTCCCTGAAAAAGAACACTACACACGATCATACCCGAGTTCAACCGACAAATCTTGGTTTTATTTATTTACTATTATTATTAATATATTTTTTTTTCTTTTAAAAGTATTAGAACAAGTGACCCGTTACCCCTTCCAACTTTCACCTAATAAGCTAGATCAGGTCGATTTCCGGTATTGCTGTCCACTTTAAACCCATGCCCCTAATACTTACCGAGGCAAATAAGGCGTGACAATTCTATTAATTTGTATGACTAACTGGAACCCACACCTAAAAGCCCTGCTGCCACTTCACCAATTCCATTATGGTTTTACCGGGCCGAGCCACCCCAACTTGACTTAAACCTTTTGCCACATGATTAAACATTTCATTCATATACAAACTATAAACTCTAGCTCTCTTTCAAGTGCACGCAATTACAAATGCATCTCTTTTATTTCTTTTTCTGCCTTTTGGCTTTTTAAATTTTTTTTTTTTATACTCATATTACATGGCTTTGCATGAACAGAAACAAATACAAAAGATAAAACAACTAATATATACAGACGATCATGTGACTCAAGGCTTGAGTATGACCCGGCTTTTCATTCCAGTCCTGTCACGAGCTTAGTTAAACAAACAAAATCCCTAAGATGTTTCCCACTATAGTCAGGCCATTTAAGAGGTTCAATTAGGTCAACAACCAAACCGCCCTTTCATTCTCAAAGGCTGAGCCTACCGACACACGATTACTGAGTCTAAACCATTCGGTTACCATACATTACGTGCGGGTCTAATGGGCATTGTTCTTATTTATTATATATATATATTTTGAAAACACCAGAAAGTTATAAAATAAACACTACTCGGTAATAATATCATCTCCTATTTAACGTAGAGAAAACAAATTTCAATGAACTATTTTTTTAAATTTTTCAAATTTTTTATTTTTTTTTTATTTATTTATTCTCTTTTTTTTTCAAAAAAAAAAAATTTCTACAACTAAGTAAAATAAACCCCATCCCCACACTTAGAACGAAATCGTCCTCGATGAGTACAAGGAAAATAAATAAAATAAAATAAAAATAAAACAGAAAATAAAAATAAAGTATACAAGACTAAAACAAAGAACGGGTTACTCCCCTGGTTTGTGTGCAAAATCTTCAACAGCTGAGTAGTGTCCAAACGACCGTATAGCATTTCATTTGCGGCCGCAACCTCGGGAGAACCAGT
Organism: Bidens hawaiensis; assembly: GCF_021521415.1. Classification (NCBI taxonomy): domain Eukaryota; kingdom Viridiplantae; phylum Streptophyta; class Magnoliopsida; order Asterales; family Asteraceae; genus Bidens; species Bidens hawaiensis. Next base: position 4,867,115 of record NW_027491039.1, on the reverse strand, counting down.
TCCACAACGCCATCGTAGCTACCATGCGCATAATATAACCTGCAGAACTCAAACTCGCTCGCATGTAGCAGCTACAACACGGAAAACAAAAACATAAACAAATAAACATATTTTTGTTTTTTTGGTTTTTATAATTTTTATTTTTTATTTTTTTATTTTTTTTTATTTTTTTCAATGAAACACCCCTTAAATCGACCGACTCGAATGGAGATTGAGTACGAGCGGTTTCATCTTAGAACATCCTGAAATAGACAAAACAAATAAAACAGATAGCACAATCATATAACAAAAATACAAACTCTACAACTCGGGCAGTCTCCCGAGTGGTGCATCCATCACGTCTACGTCTCATAGAGCGCGTCAAGGTAGAATACCTCGACCGTCTGATCAGTCACCGGCTCGCCAATGTAGTGCTTCAGTCTATGACCGTTCACCTTAAACTTCCCACCTTTATCCTCTATTTCAACAGTGCCGTACGGGAAGACCTCAGTGACCGTGAACGGTCCCGACCATCGGGATCTCAACTTTCCCGGGAATAACCTCAACCGGGAGTTATATAATAAAACCAAATCCCCACACATGAACTGCTTGTTACCCTTTAACTTCCTATTGTGCAGTTCCTTCGTCCGCACCTTATACCTGAACGACTGGGCGTAGGCGTGATCTCTCAGCTCCTCTAACTCGTGCAACTGGTGGAACCGAGTGGCCTCCGCGGCGGACATATCAAGATTGACCCTCTGTAGGGCCCAAGAAGCACGGTGCTCCAACTCGACAGGCAGGTGGCAGGCCTTCCCATAAATCATCCGAAACGGTGTGGAACCGGTCAGAGTTTTGTAGGCTGTACGGAAGGCCCACAACGCATCATCTAACTTGTCGGACCAATCCCGACGATTCGAACCAACCATTTTCTCAAGAATAAGTTTGATCCCCCGATTACTCACTTCTACCTGCCCACTAGTCTGTGGGTGGTAAGCGGTCGCAAGCCGATGGGTGACCCCATAGCGTCGCAACGCCTTCTCCATCTGCACATTGCAGAAGTGAGTTCCTCTATCACTGATCAACGCCTTCGGGACACCAAAACGAGCAAAAAGGCTCTTAAGAAAACGGAGTACAGCTCGGGCATCATTCGTGGGTAAGGCGTTGGCCTCAACCCACTTCGAAACGTAGTCGACCGCCGCGAGTATGTACTTGTTTCCACGCGAAGATGGAAACGGTCCCATGAAATCAATGCCCCACACATCGAAAACCTCACAAACCTGAATAGCATTCTGGGGCATTTCATTTCACGAAGAAATGTTACCGACCCGCTGGCAACGATCACAACTACTCACAAACGCGTGCGCATCTTTAAAAATCGAAGGCCAATAAAAATCACAATCAAACACCTTCTTCGCCATCAAACTCGCACCGTGGTGACCTCCTGCCGGTCCAACATGGCAATGGCTCAGAATCTGCCATCCCTCTTTAACGTCAACACACCTCCTAATCAACTGGTCAGCACCTATACGAAAAAGATACGGGTCGTCCCACAGGTAAAACTTAACATCATCAAAGAATTTCTTCTTTTGCTAGTAAGACATCTTCGGGTAGTACCCGTCTGCAAGATAGTTCGCGACATCGGCGAACCATGGGAAACCCTCATCCTGAGCCGAAACAAACATAAGACTCTCTGTCGGAAAGTGGTCATTAATCATGACCCCTGGCTCTCCTAACTCAGCTCCCTCAAGACGCGAAAGATGATCGGCCGCTACATTCTCAGCCCCCTTTTTATCACAGATTTCAATGTCAAACTCTTGAAGCAACAGGATCCAACGGATAAGACGTGGCTTAGCATCCTGTTTGCTAAAGAGATAACGAATGGCAGAATGATCCGTGTACACAATCGTCTTAGACAGAACAAGATAGGACCTGAATTTATCAAATGCAAACACCACAGCTAAAAGCTCTTTCTCGGTGGTGGTGTAACTCTCATGTGCACCATTCAAGGTCCGGCTCGCATAGTAAATCGGATGGAAGTGTTTATCCTTCCGCTGTCCAAGAACTGCTCCGACTGCGAAGTCGCTCGCATCACACATCAACTCAAAAGGAAGCGACCAGTCGGGAGCAATCATGATCGGGGCGTTAACGAGTTTGTCTTTTAAAAGATCAAACGCCTCGATACACTGCTCAGAAAACACAAATGGGGCATCCTTCTCCAAGAGTTTGGTCATGGGTCTCGCAATCTTAGAAAAATCTTTAATGAACCGGCGATAGAACCCAGCATGACCCAGTAAACTCCGGATGGATCTCATGGAAGTGGGCGGGGGAAGATTAGAGATGGTATCGACCTTCGCTCGGTCGACCTCTATCCCCGCACTCGAAATACGATGCCCCAGAACGATGCCCTCGCGTACCATGAAGTGACACTTCTCCTCGTTAAGAACTAGGTTGGTGTCAACGCATCGAGCCAACATCCTCTCAAGGTTGGAGAGACACTGATCGAAAGAGCTCCCAAATACAGAAAAATCGTCCATGAACACCTCCATGGAGTCCTTGATCATGTCATGAAATATAGCCACCATGCACCTCTGAAATGTGGCTGGAGCGTTACACAGTCCGAACGGCATAGGTCGATAGGAAAACGTACCGTATGGGTAGGTAAACGTGGTTTTCTCTTGGTCATCGGGAGCAATAGGAATCTGAAAGTACCCGGAGAAACCATCTAAGAAGCAGTAGTACTACTGACCTGCCAAACGCTCCAACATATGATCAATGAAAGGTAGAGGAAAGTGGTCTTTCCTCGTGGCATCATTCAGTCTGCGGTAATCGATGCAGACTCTCCAACCGGTCATAGTCCTAGTGGGAATAAGCTCGTTCCTCTCATTGGTGACGACAGTCATGCCACCCTTTTTGGGAACCACTTGGACTGGACTAACCCACGAACTATCAAAAATGGGGAAAATGATCCCCGTATCAAGGAGTTTGATGATCTCCTTCTTCACGACCTCCTGAATCTTCGGATTAAGCCGCCGCTGCGGCTGAACGACAGTCCTATAATTATCCTCCATGAGGATTTTATGCGTGCAAAACGAAGGGTTGATACCCTTGATGTCGATAATCTTCCATGCAATGGCCTCCTTGTGCTCTCGAAGCACCCTCAACAGTCTCTCTCTCTCTCTCTCTCTCTCTCTCGACCTCCGTCAAAGCAAATGCGACAATAACCGGAAACTTCCTCTCCTCGTCCAAAAACGTGTACTCCAGATGGGCAGGTAAATCCTTAAGCTCTAAGGAAGGAGGGGGGCTCTCGACAGAAGGTCGGTCCATCGGATCGTCACGTACAATCCTAGCAGACACTTCAGACTCAGGGTGGTGTGACTCGGCGTCATCTTCCGTTGACTGATCGGTCATGGCAACCATCTCAATCTCCGGAATGTCCCTATCGAGAATCTGAGTGTCGGACAACAAATCTCGCTGAAAAACTCCCCAACATGCTCCATGGTGGTATCGATATAGTACAGGGAGTCATCAGAAGACTTGGGGTGTTTTAGTGACTGTCGAACGTCAAAGGTGACGTTCTCATCCCCAACTCTCAAAATCAACTTACCCTCGCAAACGTCGATCAACGCCTATGCAGTGGCAAGGAATGGTCGGCCTAAAATCAGTGGTACGCTATCATCGTCGTTCATGTCCAGAATGACAAAGTCCACCGGGAAGATGAACTTGTCGACACGAACCAGCATGTTCTCGACCACCCCTCGAGGGTATTTCACAGAACGATCAGCAAGCTGGATACTCATCCTGGTAGGCCTCGGTTCGCCTAAACCCAGCTTGCGATACACGGAATACAGCATGAGATTAATACTGGCACCGAGATCAGCCAGCGCATGAATAACCGTATCATCACTCAAGATGCAGGGAATCGTGAAACTCCATGGATCGGCCATCTTTTCCGGTAATTTCCTCTGTAAGACAGCAGAACAGCTAGCACTCAATGGGATGGATGCGACCTCAGCAAGCTTCTCCTTATTCGAAAGGATATCCTTGAGGAACTTCGCGTGTTTAGGCATCTGAGTCAGTGCCTCAAGGAATGGAATGTTAAGGTGAAGCTGCTTCAAAAGATCAAGAAATTTGGAATTCTGCTCCTCATCTCTATCTCTACAGAGTCTCCCGGGGTATGGTACTCTAGGCTTGTAGACTTTTGGGTGGCTCGCTCGGTAGCTGCTGTCTCTCGGCCTGTGCTGAACTCCCTGGGCTGCTCCTCTGATGCACCTTGGCCGGTGGAGACTCCATATGAATCTCCTCATCCACCTGCTCCTCTAGAACTACTGCAGGCTCCTCGACGACTCCTCTTCTAGACCTCTGCTGAATCCCAGGCTCATCTCGTGCCCCTGCACCGCTCCTCGTTGTCACAGCTTTAGTGAATCCCTTCGGGTTCTGCTCAGTGTTACTCGGTAATGAACCCTGCGGCCTCTCGTTCAACCTACTTTCTATCTCTCCCATCTGCCACTCGAGACTCTGAATCGACGCTCCTTGATTCCTCATGAACTGTTCGTGCTCTCGAAGCTTCTCCTGCGTCTCCTTGTGTCGGGAATCCTCATGCGTCATAAGCTGCGACAACATCTGTGCTGTTGCGCCATCATCTCCTCCAAAGTGGGCTTCTTCTCCCCACTGCTCGCTCCCTCACCGGCATCCTGAAATAGGCTCTGATGCTGCTGAAAACCGGACTGGCCGCCGCTCCTCCAGTTGGAGTTCTGATTGCCTCTCCATCCTGAATTATAAGAATTGACAGAATTTGAATTTCGGTTTGGATTTCCTATGAAGTCTACGGCCTCCTCCTGCGAACTAACTGGGCACTGAACGGTATCATGCCCCCCTCTGTAGATCTCACACAATTTGCTCTTCGTCTGCATATCCTTCACCTTCTTCGCCAACGCCTCGACCTGTGCCGTCAGTGCGGTGGTCGTGTCATCCGAATGCATGCCACGTGAGATGGAATCGACGGTCTTACCTCCTCTGGTGGGTGGTCTCTGGTATGCACTCATAGCTAGCCCATTGAATAAAGCGATACACTCATCAGGGTCCTTAGTCGTCAACAGATTTCCTCCCGCCGCCGTGTCGAGCATACTCTGCGTCGCATACGTCACTCCATTATAAAATTTCTCGACGACCGCCCAATCTTGTAAGCCGTGGTTGGGCCACAACGCTAATAGATTCTTGAATCACTCCCAGGTCTCGTAAAAGCTCTCTGTGTCCTCCATCTGGAAAGAATGTATCTGGTTACGCAAACGAGCGGCCTTAGCCGGAGGATCGTATTTTTCAAGAAATTTGGTCTACATGGCAGCCCAAGTAGCTATAGAGCCCTGTGGGAGGGACTCGAGCCACAGACTTGCTTGATCAGCGATAGAAAACGGAAAGACGTGGAGCTTAACGGCGTCTTCGGAAACGCCCGGAAGATGGAAAGTGTCGCTGATACACACGATGCGGGTAAGATGAGAGTGCGAGTTCTCATGAAGCAACCCGTGAAACTGAGCAGAATGAGCAATGGTATTTAGAATGTTCGATGGGATCTGCCAGTTCGTAGCAACTCCAATGGTGCGTGGTGCGATGCTGGTTCTCGCGCCAGCATTGGCTGGTCGGGCCCGGTCCGCAACTGTCTTCCTCGGTGGAATGTCGCCCATGATCCTATCCCTATCGTCGGGGTCAACGAATGAAGAGGTGGACGAGGGTGAAACGGGACGATGTCTCTCACAAAACTCTCTCTCTAGCTCGGGGAATGCCTCAGTGTCGGGTGGTCCATGAAATCGAGTCTGTCGCATAAAAACTATAATTAGAAATAAGATTATCTAAACTATTCTAACAAATAAGAAAAATACAACAAAAATAATTACAAGTAGCACAAAAGGTAAGTCCTAACTCGGATTGCTCTCAAAACGCCTAAAACCGTGTCTCCGGCAACGGCGCCAAAAACTTGATGTGTGTCTAATAACCCTATAATAATGACCCTCACAACTAAGCTTTAATATTAAAATGAAAATCCTAAAACCACACACAACCGGCAAGTGTACCGATCGCAAGTAGTATAGACCTAGGAAGTCCGAGTATCGAACACGTGGACACGTAAGACGCTAACGATTACTAACCCTAGATAAGACCTACTTAGAATAATATTTAATTGATTTTTGATTTTTTAATTACTTAACTGAACTAACTAGACTAACTAACAAAACTTACCAAAAATAGAAAACTTAACGGAAAACTAACTGTGTTAACTTAGGATAGAGAAAAACGTCTACCTAAGTCTGAATCAAATTGTAGGCCTAACAAGCTAATGAATTTAATGACTTCAAGACACCGGTCCCTAAAGATGACACGACTAAGGATCGCTCGGGCTCACTGGATCACCTCTCGGTCTCACTCAACAAGCCTAAACTACTCAAAATCGCCTAAAACGACCAAACCGGGAAATAATTGCTAACGTGTTCTAATGAAGGATCACCTCTCGGTCTCACCAACACTCGACCCCAATGGCAATGAATACTACACAACCAAGGATAGAGGAACAATTCAACTTAAACCAAAATAGATCAACTAGTCGCTCAAACACCTAAACCTGACAAGAAACGAACTCGCTCTCGCGCAATCCTTATTCTAGCATGCAAAGGCAATGAGACAACCCTAACTTCTTATCACCTCTCGGTCTCAAAGAAGGTGTCTAACCACTCTACTTTAATCAATTAACCATGCAACAAAACCCTACGGTTGTTCATACCGCAAACAAACCCTAAACACCAAGTCTAGAATCAAACAATGCACCGATCAATCAATACAAAACTAATCAATCAACACACGGGGTTTATGCAATAAATTGATATAATTTCCAGCCACTAAACACAACCTATTTCATGTCTAAATCAAACTTTATAATAACAATTCAAGTCTATCGGTCAAACAATCCATAAAACCTATCAAACACTAACAAGAATCATCATTCCTATGTAGAACTAACAAGTTTAGCCGAGAATCATTTTTGGACAGCAGCAAACAATTAATAAACACATCATTAATCTCATACCAAACATCTTAACAATCATCTAATGATCAACAATAATCAATAACAATTCAATCTCTCAATCAATTGCAAAACAAATCAACGATTAAACAAGAAAATCAAAGTGTATGAACAATGAAAAAGATGTAAGGATATGGATGTTTCCGGGCTGCTCCTTGGCTGTAAAAACTGATGGTGAATGATCCCGAGGCTTGATTCTTGTGTCTTCTTCCTTCCCTAGCCGCCACAAGCTCCAACCTTAGCTCCACAAAGCTTTTTTCCTTTTCTTTTCCCCTTGCTGCCTGCCGATCGGAACCTTTTTCCAGCCCTAGGGTTTTTTTATTTTTTATATATTATATTATAATGTAAGATTTGGGCCTCCATGATGCATCCGGGCCGGGCCTTGAGCTTTGTCTTGAACTTGTATGCGTAAAAGGTCGTAAAATGCTCGAAAAGTCCCGGTTTCTTCCTTTCTTTTACCCAAAACCTACAAGATTAATAAATGTATGTAAAACCTATCTAAAACGAGTTAAAACATATAAAATATAATGTAATACGTAGATAAAACGTGCGGAAAATACGTGTGTTTTACAACACATCAGTGTAAAAGCATGGCTTGGAAGTTGTTTTTCCATCAAAGATCTTGGTGAAGCCGCCTATATTTTGGGAATCAAGATCTATAAGGATAGATCAAGGCGGTTGATAGGTTTAAACCAAAGTGCATACATTGACAAAATCCTGAAAAGGTTCAAGATGGAGAACTCTAAGAGAGGTTTGGTACCTATTCAAAGAGGAACGATATTGAGTGCGTCTCAATGTCCAAGTGTGACATTTGAGCCAAAACAAGGTACACCTCAGTACGTATTTACCGATTAAGCAAATAAACGTCTTTTGCGTAACAAACGAACGATTAACCGAACGGGTCGGGTTATGACCCAGAAATCTCGGGGGGCCATTTATAAGTGATATACGATCTATACAAGCTAAAATATTAGAAATATGGCCTTCGTTTGATAGCAAACAAGTTAAACGAAAACATGCTCGTTTAACTACCCGCTATAGATTTAAACGAGAAAGATAGTTACAAACCAAGCATTGTATTATCCGTTAAGCCGAAAAAGACTTACCAAACACTTTTTTGAAATGTTTTAAGCGATCCGTGAAAATATTTTTGATTTTTACAAATATATAGTATGTTTTTATAATTTTACACAAAACTAGCCGAAAAACACTCGTTTTCGCGTTGTTTAACGCACCCGATAAGTTTTTCGCGCCAAAAACCGAACCCGAACTAAATATGGACTTGGCTTTTCGTATTTGGGCTTGAGAAAGCAGAAACTTGGGCCAAAATAGGCCCAAAGTGGGCCCATGGACTTCCGGCCGCAGCCGCCAGCCCACCCCCTTTTTTTCCTTTCACATATAAACTAGATTTGAGATATTTTTACACATATTTTCAAACACAACTTCTGGAACTCTTCTTCTACAGCCAAAACCAGCAAGAAAACTAGGTAAAAACCTTATGATTAATCGATTTTTGATTCGTTTAAACTCGTTTAACAACATATAAACATGTCTTGATTGTTAAAAATCATAGTTAACCATGTAAAACTCTCAAAAAACATTCAAAAACATACTTTGATGTTAAACCTAGTTTCAAATCAGAATCATGATCTTTTTTTGCCATAAACACGGATTAAAGGGTTGAAACGGCGTTTTTACGGTTCAAAAGTTCGTTTTTGTGCACTAGCCGAAAGCCTAAGTTAAAGGGCTGTTCTATTGATGAAACCTTCTTGGTTTGTGATATAGGACTTGTATCTAGCTTGCATAGAAGCACAAGAACCTGAAAACTTGATTAGAAGGGCGAAAACGAACCAAAACCGCTAAGGTAATGCCGAAACACTCGCTTACGGGCTGTTTAGGTTATGGTTGTGATGTGCATATTGTTAGGCCTTGAAATTTTTCAGGAATATCAAGGACCATGTCAATGAGTCCCTGTTTAAATTTGGTAATTTTTCGACCATCCGAGAATATTTGACGAATTTATTACCAAAATTGGGACGTTTATTTGGGAAAAATAGCTAAAATACTTCAAAAATTATGAAATTTTTCTGGGAACTCAAATTTGATGTCTTTTGATCACATAGAATTTTGGAATCATTTGGAGAAGTCTAAAGGTGTTTTGTGTATATGCGTTCGTGTGAATTTTTAAAGCCGAATTTGGGTCAAAAAGAATATCGCACGAGCTTTTTACATTCTGGAATTGGTACAGGTTGTTTTGGGACATAATTTGAGTATTCAGGAATTTTTGTGGAATTGTTTGGGGTAAACGGACAATTTTCAGGCGAAATATAGCTGATAAAATGAATTTTTATAAATTAATAAATCAGTAAATAATTTCAGAAATATTTTTATAAAAATTTACATATTTTAATTGATAAGTGGCTAAATTTTCATAATTTAATGATTAACGGTTAATTAATTATGCTAATTTGAATATTAAACAAATTTAGTTTTTATAAAAACCGGCATGTTCGCGATTAACGAACCTGCGGGAATATCAAGACACCAAGAGTGATCAAAAATCATATTTTTGGACTAATTAAGTAAAAACAAACTTTTCTATGAGAAACCTGGACAATCCGGATAGATTGTGCGCGTTTCTTCTCAAATCAAACTGAATAAACGGAAACGGGCCCCATGGCTAATCCGGAACCCCAGTATGTGATCCTTTTTTATAACTTAATCATTTTATTAACCAATACATTTACCCAAGCTTATTTTCCCATAACTGTTTTCTGAACGCGTAAATGAACAACTTGGCCCAGCTGGGAAAACGGGAATCTAAGCCAAGTTGATGACATACTACTATTTGGGAATGACATTCCAACCATGGAATGTGTAAAAGCATGGCTTGGAAGTTGTTTTTCCATCAAAGATCTTGGTGAAGCCGCCTATATTTTGGGAATAAAGATCTATAGGAATAGATCAAGGCGGTTGATAGGTTTAAACCAAAGTGCATACATTGACAAAATCTTGAAAAGGTTCAAGATGGAGAACTCTAAGAGAGGTTTGGTACCTATTCAAAGAGGAACGATATTGAGTGCGTCTCAATGTCCAAGCTCAAAGGAAGAGCAAGATAAAATGAATGGGATCCCATACGCATCGGCAATTGGATCCATCATGTATGCAATGGTATGCACTAGACCGGATGTGTCATGCGCTTTAAGCGTGACAAGTAGATTCCATCATAATCCGGGAAGTAGCCATTGGATGGCGGTTAAGAGTATATTGAAATACCTTAGAAAGACTAAGGACATGTTTTTAATATACGGTTCGGGTGAGGAGGAAATCGTTGTAAAAGGTTACACGGATGATAGTTTCTAAACCGATCGAGATAATTCTCGATCACAATCGAGATATGTTTTCATTATGAATGGTGGGGCAGTTTCTTGGAAGAGCTCGAAACAAGATGTGGTAGCTTTGTCCACCACAGAATCGGAATACATCACCGCCTCATTGGCAGCTCAAGAAGCTGCGTGGATTAAGAAATTCATTGCCGACCTAGGGGTGGTCCGTACCATTCAAGACCCTCTAGAAATCTTTTGTGACAACGAGGGTGCGATTGCTCAAATCAAGGAACCTCGTGCTCATCAAAAGACAAGGCACATTAAGCGGAGGTTCAACTACATAAGGGATGAAGTTGAGAAAGGAAATATATGTATTCGCAAAGTTCACACCGATCAAAACATTGAGGATCCACTCACGAAGCTCCTTGAAAGAACAAAGCATGAAGGTCACACTTGTGCCTTAGGACTTCGATATTCTAGTGATTGGATATGATCTAATTTTGTATTTGGATATCGGGACAATTGTTATTTTCACTCATTCATATGATTATGGTTTATCATTATGACATTTTGAGTTATGTTCCATTTTAGCATGTTTAAATCCGTGAATAAGTTACTTATTCTAAATGTCCGTAGTCGCTCATATTTGTGGGAACAAATATGAAGGTAAGACTATTATGAACTTGGATTGGTAGATATTCATAAGGTATGAATATAGAGCAAAAGGTTGCTGCCAAGGTTTATAGATATTTATGGGATATAAATATTTGACTGACCCGCTCTCAAATGTTACTACATGGAATCTTTGTGATTGATCATAAGTAAATTTGAGTAAAAGGCGAATATCATAGTATCCTCCGACCTGAGATACATATTGGGTCTTGATATTCACCAACTATTATACTTTGACTTAGTTCTTCGCTGCTCTGAAACATGACAGTACATAAGTCTAAGATTAGGTATAGTACAAGGTGATTGTGAGAGACGTATGTAGTCAAGAGGGGATTTGTCCCTCTTATTCGTTGAGAGTAAGATGTCTAAGGCCTGCTAAGTTAAATCAACAGATAATGATCACTCTGTGTCTCTGGATTTGACATGACATCCGTGGAAAAAGGATAAATGATAGATTCACCTAAATCATTTCAAGTAAGGGACTTGAAGGGGATGATGTTATTGAATGGCACTTCGTCATGCGTATTAGGGGTAGTAAACCGTAGTTAGGCGGTATTTGTAACTTGCATCAATCTTCTATGTATCTTGTGCAAGTGGGAGATTGTTGGACTCGGTCTGCCCAAGACACATATTATTATTGATGTGGCTAGTACGTTATGATCCAAGTCGGGTCATACCCAATAACAAGCTAGACAAACACCAATAATATTTGTTTATATATGATATGATCATAACAAACAAATATTAACACTTGAGTTATTTGGAAAGGGGTTTCTAAATACATTGTACTTGTGAAATAAATAAATCATATGGATGATTTATACTTTGAGAGAGAGCATTCCATAGTGTTATTTAAGATGGTTAAATAACAATATGTGAATAATGGTTACCAAGCATGTTACCTATATTATGATATAAAACTTATTTAAAGAAAAAAAATATATAAAATTTGAAATGGGTGAGAGGGTGGCCGCCCCCGCCCCCCTTTTACTCTCTTACACCTTTTATTTTATATTATTATGTTTTCTTTAGTGGAGACATGCATTGGATGTGAGTGGGTGCCATGGGTGGTGCTTCCATTAACTCCCTAACTCTCTTTCATTCATTCTTAAAACATTTTGCAAGTAACAAAACATTCCTCTCTTCCTTTTCTCTCCCATTTTCCGCCACAAGGAAGAACATCAAGGAGGAGTTGGTTTTTCAAGTGAATCCTAGCTAAACAAAGGTGTATTGTCGGAGGCTTGGGGTATGCTAGCTTGAGGAGCTTCCATATTCAAGTTCTTGCCTTTCAATCACTCTTTCTTCACCCGGTTTTGGTTTACTTGAAAGGTAGTTTAACATGCATGACCTTATAGTGACATGCATGTGTTTGATAGTATGTATTTCGTATATGGATCCGGGTTTGGGTTTTGCATGTATAAAATTGGTTTTATACACTATAAACTAACAAGATTTAAAACATTTATCCGCTGCGTTTTTTGTAAAAGTAAGGTTTTATCACTTTGATAATCTTGTTAAAACCCAACACAAACATCTTCAACAACGTCTAGTGGACTTGTTGTAAGATCAGAGATTGTGAGGCCTAAAGCTCCACCAAGAAATTTAAACCTGCCCACAAATCTCTATTTTGACAAAAGAACAAAGACTTTGAGAGTCGTTACTGAAGATGGTGAAGAGACTCATATCATATTCATGGATGACTTCAGAAGTTTCTCAAGGGAGCAATTAGAAAAGATGGCTCAGCTGGACTTATATGACAATCAACAAAGAAATACATTCGTTGGCCAACAAAGGAATGATCTCCCTAAGTTCTTAAAGGAACAATTTGAAAAGGGATTTCCATTCCTTAATCAAAAACGAAGAGAAGTCCACACTGAAGCAGAGAGTGAGAGAAGTAGAAACAGGATAAGTGATGTCAAATTGTCTGAGCTCTCTCTCTGGGAATCAAAGAAAGCAGCAACAAACAAAGCAAGCAGCTCTAGTACCAAAAGAAGAACCTTGAGAGAGTGCTTAGCTATGAGGAGAGAGATGGAGGAGCCAAACTCACATGTTAAAAAAGATGGACAAATTGTTCATCTTACTTATAACAGGCAGAGTGATTCTGTATCACTCAGAAACTCCTTGGGAAGAACAATAGCTGTGATTGAAAATGATGATGAGTTGCAGTTTTTACACATCCAACATCTTAGAGACATTGTCAAAATAGAAGTTCCTTTGGAATCTGAAGATGGAGTAGAATTGGAAATGTTCAAGCAAAGAGCTGTAGTTGTAAGGCTAAGGAAGAAGAAAGAGGCTGAATGGAGCTAGGGAAGAAGATAGCAAGAGTGGAGCAATTGGATGATATATTTACTCTTGTTTATATTTTGTTTTGTTCTTTATTTTGTGTACTTTAATTTTAATCTGTATTAGGAATAGTATGATCTAATGTGTAATGCCCAAGTGGCAGAATTCCCTTCATGTAATGTAATGACTTTTACTCAAATTGATCACCTTATAAAACTGATACATTTATAACTATATGCAAGAATGTTTTGTTGCATCTGAGCTTGTTCCAATCTAGGGGGAGATTGTTGAGTCGGATATTTACAAGGAATATTGGAATCTTCTCAACCTCCTCAAGAAATCGGCTAAGTATGGATCTCGAGCAAGCTTGGACATTCGAGCATGGTGTTTCAGACCTACTTTGGTATATGCTTCTAAGTGTTGAAGGATTCGAGCAAGCTACATTTCACCGACCAAACATGTTCTTCATCAAGTATGGATTGCTAATCGAGCAAACAACTTGATCATCCAGCTTAAACCAAAGTACTCCGAGCACATTGGTGGGTCGAGCATGGATACAATAAAGAAGATGTCAAATGTTCTAAGTATAGACTTCGAGCATAGTTCAGTCCCGAGCAAGCTATGCATCCGCGTATGCTGAAGATTGTTCAATAAGTCTCTAAGACAGTATTGAAGACATCAAGACAAAATGTGCGTGCTCGATGGACTTATTTGAGCAAAGCAAGGATTAGTCAAGAAGATTGAAGCATGCTGGAGAAGAATATATTCTATCTGAAAATATTCTATGCAAAGTGTGCTCGAAGACTTGCATCGAGCATGCTGTGCATATCAAGTCTGCTCGAACAAGATATATCATACTCGAAGACTTGTTTACACTTGCGTTTTTATTTTAGTCATTCATTATGTAATGATAGGGCTTCTAGAAGGAATGTGAGGGTCTATAAATAGACTACTAGGTTATCATTAAATGACGGTTCTTTTGCTGAATGCGAGGGCACACACCTGAGCGAATATTCTCATTGTCTCCTCGTACAGCCGCCGTCACGAAACCCTAGACATTCACTTCATTGAATATCACTGTTACATTGAAATGATACATCAATAATAGTGAATCTTTTGTCTATCTTGTTCTTTATTAACTATCTATTATTGCACAAACCTTTAATCCTAAGTCTTGGATGTTCTGATTCCGCCGGAATATCCAGGTGGCCTTTAGCTCAATAGATCTATATGTTCTGATCAACCTATTTACGTTTGCACCAAGTTCGGTCCTGACACATTCTTACCCCTTGCCACCTAGCTAATGCGTTTGGAATACGATTAGTTCTTGATGTAATATTCGCCATTATACACGTTTACGGTTTGTGACTTACTCACATTACATTTATTGGTTCCGCTTTGCAAACAAAATGAGAAAGGTATTGAACAGAATTATTATGATGGCCTATTGGTGCACCTGGAAGACGATAAACGATACCATCTTCAATAAAAGGAATTGGACAACCTCAGAGGTGGTGAAAAACATTAAAACGTTAGGGTATCTTTGGATAAAACATACGTCTTTGTTTAAGTCCTTATCATGGACCTACTGATGTAATTTTCATTTCTAATTGTTGTTTTATAGTGTGGGCCTCTAACGTCTTGCTAGTTGCGCCTGTTTTAAGAAAAGCTGTCGTTTGAAAAATCTGCATATATCTTACTAATTAATTTATTTTCTTTAAATAAATTAATCATAAGAAAAGAGTCAAAAACCACAAAATATCTAAAATAATGCATATCAAAATATCTAAAGAACGCATATCAGTAAAATGATAGTCCCCACACGATACACGTATACACCAGACAATCCCACCAAAACAATCTTTTCCATTTATTCCACATCTAAAAAGAAGGGATGTGATCCTCACACACCACCCCCATATGTCTATAGGGCTCGTATAAGTCTATACGGCCGTATAGGCTATGCATGACTAACAAAGGGGACAAAAAAACAGCTTTTTTCAGCCTATACGACCGTATAGACCTATACGAGCCGTATAAGTGTTAAATGGCTCGTATTGCTAGCTGACCCACCATAAAACCTATACAGTCGTATAGGTCTATGCGACTGAAAGAGATGCATTTGTAATTGTGTGCACTTGAAAGAGAGCTAGAGTTTATAGTTTGCATATGAGTCGAAATGTTTAATCATGGGGTAAAAGGTTTAAGTCAAGTTGGGGTGGCTCCGCCCGGTAAAACCATAATGGAATTGGTGAAGTGGCAGCAGGGCTTTTAGGTGTGGGTTCCACTTAGTCATACAAATTAATGAAATTGTCACGCCTTATTTTCCTCGGTAAGTATTAGGGGCATGGGTTTAAAGTGGACCGCAATACCGGCAATCGACCAGATCTAGCTTATTAGGTGAAAGTTGGAAGAAATATTTGGGTAACGGGTCATTTGTCTAATACTTTAAAAAGAAAAAAAATATATATTAATAATAATAATAATAATAATAATAATAAATAAAACCAAGAGTTGTAGTATTCTTTTTCAGGGACGAAAAAGTATTAAGTGTGGGGATATTTGATGTGTTGTAAAACACACGTATTTTCCGCACGTTTTATCTACGTATTATATTATATTTTATATGTTTTAACTCGTTTTAGATAGGTTTTACGTACACTTATTAATCTTGTAGGTTTTGGGTAAAAGGAAGGAAGAAACCGGGACTTTTCGAGCATTTTACGAGCCTTTTACGCATACAAGTTCGAGACAAAGCTCAAGGCCCGACCCGTATGCATCATGGAGGCCCAAATACTATTATAATATTATAATATAAAAAATTAAAAAACCCTAAGCTGGCAGGAACAGTCCGATCGGCCAGAATCAGCAAGGAGAAAAAGAGAAAAAAGTTTTGTGGAGCTAGGGTTTGGACTTGTGGCGGCTAGGGAAGGAAGAACAAGCAAGAACAAGCCTCGGTGATCGTTTACCGTCAGTTTACAGCAGCCCGGAACATCCATATCCTTCCATCTTTTACATTGTTCATCATACTTTATTTTCTTGATCAATTGTTAATTTGTTTTGCAATTGTGTTAGAGATTGAAGTGTTTATGAGTGTTATTGATTGTTGAATGGATTTTGAGATGATTGATATGAGTTTAATAATGGTTTTATTTAATGTTCATGGCTGTCCAAAGATGATTATTGGCTAAACTTGTTAGTTCTACCTAGGAATGATGATTCTTGTTAGTGTTAGACATAATATAGGTTTTGTTTATTGGCTGGAAATTTTAGTGATTCATTGCATAAACCACGTGTGTTGATTGATTAGTTTTGTATTGATTGATCGGTGCATTGTTTGATTCTAGACTTGGTGTTTAGGGTTTGTTTGCGGTAGGAACAACTGTAGGGTTTTGTTGCGGGATTAATTGGATTAAGTACAGCGGTTAAACACCTTCTTTGAGACCGAGAGGTGATAAGAAGTTAGGGTTGTCTCATTGCCTTTGCATGCTAGAATAAGGATTGCGCGAGAGCGAGTTCGTTTCTTGTCAGGTTTAGGTGTTTTGAGCGACTAGTTGATCTATTTTAGTTTAAGTTGAATTGTTCCTCTATCCTTGGTTGTGTAGTATTCATTGCCATTAGGGTCGAGTGTTGGTGAGACCGAGAGGTGATCCTTCATTAGAACACGTTAGCAATTATTTCCCGGTTTGATCGTTTTAGCCGATTTTGAGTAGTTAGGGTTTATTGAGTGAGACCGAGAGGTAATCCAGTGAGCCCGAGCGATCCTTAGTCGTGTCATCTTTAGGAACCGGTGTCTTGAAGTCATCCAATTCATTAGCTTGTTAGGCCTACAATTTGATTCAGACCTAGGTAGACGTTTTTCTCCATCCGAAGTCAACTCAGTTAGTTTTCCGTTAAGTTTTCTATTTTTGGTAAGTGCTGTCAGTCAGTCTAGTTAGTTCAGTTAAGTATTTAAAAATAAAAAATCAATATAATTATTATTTTAAGATAGGTCTTGTCTAGAGTTAGTGATCTTTAGCATCTTACGTGTCCACGTGTTCGATACTCGGACTTCCTAAGTCTATACTACTTGCGATCGGTACACTTGACGGTTGTGTGTGGTTTTAGGATTTTCGTTTTAATATTAAAGCTTAGTTGTGAGGGTCATATTTATAGGGTTATTAGACACACATCAAGTTTTTGGCGCCGTTGCCGGGGACACGGTTTTAGGCGTTTTGAGAGCAATCCGAGTTAGGACTTACCTTTTGTGCTACTTGTAATTATTTTTGTTTTATTTTGCTTATTTGTTAGAATAGTTTAGATAATTTTGTTCCTAATTATAGTTTTATGCGACAGACTCGATCTCTAGGACCACCAGACACGGAAGCATTTCCCGAGCCAGAGAGAGTTTCGTGAGAGACGTCGTCCCGTTTCACCCCTTAGTTGGTACATGTTTTGTAAATATATCAGAGTTGCGGGTTATTTAGCGGAAGTATTTGGTTATAATAAAATATTAATTTATTTTGAAAAGTTCTTGGATAATAAATATCCAAGTGTTTGATTTACAAACCTTGTTTGATCTCATTTGCGATATTTTAATGATTAAAAATTGAGCCATCTCCATAAGCGAGCATCTAACTCCATGAGTGTCTCTAATTCCTTGATATCTGTACTGAATCTATTTCCCAGAAATGGGGGGGGGGGGGGAAACGTGAGCGATATGCTGGTGAATCGTTGACTCTAAAAACATTTAAATATTTGACTGCCAAGATAGTTTTCTTGAACAAACTCAGCAGAAACGCCACTTATTTCTTGGAACTTATGCCACTTGCCATACACACACAATTATGGTTCTTCGGGAACTGATGCCCATTGGAGAACTTTGGTTATGACTGCTAGCCTACGGTCACGTAGCCTTGATTGATAGACTAGACATATATGTTTGGATCCAGACACATGTGTACTCTGTCTGAATTGCTTTTATTTTCTACCTTGTAATTTAGGGATCACGTAATCCCTTAAATTTAGAGATCACGTAATCTCATATAAACATGACTGATCTATTAAGATAAACAACCCGTTTATCTTAATGACTGACTAAAAAGGTTTAAAATATTCACCTATGATTGTCTTTTCTAAATGATGTGGTGATCTCGTTTGAAAAACTTTGTTAATGAATGGTGTGTAACCTATAATAAAATAGGTTTATATAAATACCCGGATTTTCTCTTGATTCAGCTAAAGACCTTTAGTCAGGTTTCGATAGCTTTAAACCTTGACCGATCATTTGTTTGAATGAAATATTTAGACCTGTTGTCTTTCCATTTATTTACAAATCATGCGGTGAGTTATTTCTTCATGAAGAAACATCTATTGATATATTTCTTCTTCATGAAGAAACATTAATGACTATAACATGTAAAATATTACGTTTGTTAATCACGAAGAAACATAAATTTTAACTATATCTCTTGCATGTAATGTTTCTTAATTGTGAAGAAACTATTTCTGACTATATCTTCTTGTATGTAAAAGCTTATGTTTCTTAATCATGAAGAAACATTATTTTATCTATAACCTTTGTATATTTCAAGTTTATATAAACATTATCATGATCAAGGTTTGGGTTATACCCTCAACTATGGTCTAAGCCATATAATATAATAAAAAAATAATAACTTAAGCGAAACCCCTACCTTACGCGGGTATTTGGAGTTTATATGCCTAAGCTTGTACGAGCAGCACTTCTACTTTATATTGCGTACTGAGGCTTAAACCATCGGAACTTCGAGGCTTGGCAAGTACTACGAGAACTTGCACGCAAAACGATTTTAAGTGTGTGAGAGTGACGGTGTTTTGGTGTTTGATGGAATGTGACGTGAACCCCTCTATTTATAGTGATTTTTGTGTTGCTTCGCGTAGCACCAAGGAACAAAGCTCTAGCCGCTCGCGTCGCTAACCGACCTTAGGTTTGCTGAGTCATAGGTATGTAAGGCCCCGATC
This sequence comes from Bidens hawaiensis, assembly GCF_021521415.1. Taxonomy (NCBI): domain Eukaryota; kingdom Viridiplantae; phylum Streptophyta; class Magnoliopsida; order Asterales; family Asteraceae; genus Bidens; species Bidens hawaiensis. The sequence continues at coordinate 4,847,804 of NW_027491039.1, read as the reverse complement.
CCGGAAACCCTACCTTGGCGTTGGATTTACTCATAAACACAGTTCTAAATCATAGTTAATTAAAACTTTCGCGGAATAATTAAAAACTTCATGCGTTACATTACAAACCATCGAATCTTGTCTTAACATACAAATTATCCATTCATAGACATAACATAAAACAGTCATGACGTGTAACGATTCTGGCAAAACCAAGTATACCCGAACCGGTATATACTATTTATGTGTTATTTAGTAATGAATATATGAATTATAATGCGTTTATACGAGTATGTATGATTCACAGTACGGACTATACTCGATTATGCAGTTAATCGTATTGAAAATACGATTAACCGATTAACGGTTATTGTAGCCCGAACGAATCGAGGATTACAGTATAGACGAGATATATGATATTTAGTGATGTTTACGAAGTATTAAAGCTTCGGGATAAGTGAATTAAAGCACAGAAAAAGAATTTTCGATTTAATGGTACGTCGGTACGTTAAACGAAACCTTTAATACCAAACCGAGCAAGAGACAATCGATCAAGCCGAAAAAGATACGCAATTATTAATAATATGATGTTTTAAGTTAATAAATGTCATGGTTTAAGTTTTTAAAGTTTTTAAATCGGTTTTATATAAATTTCATTTTTAAGCCGAAAACGACCGTTTTAGCCTCGTTTTAAGCTAAATTAAACATTTAACCAAAAAACGAACTGTACCAGATTATCCAAAACATTATCCGGATTTCCAAAATCCAAATGAGTGGCTAGAAATGGAAAGGTGGGTCCCACCCCACCTCCCCTTGAGTTCCGATCGGCTTGGGGGTATATCCCCTAGCCTTTTGTTATTTTTTTTAAAACAAGCATTCAAGATCTTACTCTCCTCTCCACATTACGAACTAAAAACCCGGAATTGTAGCAAGAAAAGCAAGGTAAAAATCGAGTTATTTACGTGTTCATCTTCTTTTCTTGAGTTTATTTGCAAGAAAATAAGGTTTCAAGTGAAAAAGGGTGAAAACCCGAGATGAAAACCGATTCTTGCATGATCAAGTGATGTATACGGGTTATACAAGGGATCTTGGTCCAAGAAAGGAGTTAAACGAACCAAAAACGAATTTTTACGGTTTAAACTTTAGTTTTGAAACAATAACCGAAACTATAGTGTAAGAGGCTTGATGGTGAGTGTAACTTGCTTGGTATTGTGTTATGTTGGTTGTATGTTCTGTATTTAGTGGTAAATAAGGAGGAAAGACGAGTTTGTAGCTTGTAGTGGCGGAAAACAAAAGGTATATTCGGTTTATGTTCGGTTATGAGTGTTTTGGACAGATTGTGGTACATTTAGAGTTAGGCTACGAAATTTCACAGAGATGATCTACACATGAAAATATGAGATCTGTGAAAATTTGGTAATTTTTGGACAAAGGATGAATATTTGGTGAATTTAATGCTCGGTTTTGGCTAAAAATGGTGAAAAATACATAAATATCATGATAAATTCTGGAAAATTCCATATAAGCTTTTTATAACATGTAAAAGTCACACACAAAATTTTAGGTCAGTTGGAGAAGTCTAAGTAGGCTTTTCGGTTAAACGAGTTCTAGGGTTTTCTAGCTCGGTTTTAGTGAAAATGGCATGTAAAAAAATAGTTTGGTTTTGGAAACATTACAGGGGACTATGTGGATGGCAGGGGTCATTCAGGAAAAATTTGGGATTTTTCTAAGGTCTTTTGGTATTTACGACATATTTAGTGTTTAAATGGTGTTTAAAAATAGATAAATAAATTTTAAATATAAAATTAATTCGGGAAATATTTTTATAAAATTCCCCACTGTCAAAAAGTGATTTGTGCAAAATTTCAAGATCCGAGATTAAACGGATAATTATTTGTGCAAAACAAACTTTTAAAGTCTAAAACGCGTAAACCGGTAAAGTTCGCCTAAACGAGCTGACTGGTGTATAAAAACCCTAAAAATGAACTATTTTCATATAACTGAGTTATACAGGTAAAAATAAATCATCTGAAAATAATTCGGATGATTTGGGTAATTTTATCCGATTTAACAGTTTCCGGTACACTAAAGACGGAAACGGGTCCCGCGGCCAATCGGGGCGTCTAAACCGAGCTCTAATTTCACAACTTTAATTAAATTATCAGTCAACAGCTATTTTCGGGTCGTGTGTGACCAAACTCATTTTTGAACGTAAAAACGGATAACCGTGCTAGGCACGCAAAACTGGGAAAACGAACTAATAGTAATTTTAACTATTGAACTCTAAATGATATCACAATCTGAGTCCGGAGAAGTGTTTTTGGGTTAACATTGCCCCCGGAACGGGTACAGTACTGGGTTAACAGTGTCCCCAGATGTACCGGTTAACACGGTTAAAGTTATATTAATAGTGATTGTATAGTAACGAACTTAGGGATCGTATTACAGATCCGGATTAGTAGCTGCGTACTGTGTTACCTACTTGCTTGCGAAAGGTGAGTTTCACGAGCCCCTTTTTCTGAATTGTTTTTAAATATTTTCTCGGGGCGGGAAGCATGTTACTATTAAAATGTTTAAGTACATACTGAACGCATGGATTTGCGTGTATTTATATATATCTTATTGTACGGGAATCGTACGGAAATGTACTAAGATGGTAATTGTCTGAGTTGCTAACATTGTAAGGCCCCGTAACACAAGTGATTAGCTAAAAGCCGGTAGAGTGTGAATAGTACTATTGGTCTGACAAACCCAACTGGTCCGGCATGGATTTGCTGATGTTTCCCAGCCAGTTGCACATGTCTATTTTGTTGTTATTTATGTTTGCTATGTAATGTTAGGCATAGCGGTTTGGGGCAGGTTCGTGGGCGGAGTATGCCACGAGGTTGTATGTGGATAGTCAGAGGTTTCACTTGTGGGCTCAGCATAATTACATCGCTAATATATGATTATTATAATGATTTGTCACTGTTTATTTAAATTAGTGAAACTCACCAACTATTCGTAGTTGACCCGTTTTCTTTACATGCTTTCTAGGTACCCCCAAACTGAAATAATTGATACATGCTTGACGATGCGTGCTTTTTGTGGAAGCTAAATGATCTTTTTGTATTAAATATGTTAATGTACTATTGGTAAAACTTATGTGTTAACGCCTAGACGGTAACTAAACTCGGAACAATGTAATATGGTGTAAATTAATGTAGTGGTGTTTTCTTTATAAGCAATGCTGTTGATATCAGACGTGTCTGTTGCATCCCGTTTACGTTTCCGCTGCGGTTACGGGGTGTTACAGAACTTGGTATCAGAGCCATTGGTTATAAAGAATTAGGATGTCTTTAAAAGATACCTAACATATAACCAGCAGCTCAAGTATTATAGGATCTGAATATCAACTAATAATTTATAGTGACGAGATCTGGATGAACTTGGATGGACAAGTGAGTTATTATGGTCCGGAACATAATAACAGACTTGTCCGCACGAGGGAATTCAGGGGAAGTCACAGGGAACATTAATAGGTAAAATTGGCAACATATGTGTAAGTATATGATAATATTTTTATGTGACAAAGTTGTATAAGTATGTGTATATTAATTATGATTTACATTATGGAAGGAACTATATGTTTGCTAACTTGTGTACAGGTAAGGATGTCGAGATCACGAAGTCTGTCAGTGGAGGAGGACCCGGAGGAGGCCAGTTCCGGGAACTCTAGGAGCTTACGCCTAGCATCCAGCACTGAGCCTAGTGAGACTAGCCGTAGGAGTACTAGCCTGTTCTCCCCTACTAGGGTTGCCAGATCCCCCACCCCACCCGCACCACAGGCCACCCCTACCCCTCCCAGACCCGGATCCCGCCTCACGGCGCGGATCAGTGTCCCCTATGTCCCACCTACCTCTACCCCACCCAGACCTACTTTCCACAGGGGCAAGCCCTCCCGCCCCCAGCCCGAGCCTGTGCCTCCACCCGTGTGGGGTACCCCTAGGCTGGAGAGGGATGAGCGTCCCTCCTCTGAGGCAGCATGACTCCGAGTGCTCACCGAGCAGGTGGTTGAGCACACCATCGCCTTGACGGTGGGGATCCAGAGGAGGAGACACTTGGCGGACTGCGTACTGGACAGCCAGTAAGCGATTGGCCAGCTGAGGAGGAAGGGCGCATACTCCCAGTGGATGATTGACCGGATGGAGACACGGATCCGGGGTTTGCTGGCGGTGTTGGTGGTGATGGTGGCAGTGTTGGTGTGGTTGGTATACCACCATGCTTAGTTATGTTAGGGTGGTAGTAGTCAGGGTCCGCTTTTTGATACTCTGTGTAAGCAGTTAGTGGCGATGCTAAAATAGAGTGAATCTTGGGTAGTTATAGTACAGCCACTAGCCCATAGGGGGTCTCTTTTGGGGATATCATTGTAGATACTTTTGGTGTATCATTCAAGCACTGACCCATGGCGGGTTATGTCGAAATGATGCCGATGTAGGACTGATGTATGAAAACTTAATCTATGTGATGATGTTTATTAATGAATGGAATGTGTGTTGTGTATCGAGATTGAAATTTGTATTAATTATATGTATTTTTCTTAATGTTGTGTAGAATGGCACCAAAACGGTCAGCTCGAATGTCAGAAGTGGATGTGGATCGTCTGATTGCTCGACAGTTAGAGGCGGCGATACCGGATATAGTATCGCGCATCGCCTCCAGTATTAACAATACGACCAATCCAGACCCTGCGAGCAATCAAACGACCACCAATAATGATGGGGAAAAAAATGTTAACCCTCCACCGAACGGTAACCCGATTCCGAGTAATGACGCACCGCCTAGGGTGGTCGTTACAGACAGTAATGGCCCTATACCTAGTGTAGAAACGAACCGCACTGAACCGACTCCTGCAACAAAGGGATGTTCAATTAAAGATTTTATGTTGTGCAAGCCCCTAGAATTTAGCGGGTCTGAGGGACCAAATGGGTTGGTTAAGTGGATTGAGAAAATAGAGTCTGTTGTGAACATCAGCAACTGCCCTGAGGATTACGTTGTTAAGTATGCTACCTGCACGTTCACGGACCATGCCTTGACAAGGTGGAACACAGTAGTGCAAACTCGCGGTCAGGCAGCGACAAACCGCATGACCTGGGCAGAGCTCAAGGCCCTTGTACTGGAACATTTCTGCCCGAAAAACGAACTGCAGAAGTTAGAAAACGAATTGTGGAACCTGGAGATGCAGGGGGCAAACCACTTGGGTTATACGAACCGATTTAATGAATTGTCGTGATTGGTGCCATGGTTGGTCACCCCAGAGTCAAAGAGGTTTGAGCGTTATATATGGGGACTAACTCCAGTAGTAAGGAGTATAGTCAACTCTGGGGGACACAAGACGTTTGAGGGTGCGGCGACGCAAGCTGGTATCGTCACATACGATTTCGTGAGGAGTTGGTCACTGAAGGTGGCAGGAGAGTCTGCTGGGGGAAAGCGAGGTACGTATGACAATAGGATCCAGGAGAAGCAGCAAAATAAACGTGCTAGGCCCACTGCCCAGAACTACACCTTGACTAGTTCAGGCGGAAGGCAGGAATCGCAGAAAGGGACGTTCCCTAAGTGTGGGAAATGCGGTTACCAGCATGGTGGCGAGTGCAAGGGGGTAGTGTGCCACCAGTGTGGCAGGAATGGGCACTACGCACCGAGTTGTAGGACAAACCTAAACAATCTGAACCGACAACCGCAACCTATCCGTGCGCAGCCACCTAGGACCCAACCAGCCCGACAACAAAACCCACAAGGAAACTAAATGATGACCACCAGCCGTGCTTGCTTTGAATGCGGCAGCACATATCACTTCAAGAGATACTGTCCGAAACTGAACCAGGAGGAAAGGGGAGGCAAACCGTGGGTCAGGCATCGTCGTCCAATCCAGCGAGAGGCCGATCATTTGTGATGGGGGCGAACGAAGCACGCCAGGACCCCAGCGTAGAGACAGGTACATTCCTCGTCTCTGATCATTACGCTTCTGTATTATTTGATACGGGCGCCGATAGAAGTTTTGTCTCCGTTAAGTTCCTATCGATAGCAAACCTTCCGATTAGTGAAACCATAGAACCTTATACCGTAGAAGTCGCTAACGGTAAAACCATGATAGTTAATCAGATAGTTCGGAATTGCCCTTTTATTCTGAACGACCAATCCTTCCTGATTGACTTATTACCGGTAGAATTAGGTAGTTTTGACGTAATAGTGGGAATGGATTGGTTAGCACGTAACAAAGTGGAAATAAACTGTGAAAAGAAAATCGTCAAGATCCGGGTGTCGGATGACGAAGAGGTGTTAGTGCAAGGAGAGAAGTCGGGCACAATGATACCATTTATACCCCACCTCAAGGTGTTAAAATATATACGCCAGGGATGCGTGGCGTATCTAGCGAGCTTGACGGCCACAGATTCTGAGGAGAAACGGGTGGATGATATCCCGGTGGTACGCGAATTTCCACAAGTTTTCCCAGAAGAACTTCCTGGATTACCGCCAACCCGACAGGTCGAATTCAGAATCGATTTAATACCTCAAGCTGGCCCTGTTGCTAAAGCACCCTACCGACTTGCACCGTCTGAGATGCAAGAATTATCCAATCAGTTGCAAGAATTGTTGGATAAAGGATTTATACGTCCTAGTCATTCCCCGTGGGGTGCACCTGTATTATTCGTGAAAAAGAAGGACGGGAGCCTTAGAATGTGCATTGATTACAGGGAGTTGAACAAGTTAACAATTAAAAATAGGTACCCTCTTCCCCGAATTGATGATCTGTTTGACCAGCTGCAAGGTGCGAGCTATTTCTCAAAAATCGATCTTAGATCGGGATACCATCAGGTTAGAATTCAGGAAGAAGATATCCCAAAAACCGCATTCCGGACTCGCTACGGCCATTACGAGTTCTTAGTTATGCCTTTCGGACTAACAAATGCGCCGGCAGTGTTCATGGACCTCATGAATCGAGTCTGTAAACCCTACCTCGACAAATTCGTCATCGTGTTTATTGACGATATTTTGATCTACTCGAAAAGTAAAGAAGAGCACGAGCAACACCTAAGAATAATTTTAGAGCTTCTGAATCAGGAAAAGTTGTATGCAAAATTTTCCAAGTGTAACTTCTGGTTACAAGAAGTACAATTCCTCGGTCACGTTGTAAACCATCAAGGGATACACGTTGATCCGAGTAAGGTTGAAGCAATTAAGAATTGGCAAGCGCCTAAATCGCCAAAGGAAATCCGCCAATTCTTAGGCTTAGCTGGATATTATCGTCGATTTATAGAGAACTTTTCCAGCATCGCCCAACCTTTAACTCTCCTGACTCAAAAGGATCGAAAGTATGAATGGGGAGAAGAGCAGGAGACGGCGTTTCAAACGTTAAAGAAAAAATTGTGCCAAGCGCCGATTTTAAGTCTCCCCGATGGAGACGATGGTTTTGTTGCGTATTGTGACGCATCGCGTAGAGGGTTAGGATGCGTGTTGATGCAGAATAATAAGGTTATAGCCTATGCTTCCCGACAGTTAAAAGTACACGAGAAAAATTACACTACTCACGACTTAGAACTGGGAGCGGTTATCTTCGCACTTAAAATCTGGAGACATTATCTCTACGGTACGAAGTGCACCATCTTCACCGATCATAAAAGTTTGCAGCACATATCGATCAGAAAGAACTGAATATGAGGCAACGAAGATGGCTCGAGTTGTTAAGCGATTATGACTGTGACATCCGTTATCACCACGGCAAGGCTAACGTCGTAGCCGACGCCTTGAGTAGGAAAGATCGGGTTAAGCCATTGCGAGTGCGAGCACTGGGGATGATAATCCAGTCGAATCTTTCGGACCTGATTCGAGTCGCTCAACGTGAGGCGTTGAAAGAGGAACAATTGGAAAAGGAGGGACTTTACGGCGATGAGAAGAATTTCGAACAGCGCGTGGACGAAATTCTTATTTCAAAAATCGGGTTTGGATCCCGACCCTCCATGACCTTCGTGAATTAATCATGGACGAAGCGCATAGATCGAAATATTCCATACATCCGGGATCGGATAAGATGTACAAGGATGTGAAGGAGTTCTACTGGTGGCCGGGTATGAAAAAGGATATAGCAACGTATGTCGGTAAGTGTGCGACTTGTGCGAGAGTTAAGGCGGAGCACCAGAAACCCTTGGGGATGTTACAACAACCGGAAATTCCCGAATGGAAATGGGAGCAAATCACGATGGATTTTGTGACACATCTCCCTAAGACGTCCCGAGGACATGATGCAATTTGGGTAATCGTAGATCGATTAACCAAATCGGCACATTTTATCCCGATTAGGAATAATTATAACACTGAGAGACTTGCGCAGATTTATATAAATGAAATTGTGTCTCGTCATGGGATACCCATCTCCATTATCTCCGATCGGGATAGCCATTTCACCTCCAATCTTTGGCAAGCTGTGCAAGAAACGCTGGGAACGCGCATTGATCTAAGCACAGCTTACCACCCTCAGACCGATGGTCAGTCTGAGAGGACCATCCAAACCATGGAGGATTTGCTTCGTGCATGCGTACTGGATTTTAAGGGAAATTGGGATCAACATCTCCCACTCGTTGAATTTTCCTATAATAACAGTTACCACAGCAGTATAAAGGCAGCGCCTTACGAAGCATTGTATGGTCGGAAGTGCCGATCACCACTCTGCTGGACTGAAGTGGGTGACACTCAGGTTATTAGATCAGACCTGGTCCAGGAAACGACAAGCAAAATCCTTGAAATTAGGAACAATCTGAAGGCCGCGCGGGATCGGCAGAAGAGTTATGCAGATACCCGTAGAAAACCGTTGTCGTTTGAGAAAGGTGATAAAGTGTATTTGAGGGTATCACCTAGGAAGGGTGTAGTTAGATTTGGAAAGGCGGGGAAGTTAGCCCCGAGATATATTGGACCATTCAATATTACTGCAAAAATCGGTCCCGTAGCATACCGATTAGAACTACCCGATGAACTGAGTGCAGTTCACAACGTGTTTCACGTATCGAACTTGAAAAGATGTCTGGCGGATGAGACATCGGTGTTACCTTTAGAGGGTGTCCAAATAAGTGATAAGCTCAATTTCGTAGAGGAACCCATAGAAATAGTAGACGAAAAAATCAAGCAGCTTAGACACAATAAGATTTCGTTGGTCAAAGTTAGATGGAATTCGCATCGAGGCCCAGAATATACATGGGAACGAAAGGACGAATTCCGGAAGAAATACCCCTACCTATTCCCTCAAAAGGAAGTAGTCGACGCGTAAAATTTCGAGGACGAAATTTTTTTTATGAGGGGAGAATGTAACGATTCTGGCAAAACCAGGTATACCCGAACCGGTATATACTATTTATGTGTTATTTAGTAATGAATATATGAATTATAATGCGTTTATACGAGTATGTATGATTCACAGTACGGACTATACTCGATTATGCAGTTAATCGTATTGAAAATACGATTAACCGATTAACGGTTATTGTAGCCCGAACGAATCGAGGATTACATTATAGACGAGATATATGACATTTAGTGATGTTTACGAAGTATTAAAGCTTCGGGATAAGTGAATTAAAGCACAGAAAAAGAATTTTCGATTTAATGGTACGTCGGTACGTTAAACGAAACCTTTAATACCAAACCGAGCAAGAGACAATCGATCAAGCCGAAAAAGATACGCAATTATTAATAATATGATATTTTAAGTTAATAAATGTCATGGTTTAAGTTTTTAAAGTTTTTAAATCGGTTTTATATAAATTTCATTTTTAAGCCGAAAACGACCGTTTTAGCCTCGTTTTAAGCTAAATTAAACATTTAACCGAAAAACGAACTGTACCAGATTATCCAAAACATTATCCGGATTTCCAAAATCCAAATGAGTGGCTAGAAATGGAAAGGTGGGTCCCACCCCACCTCCCCTTGAGTTCCGATCGACTTGGGGGTATATCCCCTAGCCTTATGTTATTTTTTTTAAAACAAGCATTCAAGATCTTACTCTCCTCTCCACATTATGAACTAAAAACCCGAAATTGTAGCAAGAAAAGCAAGGTAAAAATCGAGTTATTTACGTGTTCATCTTCTTTTCTTGAGTTTATTTGCAAGAAAATGAGGTTTCAAGTGAAAAAGGGTGAAAACCCGAGATGAAAACCGATTCTTGCATGATCAAGTGATGTATACGGGTTATACAAGGGATCTTGGTCCAAGAAAAGAGTTAAACGAACCAAAAACGAATTTTTACGGTTTAAACTTTAGTTTTGAAACAATAACCGAAACTATAGTGTAAGAGGCTTGATGGTGAGTGTAACTTATTTGGTATTGTGGTATGTTGGTTGTAGGTTCTGTATTTAGTGGTAAATAAGGAGGAAAGACGAGTTTGTAGCTTGTAGTGGCGGAAAACAAAAGGTATATTCGGTTTATGTTCGGTTATGAGTGTTTTGGACAGATTGTGGTACATTTAGAGTTAGGCTACGAAATTTCACAGAGATGATCTACACATGAAAATATGAGATCTGTGAAAATTTGGTAATTTTTGGACAAAGGATGAATATTTGGTGAATTTAATGCTCGGTTTTGGCTAAAAATGGTGAAAAATACATAAATATCATGATAAATTCTGGAAAAATCCATATAAGCTTTTTATAACATGTAAAAGTCACACACAAAATTTTAGGTCAGTTGGAGAAGTCTAAGTAGGCTTTTCGGTTAAACGAGTTCTAGGGTTTTCTAGCTCGGTTTTAGTGAAAATGGCATGTAAAAAAATAGTTTGGTTTTGGAAAAATTACAGGGGACTATGTGGATGGCAGGGGTCATTCAGAAAAAATTTGGGATTTTTCTAAGGTCTTTTGGTATTTACGACATATTTAGTGTTTAAATGGTGTTTAAAAATAGATAAATAAATTTTAAATATAAAAATTAATTCGGGAAAGATTTTTATAAAATTCCCCACTGTCAAAAAGTGATTTGTGCAAAATTTCAAGATCCGAGATTAAACGGATAATTATTTGTGCAAAACAAACTTTTAAAGTCTAAAACGCGTAAACCGGTAAAGTTCGCCTAAACGAGCTGACTGGTGTATAAAAACCCTAAAAATGAACTATTTTCATATAACTGAGTTAAACAGGTAAAAATAAATCATCTGAAAATAATTCGGATGATTTGGGTAATTTTATCCGATTTAACAGTTTCCGGTACACTAAAGACGGAAACGGGTCCCGCGGCCAATCGGGGCGTCTAAACCGAGCTCTAATTTCACAACTTTAATTAAATTATCAGTCAACAACTATTTTCGGGTCGTGTGTGACCAAACTCATTTTTGAACGTAAAAACGGATAACCGTGCTAGGCACGCAAAACTGGGAAAACGAACTAATAGTAATTTTAACTATTGAACTCTAAATGATATCACAATCTGAGTCCGGAGAAGTGTTTCTGGGTTAACATTGCCCCCGGAACGGGTACAGTACTGGGTTAACAGTGTCCCCAGATGTACCGGTTAACACGGTTAAAGTTATATTAATAGTGATTGTATAGTAACGAACTTAGGGATCGTATTACAGATCCGGATTAGTAGCTGCGTACTGTGTTACCTACTTGCTGGCGAAAGGTGAGTTTCACGAGCCCCTTTTTCTGAATTGTTTTTAAATATTTTCTCGGGGCGGGAAGCATGTTACTATTAAAATGTTTAAGTACATACTGAACGCATGGATTTGCGTGTATTTATATATATCTTATTGTACGGGAATCGTACGGAAATGTACTAAGATGGTAATTGTCTGAGTTGCTAACATTGTAAGGCCCCGTAACACAAGTGATTAGCTAAAAGCCGGTAGAGTGTGAATAGTACTATTGGTCTGACAAACCCAACTGGTCCGGCATGGATTTGCTGATGTTTCCCAGCCAGTTGCACATGTCTATTTTGTTGTTATTTATGTTTGCTATGTAATGTTAGGCATAGCGGTTTGGGGCAGGTTCGTGGGCGGAGTATGCCACGAGGTTGTATGTGGATAGTCAGAGGTTTCACTTGTGGGCTCAGCATAATTACATCGCTAATATATGATTATTATAATGATTTGTCACTGTTTATTTAAATTAGTGAAACTCACCAACTATTCGTAGTTGACCCGTTTTCTTTACATGCTTTCTAGGTACCCCCAAACTGGAATAATTGCTACATGCTTGACGATGCGTGCTTTTTGTGGAAGCTAAATGATCTTTTTGTATTAAATATGTTAATGTACTATTGGTAAAACTTATGTGTTAACGCCTAGACGGTAACTAAACTCGAAACAATGTAATATGGTGTAAATTAATGTAGTGGTGTTTTCTTTATAAGCAATGCTGTAGATATCAGACGTGTCTGTTGCATCCCGTTTACGTTTCCGCTGCGGTTACGGGGTGTTACATGACGCTTCTTCATAGATACCCGTCTCTTTAGCTTATGCCATGTGTCCCTCCTCAAGCCAGCTGCCTCAACCTATTTGCCTGTGTGCATACTAAAAGTCAGCTATGTTCAGTGAGTTCTAGTTAAGCAGGTACATACATTTCATTCTCATTCTTTACATTCTTACTTCCATACATTCCTACTTTTACTTACCTTCATTACTTTATATATACATAACCTTCCTACGTTTTTAAAGAGCCTTTCGCTCTATAACCTTCGCATATATTGTTAGGGTATGCAACCCTTCATTCTTTGCCTATATTATTAGGGTAGGCAACCCCTAATTCTTCGCCTATATTATTAGGGTAGGCAACTCTTTATTCTTTGCCTATATTATTAGGGTAGGCAACCCTTAATTCTTCGCCTATATTATTAGGATAGGCAACCCTTAATTTTTCAGCTCTACATATCATACATACCATTCATACACTACACATATCGTACATACCTTTCTTTTATTAGCTATATCTGTTCTCATATACCTTTTCACACATATGTTTAACTCTTTCTACACTAATTAGGTATATTTATAAACATTCATACGGCATACACTTACCACTTAAGGTAAGTGTACTAACTAATCACATTGAGTATGCACACAGCCCCAAAACATAACACAGAAATGGGGCTAGAAACTCACCTGGAGTCGGTTTCTCTCGCTGTTAATGGTAACGCCCTTCTTTAATTGTGTACAGCTAACTGTACAATACATTATGTGTGTCAATTATCTATTACCACTACTTTCTACATTTAAGTTTACGAACCCTCAACTAACGGGGGTCCGGGGGCAGCGCCCCTGGTAGCAGGGTCTAGGGGCGGCAGCCCCTTGCAGGGTCTAAGGGGCAGAGCCCCTGGCTGGGGTTGAGCCGTGCGATGCGAAACAACCTTAACAAAAACGCATCAGAAAATTAGTTTCATGAAATTTCGTATGGGAATTTCACTTCACATGCTTTTTCGCTTCGCATGGAACTTTTTTGCTTCGCATGGAACTTTTTTGCTTCGCATGGCTGTTCGATGCGAAATTACCTTTTTCTTCGCTTTTACCATTTTAAAGCCATTTTTCTCCTTATTTCCTCCTTAGGACCCGGCTTTACCCTTTTATGGGTTTTGGGTCGTACCAACTTTATATACACGTGTTTTATGAGGTCCGAACATCACCTTTTTGTCCTATTTCATACTCGTGAGGCTAAGACTCACACAGTTTATGTTTTTCTTACATCCTACAACCCGATCTACTAAGATATCGATTTGCATGTCGAACTCAACCACAAAACTTAACCTTGTTGGCTAAAACTCACCTTTGGCTTCGGGTTTGGTTCGGATCTGGACAACTCGAGGATCTGGACATGATTCTTGTTGTTTGAAGACACTTGATCACCAAGATCTTCCTTACTTTAGCCCGGAATCGGATTCGGGTCTTGAGAGAGAGTATGTGTGTGTTCTAGGGAGTGTGTGTGTGTTGTGGGAAGAAATGGTGAAGGGATGGGGGGGATGGCCTTATATAGAGAGCTATGGACCCCACCACCCACTTCCTTCACCAATCCTAATCCTTATCAAATATAAACACGCACCCATTTAAACGAGCGACTCACACGAAACAATAATTTTCTTTTATTTAGTAATATCGTAATACGGATGTTACAAGGTAGGTTTGCCACGTGGTACCACGTGTCATGCATGCAAAATTCCTACTTCATGTAGCGCGAAGTGAAGGTGGATGAGGCCTTCGCGTAGCGCGAAGTCACTTAATGTTAGTTTATGTATTTTGTCTTTCGCGTAGCGCGAAGGATCAAAATTCACATTTTCACTTTTAATCCTTGTAGCTTCCAAAAATACTAAAGTGGCCCTTATGCGGCTTGTGAAATGCAAAGTGCGCCATCAAAGCGCCACATTACGCCCATCGCTCGAGCCCGTGCCTGTGTGCGTGCGCATCGGGTGCTTCGCACCTTCCACTAGGACCACTAAGAGTGGTTAGCCATATAATAATATTACTATGAAAACTTTCTTCCATATAAAGAGCTTCCATTTTCTTCCTTCTTTCCATGTGGGATGAAAGTTTTCTTTCCTATTTATACACATGTGGAATGCTTCCACTTTCTTCCTTCTTTCCATGTGGGATGAATCCATTTTTCTTATTTCTTCAATATGGATGCTTTTACCTCCATATTTTATATTTATATTTTTTTATTTATTTTGATGGAATTTTAAATCACTCATCTTTCAAAGTTGACATCTTTGGCCCAAAATTAATATGGTATTTTCCGGAATGTTACAACGGTAAACCTATAACTGTTAACCAAATAGTCTGAAACTGTCCTATTATCCTAAACGACCAACCATTTCTTATTGATATACTCCGTATAGAGTTAGGAAGTTTTGATGTAATCCTGGTTGAGGTTATTCCCGGGAAAGTTGAGATCCCGTTGGTCAGGTCCGTTTAAACACCAAAACACCGTCACTCTCACACACTTAAAATCGTTTTGCATGCAAGTTCTCGTAGTACTTGCCAAGCCTCGAAGTTCCGATGGTTTAAGCCTCAGTACGCAATATAAAGTAGAAGTGCTGCTCGTACAAGCTTAGGCATATAAACTCCAAATACCCGCGTAAGGTAGGGGTTTCGCTTAAGTTATTATTTTTTTATTATATTATATGGCTTAGACCATAGTTGAGGGTATAACCCAAACCTTGATCATGATAATGTTTATATAAACTTGAAATATACAAAGGTTATAGATAAAATAATGTTTCTTCATGATTAAGAAACATAAGCTTTTACATACAAGAAGATATAGTCAGAAATAGTTTCTTCACAATTAAGAAACATTACATGCAAGAGATATAGTTAAAATTTATGTTTCTTCGTGATTAACAAACGTAATATTTTACATGTTATAGTCATTAATGTTTCTTCATGAAGAAGAAATATATCAATAGATGTTTCTTCATGAAGAAATAACTCACCGCATGATTTGTAAATAAATGGAAAGACAACAGGTCTAAATATTTCATTCAAACAAATGATCGGTCAAGGTTTAAAGCTATCGAAACCTGACTAAAGGTCTTTAGCTGAATCAAGAGAAAATCCGGGTATTTATATAAACCTATTTTATTATAGGTTACACACCATTCATTAACAAAGTTTTTCAAACGAGATCACCACATCATTTAGAAAAGACAATCATAGGTGAATATTTTAAACCTTTTTAGTCAGTCATTAAGATAAACGGGTTGTTTATCTTAATAGATCAGTCATGTTTATATGAGATTACGTGATCTCTAAATTTAAGGGATTACGTGATCCCTAAATTACAAGGTAGAAAATAAAAGCAATTCAGACAGAGTACACATGTGTCTGGATCCAAACATATATGTCTAGTCTATCAATCAAGGCTACGTGACCGCAGGCTAGCAGTCATAACCAAAGTTCTCCAATGGGCATCAGTTCCCGAAGAACCATAATTGTGTGTGTATGGCAAGTGGCATAAGTTCCAAGAAATAAGTGGCGTTTCTGCTGAGTTTGTTCAAGAAAACTATCTTGGCAGTCAAATATTTAAATGTTTTTAGAGTCAACGATTCACCAGCATATCGCTCACGTTTCCCTTTGTTGCAGGAGTCGGTTCAGTGCGGTTCGTTTCTACACTAGGTATAGGGCCATTACTGTCTGTAACGACCACCCTAGGCGGTGCGTCATTACTCGGAATCGGGTTACCGTTCGGTGGAGGGTTAACATTTTTTTCCCCATCATTATTGGTGGTCGTTTGATTGCTCGCAGGGTCTGGATTGGTCGTATTGTTAATACTGGCGGCGATGCGCGATACTATATCCGGTATCGCCGCCTCTAACTGTCGAGCAATCAGACGATCCACATCCACTTCTGACATTCGAGCTGACCGTTTTGGTGCCATTCTACACAACATTAAGAAAAATACATATAATTAATACAAATTTCAATCTCGATACACAACACACATTCCATTCATTAATAAACAT
Source organism: Bidens hawaiensis (assembly GCF_021521415.1). Taxonomy (NCBI): domain Eukaryota; kingdom Viridiplantae; phylum Streptophyta; class Magnoliopsida; order Asterales; family Asteraceae; genus Bidens; species Bidens hawaiensis. The sequence continues at coordinate 4,831,361 of NW_027491039.1, read as the reverse complement.
CATCACATAGATTAAGTTTTCATACACCAGTCCTACATCGGCATCATTTCGACATAACCCGCCATGGGTCAGTGCTTGAATGATACACCAAAAGTATCTACAATGATATCCCCAAAAGAGACCCCCTATGGGCTAGTGGCTATACTATAACTACCCAAGATTCACTCTATTTTAGCATCGCCACTAACTGCTTACACAGAGTATCAAAAAGCGGACCCTGACTACTACCACCCTAACATAACTAAGCATGGTGGTATACCAACCACACCAACACTGCCACCATCACCACCAACACCGCCAGCAAACCCCGGATCCGTGTCTCCATCCGGTCAATCATCCACTGGGAGTATGCGCCCTCCGTCCTCAGCTGGCCAATCGCGTACCAAGTTCTGTAACACCCCGTAACCGCAGCGGAAACGTAAACGGGATGCAACAGACACGTCTGATATCAACAGCATTGCTTATAAAGAAAACACCACTACATTAATTTACACCATATTACATTGTTCCGAGTTTAGTTACCGTCTAGGCGTTAACACATAAGTTTTACCAATAGTACATTAACATATTTAATACAAAAAGATCATTTAGCTTCCACAAAAAGCACGCATCGTCAAGCATGTAGCAATTATTCCAGTTTGGGGGTACCTAGAAAGCATGTAAAGAAAACGGGTCAACTACGAATAGTTGGTGAGTTTCACTAATTTAAATAAACAGTGACAAATCATTATAATAATCATATATTAGCGATGTAATTATGCTGAGCCCACAAGTGAAACCTCTGACTATCCACATACAACCTCGTGGCATACTCCGCCCACGAACCTGCCCCAAACCGCTATGCCTAACATTACATAGCAAACATAAATAACAACAAAATAGACATGTGCAACTGGCTGGGAAACATCAGCAAATCCATGCCGGACCAGTTGGGTTTGTCAGACCAATAGTACTATTCACACTCTACCGGCTTTTAGCTAATCACTTGTGTTACGGGGCCTTACAATGTTAGCAACTCAGACAATTACCATCTTAGTACATTTCCGTACGATTCCCGTACAATAAGATATATATAAATACACGCAAATCCATGCGTTCAGTATGTACTTAAACATTTTAATAGTAACATGCTTCCCGCCCCGAGAAAATATTTAAAAACAATTCAGAAAAAGGGGCTCGTGAAACTCACCTTTCGCAAGCAAGTAGGTAACACAGTACGCAGCTACTAATCCGGATCTGTAATACGATCCCTAAGTTCGTTACTATACAATCACTATTAATATAACTTTAACCGTGTTAACCGGTACATCTGGGGACACTGTTAACCCAGTACCGTACCCGTTCCGGGGGCAATGTTAACCCAGAAACACTTCTCCGGACTCAGATTGTGATATCATTTAGAGTTCAATAGTTAAATTTACTATTAGTTCGTTTTCCCAGTTTTGCGTGCCTAGCACGGTTATCCGTTTTTACGTTCAAAAATGAGTTTGGTCACACACGACCCGAAAATAGTTGTTGACTGATAATTTAATTAAAGTTGTGAATTAGAGCTCGGTTTAGACGCCCCGATTGGCCGCGGGACCCGTTTCCGTCTTTAGTGTACCGGAAACTGTTAAATCGGATAAAATTACCCAAATCATCCGAATTATTTTCGGATGATTTATTTTTACCTGTTTAACTCAGTTATATGAAAATAGTTCATTTTTAGGGTTTTTATACACCAGTCAGCTCGTTTAGGCGAACTTTACCGGTTTACGCGTTTTAGACTTTAAAAGTTTGTTTTGCACAAATAATTATCCGTTTAATCTCGGATCTTGAAATTTTGCACAAATCACTTTTTGACAGTGGGGAATTTTATAAAAATATTTCCAGAATTAATTTTTATATTTAAAATTTATTTATCTATTTTTAAACACCATTTAAACACTAAATATGTCGTAAATACCAAAAGACCTTAGAAAAATCCCAAATTTTTCCTGAATGACCCCTACCATCCACATAGTCCCCTGTAATTTTTCCAGAACCAAAATATTTTTTTACATGCCATTTTCACTAAAACCGAGCTAGAAAACCCTAGAACTCGTTTAACCGAAAAGCCTACTTAGACTTCTGCAACTGACCTAAAATTTTGTGTGTGACTTTTACATGTTATAAAAAGCTTATCTGGAATTTTCCAGAATTTATCATGATATTTATGTATTTTTCACCATTTTTAGCCAAAACCGAGCATTAAATTTACCAAATATTCATCCTTTGTCCAAATATTAACAAATTTTCACAGATCTCATATTTTCATGTGTAGATCATCTCTGTGAAATTTCGTAGCCTAACTCTAAATGTACCACAATCTGTCCAAAACACTCATAACCGAACATAAACCGAATATACCTTTTGTTTTCCGCCACTACAAGCTACAAACTCGTCTTTCCTCCTTATTTACCACTAAATACAGAACATACAACCAACATAACACAATACCAAGCAAGTTACACTCACCATCAAGCCTCTTACACTATAGTTTCGGTTATTGTTTCAAAACTAAAATTTAAACCGTAAAAATTCGTTTTTGGTTCGTTTAACTCCTTTCTTGGACCAAGATCCCTTGTATAACCCGTATACATCACTTGATCATGCAAGAATCGGTTTTCATCTCGGGTTTTCACCCTTTTCCACTTGAAACCTCATTTTCTTGCAAATAAACTCAAGAAAAGAAGATGAACACGTAAATAACTCGATTTTTACCTTGCTTTTCTTGCTACAATTCCGGGTTTTTAGTTCATAATGTGGAGAGGAGAGTAAGATCTTGAATGCTTGTTTTAAAAAAAATAACAAAAGGCTAGGGGATATACCCCCAAGCCGATCGGAACTCAATGGGAGGTGGGGTGGGACCCACCTTTCCATTTCTAGCCACTCATTTGGATTTTGGAAATCCGGATAATGTTTTGGATAATCTGGTACAGTTCGTTTTTTTGGTTAAATGTTTAATTTAGCTTAAAACGAGGCTAAAACGGTCGTTTTCGGCTTAAAATGAAATTTATATAAAACCAATTTAAAAACTTTAAAAACTTAAACCATGACATTTATTAACTTAAAACATCATATTATTAATAATTGCGTATCTTTTTCGGCTTGATCGATTGTCTCTTGCTCGGTTTGGTATTAAAGGTTTCGTTTAACGTACCGACGTACCATTAAATCGAAAATTCTTTTTCTGTGCTTTAATTCACTTATCCCGAAGCTTTAATACTTCGTAAACATCATTAAATATCATATATCTCATCTATACTGTAATCCTCGATTCGTTCGGGCTACAATAACCGTTAATCGGTTAATCGTATTTTCAATACGATTAACTGCATAATCGAGTATAGTCCGTACTGTGAATCATACATACTCGTATAAACGCATTATAATTCATATATTCATTACTAAATAACACATAAATAGTATATACCGGTTCGGGTATACCTGGTTTTGCCAGAATCGTTACACGTCATGACTGTTTTATGTTATGTCTATGAATGGATAATTTGTATGTTAAGACAAGATTCGATGGCTTGTAATGTAACGCATGAAGTTTTTAATTATTCCGCGAAAGTTTTAATTAACTATGATTTTAGAACTGTGTTTATGAGTAAATCCAACGCCAAGGTAGGGTTTCCGGGATCGGGGCCTTACATACCTATGACTCAGCAAACCTAAGGTCGGTTAGCGACGCGAGCGGCTAGAGCTTTGTTCCTTGGTGCTACGTGAAGCAACACAAAAATCACTATAAATAGAGGGGTTCACGTCACATTCCATCAAACACCAAAACACCGTCATTCTCACACACTTAAAATCGTTTTGCGTGCAAATTCTCGTAGTACTTGCCAAGCCTCGAAGTTCCGATGGTTTAAGCCTCAGTACGCAATATAAAGTAGAAGTGCTGCCCGTACAAGCTTAGGCATATAAACTCCAAATACCCGCGTAAGGTAGGGGTTTCGCTTAAGTTATTATTTTTTTATTATATTATATGGCTTAGACCATAGTTGAGGGTATAACCCAAACCTTGATCATGATAATGTTTATATAAACTTGAAATATACAAAGGTTATAGATAAAATAATGTTTCTTCATGATTAAGAAACATAAGCTTTTACATACAAGAAGATATAGTCAGAAATAGTTTCTTCACAATTAAGAAACATTACATGCAAGAGATATAGTTAAAATTTATGTTTCTTCGTGATTAACAAACGTAATATGTTACATGTTATAGTCATTAATGTTTCTTCATGAAGAAGAAATATATCAATAGATGTTTCTTCATGAAGAAATAACTCACCGCATGATTTGTAAATAAATGGAAAGACAACAGGTCTAAATATTTCATTCAAACAAATGATCGGTCAAGGTTTAAAGCTATCGAAACCTGACTAAAGGTCTTTAGCTGAATCAAGAGAAAATCCGGGTATTTATATAAACCTATTTTATTATAGGTTACACACCATTCATTAACAAAGTTTTTCAAACGAGATCACCACATCATTTAGAAAAGACAATCATAGGTGAATATTTTAAACCTTTTTAGTCAGTCATTAAGATAAACGGGTTGTTTATCTTAATAGATCAGTCATGTTTATATGAGATTACGTGATCTCTAAATTTAAGGGATTACGTGATCCCTAAATTACAAGGTAGAAAATAAAAGCAATTCAGACATAGTACACATGTGTCTGGATCCAAACATATATGTCTAGTCTATTAATCAAGGCTACGTGACCGCAGGCTAGCAGTCATAACCAAAGTTCTCCAATGGGCATCAGTTCCCGAAGAACCATAATTGTGTGTGTATGGCAAGTGGCATAAGTTCCAAGAAATAAGTGGCGTTTCTGCTGAGTTTGTTCAAGAAAACTATCTTGGCAGTCAAATATTTAAATGTTTTTAGAGTCAACGATTCACCAGCATATCGCTCACGTTTCCCCCCCCCCCCCATTTCTGGGAAATAGATTCAGTACAGATATCAAGGAATTAGAGACACTCATGGAGTTAGATGCTCACTTATGGAGATGGCTCAATTTTTAATCATTAAAATATCGCAAATGAGATCAAACAAGGTTTGTAAATCAAACACTTGGATATTTATTATCCAAGAACTTTTCAAAATAAATTAAAATTTTATTATAACCAAAGACTTCCGCTAAATAACCCGCAACTCTGATATATTTACAAAACATAACGGGACGACGTCTCTCACGAAACTCTCTCTGGCTCGGGAAATGCTTCCGTGTCTGGTGGTCCTAGAGATCGAGTCTGTCGCATAAAACTATAATTAGGAACAATATTATCTAAACTATTCTAACAAATAAGTAAAATAAAACAAAAATAATTACAAGTAGCACAAAAGGTAAGTCCTAACTCGGATTGCTCTCAAAACGCCTAAAACCGTGTCCCTGGCAACGGCGCCAAAAACTTGATGTGTGTCTAATAACCCTATAAATATGACCCTCACAACTAAGCTTTAATATTAAAACGAAAATCCTAAAACCACACACAACCGTCAAGTGTACCGATCGCAAGTAGTATAGACTTAGGAAGTCCGAGTATCGAACACGTGGACACGTAAGATGCTAAAGATCACTAACTCTAGACAAGACCTACCTTAGAATAATAATTATATTGATTTTTTATTTTTAAATACTTAACTGAACTAACTAGACTAACTGACAACACTTACCAAAAATAGAAAACTTAACGGAAAACTAACTGAGTTGACTTCGGATGGAGAAAAACGTATACCTAGGTCTGAATCAAATTGTAGGCCTAACAAGCTAATGAATTGAATGACTTCAAGACACCGGTTTCTAAATATGACACGACTAAGGATCGCTCGGGCTCACTGGATTACCTCTCGGTCTCACTCAATAAACCCTAACTACTCAAAATCGGCTAAAACGACCAAACCGGGAAATAATTGCTAACGTGTTCTAATGAAGGATCACCTCTCGGTCTCACCAACACTCAACCCTAATGGCAATGAATACTACACAACCAAGGATAGAGGAACAATTCAACTTAAACTAAAATAGATCAACTAGTCGCTCAAAACACCTAAACCTGACAAGAAACGAACTCGCTCTCGCGCAATCCTTATTCTAGCATGCAAAGGCAATGAGACAACCCTAAATTCTTATCACCTCTCGTCTCAAAGAAGGTGTTTAAACGTTGTACTTAATCCAATTAATCCCGCAACAAAACCCTACGGTTGTTCCTACCGCAAACAAACCCTAAACACCAAGTCTAGAATCAAACAATGCACCGATCAATCAATACAAAACTAATCAATCAACACACGGGGTTTATGCAATGAATCACTAAAATTTCCAGCCAATAAACAAAACCTATATTATGTCTAACACTAACAAGAATCATCATTCCTAGGTAGAACTAACAAGTTTAGCCAATAATCATCTTTGGACAGCCATGAACATTAAATAAAACCATTATTAAACTCATATCGATCATCTCAAAATCCATTCAACAATCAATAACACTCATAAACACTTCAATCTCTAACATAATTGCAAAACAAATTAACAATTGATCAAGAAAATAAAGTATGATGAACAATGTAAAAGATGGAAGGATATGGATGTTCCGGGCTGCTGTAAACTGACGGTAAACGATCACCGAGGCTTTTTCTTGCTTGTTCTTCCTTCCCTAGCCGCCACAAGTCCAAACCCTAGCTCCACAAAACTTTTTTCTCTTTTTCTCCTTGCTGATTCTGGCCGATCGGACTGTTCCTGCCAGCTTAGGGTTTTTTAATTTTTTATATTATAATATTATAATAGTATTTGGGCCTCCATGATGCATACGGGTCGGGCCTTGAGCTTTGTCTTGAACTTGTATGCGTAAAAGGCTCGTATAATGCTCGAAAAGTCCCGGTTTCTTCCTTTCTTTTACCCAAAACCTACAAGATTAATAAATGTACGTAAAACCTATCTAACACGAGTTAAAACATATAAAATATAATATAATACGTAGATAAAACGTACGGAAAATACGTGTTCTTTACAACACATCATTAACGTTCGAGCATGCAAAACGAGCCAAGTGGGCCAAAATTGGGCCTTAAGGGGGCCCAATTATGTTAAGCTACCACTTTTGAATTAGGACCACATTTAACGTTTTTTATAACTAAGTTAATATTTAGATATTTTGAGCAAAATTTTCAGACCATTCCCTTCTATACCTGCTGTTCTTCAAGTCCCATAGCCATACCCTAAGGTAAACACATAAATTTTGATCATTTAAACTAGTTATACATGTGGTTTTTAAATGAAGATGTAACCTTGATTATCAAAAATCACTTCTAACCATGCAAAAACCCAAAAAATTGTTCAAAAATATGTTTTGATTTTATACATGGTTAGGAATCTGAATTGGTAAGTTTTTTTTTTTTTTTTGCCATAAACACGTATTAGAGGGTTTAAATCGTGTTTTTACGGTTCAAAAGTTTGGTTTAAAACCCTAACGGAAACCCTATGTTTTAAGGCTTATATTTTGTTGATATATTCTTGGTTTTGTTATATAGAACCTGTAGTTACACTAACTAGAAGGACAAGAACCTGGACAAGTAAAAGAAAGGCTTGAAACGAACGAAAACCGCAAAGGTATTACCGAATGAATGAGTCTGGTGAAAATTTGCAGGGACATAAGGGACCATATGAATGAGTCTCTGTCCAAATTTGGTGTAAGACTCCAAATCCTGAGAATCCTACAGTTGGTAATCACGTCCACAAATTCACAAAAAATTAAAACCAATCGATTCATTTTATTTAAAACAAGTTCAGAGTAAATAACAGCGGAAAAGTGTAAGTATTTAAAAATCCCAAATACGGGTACAAGTGTCCAAAATCAAATATAAATAAAATATCCGTTTTATTTGAAATCCTCGACCAGAAATGCCTTCAACCTTCCGAGTAGCATCCAGCACGTCCAAGCGATAGCATCCACTTCTTAACCTGAAAGTCAATCTAACAAACACACAAAGTCAGCTTGAGCTGAGTGAGTTCAGGTTTTCATAAACGACATTCATTAAACAATTTAAATTCCATGAGTATGAAATGTAGGGGAAAATCATGAGTAAATAGTTATCTAATTTTCCTTGGTCAAAACATAAATCCATAAAATCATAAATAACTTTTCTTAATTAAATCATAAGTAAATAAAACATTAAACATCTTTTCACGCAGCACGGGCCTCCTCACCCCGGGTCTTCCCCGAGTAATATATTTGACCCAGCCGCAGTTTAACAAAAATCACTAAAATCATGCAACACGATCCTCCTCACCCCGGGTCATCCCCAAGTAATATATTTGACTCGGTTACAGTTTAATAAAACAATTCACGTAACACGAGCCTCCTCACCCCGGGTCATCCCCAAGTAATATATTTGACTCGGTCACGGTTTAACATACCCAAACACGTGATACAGGCCTCCTCACCCCGGGTCTTCCCCAAGTAATATATTTGACCCTACCACGGTTTACAGAACGGCGGGCCTCCTCACCCCGGGTCTTCCCCGAGTAATATATTTGACCAGTCACAGTTTACCAACACATACACATTCACATACACACATACAACATCTAACTCAAACATCCAACCAACAATATCATCACATACAATCCATGAATAATGGATAATCTAGGCATTCAATACTAAGCCTAATAGTAACCTCGAGCTTAGAGCCCAAGTAATATGTATAACCTTACGGGATATATGACCTTAAAAGAGTCTAAAATATCCTATGGCATAAAATATAATATACACATGTCTTCATAAAGGCACAACCACTAACAAGATCATGCAATACCAACCCAATAGTTTAAACGAATAAAATCGGTTAAAAGCATAATAAGGTGTGTATGCTAGCCCAAAACGTAAAAAGGTAAAAAGGGCATCATGAACTCACCTGAAATGATCCAATCAAATACCAATAAGTATGAGAACTTCAAAGCCAAACCACAGTTTACAAGCCTGTCGGATTGCACACAAAGATTACTAACTAAACTTACCGACTCGCTTATCCTACGAGACGTTCTGACTTGATTTGATTGACCTAAAGTCTTGTCATTAATAAATTCAATTACATCAGCCCCCGAGGCCATGTATTTATCAAAACCACCCGTAGTTAATTCCGGAGACAAAGGATTTCCAAACTACACCCGAAAGTTGATGGCTTTATCGAATACGCGCGTTAACGGGTTGTTTATGCACTCAGCTACCAACTCAACCCCGTGTGGACCAAATTTAGTAAAATCACAGCCGACAGGTCCACACAACGCTACACGAGTTGGATGGGTCGGTAATTCGCAAGCACGATGCACAAACTACCAATAAACGCGAATTTGCGTTGTACCGACCCGTTCAAGTAACCGACAACCAATTCACCCAAATAATCAAAAAAATCAGTTTTTCACAGCCAACATATCATGTCGAGACCACAACATTCGAATTGATTGTCAATTCCCTCAAACAACGCGTTAAACACAACAACTCACAAACTAGTCAACCGAATCCTAGCTTTCAAACTATTAACAATTGGCCGACCTAACCAAACCCAATGACCATAAAATTTTAGTATGTTGTAAGTAACTACCTAGGAAGATTTTGGTGCAAAAACCATAGCCGAAACAGCCCCGAAACTGCCCAATTGGACAGCCACCCGACAAGCCTAAAAAGAACCGAATTTCGACGAATAAGCGAGCCATATGGAGGAATTAAGGTGAAAATGTAACGCCCGTAAATCTCGTTAATCGGCTCGATCGTTTATAAATGTTGGTCAAAAAGCCGAGGTTTCATCTTTCTAATTTAGAGTCTTGTAATACGTTTTAAAAGTTCGTTTGTCCATCCTTTTTTCCCAAAACATCCCCTCTTACGGCTTAATGTATTATACTAGTATGTAACACCCGACATTTTCGTTTATCGGCATGCACGTTGTAGAGTTTGTATATTTATCGGGCTTGACCCGACATTCTCCCGGGAGCTCCTTGCAAACCTCGTAAACGTTCTCACTTAACTTTCCACCCAAGTTGCTACATACTTCAATTTGGAGAGACTTGGATGTAACTATTTTATATCATAAAACAAAAGAAAACTCTAACCCTAAACCTATTTGCAGCCGTCGGACCTGGACCCCCCCCCCCTGCTCGTTTTTCTTCTGCCCAGCCAAGTTTCAGCCGTGAAAACTTCAATTCAAGGTCGGTTTTATGATTCCCCATGTCTTTTACACCTTAATTGATCATATTAACGCGCTTATTGGTCGTTAAGATTGAGTTTTGATGATAACAGCTTGCTGACAGATTCGTATACGTTTATTGTAGGGTCGGTTACGCGATGTTAATCCACTATTTTTGATCGATTCTTGATTCCATGATGTTCTACTTTGAGTCTAGTTTACAGAAAGGTATAATACGTAATTTTTGGACGATATTTGAATAGTTTTTATGAATTTATAAAATCGAGTGTCAAAGATGATGCGGGATGACGGATTCTGGTCTGTCTTCCCGACGTCATAACCTTTTTTCGACAAGTCTAAATTTGTTGTTTCCACTTCTGGGAGTTAGTGTTTTGAGTTAGGAACCAAACGCAATTGGAATCGTTTAATTTGGTTCGGTAATGAATTTTATAAAAATAAAACCATTTTGTTGCGCGCTGAAATAGCTGCACATACCTTTCTGTATTGGAAGAATTTTTATGATTTTTGGGTCTAATAGAAAAATATAATAAAAATATTTTTATAAACCTAAGACATTTATTAAAGTCTGGTAAAAATTTAATAATTTAATTCAAAGGTTATCCTATGTAATTAAATTCATCTTCGCATGCTAAAATCTGCACGTTTTACTCGTTATTAATCAACAAGTTCGTTTTAGGCTTAATCGGTGGTTTTGGTTAGTTGAAAGGTTTTAGGGGCCTCGGGCCAAGTGTTGGGCCTCGGGCCAAGTGTTGGGCCTCGGGCCAAGTGTTGGGCCATGCGCCAAGTGGTTGGGCCTCGGGCCAAGTGGTTGGGCCTCGGGCCAAGTTGTTGGGCCTTGGGCCAAAGTGTTGGGCCTTGGGCCAAGTTGTTGGGCCTTGGGCCAAAGTGTTGGGCTTGGGCGGCCCATTAGGCAAGTGTGTCCTTGCGGTCTAGATTAGTAACGCGTTGTGTATAATTTACAGGCCCTTACTTGTGAGTGTGCACTTAGGGATTTCCTAGCTCGTTACGGGTGTTCGATCGATTCCAGGTGAGTTCATGATGCCCTTTTTACTCTTTTACGTTTTGGGCTAGCATACACACCGAAATACAATTTTAAATGATTTTACTCGTTACAAAGAATTGAATAGTTTTACATGGTCTCACTCGTGATGGTGCATTTTGAAAGCTATATTTGAATTATTTTATATGCCTTAGGATATTTTAGACTCGTTCATGGTCTTGTGTCCTTAAGGTTACATACATTATTGATGGTCTAGACTCGAGGATGTTAGTAGACTTGGCAGTAATTGAATATGAGTAGACCTATTTGTGTTTGCATGCACTGATGTTACGTATTGGGTTGTACGTGTGCTCGACCCTGATGTTATTACTTGGATGAGATGTTACGTGTTTGGGTTGTACGTGTGCTCGACCCTGATGTTATTACTTGGATGAGATGCTACGTGTTGGGTTGTACGTGTGCTCGACCCTGATGTTATTACTTGGATGAGATGTTACGAGTTTGGGTTGTACGTGTGCTCGACCCTGATGTTATTATTTGGACGGTATTTATAGGGATATAAATATATGGATGTATATAGATGTCTAAGTACGAATACTTAGTGTTGATGATGGCCTAACTATTCGTATCCCGTATTATATTTTAAACTCTTGGAATGTTATATAATCCAGTTTTTATATTTAAACTCTTGGAATGTTTTAAAATCTCGTTTTTATATTTAAACTCTTGGAATGTTTTTATAATCTAGTTTTTATATTTAAACTCTTGGAATGTTTTATAATCCAGTTTTTATATTTAAACTCTTGGAATGTTTTATAATCTCGTTTTTATATTTAAACTCTTGGAATGTTTTATAATCCAGTTTTTATATTTAAACTCTTGGAATGTTTTATTATCCCGTTTTTATATTTAAACTCTTGGAATGTTTTATAATCCAGTTTTTATATTTAAACTCTTGGAATGTTTTATAATCTCGTTTTTATATTTAAACTCTTGGAATGTTTTATAATCCAGTTTTTATATTTAGACTCTTGGAATGTTTTATAATCTTGTTTTTATATTTAAACTCTTGGAATGTTTTATAATCCCGTTTTGATATTTAAACTCTTGAAATGTTTTTAAATGAATTTATATAGGCTTGCTAGCATAAGGTAGGTCTTGGGATGTTATATATATATATATATATATATATATATATATATATATATATATATATATATATATGTATATACATTATTGCTTGGCCTATATTTGGCGATGTTGTAGTCGTTACGACTACTGATGTTGTGTATGCCTACTTTGTGTTTGCATGCACTGATGTTACGTGTTTGGGTTGTACGTTTGCTCGACCCTGATGTTGAGCCGTGATCGGGTCAAATATATTACTTGGGGAAGACCCGGGGTGAGGAGGCCCGCATCACGTGCTTGGATGTATGAACCGTGGTCGGGTCAAATATATTACTTGGGGAAGACCCGGGGTGAGGAGGCCCGTATCACGTGTTTGGATGTTAAACCGCGACCGAGTCAAATATATTACTTGGGGATGACCCGGGGTGAGGAGGCTCGTGTTGCGTGATTTTGTTTTATTAAACTGTGACCGAGTCAAATATATTACTTGGGGATGACCCGGGGTGAGGAGGCTCGTGTTGCATGATTTTAACGGTTTTGTTAAACCGCGGCCGGGTCAAATATATTACTCGGGGAAGACCCGGGGTGAGGAGGCCCGTGCTGTGTGAAAAGATGTTTAATGTTTTGTTCACTTATGATTTGGTAAAGAAAGGCTATTTATGATTTTATGGTCTCATGATTTTCCACTATATTTCATACTTATGGAATTTAAATTTTTAATGAATGTCGTTTATGAAAACTTGAACTCACTCAGCTCAAGCTGACTTTGTGTGTATGTTAGATTGACTTTCAGGTTAAGAAGTGGATGCTACCGCTTGGACGTGCTGGATGCTACTCGGGAGGTTGAAGGCATTTCTGGTCGAGGAATTCAAATAAAACAAATATTTTATTTACATTTGATTTTGGACACCTGTACCCGTGTTTGGGATATTTAAATACTTACACTTTTTCCGCTGTTATTTACTCTGAACTTGTTTTAAATAAAACGAATCGATTGGTTTAGAATTTTTGTGAATTTGTGGACGTGATTACCAACTGTAGGATTCCCGGGATTCGGGGTCTTACAGAAAAAGAGTTGTAGACATATAATACCGACCTGGAATTGAAGTTTGGATGGCAGGAAACGAGCTGGTCTTGCACGGAAATTGAGAAGAGAGGGGGAGGGGGCGCCGATCGGGATTTGGGTTAGGGTTTAGGATTATTATTTTTTTTTATGATATAATAACAATAATACATTCTAGCCCCTCCACTTTACTAATGTTTGAACTTGTAAGAAAAGTTAAGTAAGAACTCAGGTATGGCATAATATGATCATATATAAAATTTGGGGTTTATTGAAGAACCCTAACTATACTTTCTGGATTCACGTTTATTCGAGTTTTTATAGTCCTTTTTGGCTCAAAAAGGTACCTTGGCAAGATTGTTAGGTTCTGGGAATTTTACATGCTATTTTGGGAGTTATTTGGATCACTCAGTAATTTATCAGATTTTTCAGAAATTGTTTGGTATAAACGAACGATTTACGGGTTAAAAATATCATACAAAATGAATTTTTATAAATTATTAAATTAGCAAATAATTCCATATATGTTTTTATAAAAATCTACATATTTTAATTAGTGAGTGTATAAATTTTCGTAATTTAACATAAATGGATAATTAGTTGTGCTAATTTGAAAGTTAAACAAATTCAAATCTGATAAAACCGACAGGTTTGTGATTAACGAATATGTTGGAATATCAAAACACAAGAGTGATCAAAAATCATATTTTTAGGTTAATTAAGTAAAACCAAACTTTTTGTGAAAATTCAGGACAATTTGAATGAACTGTGCGTGTTTTTCTCCAAACCAGCCCGAATAAATGGAAATGAGCCCCGTGAATCCAGACATCTAATTTATGATTTCTCTTTATAAATTTAATCATTTTATAAACCAACACGTTTACCCGAGCTTATATGGTCATACCTGTTTTCTAAACGCATAAACGATCAACTTGGCTCAGCAAGTGAAACGGTGAAACTAAGCCAAGTTCGATATTAAATACTAGACGTTGAACAACGTCATAATCTAAGCCTATTGATAGGTTCTAGGGGTGACATCTGTACCTAGATTAGATATACAACCCAGATTAGTATGAAGATTATAATAATATTAAAATATTAGTATTATTATAATATTGATTATAGGGACTAAGCAATAGCGAGTGAGACGAAACACGAGCTGATACAATACTGAATACCTACTAAATCGTTAGTTTTATGACCCTTCTTTTTATACAGTTTTATGAGTTTTTGGGGTGAAAAGCATGTTTTATTATGTATATACATACCTGAAAGATGTGATGATGTGAATTATCAAAGTGCTAACACATGAAATTCTTCACTAACATAGTGATTAACTTCGAGCCAATGGCTTGTGAATAATACTATTGGTTTGACAAACTCAAACGGAGCCTGCACGGTTTGTTGAGACTTTACCCCATTTGCACAGGACCATAATTATACAAACAAGCTATGTATTGTTAGACATGGCTACTTGGGACATGTTGTGTGTCACACCCCAACCTAAGGCGAAAATGTCGAGGTGTGAACCGATTGCTCACAGCTCAAAGATACTATCATAAATAAATGGCAATATCTATTAAATTAATTATTTCAAATTATAGTGCACAAATATTCATAACGCAAACAAATAATTTAAAACAAATAATCCAATCATGATTTAAATAAAGATAGTCTTCGTTAAGTTTCCTAAGGTCTTTTCACGTCAAGCTTCAAATCACACGATAACCTGCATATGTGTAGAAAATGGAATAGAGTTTGTCAAAAACACATGTTGAGTGAAATGATCACCAATTTTCATAAATAATAGTAGTATATATATAATATGTGATAAATGTTAAATGCGTAAACAAACATATGTGAGTAATAATCAATCAAACCATAAATAAACCATAGACATGATAGTGTGCCATTTAACCGTTGCCTTACAAACATATGTGAGTAATAATCAATCAACCTCTATGACGGCATCTGCGCACTCGAAGACGTTCATTATGATGTCTGATTTAAAGATAACTCGGATGTTATTCATGGACGGCTATGTGTGTTTAGTGACTCGTCGATTTTTCGTGATATAATGAGATTCGTTAGCTCCACTCTCGAGATTCCGTTCACGAAACCGTTACCTCACTGCCGACAGGAGCACCGGCGAAATCCGCCGTGTGTTGAAAATGAGAATGATGAATTGAGACTGAGAATAAGAACATGTACCAGTGTAGCTGCCAGAGTTTCTGAAACTCGTCGGTGCCGGAGAAGTCACATGTGAAGTTGTTGGACTAATCTATCAGGGACGTCATGTTTTATGTTTGAATTTTGATGTTGATTTGATTATCTTAAATATATACAAAAAAATTAACAATTATATATATAACAGTAATAATTATATATGGAAAGTGTGTTATTATAGATGGGGAAGGTCGTATGTTGAAGATTGAGATTTTATAGTCAGACAGATTTGATGTAGTTTTTATGTGAAACTCCCAAATCATAAAATTAATAGTTGATCATCAAATTTTTAGATAACATGAAAGTGTGGAAAGTTGGGGACAGTAGAGGTTGCACGCCAACTGTTTGATGAAATGCCGAAGAGGAATAATGTGTCATGAAGTGTTATGATTAACGGGTATGTACAGGTCGGGTTGTTAAAATAAGGGCTGGATGTGTTTAATGAGATGTTGGAACACGGGTTCCAGCCAAATCATTTGTGCATTGCGGTAGTGATGTTTTTAGTGTTTAAAGTTGATGTATTATTATGATGTTTATCATGTTCAACATAGTGTGTTATTGTTCTTGATGTTCTTGGTCTTGTGTTTTAAAACTGGATTAAATTTTGGATTAAAGTTAAAACACACTGTAATATGTCTTATGATTTTTTTGGTGATGTGTTTTAAATTTGGAATAAAAAAATAATAATTATAGATTGATCATGTTTTCATATATAATATAACACACTAGACGAATATGCCCCTAGAGTGTAATAAAACAAGAATTAAAAAAAAACACACAACCTAAAAAACACACTTTCCATCTAGACCATCGGATCATCAAATCTAACGCACCAGATTATTGTTACACTTTTTAGACACACTTCACTTCTTATTATAACTCCACCCTATATATATATATATATATATATATATATATATATATATATATAAAGATGAATAACTTTACAGAATACAACTTACCCGGATAATGTTTAAATCGATGAGAAACGAAAGTCGATGGTTGAGAATGCTTGAAAGTCAAACACCAAAGCTTATTTATTCGAGTATTATGACAAAACCGAAGAGGAATATGTAGGGCAGAGGTAGGTGACAGCTGAGCATGTATCATTAGGGTTTAGGGAAGTTTGTGGCAGAAGACATAAGTCTTGTTTATATAGAATACACAAAAACAAACCATATTTAGTTAGTTTACTCGTTTAGGAAACCGAATAAGCTTTTAACGATCAAATCAATATAATATGCAGCCATAAATCAACCTTGAGGAAGGGGTAATGTATGTGGACAAGTATTTAGTATATGTTAGATTTCTTGGGGCTTAAAACACTCTATATAGTCCAAAAATAATCGATTTCGTACAAAAGACGAACTAGGAAACAAATAACAAACAAACAAACTTTGCAGGCATGTAGAGGTGTCGCGCGGCGCTTCGGCAACAAAAAGAGAAATTTGATTTTTTTTTACGACTTTAGTCCCTAAACTTCTTAAAAAAGGTCTATTTCTTGATTAATTTGAAGTTTAAACAAAGAATAAACAACTTTAAGAACATAAAGGGTACAAAATGAAAATACAAATCTTAAATACTTATAATTGTTTGATCTTATAAATGATAAGGATCTGAATAATGTTCTCGAATTGGGTTATATGTAAACGAATACGAGTTTGAAAAATCCGGGATGTTACATTGTGGGCGGAAGGGGGCCACAATGGTTGATTGCGCGTGGGAAACGGAGGCACGCAGCACGAACGAACATCCAAAGCTTCACTGTAGCTAAGCATAATTACATCACATACATACATACATACATACATATTGTAAGACCCCGAATCCCGGGAATCCTACAGTTGATAATCATTTCCAAGATTTCACAAAAATTTAAAACCTAAAGCAATTCATTTTATTTAAAACAAGTTCAGAGTAAATAAACAGCGGAAAATTCATAACTATCATAAATTCCCCAAAACCGGGAAAAACAACAAATGATAAACAATGGAAAAAGTTAAGTATTAAAATCCCATGACCAAATTTAAGGTAAAATGTTCTTTTTATTATAAGGTCTCGACTAGGAATGCCTTCAACCGTCCGAGTAGTCTCTTGCACGTCCAACCGATAATCCTAAATCCTTACCCTGTAAATCAAACTATTGAGCTGAGTGAGTTCAAGTTTTAATAAGTGACATGTATAAATCATTCCAAGATTTTAAGTATAAAACGGTATATGGAATAATAGGCACATGGATAAATGATAAGTAAATATATGTGTAATAGCCAAATAATATAATCATTGTCGAACACGCGTACGAATCTCCCCCCACGGGATTTAAGAACCCGAGTAGTATAGTTGGTCCACACACGGTACGACCCAAGCACATGATATGGGATTTTAAGAACCCGTTATAATGATGATAATGCCACACGAGCCTCCCCCCCCCCCCAACGGGATTTAAGAACCCGCCACGGGATTTAAGAACCCGAGTCGTATAGTTGGCCTGGCCAAAATCACCATACACACAAAGAACTAATTAATAATACCAATTGTAGGCCATAGAGTAACATACACACACACACATATATATATATATGTATATATACTAGTGGGAGTGCCCGCGCGTTGCGGCGGGATGCCATAGGGTCATATGAGGGTGTTAGCGATGATGTATTTGTTGTTGGGTCAATTCAAGAACAGGATATAAGTTATAAATACTTAGTTATTTTTTAGTTTACAATACCATAATCTCTATTTATAGCAAAACTAATTAAAAGCGTTATATTACCCACGTGTTGCAAAGGAGTCCACCAAATGCATTACCTGCTTGGATAAATTTTAATGTGTTAAATTTAAAGATTTAATAAAAAGAAAGCGGATCAAACCAAGTCGAGAGGCATCCATGACCCATAATGAAGAAAAAAAATCAATATATGAGAAACTGATGCATAATTTTTTTTAAATACATACATGTATATAAGCATATTTTAAGTATGTGTCCAAGTAAGAAATTTAAAAAGAAAGCGCATGTTAATGGCAGAGACGCGACGGATATTCGGTCGTTAGTGTTCAGTTTGTTATAGCAGAATTTATAATCGTTATAGTCAAATTTGCGTCAAAGAAGATATATAATGCAAATAAGAAGTGTATTGTGGCCTCTCCTTTTTAATAGTATAATCAAATTTAGTCAAATGTTTTTTTTTAACATTGTATCAAAATTAAAAATGAAAAAAGAACTTCAAGATTTAAATAGTTGGATTAAAATCCAAAAATCATTCGAAATTACTTGTAATGAAACGATCACAAGAGAAATCACACAATATGCTTCCTTCGCGCGTTGCAGTGGAGACGCAATTAAAATTCGGTCGGGAGGGGTTCGGTTCGTTATGGTACTCGCATTTGCTATAGCAAAGTTTATGGCCGATATAGTCCATGATACAAAAGGTAAGAGATTTATATGCCAACATTCGCAATGTGACTCGTTTCTTACTTTAGAAATTGATGTTGTTCGTTGCTCCATAGCTTCGTGTTTCGCAACCCTAATTACATTTTTTTATATAAAATTTATAAGAAAGTTTTATACGGAACAAAACAAAAAACAAACGCACCACAATGTGATACTCTAATTTAACCCGTCCTGTGGTCTCATGTTGTCAAACTCATCTATGCAGACAACCCTAATGCCATAGCTTCGTTCAGGTAAAACTCATGATAAATATCATATGCAATTTCATGTTGAATAAAGACTTAATTTGTAAGGACCTACACTCTATCGTCAAAAATGACAGAAGCTGAAGCACAACAAGAGATGAACCTTTTCTAAAAGTATATAGAACTTATATGAGTTGTATTGTCATCAAATTTAATAAACTATGCTTTTAGACTTTTAGTTTCACTTAGGAAAAACAAAGTGATAGTGTAAAGTGGTCTATAATCATAAGTGAGCCGCCAAATGATCATGTAACATGATTCAAGAATAAAGTCGTCGTCGTCGTCATGTCCAAAAAAATGAGAGTATATATTTTGCAAATTTTATCATTACATATTTACAATATGCAAATATTCAACAAATACAAAACTTCAAATCGAAATTTCAACTAAACAAACGAAATTCAAAGAATGAATCCATGAAAAATAATGCATAGCTTAAAAAAAACAAATATGAAAGGTCTTCATTCATCCCTTTAGAGATTTCATCAAGAACCGTTGGTTAATCGACCTGAGAATTTAACGAACTCTACTCCATCTTAACCAAAATTTCTACAAGAAAAAAAATTTGAGAACTTAACAGACTCTACTCATCTTACCAAATAGGGATGAGCTCGGGATGGTACCGGTACCGGTACCGATCCTGAAATTTGGAAATAGTTGGTACTGGTACCGAAATGTTCGGTTCGGTACCGGTATTTCGTGAAAAAATGGGGAAATACCGGTACCGTATCGATACCGAAAACACAAAACTACCGATTCGGTACCATCGGTACCAAATCGGTACCGAATTCGGTACGGTACCGGTACCAATCGGTATCCGTACCAAAAACGCTCATCCCTGTTACCAAAATAGTCAAGTGGCTGTCAGTGATGCTAAAATGTAAGTGGTAAGTGAAGCTAAAATTGTAAAACAATTCATATTATAAAGTATGGATTGTCAAGGAGTATAAACTTAATAATAAAAGATTAAGTAAAATGAGAAGACAAAAGAACAGAACTCTGGTGAAAGCTGTTCTGATGGAGCAGAAAGTGGACGTTAAACTAAAACCAAATCTCATCATGTATCTATTTGAAAGCCTGTAAAAATGATGCATTATAAACTTTGATTGATGAATTAGCAACACCGGAAGTTAATAAAGTAACGAATAAATGGGTACCGTGTCACAATAGCTTCCCCAACTTATCCACCCTTTAGGAAGGTTCTTAAAAAGGCTGATGGCATTTGAATATGAAAGATTGGCGCCTTCACAATCATTTAGCTTCAACAAAAAGTCACCTTTGATGCGGAAAGTTTCTGCTTTGTGTTTGACATGAAAGCATTCTAGATTAGTATTGTTAATTAAATTAAGACCATGTGTAAGCTCTCCCTTCATTTCTAGATATGTCTTTGCTTGCTCCCTGATCTTAACAAACGCCTCCTACAAACATCACAAATTGCTTATATTCAAATTATATATCTGTAACAAGAATTATAGTAACAAAATGCATATCAGTATACCTGCACAACAATAGCTTCTAGAAGCTCATAGAAACTGGGCCAAATTTGTTAATCTTCAAATTGTATAAGGAAACCATCAGATTGGACATTAAAGAATCATGAGGCCAAAACTCCAAATATCGCTTTTATAATTAAAAGCACACCACCAGTTCCCTTTCAGGCTTAGTAGCCAAGCTACATTTTATTACTGATTTAGCAATGAATTAGTTGCTCAGTATAAATACCCGTTTTTAATTGGGTTGGATTTCTAGAAAGTCAAACTTTAGCTTGAAGAAAAAAGCACATATGTAGGAGCAAAACTTTCAGTCCATAGCCAAAACTTCTAAAACTTAAATGTAAAACTTGTTATGCAATAGTATAACGCAAAGAAATAAAGAAATCGTCAACAATATATATTGCTAAATATTATTTTGTATAAACATGCAGACTCAAGTTCATGATTCAATGTTATTGAAACCATATTTGCAGCTGTTAATGCACTTCTAAAAATTTTGGGAGATAATTCGGCTACGAACACAAATTCAGTTTCAGACTCCCATGGACTCTAATGGTCCAATTTCCTTGAATGTGTAACAAACTAACAATATATACAAAAAAGGGTAAAAATGGCCATGCACACATACTTTACATAAAATCTGCCACCAATACCCGGCTTGTGCACCTAACATTAGTTTAGGTAAGAAACCTCGGTGCAAATAAAAATCAAAAGTTAATTGTTCTACAGTCAAAGCATAAAACTCGTTAAACTGAAACAAAAACTATGTGAACATCGCTTACCGTTTTATCTTTTTCGGTAAAAGTAGGCATGTCAATATTAACTTGCGAGGAATTGAGACTAATAAAGGACCCGACTAAAGTTGCAGAGTTATTTATCTTGCAATCAGCATCATTCCCATCCACTTAGTCAGTCTGCTCAAATCCAGTCATAAACAAATCATTTACAATTTCAAAATATGATTTTGCATGTGATTGTTTAAAATGGGACATGTAGGTGTGAAAAGTATATGTTTTGCTAACTACTATAGTTTTTAAAAGGAGTGAAAACAAAAGGAAATTTCATACCTCCCGTTAAACCGACGGGGTTTCACTTCCGATGAACAAGCATTGACCAACAAAAAATGGTGTCACCCTTCTTCACAACCTGTAAAAGCAACATAGACAGTCTCATAAGCATATAAAGGACACTAAAGGATCATAATTAAACATGAAAACATATATGTTTATGGATCGTATAGAGTCCAGAATGCAAAAATCTCAAGAAATTTTGTTGGTTTGATGGATCAGATGACCGGGGTTACTTAAGATAAAAGCAATATAGATGATAAATTGTGGAATTAGATTACCTAGGATGAAAATGCTGGCCATGGTACTCAGTCTAGGCCGAAAACTACCCCTCAAAAATTAATCCACATAAGCCTTAGCCCTAATCGGATAATAGTGATAACCAATTTGAATTGAGATAGCAACTTATAAGGGAGGGTCGAAACTGTCATCGACGATCGAGTTGTGAAATGTAACATGAAGCCGGTGCTTGATTCAATTGATGAGCTATTATGATGATTTCACCGTAACTGTTAAATTCAATTCAATTGATTGCAATTGAAGTTTGAGAATAGCATATAATTAACAAGGGTGGGTTGCAATAAATGGAGGTCGGAGTATAATCGACGGTTGTCTGAAACTGAAGTTTGAAAGTCACCGGCCATGAACCCTAGTAAATACAAGAGCGTCCGAACGAGAGAGAGTAAGGAAGGTGAAAGGTCTCCTGTATGCGTTACAATGTAATATAGATATAAGTAAGTCCGAAATACGAACTAATATAAGCACGTCTACATGTATTCATTAATACTAGGAGTAATGACATCCTCGAGCCTAGAGCATAAGTAATATATATAACCTTAAGGAATTTAAGACAAGTCTAAAATATCCTAAGGCCTACAATATAATCCACACCTGGTTTCATAAATGCACAAATAATAGCAAGGCTATACCATATCCATCAAATAGTTTTAAACGATTAAAATCGGGTAAAATTGTAATTGAGTGTGTATGCCAGCCCAAAACGTAAAAAAGAGTTAAAAAGGGACATCATGAACTCACCTGACACGAGGCACACAATCAACAACGGGATAGAAAATCTCTAATCAAATCCACAATTCACAACCTGTCGAATTGCACACAAAGATTACTAACTAAACTGTACCGACTCGTTTATCTTACCAGGCGTTCTAACATGATTTGATTGACCTAAAGCCTTGACCTTACCAAATTCAATTATATCAGCCCCCGAGGCCAAGTACTTACCAAAACCACCCTTATTTAATTCCGGGGACAAAGGATTTCCAAACAACATTTGAAAGTTGTTAATTGTATCGAATAAGCGCGTTAACGAGTTGTTTATGCACTTAGCAACCAACTCAGCCTCTTGTTGACCAAATTTAATAAAATCACAGCCAACAATCGCACACCACATCTCACGAGTTGAATGGGTCGGTAATTCGCATGTACAACGCACAAACTACCAATTAAACGCGAATTTGCGTTGTACCGACCTGTTTGAGTAACTGACAACCAATTCAGCCCCATTAACTAAAAAAATAGTTTTTCACAGCCAACAAATCATACTGAGGCTACAACATCTGAATTGGTTGTTAATCCCCTCAAACAACGCGCTACACGCAACAATTAACAAACTAGACAACCGAAATCCTAGTTTTCAATCTATTGACAATTGATCAATCAAACGAGCTTCATAACTCACGATACTAAAGTATAATACATATGACATACCTAGGAATATGACGGAGCAAAACCTCACTTTAAACAGCCCCGACAAGAACACAATTGGACAGGCACCAGTTAAGCCTAAAATGAACGGATCGATCAATAACGAGTATAACATGCAGATTTTAGCATTGAAAGATGTATTTTATTACATAGAAAAAACATACAACTAAATTATGAAATTATTACCTGAGTTGCATAAATATCTTAGGTTTATAAAAATGTTTTTATTATATTTTTACAGTGGACAAAAAAATCCTAAATATTCCTCCAACACAGAGAGGTACATGCAGCTATTTCAGTACGCAACAAAATGGTTTTATTTGTTTAAAAATTATTACCAAACCAAATTAAACAATTCCAATTGGGTTGTAATCTTAACTCAAAATATGATGTTCCAAAAGTGGAAAAAACGAATTTGGACTTGTCATAAAAGAGTTATGATGTTGGGAAGACAGACCAGAATCCGTCACCCCGCATCAGCTTTGACACACGTTTTTATAAAATCATAAAAACCATTCAAATCTTGTCCAAAAATTACAAATTATACCTTACTTTCTAGACTCAAAGTAGAATATCATGGAATCAAGAATAGATTAAAAACAATCAATTTTTATCGAGTTACAGACCAAACAATAAACGAGTACGAATCTATCAGAAATTGTTTTAATCAAAACTCAAACCCTAACATGTTTATGACATCTATAGGGTTCAATAAAGGGTTTAATGGTGAAAAAGAGTTGTATTAGGGTATGACCAACTTGGAATTAGTCGGGAGATGGCTGGAATATGCTTGAGATGGCACAAAAACCGAGGTGATGGGGGCTGCAAACCTGCGATCGGACAGGAGGGAATGAGGAGCAAGGTTAGGTTTTAATTATAATATATTTACACCCTCCAAGATGTCTTGATTCTAAAGGTTAATTAATATGACTTTTAAAGATGACTAAGAGGTCCCTAAAGATGTCAGATCGGGTCTCGGTTAAAATACAAACTTACAAGGCATAAATCCATTTAACGAAATTTACCGGCATTACACATACATACATACATACATACATATTACACATACATACATACATACATACATACATACATACATACATACATTCATGTGTATATACAAAGTATGACTTGTGAATACGCATAACTGATTTCTTGAAACTCGTGAAACTCACCAACTATGTATAGTTGACCCGTTTTAAAGTGTTTTTTAGGTATACCAAAGTTGGAATAAACTGATGATGTGCTACCTGTTCTGAAATGTGATCGGTGCTATGTGAATAGATACAAGCGTACTAGTAAGGAGTGGGAGTTAGTGAATTTATCTTTTTTGTATCACCTAGATTGTTAACGAAGATAGAACAATGTAATATAATGTAAATTAGTTGTAATGTTTCTTTATAAACAATGTGGTTGATACCAGAGGTGTGTTGAATTCCCGTTTTACACTTCCGCATTTGCTAGTCTGGGTGTGACAGTTATTTATCAAAATTTTGTTAAATAATACACTTTTATCACAATTCCCAACAATTATTGCTGCCCTTTAAGTGATACACGTGTACTTAGTTTAGTTTTAGATAACCATGGTCAGTTTCAACAATAAAGTGATTAAAATAGAGAATGATCCAACCCTAGCTCATCAACACAAGCTGGATACACATACCAAAGAGATATAATCAAAGTGAACACTCATAATACACGAAGTAAAGAATTAACAATTTGCTTATCGGGTTCCAGTTTTCATTGATCAGTCAAAATACACAAAGTAAAGAATTAACGATATCATACATAAGAAAATCATGATTGCAACTTAATCAATAAGGGACCTAAAAGTAGTTATCATTATAAAAACATGACTAAACAAATATAAACATAGGTTTAATGTGTTTAAACCTAAATAATTATAATTATTTAAACATAAGTCATGAGTTAATTTTTTAAACATAGGTCATTAGTTAATGTACTTAAACCTAAATATCAACATTCCCGGTGCAAATGAGAAGCCCTTTCACAACAAATTCCTCCATTTTACATAATGGTGCAAACATAATTTTTTAATGTCCCCGATTAGCCGCATTAGCAACACCAACATAAACTCAATTTTTGTATCCCAATAATAATCACAAAATCCATGTTATGGCCACAAATACCCTTAATATCCAAAATAAATATTCGTCTTCTTCCAATTAGCTAACAAAAATGAAATTAATTATGATTATAAAGACAATAAACATACCGTCGTCGTCGATGGCAGGCTCGTATGACAGTTAAATCGAAAAAAATACAATTGGCAATCTTCTTTCTTACATGCTTCCATTTAAACATTCAACTCTGACATCATGATCTACAAACATTGAATAAACATTCAGATACATGTTTGAAGCAATTGGGAATATGAAATCGAAATAGTATGAAACCGATAAGAGAAGACAGTCTGATGCTTATATGAAATTAAATTCCATAAATCCTCGAATATAGAGCTGGAGAACGTCAACGAATCATCCTTCATCGATCCACCATGTTGTTATTGTATCACAACATTGATTTTAATCCGGCTATTAAGAATTAGGGCCGGCTATTAGGAATTAGATATTAAGAAAAACAAATCGGAGTAACTGTGAAAAGGAAATTAATTTTGTAATATAATACACCAGTGGAAATTAATAAACCCTAAATAAGGTATTGGTGGGGAAAATTTTTTTGAATGATTGTAAAGGTGACAGCTATCCAATTATGGATTCCTTTACTAGAGATGGTAGATATACTATATCTTTCTATTTTGTTCAACATATTTTTTTTGTATTTCACATTGTTTTATTACTTAAAAGTAAAAAAAGTATTTATTTTAACCCGTGTTTAACACTAGTATCTAACCTATATTATAATAAACAAAAATGATTGTTCAACCATATATCCCCCAATTAGCCAAATATTTTGCCAAGTGGCAATTCTATCTTTTCATCTTTAATTCTTAATTATTTTATTAATATAAATCATTTTAAACCTTTCGTAACTTATCCTTTTATTTAATTTTAACTTATCCCTTTATCCCTATCGCATATTTAATTTTAAGAAAAAAATGTTTCTTAATGACTTTCTTTTACAATATTTGTTTGAAAATTTTAATATAACATTTCATTGTTTTTTACAATTTAATAATTTATCCAGCATAATAGTCTTAATAATTTCATATTAAAAAGTGAATGCTTTAAATTTTATACTTAATTTTATTGTTATCTAAACTATAAACTACATTTATCATTTTAATTTTTGAAAATCATTCATGATTTTCAAAATCTTTCGCTTTTCAACTATAATTATAACTTCTATTATAATTCAAAAATAATAATAATAATAACAAAAATAATAGCATGGTCAAAAGCTTATAAACTAATTTTTATATAATCTTACTATCCTACGTGTTTTATTAATATTTGTTTATTTCACGTGGAAAAACAAATGTTTAAGTTTTGGACAACCATCCAACAACGGTAATTTTCATTGTCGGCCATGCAACATGCTTATGTGCTAGATAAATATCTTTAAAGGAAATATACAGATGAATATGACCAAAATATCTTAAGGTCGTTGTTATCCAAAACCTATATTGGTTTCATATTGTTTGAGATGTTTTGTTGTTTTGAAAAAGTGAAACGGGTTTTTTTATATTTAAGATAATGTTTTTTATGTTTTAAAGTGTTTTTTCAATTTTTGTGGATTAGCAACGTCTTAAACTCTTAGTATCCGATGTTTTGATTATATATATATATATATATATATATATATATATATATATAGGGTAAGGTTAAAATGAAAACCCATTTAAGTTGTGAAAACCCGCGAAAACCTTATGAAACATCATTTTTTTTGTTACATGTAATATATGTTGTAACATTTAATACAAAACATCGAAACATAAAAAAAAATGTTTTGCTGTTTTTTAACATTTTTTACTAATTTTTATATATGTTTTCAGAAGAAAAAAAAAGTTATATTTATATTTATATTTTTTATTCACTTTAATTGTGGACTAAAAGATTTAAACATTAATTAAAAACATGTGGTTGAAAATGGGTTTCTAGAGTTTTCACAACTCAAGTGGGTTTTCATTTTATACTTAGCCTATATATATATATATATATATATATATATATATATTTGAATGCTAAACACAAATATTAATTTATATTGCTTTATAAGATAATATATTTATTTAAAATTTTGTATTGTTTATTTAAGTATTTATATGAATTGTATCAATCTTTTTTTTTAAACACTATTCTTCTTAAAAATAAAAATCATTATATCAAATTAATACTAGTACTAAATGATCTATGTTTTTAGTAACAATCATGCGTTATTAGTAAGAAAAGCTAATCAAATAATTTTTAAACATTATATACAAGAAAAGATTTTAGAGATTTATGTCATAGAGATTAATACTAGAGATGAAGTAAATCTTTTAATATTCAATAAAGACGGTAACTACAAATGTTGTATACGAAGTAATTTTTAGAGATCAATGAAATTTACCATCTAATTTTCTTTTTCTTTTTTTATTTCATGAAAATTTTATTTTATTCAACGCTGTAACACATATTCATATTCATTCATCTAATACCAAATTTGTATTAAGTATTTCACATTGTTTTGTTCTTTTGTTAATATAGTTTATCCAATCCATGTATACACAACTGCGTATATAAATAACATCTCACAAATAACATCGCATAGATACATAGGTATTTAACCTAGATGCCTAGTTATCTATTATAATTAACATCTCACAAATAACATCTCATCTCATAGATATCATCGATACATCAAAATCCGCTACCAAATTCCCAACAAGGCTAATATAGTAACTCCACCACAACACGTTAAAGCCCAATCCTCCATCTCTCAAACCAAAAGTCCAACTTGGCTTTCTCAATTCCAACCCTACCCTTTTTGAAAAGACCACTCATACACATCACATATAAATTTCAGAAACTACACAGAAAGCGTTTTGTTTTTTAAGCAGGAAGGCAGCAGGGTTGAGTCTCATCATCTAAATAAAATTTCAAAATGGTCGACGATGCCGGTAGGAAATCTGGGTGTGTGAAGTGTTCAATGACACCAAGGGTTTTGGTTTCATTACTCTTGATGACGGGAGTGAAGATCTGTTTGTTCATCAGTCTTTGATCAGGTCTGAAGGGTTTAGGAATTTAGGTGATGGTGAATCGGTGGAGTATGTGGTGGAGACCGGCTCTGACGGACGGACTGAAGGGTTTATGAATTTATTGAATAGTATTAATATTTGGTTCACGTGTGAGTATTGGTTTCAAGTGACAATGAGCTAAAATAGAACATTTTGACTAAACGTGAGGCCGACGAATGAAGAGTCGAGCATATGATATACTATGCTAATTATTATTATAGTTAATCTAGTATTGTAAAAAGAAAAAGAAAAAAAAAACATACGTAGTGCATTATACTAATAATAATAATAAAGTTATGTTTGTTTTACGGACTCTTGTTTTATTGATTCATTTATTTTTCATGTTGGATTGGGCAGGGCCCACGAGAGTTCTCTTGGAGTCAATTAGTCAAAAACCTACATTGCAGCCGTCACTTATATATATTATTCTTTCTGGAGGATTGAGGGGTGTAGCTACCAAGGGAATTAGTAGTCAAAAGGATAGAGGGCAACGAATAGACTACATTATTATTCTTTCCTTGCTTCGGGAGTCAGATAAGAAGACAGAGGAAGACAGCCGCAACGAAGTAAGTTTGTGTCCGGGTTCACATCTGCTTATTTAAACACGGTTTCTTTGGTTTAAATTTTTTATTTTTATTATGAAACTAGTTGAAACAATTTATTTTATGCTTTTGAACATGGTTATTGGCTAAAACCTTTTTAGTTGCCTAGGCTTTGAATGAATATTTGTTGAACTTTTGGTTTGCTTGTCGGTATTGGGTTATTGTTGTTGGACTAATATTATTGTAATAGACTTTTTGATGTTTTTAAGATGAATATGCATACTTATTATTAATTTATTTTTATTCAATTGTTCCATATGTATCTTTGTGAAAGTCTTTCATTGTGTAGACGCATATTAGGTTACCTACTGTGTGTTTGTAACTAGTTTATGGTTTATAGTCGACATAATCCATAGGAACTATTGTTTGAGGGTTTAGAGATTTTAAGTGTTCTACCTATCTTGAGACTGAAAGGTAATAGATAATTGGGGTTGTCTTATTCATTAGGCGGTTTGGGTATAAATTACACGAGAGTGGGTTTTCCCCTTATTGTCTTTTGATTTTTACTATCCTAAGTCTTTTTGAGCATCTTTAGGTTACTCCTTACGTCCCCTACACTCCCGGAGATATTGTGATTAGTGAGACTGAGAGGTGATCTAGTCATTAGAGTACTTTAATATTGTTGGAGAGACTGAGAGGTAATCCAACCAACCGGTTTGCGTCATACGCCCCTCAGGTATTCCTTTTAGGTGACACCCAGAGAATGATCAAGGATCCACTAGGATGTCTAGGGCGTCGTATCTTTAGATCCCGGTTCCATCACAGTTTTCATAGCCGATAAGCATCCAAGATTCACAAATAGGATTTCAAGCCTAGGTAACGCCTTTCTTATTATTGTTTTCGTCTAAGTCTTAGAATTTTAAGTTTAATTTAGTTAAATTAATTTAGTTTAAATAATTATTAGTTTTAAAATAAAATAAGTAAAATTCCAAAAAAATAATATTTTTTCTTAATTATTAGTTTATTTAGCTTTTAGAATTCAGTTTCGTTAATTTAATTAGTGTCTCTAGGGTTCGATATTCCTGGACTTCCCATAGCTATTCTACACCCGATAGGTACACTTGCCTGTTGCTAGTGGTTTGGTTTAGGGTATTCTAGGTTTTTATTACTTGTTGTGCTAGGTTGATATATTGCATTATTTTTATATACCACTTTTAGGCACATCATATTAATACGTGAATATGGCCGTATAGACCTACACGACCGTATAGACAATTTTTTGGACACAATTTTAAATATTAATACGTGAGATCTTACATTTTAATGTATAAAGTACACAACATACTTGACTAAATATGATATTTTATAATAGAATAAATTGTATATTAACATTTACATAACGTACTCGGCTAAATAATTTGTAGTTGTACCCCGAGAACATTCGTTTAAGATTATATTATTTTACATTTTATAATAGTCTATAAACAATAATTAAACAAGCAAGAAAACATTTGGCCAAAACATATTGATAAACATTTGGTCCACATACATAAAAATAAAAGTGCACCCGAAACAATTGGGAAAAGTTTTCTATACAGTCTGTAAGACCCAGAATCCCGGGAATCCTACAGTTGGTAATCACATCTATAATTTCACAAAAATTTAAAACCCAACAATTATTTGTATTTAAAACCAGTTCAGAGTAAATAACAACTGAAAAGTTTAAGTATTAAAAATCCCAAAACACGGGTATAGGTGTCCAAAATCAATTGTAAATAAAATATTCGTTTTATTTGAAATCCTTGACCAGAAATGCCTTCAACCTCCTGAGTAGCATCCAGCACGTCCAAGCGGTAGCATCCACTTCTTAACCTGAAAGTCAATCTAACATACACACAAAGTCAGCTTGAGCTGAGTGAGTTCAAGTTTTCATAAACAATAATTCATACTTTATTTCAAAGTTATAGTTATAAACAATAGAGAGGATAAAAGTAAAATAAATAATAAAATTCACCAAGTAATACATTCATCGTCGAACACACGTACACGGGCCTCTCCACAACGAGTCAAGACTCGAGTAATATATTTGACCTGGATGCGGTAAGACCTAAGCATGTGACACGAGCCTCTTCACCACGAGTCAAACCCGAGTAATATATTTGGCTCGGTCACAGCTTACACATCCAAGCACGTGATACGGGCCTCTCCACCACGGGTACAACCCGAGTAATATATTTGACCCGATCACGGCTTAACATTCAACGGGCCTCTCTACCACGGGATTTTAAAACCCGAGTAATATATTTTACCCGCCAAAATGATGATCACGCCACACGGGCCTCTCCACCACGGGATTTGAAAACCTAAGTAATATATTTGACCCGGCCGTGAATCACCATACACACACACATGAATAAGCCTACTCACATCATTTTTAGTCACGAGGAACTAAATATCATCACACAACCGTAGGCTATAAGGTAACACATACTCATATATCATACATACCTCCATACATACCTCCATACATATATATATATATACATATATATATATACATATATATATATATACATATATATATATATACATATATATATATATATATCATCCCATACGTGAACTACGTAAATAGGTCTACTCATATTCAATAACTACCAAGTCTATTAACATCCTCGAGTCTAGACCATCAATAATGTATGTAACCTTAAAGGATACAAGACCATAAACGAGTCTAAAATATCCTAAAGCCTATAAAATAATTCAAATATAACTTTCAAAATGCACAATCACGAGTGAGATCATGTAGTACCATTCAAATAGTTGTAACGGGTAAAATCGTATAAAATTGGATTTCGGTGTGTATGCTAACCCAAAACGTAAAAAGGGCATCATGAACTCACATAAAACGAGCCACACAAACACCAAAGAGTTTGAGAACTTCAAAGCCAATCCATAGTTTACAAGCCTGTCGGATTGCACACAAAGATTACTAACTAAACGTACCGACTCGTTTATCATACGAGTCGTTCTAACATGATTTGATTGACCTAAAGCCTTGACATTACCAAATTCAATTACATTAGCCCCCGAGGCCATGTATTTACCAAAATCACCCTTAGTTAATCCCGGAGACAAAGGGTTCCCAATTTACCCTCGAAAGTTGTTGACTTTATCGAATACGCGCGGTTGTTTATGCACTTAGATACCGACTCAGCCCCGTGTGGACCAAATTTAGTAAAATCACAGCCAACAAGTCCACACGACGCTACACGAGTTGGATGGGTCGGTAATTCGCAAGCACGATGCACAAATTACCAATAAACACGAATTTGCGCCGCACCGACCCGTTTGAGTAACCGACAACCAATTCAGCCCCAGTAACATAAAAATATAGTTTTTCACAGCCAACAAATCATACCGAGGCTACAACATCCGAATTGGTTGTTAATTCCCTCAAACAACGCGCTAGACGCAACAATTGACAAACTAGACAACCGAAACCTAGTTTTCACTTCTTCAACAGTTGACCAATCTAACGAATGCCAAAACTCATAGTACTAAAGTATATTACACTAGACATAGCTAAGAATATGACGGAGCATGAACTTCAATTATAACAGCCCCGAAAGATGCGAGAAAGGGCAGCCACCGGTTAAGCCTAAAACGAACTTATCGATCAATAACGAATATAACATGCAGATTTTAGCATGCAAAGATGTATTTTATTACATAGGAAAACCATGGAATTAAATTATTAAATTTTTACTAGAGTTGTATAAATGTCTTGGGTATCTAAAAATATTTTTATTATATTTTTCGAATACACACAAAAATCATAAAAATTCCTCCAACACAGCAAGGTACGTGCAGCTATTTCAGTGCGCAACAAAATGATTTTATTTTTATAAAAATCATTACCCAGCCAAATTAAACGATTCCAATTGGGTTTGGTTCCTAACTCAAAATATTAACTTCCAGAAGTGGAACCAACCAATTTAGACTTGTTGAAAAAAGGTTATGATGTCGGGAAGACAGACCAGAATCCGTCATCCCGCATCAGCTTTGACACTCGATCTTATAAAATCATAAAAAGTATTCAAATCTCGTCCAAAAATTACGTATTATACCTTTCTGGAAACTAGACTCAAAGTAGAACATCATGGAAATAAGAGTCGATCAGAAAAAATGGGTTATCATCGCGTTACAGACCCTACAACAAACGAATACGAATCTGTCAGGAAACTGTTATCATCAAAACTCAACCCTAACGTGTTCAACAAAGGGTTTAATGGTGAAAAAGAGTTATACTAAGATAGAATCGACCTTGAATTAGTCTCGGGAGGCCGGAGAATGTCTGGAACCAGCACGAAAATCGAGGATGG
This sequence comes from Bidens hawaiensis, assembly GCF_021521415.1. Classification (NCBI taxonomy): domain Eukaryota; kingdom Viridiplantae; phylum Streptophyta; class Magnoliopsida; order Asterales; family Asteraceae; genus Bidens; species Bidens hawaiensis. The sequence continues at coordinate 4,797,593 of NW_027491039.1, read as the reverse complement.
AGGCTGCAATGTGGGCGCCGATCGGAACAGGAAGGGAAGGAATGAGAAGTAGGATAGGTTTTTCTTGTTATAATAAACAATTACACTCTAGTCCCTCAAACATGAAAAATGTGATAGCTTGGATGAAAGGTTAAATAATTTAACTTATGATAATGACAAGGAGGTCCCTGAAGAATGCCGGGTCAAACCCGATAAATATACAAACTCTACAACGTGCGTGTCATTAAACGAAAATGTCGGGTGCTACATACTAATCTAACACTTTAAGTTATAAGAGGTGATGTCGTGAGCAAAAGGATGGATAAATGGACTTTTAAAACGTATTACAAGTCTCTAATTTAGAAAGACGAAACCCCGGCTTTTTGACAAACATTTGGCTTTGCATGAACAGAAACAAATACAAAAGATAAAACAACTAATATATACAGACGATCATGTGACTCGAGGCTTGAGTATGACCCGACTTTTCATTCCAGTCCTGTCACGAGCTTAGTTAAACAAGCAAAACCCCTATGATGTTTCCCACTATAGTCAGGCCATTTAAGAGGTTCAATTAGGTCAACAACCAAACCGCCCTTTCATTCTCAAAGGCTGAGCCTACCTACACACGATTACTGAGTCTAAACCGTTCGGTTACCATACATTACGTGCGGGTCTAATGGGCACTGTTCTTATTTATTATATATATATTTTTGAACCCACCAAGAATTTATAAAATAACCACTACTCGGTAATAATATCATCTCCTGTTTAACGTAGAGAAAACAAATTTCAAGGGACTATTTTTTAAATATATATATATATTTTTTTTCAAAAATTTTCCTACAACTAAGTAAAATAAACCCCATCCCCACACTTAGAACGAAATCGTCCTCGATGAGTATAAGGAAAAGAATTTAAAAAAAATAAAACAGAAAATAAAAATAAAGTATACAAGACTAAAACAAAGAACAGGTTACTCCCCTGGTTTGTGTGCAGAATCTTCAACAGCTGAGTAGTATCCAAACGACTGTATAGCATTTCATTTGCGGCCCAACCTCGAGAGAACCTGTTCCAAAACGCCACCATAGCTACTATGCGCATAATGTAACCTGCAAAATTCAAACTCGCTCGCATGTAGCGGCGTACAATACGGAAAACAAAAAACATAAAGAAATAAACATATTTTTGTGTATTTTTTTTTAATTTTTTAATTTTTTTTTATATAGACAAAACAAATAAAACAGATAGCACACACAAATACAGAAATACAAACTCTACAACTCGGGCAGGCTCCCGAGTGATGCATCCACATGTCTACGTCTCGGAGAGTGAGTCAAGGTAGAATACCTCGACCGTCTGATCAGTCATCGGCTCGCCAATGTAGTGCATCAGTCCATCTCCGTTCACCATAAACGTCCCGCCTTTATCCTTTATCTCAATAGTGCCATCCGGGAAAACCTCAGTAATAATAAACGGACCTGACCAACGGGATCTCAACTTTCCCGGGAATAACCTCAACCAGGAATTATACCATACGACCATATCCCCACACTTAAACTGGTCAATACCCTCTAACTTACGATCATGCAGTTCCTTCACCTGTTGCTTATAACAATCTGACTGCGCGTAAGTACGGTCCTGTAACTCCTCCAACTCAAGCAACTGATGAACACGATGAACTCCGGTAGATAACTCAGAATCGAAGGAAGACGACTCAATGTCAGCATCAGGGGGGTGTTCAGTCAAGGCGACCATCTCAACCCCCGGGGTCTCCCTATCTAGGGTATGTGTGTCTGAGGCGGGGCCTCCACCAGGGTTACTGGAAAACTCCCCCACATGAGTCATGATTGTATCAATGAAGCATACGAAGTCATCAGTCGATTTGGGATGCTTAGGTGACTGTCGAACGTCAAACGTGACGTTCTCATCCCCGACTCGAAGGATCAGTTTGCCATCGCGAACATCGATCAACGCATGTGCGGTGGCCAGAAAAGGTCTGCCCAAAATGAGTGGAACATTATCATCCTCATTCATGTCAAGAATAACGAAGTCCACCGGGAAAATGAACTTACCAATGCGAATGAGCATGTTCTCAACAATCCCACGTGGATACTTCACGGAACAATCTGCAAGCTGGATACTCATCCTGGTAGGCCTCGGTTCGCCTAAACCCAGCTTGCAATACACAGAATATGGCATGAGATTGATACTGGCACCAAGATCAGCCAGCGCATGAACCACTGTATCATCACTCAAGGTGTATGGAATTGTGAAACTCCTTGGATCGGCTCTCTTCTCTGGTAACTTCCTCTGTAAGATAGCAGAACAATTAGCACTCAAAGGGGTGGAAGCGGCCTCAGCTAACTTCTCTTTGTTCGAGAGAATATCCTTAAGGAACTTCGCGTGTTTAGGCATCTGAGTGAGTGCCTCAAGGAATGGGATATTGAGGTAAAGCTGCTTCAAAAGATCAAGGAATTTGGAGTTCTGCTTCTCATCTCTATCTCTACGGACTCTCCCGGGGTATGGCAATCGGGGTTTGTAAACTCTCGGTGGCTCGCTCAGTGACTGCTGTTTCTCGGCTTGTGCTGAACTCCCTGGGCTGCTCCTCTGATGCACCTGGGCCGGCAGAGACTCCATTTGAATCTCCTCATCCACCTGCTCCTCTCCATCGACTACAGGCACCTCGACAACTCCTCCTCTAGATCTCTGCTGAATCACGGGCTCATCTCGTGCCCCTGCACCGCTCCTCGTCGTCACAGCCTTCACGAATCCTCTCGGGTTCTGCTCGGTATTACTCGGTAGCGTACCCTGCGGCCTCTCATTTAATCGACTGGCAATCTCCCCCATCTGCCGCTTGAGATTCTGAATTGACGCTGCCTGATTCCTCATGAACTGCTCGTGCTCTCGAAACTTCTCCTGCGTCTCCTTGTGTCGGGAATCCTCACGCGTCATGAGCTGTGACAACATCTGTGTCTGTTGTGCCATCATCTCCTCCAAAGTGGGCTTCTTCTCCCCACTGCTCGTTCCCTCACCGGCATCCTGAAACAAACTCTAGCGTTGCTGAAAACCGGGTTGGTTGCCGCTCCTCCAGTTGGAGTTCTGATTTCCCCTCCATCCCGAATTATAAGAATTGAAAGAATTTGGATTTCGGTTTGGATTTCCTATGAAGTCTACGGCCTCCTCTTGGGAACTGACTGGGCACTGAATGGTATCATGCCCACCACTGCAGATCTCACACAACTTGATCTTCGTCTGCATATCCTTTACCATCTTCGCCAACGCCTCGACCTGTGCCGTCATTGCGGTGGTGGTGTCCACCGAATGCATGCCTCGTGAGATGGAATCGACGGTCTTACCTTCTCTGGCGGGTGGTCACTGGTACCCACTCATAGCTAACCCATTGAATAAAGTGATACACTCATTGGGGTCTTTGGTTGTTAACAGATTTCCTCCCGCCGCTGTGTCGAGCATACTCTGCGTCGCGTACGTCACTCCATTATAGAACTTTTCGACGACCGCCCAATCCTGCAAGCCGTGGTTGGAGCACAACGCTAATAGATTCTTGAATCGCTCCCAGGTCTCGTAAAAGCTCTCTGTGTCCTCCATCTGGAAAGAATGTATTTGGTTACGCAAACGAGCGGCATTAGCCGGAGGATCGTATTTTTCAAGAAATTGGGTCTGCATGGCAGCCCAAGTAGCTATAGAGCCCTGTGGGAGGGACTCGAGCCACAGACTCGCTCAATCAGCTAGTGAAAACGGAAAGACGCGGAGCTTAACGGCGTCTTCGGAAACGCCCGCAAGATGGAAAGTGTCGCAAATAGGCACGATGCGAGTGAGATGAGAGTGCGGGTTCTCATGAAGCAACCCGCGAAACTGAGCAGAATGAGCAATGGTATTCAGAATGTTCGACGGGATCTGCCAGTTCGTCGCAACTCCAATGGCGGGTGGTGCGATGCTGGATCTCGCAACAGCATTGGCCGGTCGGGCCCGTAATGAATGACACATTCGTTAAGGATAACTTAACGAATGTGGTCATCCCCAATATATATCCTGTAAGATATTCATTAATGAAAACAGTTCCATTATTCTTTCTCAAGTGTCGTTACTCTGCCCGATTGTGCTCTCATTAAACACAGTACACACAGTTAAAGTAACCTAGCCTAATCATATACATAATCAACGAATGAATCGATGTATTCCTAAGATCTAGATCCTTATAGGCTCAATCAAGTGGTATCAGAGACATTTGATCTAATCTTCGAGGTTATTCGTTGCATAGTTGTATTCATTCATCCTAGATTGAATCAATTTCAGTATGATTTGATTTAATCAGTGATTCGTGAAGTTTCGGTGTGTCACACCCCCGCCGACCGCTGAAACGTGGGGGCGTGATGACGTCATGGATCATAGTCATAGTCGTTGTTTATAGGCTATACGATAAATACTTCATCAAAATGCCTTTACATGCGTGTGACTCCATATGTGTTTCCAATGCTTCAATTTACCGGAGAATGCATGCATAAAAACGTCAACAAAAATTGTTGGTGAGTTTCACAGGTTTATATGACATCTAAAAATATGTGTTTCTTGGACAACAAGTCAACCAATTTCTCACACAGTTACCATGAGCTCTATGATCAAGACTTAACAGCGTTTCTATGATCACCCCTCTTGATGTTCTAATGCGAAAAACATCGAAGTCATCTGTTGGACAAATATCACCCGCTAGACCTCCAATCTAAGTTAGTGTGACTAACCAGGGGTGGGGTGTGTTAATCCCGAATAGTACTATTCATATCGACCACGTATACAATAGTTAATGATCACAGATATTAGGGGACTTTGACCGCATTATTGATTCAACCCATGTAACAAAATGAGACCGCGTTTCTACTCGTTTCCGAACATGTGTTTCTCCATGCATTCTCCCCTAATGTTTTAAATCAATTTAATTAAAACGAGCCGTGAAACTCACCTGATTCTTGAACGTGCGTTAGATAACATAAAATTCTAAGTCTCGACCTACGAATGCCCTATAACGTGCACATACAATTTAGTTCTATATTTCATTTTTGACACTTAAGCGTTTCATGTCTGCGTTTCACCCAACTCATTAGACTTTCTTAATTCGTGTGTCATTTTAATAAACGTAATTCGATGACACGTAAGTTTTGTGATTCACATTTATATATATTTATATAAAAATTAAGATATCTTTTTTTTTCCTTATAACACTATATCGGGTTTGCATGTCACACCCCGACTAGCACAATGCGGAAGCGTAAAACGGGAATGTAACAGACACCTCTGGTATCAACACATTGTTTATAAAGAAACATTACAAACTAATTTACAATATATTACATTTCTTTGTTCTATCATTGTTTTACAGTCTAGGTGGTACAAACAAAACTAATTCGTTAACTAAACGTTCTTACTACTAACACCCTTGCTTTTATTCACATAGCATCGACCACACCCTTCAGGCAAGTAACAGATCACCAAATTACTCCGATTTAGTTACACCTGAAAAGCAGTTTAAAACGGGTCAACTCCTAGAGTTGGTGAGTTTCACGAGTTTCAAGAAAACAGTAATGAGTATTCACAAGTTAACACTTGTAATCATGAAATAAGTATGTATGTATGTAAATGATGTAATTATGCTAAGCTACAGTGAAGCCTTGACTGTATGTGCTGCGTGCATCCATTTCCCACGCTCAATCAACCACTGTGGCTCCCCTTCCGCCCACAACATGCCCCGGTAGCTATGTCTAACACTACATAGCCTGTTTGTATAAATATGGTCATGTGCAAACGGCGCTATGTGACACGGCAACCAGGCCGATTCCGTTTGGGTTTGTCAAACCAATAGTACTATTCACAAGCCACCGGCTCGAAGTTAATCACTGTGATCGTGGGGACTTTCGTGTGTTAGCACTTAGATAATTCACATCAGTACATGTTTCAGGTATGTATATGTAATCAAACATGCTTTTTACCCCAAAAGTTCGTGAAACAGTTTAAAAGTGGGGTCATGAAACTCACGGTTTAGTAGATATTCAGTACTGTATCAGCTCGTGGTTTGTTCGGTCCGCTATCAGTAGTTCCTATAATCAATATTATAATAATATTAATATTTTAATATTATTATAATCTCAATACTAAACTGGGCTGTATAACTAATCTGGGTGTAGCTGGAACGCCCAGAAAGTGGCAATAGGCTTAGGTTGTAATGTTGTTCAATGTCTAATACTTAAAACCGAACTTGGCTCAGACTCCCGTTTTCCCAGCTGGGCCAAGTTGCTCGTTTACGCGTTCAGAAAACAGTTATGGGAAAATAAGCTTGGGTAAATGTATTGGTTAATAAAATGATTAAGTTATAAAGAAGGATCACCTATTAGGGTCCCGGATTAGCCACGGGGCCCGTTTCCGTATATTCAGTTTGATTTGAGAAGATACACGCACAATCCACCGGATTGTCCAGGTTTCTCATAGAAAAGTTCATTTTCACTTAATTAATCCAAACATATGATTTTTGATCACTCCTGGTGTTTTGATTTTTCCGCAGGTTCACTAATCGCGAACTTACCGGTTGTTATAAAAACTGAATTTGTTTAATATTCAGATTAGCATAATTAATTAACCATTAATCATTAAATTATGAAAATTTAACCACTTATCAATTAACGTATTTAAATTTTTATAAAAATATTTCTGGAATTTATTTACTGATTTATTAATTTATAAAATTTCATTTTATCAGCTATATTTCGCCTGAAAATCGTCCGTTTACCCCAAACAATTTCCAAAAATTCCACAAAATTTCCTGAATACTCAAATCATGTTCCAAAATAACCTGTATTAATTCCAGAATGTAAAAAGCTCGTGCAATATTCTTTTCGGCCCAAATTCGGCTGTAAAAATTCACACAAACGCAAATAAACAAAACACCTTTAAACTTCTCCAAATGATCCCAAAATTCATATGTGATCAAAATACATCAAATATGAGTTACCAGAAAAATTTCATAATTTTTGAAGTATTTTAGCTATTTTTCCCAAATAAACGTCCCAATTCGGTAATAAATTCGCCAAATATTCTCGGATGGTCAAAAAATTACCAAATTTGAACAGGGGCTCATTGACATGGTCCCTGATGTCCCTGAAAAATTTCAAGTCCTAACAATATGCACATCACAACCTTAACCTAAATAGCCCGTAAGCGAGTGTTTCGGCATTACCTTAGCGGGTTTGGCTCGTTTCCGACTTTTTAATCAAGTTTTCAGATTCCTGTGCTTCTAAGCAGGCTAGGTACAATTCCTATATCACAAACCAAGAAATTTTTCATCAACATAACAGCCCTTAACTTAGGGTTTCGGCTAGTGTACAAAAACGAACTTTTGAACTGTAAAAACGTCGTTTCAACCCTTTAATCCGTGTTTATGGCCAAAAAAACTATCAAAACAGGTTCCTTACCGTGTTTATGATCAAAACATGTTTGTGGACCATTTTTAGGATTTTTACACAGTTAAGAATGATTTTTGGCAATTAAACTATGTTTATATGATATTAACTATGATTAATAACTTGAAAAAACATGATTAAAATCAAACTTTACCTAGTGTTTTGAAAGGAATTAGTAGAACAGGGTTTTCTGCTACTTGGAAGCTGGAGGTGTGTGAAAATGACATATATAAATTGCTTATTCAAGAAGTTATACCAAATTTGAGGTGGGCACACCCTTTTAGCGACTGGACCATTTTCTTGGGCCCATTTTGGCTCAATTTTCGGAATTTACAGCCCAAACATGAAAACCCAAGTCCAAATTTATTTCGGGTTCGGTTTTTGTCGCGAAAAACTTATCGGGTGCGTTAAACAGCGCGAAAACGTGTGTTTTTCGGCTAGTTTTGTGTAAAATTATAAAAAACATACTATATGTTTGTAAAAATCAAAAATATTTTCACGGATCGCTTAAAACATTTCAAATAAGTGTTTGGTAAGTCTTTTTCGGCTTATCGGGTGATACAATGCTTGGTTTATAACTATCTTTTGCGTTTAAATCTATAGCGGGTAGTTAAACGAGCATATTTTCGTTTAACTTGTTTGCTATCAAACTAAGGCCATATTTCTAATGTTTTAGCTTGTATTAAACGTATATCACTCATAGATGCCCCCCCCGAGATATCTGGGTCATAATCCGACCCGTTCGGTTAATCGTTCGTTTATTATGCAAAAAGCGTTTATTTGCTTAACCGGTAAATACGTACTGAGGTGTACCTTGTTTTGGCTCAAATGTCACATTGCATATCCGAACATGATCGCTTTTAACGTTACTATATATATATATATATAGGGGTGAGTTTTAGTGAAAATTATCTTAAAGGGAAAACTTAAAAACTCCTAAAAACTTTTAAAAAACTATTTTTAACTTTTAAAATTTTTTTTTTTGAAGTTTTTTTTTTTTTTTCATTATTCTTATATGTTGTTATTGGTTTAAAAAAAAAAAAAACTTGTCGGTAACCTCATCGATATAGTGCGCATGTGTAATAGTGTGCATTGCACATATGCAAAAGTGTTTGTATTGCATAGAATACAACACTATTGCATATATTTGATACATACTATTGTATATATGCAATATAAGATTAATACACACATGAAATACACATTAGTACGTATGTGTAATACAACATTAACGCACATGTGCACCACATCGACTTTTATTTTATTATTATTTTTTTTCCATATAACAACACTACTACACATATACAATACACAAATATTGAATATATGCAATAAAACACTATTAAACTCAAAAATACATAGTAATACACATGTGTAATACAACGGTATCGCACAGTAATACGTATGTGCGTTACAGAGGTTTTTTTATTTTTTTTATATTTTTCGAGTGAAATATAAGAAAATATAAGAATAATGGCTAAAACAGAATTTTGAAAATATTTTTTATTTTTAATTAAAAATAATTCTTTAGGAGTTTTTAGGAGTTTTTTATTTTTCTCTCTAAAGATGAGTTTTCTCTTGATCCTCTCCATATATATATATATATATAATTTTGTTTCTAGAGTTTTATTTAACATGAATATCTCATAAAATATAACATACAATTATACTTTATATTTTTGGTAATACCATTTTCATTCGCTAAGTTTCAATACTTTAATGCCTTCTTAATACATTTTATATGAAAATGTGTATATGTCTCTTTTTTTTAATAAACTAACGTATTTCAAACATGTCCTTAATTCTCTACACATAGTTACACTCTATTATTATGTGTATGCATCTAAATAAACATTCTAAAAAAATCCTTTTAATATGTGTATATAGTTTTGAAGATCCAAATATATTTATGCGCTCCATATTCTTTTAAATCTCTATATATGCATTTAGACTTATTCCGCTATTGTCCATACGTTTTCATTCGAGTTTTAAACAAACCATAACTACTTGGGTGATATTTATATTCACAATAACATGTAACTTTAATAAAAATCAAAGAAGTATAATTATAAATACTCACTTATGAGTTGGTAGAAGAAAAGAAAGCTTGAACTTGAAGCACACTTGAACGTCTAAAAGAAATATATGTGTGTGATTCAAAAAAATCAAGACTTTGGCTTCTATATATTGTTTAATACAAAGGAAGGTTTTAGGATTAAACAATTCAAGATATTTGTGAAACTTGAGTTAAGTAATAAGCAAGAGATAAAAAGTGGGTGGTGTTGGATCCTTTTAGGCCGAAATCAAGGAAAGAGGTATGGGTTTGATATGAATTGATTCTTCAATCTTTGACTTATTATTTCAATTGCCTAGAATTTATTAAATAGACAAATGGTCACAGGGTAGGCTGATGGTGATGAGATTATGGCTCGACAACAAAGATTTTGGAAAGAAATATATTTGCATACACAGGTTACTAGTTAATAGTTAATCTAGATTAATTGTAAATTACCTAAATCACCTTTACTTCATAGATGAAATCGCATATCTTAGTAGTGTTTTGGTTTAAGATCATACTTAAAACATGCACAATAACCCAAATTTAGATACGTTTAGTTGTTTAACATTTAAGTGTTGAAGAAAATTGACTTACATATACTTAACGTATAATATTTTGTGTTAGTTTGTAATTATATTTTTGATATGCATTAAATATATCTATATATATATATATATATATATATATATATATATATATATTACTTTGGTTACCAACAGTTAACTATTTACGACACATACTTTTATTTGAGTATAAAATATATGTTCGATCATAATATTAGTTTATTCTCGTGAACGAATACATAATTATAAACTTACGTATTATTGCTGCGTGTACCGTTAATTTTTTTTTTGAAATGTGACTGTATTATAGTCCATCCCTTATGGACTAGTGATCCATGTTTCTATTTTGAATTATTTTATCGTCCTCGTTCGTGTTTGTCACGGACAGACTAATATTTGACCCGGTAATCCTCTTACTATTACCAATACTAGACATAATAATGTGGAGTTTAGATGCGCGTGATGACCTAAATACTCACTATCAATCTTATTATGAATGTTTTCTATTTCATTATTATTTAAAGTCATACAAATAATAACCTGTTTTGACAGGGTGTCACATTCTTCCCTCGTTAAGAAAATTTCCTCCTGAAATTTAGGTAGAACTATCAGTAGTGGCTGTATCTAGAATTAATGAGGGTTTCTGCGTGTCGTTCGCTCCTCTTGTTCCCAAGTAAATTCAAGACCAAGTTTCAAATTTCAACGCACTTAACTTAGTTTATTCGACTTCTAAGAAACTTTTAATTTAATTTTTTTTTCAGTCGAACAACTCTATAGGTTCCTTTATGAATTGGAGTTTGTGATATGCGCGCACCTATTTTGATAGTATACAAAGCCTTTCATCCGACAGACTTTTTTTTTTACATGCATTGTGTCATGAATAATTTACGTTCTTACGACGATTTGAGTTTGTAAGTGGCGGAATCAATTATTGCAAGAATTTCAAATAGTCCAATGTATCTAGGGTTTAATTTTCCACATTTACCCAACCTATTGACACCTTTCCTAGGTGAGGCTTTGAGAAAGACTTAAATTAAATTCTAATGTTAACGTTCATTGTTATGATAACTTTTTCGTGACCTGTTGCCGTTTTTCTATAATTTTCCTAATTTGGTAGATTTTTTTTCTAACGAACAGGTGGACGGATTTTTCTTTCTTTCTTTCTTTTTTTAAATAGAGCCTCAAACAACGTGACCTTGATGCTTATGATTATTGTTATAAGAAAGTTCAGCTAACAACAAAAGAGCATTCTAAACTCCTCCAAAATCAGTTACACAACTAGTAGCATATCTACTAAGGTTTGGTTGGTTCCTTCGCTTTAACAATCTATTTGATAATGATAGTTGTACTAGTTACCCAAATGAGTATTCCAAAGTTTTTGTAATGATTGCCAAATTTAGGGGTGAATCGATCCTTCAGGTCGGAGATGATAGAGATACATATTCCATGTTGATACGAATTCTTAAAGAATCAATCAGAGAATGTATCTATTGTATCATGTGAGCGATTTGCAAACTTTGAACCGTGCCAAGAGTGATATACCAGGTGTCTAGGTCCCTTAAGTACTTATGTATTCTAACCATCTTCAGAAAGAAGGAATGACTTGAAAGCAAGTCCTTTAAATAATTTTTGTTTACAATAATGGTATATCCTGCGACCATTATATAAGACAACTAGGTTGCCATGTTTAGAAGGAGCAAGTAATTTAGTGGATTTCATCATGTGAAGCATTTCAAGGGTGGAGTTTACATTCTCTTAAGCATACTAGCTATTTCTTTTGAAGAGAAATATGAATTGATCACGTCATCTAATGACTTAATGACTAGCGGCAAATTCATAGTGTTGGACCTCATAAGGCTTTTTATTGTACAAACTAAGAAGAATTTAATTTTTTAAGCTAGTTTGAGGTAATTTTGTAAAGTTTCGTAATTCACCTAGTTATGAAGACTTATAGTCAACTAATACTAATTCCATGTGATAGGCAGGGCATCATCGGTTCGTGGTGTTTTTTTTTTTTTTTTTTTTTTTGTGAGTGTGTGTGTGCAGAGCAGCGGGTATGGTACTATAGGGCAGTCACCATTTATGGGATGTCAGGAATGTGTATACAAAGGATTCTCATTGAAAGAACATATAAGTTTCGATAAGGGTCAAGTAAAGTTTTCGAATACATACTAAAATCATGAGATTATTAATTAAGGGTGTATCTCCAGGGGTATTGAGGTTATGACGAAGTAAGATTACGTGTCAACATCTGGTTGATACACGTGGGTGAATCTAAGATATCACTTGTGCATATGAGTTGGTTACTACACCCTTATGTTGAGTAATGACATTTTTGGCACATCTTATTTGGGGTATCATTCATAACGAGGAAACCTACTATAGGGCAAGGATTAAAAAAAAAGATATCACGGACAGTCTGAGTAAGGATACAATTGCGTCGGTTCCAAACTCAAGTGTTGAATTTTATAGTGAGGAGATAATAAATATAAATAATTCCCTACATCGTGGCATTAATCCATCTAATGGGCCTTCCTAGAGTTCACATATAATTGTGAATTTACCGTTACGTTGGCCACCGTAACTGTAATTCAACCTTACATGATTACCCTAGTATTGCTCCATCATGAATCATAATGCGTTTGTTCCTATTTATAATAGTTTTCATAAAAAAATTTCAGCCATCACAAGGTTTAGTTAATGGCTATCAATTTACTTTGAGGTTATAGACGACTAGTGTTGGTTCAAGGATTAGTGAAGGGCACTCTATAGATGACCGGTGATCGGAAGACCAATATTTTCAACGCCAGGAAAGGATTCCCAAAGTGAGTGACTGATGAGAATGACATTTATGTTTCACTAAAATCCCCGTATAATATTACTAACAATAATATTATATCTATGAGTCATGCGATGCGATGCAATGCAAAATGCTTATGATGTGAGCCGTGGATATAGCCTAGACCTACTCATGCAGATCTAATTTGCTATAACCAGTGGCTCTGATACCAATCTGTCACACCCCCGCCGACCGCGAAAAAGCGGGGGCGTGATGACGTCATGGATCATAGTCATAGTCACTGTTTATAGGCTATACGATAAATACTTCATCAAAATGCCTTTACATGCGTATGACTCCGTATGTGTTTTCAATGCTTCAATTTACCTGAGAATGCGTGCATAAAAACGTCAACAAAAATTGTTGGTGAGTTTCATAGGTTTATATGACATCTAAAAATATGTGTTTCTTGGACAACAAGTCAACCAATTTCTCAAACAGTTACCATGAACTCTATGATCAAGACTTAACAGCGTTTCTATGATCGTCCTTCTTGATGTTCTAATGCAAAAAACATCGAAGTTATCTGTTGGACAAATATCACCCGCTAGACCTCCAATCTAAGTTAGTGTGACTAACCACGGGTGGGGTGTGTTAATCCCGAATAGTACTATTCATATCAACCACGTCTACAATAGTTAAAGATCGTAGATATTATGGGACTTTGACCGCATTATTGATTCAACCCATGTAACAAAATGAGACCGTGTTTCTACTCGTTTCCGAACATGTGTTTCTCCATTCATTCTCCCCCAATGTTTCAAAACAATTTAATTAAAAGGGGCCGTTAAACTTACCTGATTCTTGAACGTGCGTTAGATAACATAAAAGTCCAAGTCTCAACCTACGAATGCCCTATAACGTGCACATACAATTTAGTTCTATATTTCGTTTTTGACACTTAAGCGTTTCATGACCGCGTTTCACCCAACTAGTTAGACTTGCTTAATTCGTGTGTCATTTTAATAAACGTGATTCGATGACATGTAAGTTTTGTGATTCACATTTATATATATTTATATAAATATTAAGATATAATTTTTTTTCCTTATAAAACTATATCGGGTTTGCATATCTTAACATGATCGCTTTTAACGGTACTATATATATATATAATTTTGTTTCTAGAGTTTTATTTAACATGAATATCTCATAAAATACAACATACAATTATGCTTTATATTTTCGGTAATACCATTTTCATTCACTGAGTTTCAATACTTTAATGCCTTCTTAATACATTTTATATGAAAATATTTATGTCTCTGTTTTTTAATAAACTAACGTATTTCAAACATGTCTTTAATTCCCTACACATAATTACACTCTATTATTATGTGTATGCATCCAAATAAACATTCTAAAAAAAATCCTTTTAATATGTGTATATAGTTTTCAAGATCCAAATATATTTATGCGCTCCATATTCTTTTAAATCTCTATATATGCATTTAGACTTATTCCGTTATCGTCCATACGTTTTCATTCGAGTTTTAAACAAACCATAACTACTTGGGTGATATTTATAGTCACAATAACATGTAACTTTAATAAAAATCAAAGAAGGATAATTATAAATACTCACTTATGAGTTGGTAGAGGAAAAGAAAGCTTGAACTTGAAGCACACTTGAACGTCTAAAAGAAATATATGTGTGTGTGATTCAAAAAAATCAAGACTTTGGCTTCTATATATTGTTTAATACAAAGGAAGGTTTTAGGATTAAACAATTCAAGATATTTGTGAAACTTGAGTTAAGTAATACGCAAGAGATAAAAAGTGGGTGGTGTTGGATCCTTTTAAGCCGAAATCAAGGAAAGAGGTATGGGTTTGATATGGATTGATTCTTCAATCTTTGACTTATTATTTCAATTGCTAGAATTTATTAAATAGACAAATGGTCACAGGGTAGGTTGATGGTGTTATGGCTCGATAACAAAGATTTTGGAAAGAAATATATTCGCATACACAGGTTACTAGTTAATAGTTAATCTAGATTAATTGTAAATTACCTAAATCACCTATACTTCATAGATGAAATCGCATATCTTAGTAGTGCTTTGGTTTAAGATTATACTTAAAACATGCACAATAACCCAAATTTAGATGCGTTTAGTTGTTTAACATTTAATTGTTGAAGAAAATTGACTCACATATACTTAACGTATAATATTTTGTGATAGTTTTGTAATTATATTTTTGATATGCATTAAATATATATATATATATATATATATATATATATTACTTTGGTTACCAACAGTTAACTATTTACGACACATACTTTTATTTGGGTATAAAATATATGCTCGATCGTAATATTAGTTTATTCTCGTGAACGAATACATTATTATAAACTTACGTATTATTGCTGCGTGTACCATTAATTTTTTTTTTGAAATGTGTCTGTATTATAGTCCATCCCTTATGGACTAGTGATCTATGTTTCTATTTTGAATTATTTTATCATCCTTGTTCGTGTGTGTCACGGACAGACTAATATGTGACCCGGTAATCCTCCTACTATTACCAATACCAGACATATAATAATGTAGAGTTTAGATGCGCGTGATGACCTAAATACTCACGATCAATCTTATTATGAATGTTTTCTATTTCATTATTATTTAAAGTGGTACAAATAATAACCTATTTTGAAAGGGTGTCACACGGTGAAACAGAGGTTTCTGATTAATATTAATTGAATTGTTTTAATTGTATTTGGATCATTAACTAGGTAATAGTCACTAGTTATGGAGGATTTGAGTGCGAATTTTGTTCGGATTGAGATGATTTGAGTGTTATACGGATTGGATTTAGATGGACTGGTAAATTGAATTGGTTTAGTAGTTGTTTGGAATTGTAGACTGGTAATATGAAGTTCGGAATTGAATTACGAATCTTTTGATATAGGTTTGAAGGATTTTGAACCAGTACGGACTATAATCTAGAGTTTGAAGTTTTGAATACTCATTCGTTACTGGTTGAATACTGATTCGTTAAGATGGTTGAAGATTGATTCATTAAGACTAACTAATCATCGTTCATTTCATAGACAACTCCATTCGCTAAACATTCATCATTCGTGAAATTCTTTCGTTAAATCTCACATTCGCTAGTCACATTTACCATTCGTTCAACTCATTCGATAAACCTTCCACTCGTTTGAACAGTGTCTTATTCGCTATTCACACATTCATTTGAATCATTAACGAATATCTCACATTCGTTAGTGTTCTTATTCGTTTGAACAGTAACCATAAGTTTTAAATTTGACAAGTTTGGTTCCTGAATTTTCAAAACTTGTTATCTCATGGCTTCTCAAAATGCTTCGTATTATGCATTGGCATCCCAGAATGCGTTAATGCAACAAATGCAATAAAAAGTGTCCTAAACTTCTGAAGCTGTCAGATTTTGCTCGGTGGGAACTGAGGTTTCGTGCTCATTTGGGATCGATACATCCAAGCAGTGTACGGTTTCTCGATGATGTTTATGCAGCACCTCTTGTAGGTAGTGACAATCTTGGTTGGACTCCAAAGGAGTTTAAGCACTATGAAGCACAAGAAATCAAAGACTTTGAAAGTGAGACAAAAGCATATTCAACTCTCACGATGGCTTTGCCCGAGCAAATCTTTCACCAGTAGAGCACTATTAAGATTTGTGCATCTCTATTTACGACTCTGAAGACTAGAAGCTTGGGAAATACGCTCGAGTGTAAGAAGACTCTTGTAAAATTTCAGTTTAGATATTTTATTTTAATGAAGAATGAAACTATGGAGGAGATGATTAATCGGTTTAGTCATCTTCTTGTGGAAATGTCAAGTGTGAATCTTGAGCCGACTGAAGCCGACAAAATTGATACTCTGAAGAACGCATTGCCCTCATCATATTCTACTTTCCTTTTTGTGTTAAAAGAGAATGGTTGCTTTCGTAACACAGAACTCACTGCCGTGCAATTTATTAATAAGATAGAGGAAAGAGAATTTGATTTGAAGTGCCATAACTCATTAAAGGATAATCAAAATCAGAATCCTGCTCTTTATGGTGGTGCAATGCCGACAAATAAATCATCAAGCTCAGTTCCAATCACAGCATTTTTCACTCAAGCACAAGAAGAGTTTGCTAATGTAAATGGATCACTAGTATGCTTCATGGCAACTGGTGCCAATTTTGGGTAAATTGCAAATGCTTCAAGCTCGTTGCCTAAAGTAAATCTGCAAGAAGCTGAACAGCAATTTGCGTTTGTGTGTGCGTTCATGACTTCATAAGAACAACAGGTTGGAAGCAAGATTTCAATAACTGAATTGACCGATGAAGACTATGACCAGATTGATCCCGATGACCTTGAACTGATGGATCTCAAGTGGAACATAGCAATGATTGTGAGAAAGGTGAAGAGATTCATGCAGAGGATAGGAAAAGATCTTCCCACTCTTAACAAACGGGTTGGTTTTGATAAACTGAAGGTCAAGTGTTATAATTGCGGCGACTTTGGCTACTTTGCCAAAGAGTGTGATAAACCAAGAAAGGAGTGTTCGGGACCATGCAATTATGAGAGAACTCCAGGGAAGAATTCATCAGGAAGTGATCAAAGCAAGAAGAGTTCATCAGAGAGTGACAAGAATAAGTCGACCAACACTCAAGCTCTCGTTACAAATGAAGGTGTAGACCGGTCTCAACAATTATTGGGAAATCAAGCCAACCTTGCTGTTGTTGAACCAGTTGAGAAGTTTGAAGATGCAAGTAGCGATAATGTATCTGAAGAAAGTGACACCTCAGATTCGGAAAATGATTCAAATCAGAGTTCATCTGTGCAAACCGAATCAAAACATTCGGTTTCTGAGAAAATCGAATCTTTTGCCTACATGGCAAAAGCTGAAGAGGTATGTCCTAATCTTTCAATTAATGTATCTGAATCGTCAGCTGTTGTGACTGAGTGTGCTGAATGTGCTGAACTCAAAATTAAACTTGAATCGGCTTTACATCAGAACATCACTCTCACAAAAGATCATTTCATGATCAATGAATGCTATTGACAGAAATCCAAATTACTGGAACAATCTACAGTAAAAATTAAAAATCTGTCTTAAAGCAATCATGATCTCAAAGCTGAAGTTCAATGTAAGATAATTGTTGTTGAACAACATTTCAAGGAGATTCTCTGACTCCGAACCTGTATTTCAAACCTAGAAAATGAAGTTTTAGAACTAAAAAACAAACTTGGAAAATTTCGAGATTCCTCGTTTCTTTTAAATGAGATTATTGAAGTTAATAATTCTCACAAGAAAAATGGGAAAGCGGGTTTAGGATACGTTGAGATTCCTCCTCCTTTTAAAGGAGATTACTGTAGCATTCCTGAAGTGACACAATGTCCAGAAATGGCTACTGTTGAATCTGATAATGTTGAACAAACTAAAACAACTCAAGAACCGGTTCACATTAAAAGTAAATCAGTGTTTACCATAAATGATTTGGACGGTTCCATTGAGGAATTTTCTGAACCAGATATGATTGTCAAAAACGAGAACATACCTGCTGAAAATCACATATTGTGTGAACCCGAGGAGTTTGAACAAGCAGTGTATAGTTCAAAGCCTTTGGGTGATTCATCAAAATCTCCTAAGGTATTCCCTAAAGTACCTAAATTAGATAAACCCTCTCTGTCTGATGAGGAGTTGATGAGGTTCATCAATCCTCAACCTAAATCTTCAAGTGGGAAGATATTTAAGTTAAAAGGATTGTCGAAGGTGTTTTCGGATAAGGAAGTTCCTTTGAATCTTCTAAATCCTGAAATGATTGAAAGTGTCTTTCAAGACGACACGTCAGAAGTTACTGAACTTGAACAAAGATTTAACAAATCAAAATTTGAGAATGTCCAAAAGAATACAAATGGTAACAATTTTAAACCTATAAAGTTTGTAAAATCATCCGGTATGGAGGATTCATCGAATTCTACCAATCTGGAGTTTTATCAAAATAAAAAGGGATTAAACCATGAAGTTCCAAAGAAAGCAACTTTTGAAAAGTCTAAGATTGATATTCCTCAACCTGTGCATGAAAGCAAACCAAGCGTTTCACCACAAAAATCGTTAGACACACATTTATGCTTTAAATGTGGAGAACCGGGTCATGTTTCAAAGAAATGTAAAGCATAGGTTGATGATTTCAAGTCGTCATCAATCCGAAAGGTTGAAATGGAAAAGAATATGGAAGAAAATCAAATTGATGAATGTTTTATAATGTATTCAAATGTTAATCCGAAGAGAGTCGTTCGGGTTGAAACATCTAATGTATTAAACAAATTCGTTGACCTGCTCAACAGATTTGTAAGAACACTGATTCGGGAATAATACGTGATGGCTACTTAAAGAAGAAAACCAAGAAACCTGTCACCTATTCTCAAGTACCGAATGCAAGTGCTAAATTAAATGTATCTCCGAAAGTATCAAAAGGAGAGCCCAAGACTGAGGCTTGGGTTGCTTTTTTGAACTAATCATTTTACCTGTTTGTGCAAAGTTCATCCAGGTCCGTGTCTAGTCATAAGTGGATATTGGACAGTGGGTGTTCTCGACATATTACCGGCAACCTGGATCTTCTTAATAATATCAAAGATATTCAGGGTGGTTATGTAGCTTTTGCGGGTAATAACAGTGGGATGATTACTAAAGAAGGAAAGGTTTCAAACGGGAAAGTGACGTTTGAAAAGGTTAATTATTGTGAAAAAGTGGATCATAATCTGCTGAGGGTGTCCCAGATATGTATAAGAAGTATATCACAATTTTCACAGACAAAGAATGTGTTATCCTTCAACTGGGTTACACAATTCCAGAAGATATGGTTGTCATGCGATCACCTCGATCAAATGATATTTATGTCCTTGACATGAATATTAATGTAAACGTTTCAACCTCAGAAATGTGTTTTGTCTCCAAAGCAATGGAGAAAGACTCGATTCTATGGCATCGACGCATGGGACACATCTACATACGCAAGATGAATTTTCTTATTTCTAATGACTTGGTGGATGGTGTATCTCTAAAGAACTTCAAGATTAATGATTATTGCGTTACTTGAAAGAAGGGGAAATAGAAAAAGAAGTAACATCCGAGTAAATCATTTAACTCGATTGTCACACCACTAGAAAGGCTTCATATGGATTTGTTCGGTCCTGTGAATCGTGCTAGTATCGCGGGTGATTTTTACTGCTTAGTTTTGACAGATGACTTCTCGAGATATTCATGGTTGTTATTTATGGGGTTGAAGGACCAGACGCCTATGTTAATTCAGAATCTTATCACTAATATCGAATCACTTTATAAACTGAAAGTAAGACGAATTCTTAGTGATAATGGGACTGAGTTTAGGAATAATGTATTGGATTTTTCTGTGTTCAGAAGGGAATTCATCAGGATTCAGTGCGCTATATGTTCCTCAACAAAATGGTGTGTCTGAACGGAAGAATCGTACTTTAATCGAGGTTGCGAGACCGATGCTTGCTGATTCTAAGCTACCTGTTTAATTTTGGAACGAAGCTGTGAATACGGCTTGCTACACACTGAATCGCGTACTAATAGTAAAGAGGTTCAAGAAAACAAGTTAGGAAATTCTGAACAATCGTAAGCCGAACATAAAGTATTTGGAACCTTTCGGGTGTCCGTGTACTATATTGAAGAGAGATGCCGGGAAGTTTGATGAAAAGGCATTCAAGGGATACTTTTTGTAATACAATTCTACTAAGAAGTGAATCTTCAATATCTCTTCAGGTTGTGTGGAAGAATGGTATCACGCTGATTGCCAAAGTTATACTACTGCTCCAACTAGTATAGGTCCCGATTGGATGTTCGATTACGATGGGTTATTTAATTCGTTTACGTCAGTGGTTGAAGAAGTATCTGAAGATTTTATTAGATCATATTTAAAAGAACAATGTCGTCCTATTCCAAGGTCTTCTCGGTTGATGTAGATGACTCTCCTAATGTATCAGAAACGTCAAATGATGTTTCTGAGTCTTCCGATGATGCTGATTTTGTTGATTCATTGTCAGATGAAGCTCTAGAAACAAACGAGCCGATTCTAATTGTTGATGACTCACCAACGGTCTCTTTAGACACAGCGGAGGAAAATATCACCAATCTGGGTGATAACGTATCTGTACCTGCTAATCCTTCCTTAAGGATTCACACTAATCATCCGCAGGAACAGATAATTGGTGATGTGAACGACGGGTATCGTACAAGACACCAGTTAGCTAATGTATGTGATGATATTGTTGACTGTAACTTATCTCCAACTGAGGATTCGATTGTATGTGCTTATGCGGATTTGCACTCATCGGCTATTCTTAGTATTGCACAATACACCTGCTTCCTATTACAGATTGAACCGATAAGTGTCACGATGGCACTCAAGGAACCGTCTTGGTTGAAGCAATGCAGGAGGAGCTGCAGCAGTTTGTTAGACTGGGTGTATGAGACTTAATTGACAAACCCGACCGTGTTAAGAAGGCTATACCGACAAAATGGGGTTTTAAGTGCATAAAGGACGACCGCGGGGTAATTATGAGAAACAAAGCACGATTGGTCGTATTGGGTTACAATCAACAGGAAGGCATTGATTACACCGAAGTATATGCTCCTGTGGTACGACTGGAGGCTATACGTATTTTTCTTGCCTATGCTGCCTACATGAATTTTAAGGTTTATCAGATGGATGTGAAATCGGCGTTCTTAAACAGAGCTATTCATGAGAAAGTGTACGTGAAGAAACCTCCTGGTTTCGAGGATCTAGACTTTCCAGAGCTTGTTTATCGATTAAACAAGGCTCTTTATGGTTTACACTAGGCCCCGAGAGCCTGGTACAGCACGTTGGCTGACCATTTGATTGAAAGTGGATTCAAGAGGGGAACTGTGGATGGTACTTTGTTTTACAAGAACATTGGTGATGATCTGCTCCTCGTCCAAATCTATGTGGACGACATTATTTTCGGTTCGACAAACGACAGCCTGCGCAAAGATTTTTAGAAGACGATGCAAACCAAATTTGAGATGAGTTCAATGGGAGAGATGAGCTTTTTCTTAGGATTGCAAGTTCACTAGTCTGATCCCGGGATCTTTATCCACTAGACCAAATACGTGAACAATGTCTTAAGCCGATTCAAGATATCAGACGGCAAGATTCCTTTGACACCTCTTCTCGTGGGTCACAATTTATCACCGGATGAATTGGAGGATACCGTAGATCCAACCCTGTATCGAGAAATGATTGGATCTCTTAAGTATTTGACTGCATCTCGACCTGATATCATGTTTTCTGTTTGTTTGTGTGCCAGGTACCAATCGAGTCCCCGAGTGACTCATCTGGCGGCAGTAAAGCGTATCTTACATTATCTGAGGGGAAATCTCGACATCGGGTTGTGGTACCCCAAGGACGATAAGTTTGATCTCACCGCTTTTACTGATTCGGACTATGGAGGATGCAAGATCAATTTTAAGTCTACAACAGCGGGTTGTTAGTTCTTAGGAAACTGGCTTGTTTCCTGGCTGTGTAAGAAGCAGACGACAGTTTCAACTTCAACAGCCGAAGCGGAGTATGTGGCGGCCTTGAGTTGCTGCTCACAGGTTCTCTGGATCCAGCAACATTTGCGGGACTACAGTTTGAAGTTTCTTACTACTCTTATTTTTATTGACAATTCGGCCGCTATTTCTATCACCAAAAATTCGGTTCACCATTCAAAATCCAAACACATTGAAATCCGTTATCACTTTATACATTATTGCTTTGAAAAGAAATTAATTGACATTGAAAAAAATACATATGGATTTTCAAAAGGCTGACCTTTATACCAAAGCATTTGATAAAACACGTTTTCAATACTTGCTGGGTATAAATGGTTTAAAAAGACTAACAGATATTCAACAGCTCAGTTGAATCATTTTTATTTTTTTTTCTTATTTTTGTTTAGTTGTCGTTTTTAGGGGGAGAAATATATAAAATCCAAAAAGATTGTGTTTTCCAGTTTGTACAGAGAAAATTAAAAACCCAAAAACATTCAAATATTGAAAAATTAAAAAACATTGAAAAATGCTATGCAAAATGAGTTTAGAAGCAAAAAGAGAAAATGATAGTACATTGGCCACTTGCTCCTGAGTCCAGTAAAAAGTAAGTAATAAAAGACTGTGTGCTTAATTGCATTGATGTATTGGTAGGTCTTTTGACAAACCAGTACGGACTAGTAAGTGATACAAACATAAATTGGTGAATAAACAGGGAGATTAGGTCTATAAAAAGTCTTGATAATGATGGCAGAAATGTAATAATCCGGTCATACTCAAGCCTTCTAATCAATTTGAAAACAATTTTAAGAAAAAGAGTCTAGTTGGTGGTTAACGCTTCAACGATGTATGGTCTTATGGCCTTAAATCTTGTATTGATGGGATGCTTTAAGGTTCCTGACTCCATTCGGTCTTTATGCAGTTTTACATATGGTATTCATTTCGATGAATATGAAAAATGCTTGTAAAAGCGAACCCGCAGTGTAACTGCTTAAGTCTCTAAACTTGATCGCAAAATGTACTTCGTGTACAAAATGAATTACAGACTTGATCAAACTACGCTGTGAGTCATACATTGTCCCCTTGCTCGCGTCTTATTACCATTAAGAAACGGACCACAAGGGACACAATGTCTGTAAACCAACAGATGAAACCATGCATACTCATCCATGGGAACGGACCTTAAGGTATTGCTTGATAACGGGGGTATATCTTGTAGTGGGGATTACGGACTATGATTTCTTAAACATCATCATTTTACATCAAATTGGTTCTAGGGTTTAAGTCAAGTTGGGGTGATTTGGAGAAAATCAAATTACGCTTGAATCCAAATTTGAACTAATTCTTTCTGATATTTGTGCTTAATCGAACCAATTAAGAAATATCACCGAAAGTTCTGAAAAATTTGTTTGAAGATATAACTGGACAAACAATACCAATAATCGACTTAACACCAGTCATAATAAAATCTGAAAATAAAACTGTGATGGATGGAAATTTTGATCAATATGATTCCCTGCTCAAACTCACAAAAATATATATTGCTTTCGTAGATGTTAGTTAGTTCCTGTTTTACATTTACTGTATTTCATTTTGGTTTAAAAAATTTCAAAATCCAAATACATTTTATGTCTTTTCTGCTTTATTTTCGATTTACCGAGCTGGTGAATAATTCAAAACAAAAAGAAAAGATGTGTTTCCCCAAATTTTAAGTTAATCGTGCGTAACGTATTGTTAACCGGTATTGGTTGTTTTTAATGTAAAAATCCATTTAATTTTAAACCGTACCGGTCTTTGATCGGGTTATTTAATGTAATTTCTATTGAAACATTAATGGGCTTAATTGGATCGTTAATGGGCTTAATTGATTATTTAAATCATTAAAAACCCTAATTGGTTTTTAATATTATTTAAATCCTTAATGAGATCTTTCTCTCATTCGTTAATGAAATTTTGGTGATTCGTTAATTGTTTTAACGAATGTTAAGCCATTCGTTATTTAAACATAACGAGTGAGTTTCTCATTCGTTATAAAGACATTCGCTTCCGTTGTGCATAATGAATGAAAGACATTTGCTTAAACATTTAACGAATGTAATGATTTTAATGTATTATTCGTTAAGATTTTAATGAATGACTTTTATTTCGTTATAAAGTTGACGAATAAGAGAGTTAATGTAATATTCGTCAACGGTTAACGAATGAAAACCTTATTCGTTTAAAAGGTTGACGAATCAGGTTTTTTAATTTAACAAATGAGGCCATTCGTTAGTTCAGAATTTGAACGAATGACCTCGGAAAGTGTGAATTATTGGGCTTATAATCCCAAGGTTAGACGAATGGCTGTTCATTCGCCATTTCCTATTTTACTACCAACTTAAACACAACTCTGGCAAAATTTTCTAGAAATCTATTACCTGCATATTATCGGATTGATTAATATCTTCTTATTCTACAAGTATCGACGGTCTCAATGATATGAGATTCAAGTGATTTCATCGGAGTTCTAGGGTTTAATAGATGCATGAGATCATTGAATATTAACTGAATCGTTAAACTTTCATAAAAAGTATACTGGGTCAATTTTAGGACAGATGATCCTTGTTTAGTGTATTAAAATGATTTCCGATCATTGTCATTGTGGTTAATTGTTGAATGTAATAGAAGATCAAACGTTTCTGAGATATTCTCGTCGTTTTTGAATTTAATTAGTCAAAATTAAATTGTACAATTGACTCCTGTTAGTCAAAGTGGGTAATGAAGTCAGATTCGTTATTGTCATAACGAATGATAGTCAGATTCGTTAACTTGTTAACGAATTACTATATGATTCGTTAAGGTAGTAACGAATAAGGATAACGAATCTGAGTTGATTTGTTAAAGTATTAATAATAAAATTCGTTAGTTTAATGAATGATTTAACGTATGAGTGTGATTCGTTATTATAACGAATAAACGACATTTCTTGTATAACGAATGTCTCATTCGTGAGACGGACTTTCGTTAATCAGTATTATTTTTTTTAATCTTTCACTAATCCTTTATTGTGGATTTAACAGTTATGGCAGACGAGAATATTCAAAACCCTGTACCCGAGCAAAATCCCGAGGCTAATCCAGAACAACAGCCTCAAGCTCAAGATCAAGCCGAACCTGAGCAAGCTCCATTGTTACTATCATGGAACAAGAGCCATAACATTTGTGCCTTTCTAGATCCAAACTTTGAAGATTCAGTGATCTTTGGGGGCATGATCAGTTTTTTGACACGTTCCAGGATATACAAGGCCATCTCTACTCATGCAGTTGTTTATTAGAGTATTATACGAGCTTTTTGGGATACCGCAAGATTTAACAAGACTAAGAATCAGATAGAGGCGGTAATTCAGGATAAACGGGTAGTGATCGATGTTGGATTATACGTGATGCACTGGGTTTTCATGATACAGTAGACTATAGATGCGAGTTTGAAAAGGATTTGATTCGTGGGTTGTTTGGACGAGTTAAGTATAATGGTGATTTGGGAAGGTCGATGTACAACAAAGCAAACTTGTGCGAGCAGTACAAGTATTTGCTTCATGTTTTGATTCATTGTCTAGGTTGACGGAAAGGAGGGTTTGATGAGTGTCGTGTGATGCTTCAGTCTGTGTTTGTTGCCTTAGTGTTGAATAAACCATTCAATTTCTCTGAATTGGTTTATTATCACTTGAAGGAGAATCTTACGAGCCGTCAAAAGTTCCTTATGTACCCGAGATTCTTGCAAATGATCATCAATGATCTCCAGCCCGACTTAATTAAAGATCAAGATGATGTATTAATGCTTGACCGGATGAATGCGGAGACTATGAGACGTTTACAATCTTATCGTGGTCAAAGCATTCAAGATCGTCCTAAGTTTAAATGCTTGATTAGTCATCTTGCTAACATTGACTATCAAGAGCCACCTAATGATCATTGGGCTCATGATGATTTGGATTCTGAGCTTGAAGGAGGTGATGGTGGTGACGGTGGTGGTGATGGTGGTCCAGGACCACAAACTAAACTAACGTGTGAGCAAGAATGTAAGCGTAAGAGGAAAGAACCGATGGTAGATCAGGGGGAGAAACCGAAGAAACAACGTGCTAGACGTGGTTCGGGTATCGAGATACCGAGTCAACCGTTTGAGCGATCTACTCCATCTGTATCTGTACCGGTATCTGTATCTATTTCAGCTGTTGTTCCTAATTCTCCAGTACCATAGAGTATTCCGAGATCTCCAACTCCTGATGGTACTCGATCTCCTACTCCTGTTCAGATGCTTATCTCTCCGGTACCTCCATATATAACTTTGATTACTACTTCACGACCAGATCTAGTGTTTGGTGATATGATTCAGAGTGTGTTGGCAAGTATGCCTATTCCACAGCTGACTACTCCAGTTACTCCAGCTACTCTTACACAGTTGCAAAGACCTGAGCATTCCTTTATGACTTTTAATCATCCTTAGGTTCCAATGCAACCTGTTCATCCGAATTTCTTTCTTATGTTTCCTCAAGCTCAATGCTTCCACATGATGAATCTGTTGCATCTTCAACAGACATAGATGCAGGCTGACAGAGCTGCACATGAGCTAAGACAACAGAATATATACCGACATATTCAGTTCATTCAACGAGAAAACAAGGAACTTCGAGCCCTTGTTGCTGCTCAGGGGGAGAGATTGGATAAGCAAGACAAGATTATACTTCAACTCACATGTAAAGATGATGAGTTGAAGAAATTGAAGATTGATGAGGATGATAAAGATGGTGAAGGAGGTGTGGATCAGCAACCGGGTGGTAGTTCTGCACCGGCGGCAGGTAATCAGGCTGAGGCTGGTAGTGATGGTGGGTCAGAGAGTAATTTGCAGATGGTGCCATACATGGATTACACGAAAGCCAAGCCAATTGATGTTAGACCGGCTAACATTATTCTATTTGTTGGGATGAATGGTATTGTGTATAGTATGGTGAATGAGGATGAGATCGAAGAAGGCGAGTTTCTGGATCATCCCATTGACTAAAGAGCAAATAGCCTTGCTTCTGGATCTAAATGAAGAGGAGGTTAAGGATTTGGGAAAGTGTGTGGATGTTGATGTTGACTTTGAGGAAAGTACGAATACAGACATTCCACGTGGGAATGTGCCTGAGTATGATAAAGTGGAGTTAGAGGATGCTACTGCTGAGGAGTATCCTGATCTTTATTCTGACAACAACAACGATTCAGGTATTCCATTCTTCACTACAGAGCATTTTGAATCAGCCGAACGTCGGTTGCATGAAGAAATAGAAAAGTGGAATAAGCTGCAGAGACAAGTCATCTATCAGCGAAAGAAAGGAAGCGCAAACGTGCTTTGGATGGTATGTTCCAGCATGATGTAAGGAAGATGAACAAGATGATCGAGACCTTTTGTTATCACGAACAGGAGGAAGTCAGATTGACCAAGGCTCGAGCATCAGCATTTCAGATGAAGAAGTACAAGCCCATCAAAGATGTGAAAGGTGATTTGATAGCTTGGCAGTTTGACTCTGAGCTTAAGGTATATATCGTGAAGTGGGAGCATGGTATTTATTATTTTAAACGCCCACACGATATACTATCTATGCCAAGGTGGGATGTTAGAAAACTAGCCAACAGACCGTTTGTGAATCGAGGAAAGGATGTCTGGGCTGAGTGGTTCTATTCTCATTTATTACATGAAACCCGTTATGGTTTCAAATTCTTCAAGCCGCAGGTGCCGACTCACAAGTATATAGATGAGATTGATCCGAAAACTGGCTGGAGGAAGATGATCTTATAGGTGAAGCCTCCGAAGACAATGAAAAGGGCACCAATGAAGACATTCCCTCAAAGTCTGTTCACCTCGTTCAACTACTGGTATTATAATAATCGAACGAGTGAAGCAGTTATTGTTTTGGGCACTGGATCAAACACGAGTGTCATACGTGTGATTGACCCGATGTGGCTCATTAACTTATCTGAGTCTGAAAACGATGCTTTATTTACTAGTTAGATCAGATTCGCTAACGTAAGTGACTATGAGCTTGCGATGCAGTTTCCGAAGGTTATTCATGTCTGTTATGCATGCAAGATCCATAGCTGCAATGAATGGAATACGAAGATGTTCCAGAGATAAAGAATAAAGAGCTCGAGAAGAGGGGGAGTTTGTTGATACATGTTTTGTACGTCTCGGTCTATATTAGTTTATTATTATATTTGGTTTATAATGTAAGGGCTATTAATGTAAATATGCCCATTCGCCTTAATTGTAAGGCAGATTCGTTACCTTGTAACGAATGTGTCACATTCGTATAAATGTAAGTTCCATTCGTTAACCCTGCACGACGAATGGGACATAACGAATGTAGGGCTATTCGCTATGTGTAATGTACAACGAATGACTTGTCCCATTCGTTAGTCTTTAATGTAACGAATGCCACATTCGTTAAGGATAACTTAACGAATGCGGTCATCCCCTATATATATCCTGTAAAATATTCATTAATGAGAACAGTTCGATTATTCTCTCTCAAGTTTCGTTACTCTGCCCGATTGTGCTCTCATTACACATAGTACACATAGTTAAAGTAACCTAGCCTAATCGTATACATAATCAACGAATGAATCGATGTCATCCTAAGATCTAGATCCTTATAGGCTCAATCAAAAATGTAGAATCTTTAGATAACATGAAATTGTTATAAACCTTAGATAACATGAAAATGTTATAAACCGTGTGCGTGACACGTCTGCCACTTATCTTGAGGATTCGACATATAGCCAACAACAAACAGATTATCAGCTGGTCTGGTCTGCCTGCCTCGAACTATATTCGATCATTGTGCGCTCCCGGCGGGGTGTTACCCAATTCGTGAGAAAAGTGAAGACCTTTAAACCTTACGAGATATCAGGGGTATATAGCCAACAACAAACGGATTATCAGCTGGTCTGGTCCGCCTGTCTCGAATTATATCCGAATCATCGTGCGCTCCAGGCGGCGTTAGAAAGGTGAAGACCTTTAAACCTTAGGAGATATCAGGGATATCATGTTCGTGTGGGATGTGATCAGCCTCTAGTGGTTGTCAAGATAACATATCCATAGGATAACTGCAAAACACTAAACTCTTACTGAGGGGTGGGTGTTAGCTTGGCTAACACTCCGATGCTTAAGTCAGTAAACTTGATTTAGAGATAATAACAGAAACATGTAAAAATAGATGAGGGGACATACCTTTATTCTGAGGATACGAACATACCAGTTAAGGAGACTAACAAAAATATGCCTTAAGGTGGATAGCATTCCAAGCTCTTGGTATTGGATCACCTTTCATAGTGATTAACCTATAGGCCCCTTTTCCTACTTTTGAATCAATCAAGTAAGGACCTTCCCACTTTGGAGCTAGCTTTCCATCTGCTGGGTTAGAGGTATTCTGAAATGCTTTTCTTAACACCATATCTCCTACTTAGAATCTTTGAATTTTGATATTCTTGTTGTAGGACTTGGCTATTCTTTGTTGGTATGCTGCAATTCTGATCATGGCGAGATCTATGAGTTCATCAATGGTATCCAGGTCTTCAGTAAGTCTTTGGTTGTTCAACTCGGTATCTTGGATGCTGGTTCTTGCTGTGGGGATCACCATTTTTGTAGGGATAATAGCTTCAATCCCAAACACCAAAGAGTAAGGTGTTTGTCCTGTTGCATTTTTTGAAGTGGTCCTATCAGCCCAAAGAACAAATGGTAGTTCTTCAGCCCATTTTCCCTTCTTGGATCCCAATTTCTTCTTCAAATTGTTGATGATGATCTTGTTACTAGATTTTGCTTGAAAATTAGCTTGAGGATGTACTGGAGTCGAAGTCACCATCTTGATTCCCCAACTTTCACAAATGTTGGTTATTCTACTACCGCTGAACTGTGATCCATTGTCACAAACAATCTCTGCCGGGATACCAAATCTTGTCAGGATATTACGTTTGATGAATGAGATCACATCCTTACATGGACAAATGCCTTTGCTTTGATCCACTTGGAGAAGTAATCTGTCATGGCAAGCATAAAGACTTTTCCACCAGGAGCTTTGGGCAGCTTTCCCACAATATCCATCCCCCATTTCATAAACGGCCACGGGGATATGATAGGATATAATGGTTCAGCTGGTTGATGTAAGATGTTGCTGTGTCTTTGACAAGCATCACATTTTTTGAAGAAGTTCATTGCGTCCTTCTTCATTGTTGGCCAGAAGTAACCTGTCCTCGGTATCTTGGATACTAAGGCTCTGCCCCCAGTGTGGTTTCCACAATCACCTTCATGTATATCCTTGAGAACTTCTTGTGCTTCTTGATATTCCAAGCATCTCAAGTATGGACCTGCAAGTGATTTTCTATACAACACATCGTTTAGGATAATATACTGGGTTATCTTTATTCGGAATACTCTGGGATTTTCTCCTTCTGGGATCATTTTATCCTGAAGATACCGTATTATGGAACTGGTCCAGGATATTGGCTTGTCTTCAGGTAACGAAGTCGCCATGACTTCATGGTTCTCCTTTGTTGCTGGAGTTAAGATATGAACGATGGGTATCTTGATATCGTCTGGTATCTTGAGAGCTGATGCTAAATTTGCTAAGGCATCTGCTTCAGTGTTCTCTTCCGTTGGTACTTGTACTATATCAAATGTTTCGAAACACATGGCTAATTTTTTAACTATTTCTAAATATTTTGCTAAGTTTTCTGCATTCACCGCATAAGAGCCATTAAAATGGTTAGCTATTAACAAAGAATCAACATAAACTTGAAGATACCTAACCTTCATATCCTTAGCTAATTGCAAACCAGCTATTAAGGCTTCATATTCAGCCTCATTATTAGTAGCGTGAATTTCACAGGATATGGATAGAGGTATAATGTCCCCCTGTGGCGATTTTAGCAGGATACCAAGACCTGTTCCTCTTATGTTGGAGGCACCATCTGTATGCAAGGTCTAACTTTCCTTGATCTCCAATTGGTGAAGTTCTTTTTCCACTTCTTCGAGTATATCCTGGCTAAAATCAGTCGCAAAGTCGGCAAGTGCCTGTGATTTGATGGTTGTCCTTGGTTCATACAGTATATCGTATGCACTAAGTTTCACAGCCCATTTTGCCATCCTTCCTGACATTTCTGGTTTTCTCAAAACAGCCTTAATAGGATAGTTAGTTTTTACATGGATAACATGAGTTTCAAAATAATGTCTTAATTTAGTAGAAGTCATTATAAGTGCTAAAATTAATTTTTCAAGATAAGAATACCTGGATTCAGCATCTAGTAGGCTTTTACTTACATAATATATTGGATGTTGTTGACCTTCATGATGATCTTTGACCAAGACAGCACTTATTGCACTCCCAGAAATGGCTAAGTACAAGGATAATGGTTCACCATCAACTGGCTTCATCAGGAGTGGCGCAGAGGATAAGTATTCCTTCAAGGATATTAGAGCTCTTTCTTGCTTCTCTCCCCATTCGAAGTTTTGATTCTTCCTCAGGATATCATAGAAGTCTTTATACTTCTCTGAAGATTTTGAGATGAATCTGTTGAGAGCAGCAATTCTTCCGGTCAATCTTTGGACATCTTTGACGTTCCTTGGTGATTTGATATTCAGGATGGCCTTGATTTGCTCAGGGCTTGCTTCTATTCCTCTTTTGGTGACCATGTATCCAAGGAATTTTCCTGCTTTAACCCCAAAATGACACTTGACTGGATTCAACTTCATGTTTTATCCATCCAGGATGTCAAATGATGTTGCCAAGTCTTTGCGATGATCCTCCTCAGCCCTCCTTGACTTTACCACCATGTTATCGATGTAGACTTCCATCGTGTCCTCCAGTTGGTCTTTGAATGTCATGTTGACCAGCCTTTGGTATGTTTCACCTGCATTTTTTAATCCAAAAGGCATTGCAGTATAACAGTCTATACCTGTGGGGGTCATGAAGGCTGTGTCTTCTTGATCTGAAGGCTCCATTTGAATATGTTGAAATCCTTAGGATGCATCCATGAAGGTTAGCAGTTCAAGACCAGCAGTTGCATCCACCATTGAATCAATGTGTGGGAGTGGAAATGGGTCTTTTGGACAGGCCTTATTCAAGTCTGTGAAGTCCACACACACTCTCCACTTTCCATTCTTTTTTTGAACTACTACTAGATTGGCTAACCATCTAGGGTAGTGGACTTCTCTTATCATTTTGGTCTTGAGCAGCTTCTGCACTTCTTTTTGTATGATAACATTTCTTTCAGGAGCAAACTTCCTTCACTTTTGATGTACTGGCCTGAAAGATTTATCTATACCAAGTTTATGAGTAATTATGGACTTAGAGATACCTGTCATATCTTCATGTTTCCAGGCGAAGGTAGAGGCTCTTTCCTTTAAGAAGGATACCAATCCTTGTTTGATATCCTCAGGCATACCTGATCCTAACAATATTTTGATCTCGGCATCCTGAGAATCCAAGGATACTTCCTTCACTTCTTGGTCTCTAGCCTGCAGAACCTTCCCTGGTTGTTTCTATAATTGCTATGCCTGAGTGGGCTTTATAGTCCACTTCATTGATGATGGATAACATTCTTTTGCGTCTTGCTGATCGCTTTCAATCTTGATAACTCCCCACGAACTTGGTAGTTTCACGCATTGATGATAGGTTGATGGTACTGCCTTCATGCTGTGGATCCATGGTCTGCCTAGTATAACATTACAACAAGATAAAGAGTCAATAACAAAAAACTTTTGTAGGGAGTTAGTTCCCTCAATATATATTGGAAGTTTAATTTCTCCTAATGTGTTTTTTGTTTTGCCACTGAATCCCACAAGAACTAAGGACTTTGGGATAATCTCCGTTTCCGGGATATCCATTTTCTTCAATGCATTCATCTGGATAATGTTCACAGAGCTTCCTCCATCAGCGACTATCCTGTGCACAAAATAGTTAGCTATACATAAAGTAATTACTAAACCGTCATGGTTGGGATCAACAAGATCACATCGATCTTCCTCATCGAAGTAGATGATTCTTTGAGATGTCAACATGGAAGTACGGAGAGGTCTTTCTCCATTGTCCATCTTCGTTTCTTTGGAACGCTTCTTAGATGCTGAATACGAGGTTCCACAAATGTCCGATCCTCCCAAGATAAAGGATACAACCTTGGCTTCGGGTGGTGGAGAAGGTGCCCTTTCAGGTATCTTGACAGGATCCTGACTTTTGCTCTTGTTTCTTCCAAATAGTTGTTTCAGGTGTCCTTTGCTAAGAAGGTATCCTATCTCCTTCCGAAGTGCTATACAATCATTAGTGCGATGGCCAAAGTCTTCATGGAATGCACACCATTTTGACTTGTCTGGGCTTCTCATTTTTCTTGAGCCATCTGGCCTTGTCACCTAAATCCTGCATGGCACATATTACACCACCAATATCAATATTAAAACAATATTCGGAGATTTTAGGATACTCCTCATCGTCTTCGTTTTCATCCACGGTGTTTATCTTGGAGATATCTTGTTTGGAATAAGGCTTGGGCCTAGAGAACTTCTGTGGAGGGTCTGACTTTCTGTTGGTAGACTCATACTTCGGGATAACCAAACTTCCATGAGCCTTTTTATCATCCTCTAGCCGTATGTATCTTAATGCCCTATTTCTGACTTCATCAAGATTCCTGCATGGAGTCATGACAAGATCGTCATAGAAGGATGAATCCTTCTTTAACCCCATCTTGAGAGCTTCAACAGCAGCCGCCATGTCAAGGTTGGGGATATCCAAAGCTTCCCTGCTAAATCTAGTTATGTAATCCCTTAGGGATTCATTATTAGGTTAAACAATTCTATATAAGTCACCTGTCATTTTATCAAAAGATCTACTACAAGAAAATTGATTATTGAATAAGTTAATCAAATGAGCAAAGGAAGTAATAGTATTGGAAGGAATACTTAATAACCATTTAAGGGCCAGCCCCATTAGTGTTGAACCAAATCCCTTACATATACAGGCTTCTTTGATTTCAGCGGGAATTGGGTTAACCTCCATCCTCTCTCTGTATTGAGCTACGTGTTCCTCAGGATCCGTAGTGCCATCGTACAGTTTCATGCTGGGTGTCTGGAATTTCCTGGGGATCTCTACGTCGCATATAGGCCAGGTGAACCTGGATAATCTGTGACTGCCTACCGGAACTTCAGCAATGGGACGGATTATCCCTGGGATATTGGAAATCATATCCTTCATTTTCTGCAATTCCCTGGCCATCTCGGGAGATATCCCCTTATCCTGCACAGATCCACGGTTAGTGTATAAATTAGCATTAATTAAACTGTTACCGAGATCGTGGTTAGGTCTCGGGTATCCTTGCTGCTCCATATGAGTTTTGACCTGTTTCATCAAAGCAAAAGTATCACTATTAGAGATAATGATGTGCATCGGATAACCCTATAACAATGACCCTCATAACTAAGCTTTAAATATAAAACAAAAATCCTAAACCACACACTACCGGCAAGTGTACCGGTCGCAAGTAGTATAGACCTAGGAAGTCCGAGTATCGAACACGAAGACACGTAAGGACGCTAAAGATCACTAACCCTAGACAAGACCTACCTAAGAATAATATTTAATTGATTTTTGATTTTTAATTACTTAACTGGACTAACTAGACTGACTGACAAAAGTTACCAAAAATAGAAATCTTAACAACAAACTAACTGTGTTAACTGTAACATCTGCCCGAATCCGACCCGACCCAGATACCCGTTTTCTGATCCGATTCTTTTTATGATTTAAAAATTAATTATAATCTTTATAAATCTAACCTTTAATAAATCTTTATGTATATATATATTTTTAAAATGTTTCTTCCGCCTCTCCTTCCTCTTCTTCTCTTTTCTTTCCGCCGTCCCGCCTTCTTTTCTCTTGTCGCCATCCCCCCCCCCTTTTGTTTAACCCTTGAGTCTTGAACCCCTTTTTCTCTTAACTCCTTGCTTGTCCTTTGGCTCTTCCTGCCTAAGGATGTCTGCGCAGCTCCACGCGCTAAACTCCTTACAAGGAAGCCTGCGTGAAGATTGACTGTTCCTGCGCTACGCGCTAGGAACTATAGTTCTTCCCGCGGCGCGCTAAGAATGATACTTCTCCGCGCGACGCGCTAAGAATTGTAGATCCTCCCGCGACACGCTGTAAATTTGTAGTTCTCGCAGCGCGCTAAGAATTGTAATTCTTCCCGCGACGCGCTAAGGATTTATGTTCTTCCCGCGACGCGCTAAGGATTTCAGTTCGTTCCGCGACGCGCTAAGGATTTCAGTTCGTTCCGCGACGCGCTAAGGTTTGTCTGTGTCAGCCTTCTGTGTGTGCCTTCGCGCTCGCGCACTCAGCTTTCTCGCGCTAAGTCTTGTGTCTTTTATCTTGATTTATCCAGCCGTTTACCTTTGGTGATATCTTATCTTTTGGGCTGTTGACCTAACTTGCTTTGTGTCTGAAAAGTTACTTTCGGCGCAGCATGCGCGTCAATCCTATTGGTTGACAGAAAAAGGTGACTGACAATATCTTTTGAGATCTTCTTTTCCTTATCTTGAACAGTGTTTGCCTGACATATCCCATGTGCTGTGAACAGTAACTTGACAGCTTTTTCCCCTTTTCCTGCTGCCATATCTTTTGCTTAGATTTGGTGAGATATTTTCCCCTTTTTCCGGGATTGTGTTCCCTAGGGTTTGCCTATTTATACCCAGCCATTTTTCTTTAACATTTCACACGCAGACACTTAATCTCTTCTCCTTCTCCCTGCTGAAGATCCTTGCAGCACAGCCGTCAACATAACTCCAGCTCTCCTTGCCCCTGTTTTTCTTTCTCTTCTTTTCTGCCCAGATCTCGGTTAGTAAATGTTTATAATTTGTTTAAGTAAATCGATGCATATTACCTATGGTTAGTTATAATCAAGGCACTAAAACCAATCGTTAAACCGATAATCTTATTTATAGGTTAACTTTGCTTGTTTGGTTCTTGCTTTATTTATCTTCATCGCACCGTTTATCATGTGAGTTATCTCGTACCTAATCCCTTTTTATTTTTAATGTTTTGGGATGTTCATGTGTTCATACAAACTTAGAGTCTTAAACTGTTTATGAACTTTAGTCGCGCAGTATCCCATGTGTTGAGGATGTTTACTTGGCTGTTATTTGTATGTGTGTATCATTAACCGCTTTGTTCGGCCTATTCCGAAGTTTTCATGGATCCATTGGATGAACACGGGAGACCTATCGTTTACGGTTTTCTTTGTTTACACTTGCACTGTATGTTTTCTCGTTTTTGTGCTCAATTGGGAGCACGGATTGAACTATGAGCTATGATCTATCTTAGGCTTGATCACAATCTGATTACACCCTTGCTAAACTCTAGACATACACGTGTTGCGCGCAGATTTACTGTATTGCATTAAACTTGATTTCTCACCAACACGCAAGTGTTTGACGTTTATTTTAACACATGTTCAGGTTTGCAGTAGCTGTTTTGGAGCTTGTGGACACGTAGGAAGTTTTCTTTTATTTTGGACCTAGATTAAAATGTATCAAGACAAGTATATGTTGATCGAATACTTTGCTTTATAATATAATGATTTTTGTTGATTTATGTTATCTTGTGTTGCGCTGCGCGCGCGCGATAAATGTGTATTAATAAATATTGACACCCAATAGTGTCACGGGTAATGAAACAATATGTGGCGCCCCGATGTATAATCCGCCTTTGGTCGGGGTGTGGCAGATTGGTATCAGAGCTCGTTGACTTTAGGATAGGTGGTTAGACGTAACGACCTAGAAATTTAAGTCCCCTCTCGCGCATGAGAGAAATCTCATGTTTGCGCGCTTATTGTTAATTACTCGTTATTTATAAATATGCTCGCGCCTGCGCAGTATATGATTTTATGTTTTATTCCGCGATCTTTCGATTTTTATTTATGTTCGTTTGTTGGAGTTGAAAATCCGAGAAGTCATGGTGATACATGAATAGTTGACTTTCAATTCCCATTTACTTTATATTTTTTTAAGTTGAAGATTGAAAAGTCATGGTGATACATGAATTGTCAATCTCCAATGCTTATTTACTTGTATATTTTATATTGAGGATTGAAAAGTCATGGTGATACATGAATCGTCAATCTCCAATACCCGTTTGCTCGTATATTTTTTTTAAAATTGAGAATTCGGAAGGTCATGGTGATACATGAATTGTCGATTCTCGATTCGAATTTGTTACCTTTATTAAGTCTGCATATAAAGTCATTTACTTTACCTTAACTTTTGTTAGCAACTAACTTCGCGAAACAAGCTTTAACAAGGTTATACTTTGCGCTAAAACGGTTTCTCATAACATGATATTAACTAAAACTAGAACTTTTATAGAATGCCTCCACTATCAGCTCGTTATCAGAGGAGAGAAGCCGCGCGCAGACGTAGGCAGCAACGTTCCCAGGAAATGGCCGCCGCGATAGCCCAAGCCTTAAACCAAAACAATATCAACCACTCTGGTTACAATATTAAATCCTTTAATGCGGGTAACCCTCCGAAATTCAAAGGACTTGAAGGAGCCACCATAATGCTCCAGTGGCTCGAGAAAATTGAAAACACTTTTCTCCATACCCATTGCCCTCCAAACCAACGAACCTTATACGCCTCAAGTGTCCTGGAATCTAGAGCGCTTACTTGGTGGAACGGAGTAGCTCATGCGCGTGGCGCAGAGGTTGCTTCTAGCATGCTCTGGGAGGAATTCAAGGAACTTCTGACGCGAGAATTCTGCCCTCCCAACGAAGTCAAGCACCTTGAGGAGGAATTCTGGAACTTGAAGCAGTATAGTGGCGAAGCGCGCGAGTACGCGACGCGCTTCCACGAACTAAGTTTGCTTGTCCCTCACCTTGTTACCCCTTCCCGCCGAGCCATCGAAAAATTTCTTGGGGGTCTTCCCATGGAAATTCAAGATTCTGTATGGGCGAGAAACCCAGTAACCCTCTCTGACGCCATCGAGTTGGCCGCTGTGCTCAGCGACAACCATGTCAGAGCAGGAACCCTGTTCCTGCGGGGAACTGAAAAGACCAAACCCACCAAGACTGACCCAGAACCAACAGAAACCAAGCCAGAACCCTCAAACCATAAACGAAGGCGCAAAACCAATCATCAAGCTTACGCGCTTACTAACCCACTCGTTGTCCAGCAACCCCTTTACCAACCTCCAGTATACGCGCCTAACCCACTGTCTACCTACCCAACTCCCCCTGTAGTCCATAACTATGCCTTAACTAATCCTGCACTCCCTACCCCGCCAACTAAGAAACCCTACACAGGAAATCAGCCCTTCTGCCCAACCTGTAAATTTCATCACCCAACTCAAGCCTCGTGTAGGCAATGTAACCAATGTGGCCGCGCTGGTCACTCTGCTGAGTACTGTAGAGTCCCTCCCGCCAACCCAATTGTGCAAACACCACCAACCTACCCGCAGAACCCACAACCAACATACCAGAATCCCCAACCAAGATCGTGCTTTAACTGCGGTGATCCCAGTCACTTCCGGAACGCGTGCCCGAGGCTACAAGTACAGATTACGCAAGCGAATCCGGTGAACCAAATTTCGAACCAAGTGACGCGCTGACAAACTTTTAATATAACCGCGCACCAAGCGCAAGCGATTAATGACGTATTTAATGGTACATTTTTTTTTTTTACGGGCGTTACGCATCTATACTTTTTGTTACTGGTGCCGATAGAAGTTTTATTTCTCGCGCGTTTGAGCAGAAGCTCGCGCGACCGTGCTTTAACTTAAGGAAAACTTCTGTTGAATTGGCTAATGGCGAAACTATTTTAATAAACTTTATAATCATGGATTGCACGCTTAACCTTAATGAAAACGATTTTTTTGATCGACCTTATCCCCGTACCTTTTCTTTGCGCATCCTACTTCGAGATAAATTTCGGGACGAAATTTCTTAAAGTAGGGGAGACTGTAACATCTGCCCGAATCCGACCCGACCCAGATACCCGTTTTCTGATCCGATTCTTTTTATGATTTAAAAATTAATTATAATCTTTATAAATCTAACCTTTAATAAATCTTTATGTATATATATATTTTTAAAATGTTTCTTCCGCCTCTCCTTCCTCTTCTTCTCTTTTCTTTCCGCCGTCCCGCCTTCTTTTCTCTTGTCGCCATCCCCCCCCCCCTTTTGTTTAACCCTTGAGCCTTGAACCCCTTTTTCTCTTAACTCCTTGCTTGTCCTTTGGCTCTTCCCGCCTAAGGATGTCTGCGCAGCTCCACGCGCTAAACTCCTTACAAGGAAGCCTGCGTGAAGATTGACTGTTCCTGCGCTACGCGCTAGGAACTATAGTTCTTCCCGCGGCGCGCTAAGAATGATACTTCTCCGCGCGACGCGCTAAGAATTGTAGATCCTCCCGCGACACGCTGTAAATTTGTAGTTCTCGCAGCGCGCTAAGAATTGTAATTCTTCCCGCGACGCGCTAAGGATTTATGTTCTTCCCGCGACGCGCTAAGGATTTCAGTTCGTTCCGCGACGCGCTAAGGTTTGTCTGTGTCAGCCTT
This sequence comes from Bidens hawaiensis, assembly GCF_021521415.1. Classification (NCBI taxonomy): domain Eukaryota; kingdom Viridiplantae; phylum Streptophyta; class Magnoliopsida; order Asterales; family Asteraceae; genus Bidens; species Bidens hawaiensis. The sequence goes on along the minus strand of NW_027491039.1, from coordinate 4,757,540 downwards.
CTGTGTGTGCCTTCGCGCTCGCGCACTCAGCTTTCTCGCGCTAAGTCTTGTGTCTTTTATCTTGATTTATCCAGCCGTTTACCTTTGGTGATATCTTATCTTTTGGGCTGTTGACCTAACTTGCTTTGTGTCTGAAAAGTTACTTTCGGCGCAGCATGCGCGTCAATCCTATTGGTTGACAGAAAAAGGTGACTGACAATATCTTTTGAGATCTTCTTTTCCTTATCTTGAACAGTGTTTGCCTGACATATCCCATGTGCTGTGAACAGTAACCTGACAGCTTTTTCCCCTTTTCCTGCTGCCATATCTTTTGCTTAGATTTGGTGAGATATTTTCCCCTTTTTCCGGGATTGTGTTCCCTAGGGTTTGCCTATTTATACCCAGCCATTTTTCTTTAACATTTCACACGCAGACACTTAATCTCTTCTCCTTCTCCCTGCTGAAGATCCTTGCAGCACAGCCGTCAACATAACTCCAGCTCTCCTTGCCCCTGTTTTTCTTTCTCTTCTTTTCTGCCCAGATCTCGGTTAGTAAATGTTTATAATTTGTTTAAGTAAATCGATGCATATTACCTATGGTTAGTTATAATCAAGGCACTAAAACCAATCGTTAAACCGATAATCTTATTTATGGGTTAACTTTGCTTGTTTGGTTCTTGCTTTATTTATCTTCATCGCACCGTTTATCATGTGAGTTATCTCGTACCTAATCCCTTTTTATTTTTAATGTTTTGGGATGTTCATGTGTTCATACAAACTTAGAGTCTTAAACTGTTTATGAACTTTAGTCGCGCAGTATCCCATGTGTTGAGGATGTTTACTTGGCTGTTATTTGTATGTGTGTATCATTAACCGCTTTGTTCGGCCTATTCCGAAGTTTTCATGGATCCATTGGATGAACACGGGAGACCTATCGTTTACGGTTTTCTTTGTTTACACTTGCACTGTATGTTTTCTCGTTTTTGTGCTCAATTGGGAGCACGGATTGAACTATGAGCTATGATCTATCTTAGGCTTGATCACAATCTGATTACACCCTTGCTAAACTCTAGACATACACGTGTTGCGCGCAGATTTACTGTATTGCATTAAACTTGATTTCTCACCAACACGCAAGTGTTTGACGTTTATTTTAACACATGTTCAGGTTTGCAGTAGCTGTTTTGGAGCTTGTGGACACGTAGGAAGTTTTCTTTTATTTTGGACCTAGATTAAAATGTATCAAGACAAGTATATGTTGATCGAATACTTTGCTTTATAATATAATGATTTTTGTTGATTTATGTTATCTTGTGTTGCGCTGCGCGCGCGCGATAAATGTGTATTAATAAATATTGACACCCAATAGTGTCACGGGTAATGAAACAATATGTGGCGCCCCGATGTATAATCCGCCTTTGGTCGGGGTGTGACATTAACTTCGGATGAAAAAAAAAACGTCTACCGAGGATTGAATCAAATTGTAGGCCTAACAAGTAAATGGATTGGATGATATCAAGACACTGGCTCCTAAATATGACACGACTAAGGATCGCTCGGGCTCACTGGATAACCTCTCGGTCTCACTCAACAGGCCTAAATTACTCAAAATCGGCTAAAACAACCAAACCGGGAAACAATCGTTAACGTGTTCTAATGTTGACTCACCTCTCGGTCTCACCAACACTCGACCCTAATGGTAATGAATACTACACAACCAAGGATAGAGGAACAATTCAACTTAAACCAAATAGATCAACTAGTCGCTCAAAACACCTAAACCGGACAAGAAACGAACTCGCTCTCGCGCAATCCTTATTCTAGCATGCAAAGGTAATGAGACGAACCTAACTTCTTTTCACCTCTCGGTATCTAAGAAGGTGCCTAACCGCTGTACTTTAACCAAATAATCATGCAACGAAACCCTACGGTTGTACCTACCGCAAACAAACCCTAAACACAAAGTCTAGAATTAAACAATGCACCGATCAATCAACACAAAATTAATCAACCAACGCAAGGGGGTTTAAGCAATAAAATTGATATAATTTCCAGCCACTAAACACAACCTATTTCATGTCTAAATCAAACTTTACAATAACAATTAACATCTATCAATCAAACAATCCAATAAACTCATAAAAACCTAACAATAATCATCATTCCTAGGTAGAACCGACAAGATTAGCTTAGCATAATTTTTGGACAGCAGCTAATACTCATTATAAACATCAATAAACTCATCCCAATCATCTAAAAAATCATTCAAAAATCAATACTAATCAATAACACTGCAACCATTCAAGTAATTGCAAAACTAGTTAACAATTAAGCAAGAACAATAAAGATGATGAACAATGAAGTAGATGAAAGGATATGGAGTGTTTCTTGGCTGCTCTTGGCTGTGATTGAATGATAAAAAATGTCCCCAAGCCTTTGTTTCTTGCCTCCTTCTTCTTCTTAGCCGCCACAAGCTCTAACCCTAGCCGACACGAAACTTTTTTCTTCCTTTTCCTTAGCTGTGATTTTCGATCGGATAGTAGTAGGCAGCTTAGGGTTTTTATTTTTTTTATATTATAATATTATTGTAAGACTTGGGCTTTTCCAACATGTAATCGGGCCGGGCCTTGAGCTTTGTCTTGAAATTGTATGCGTAAAAGACCCGTAAAATGCTCAAGAAGCTCGGTTTTTCTTCCTTGTAACCCATAACCTACAATATGAATAAGATTATGTAAAACCTATATAAAACAAGTTAGAATACATAAAAATATAATATAATACGTAGATAAAAGGTGCGGAAAATAAGTGTGTTTTACAACACATCAGATAACCGGATTTATCCGTGTAGAGGTTCCCGGGTACGGTGGAAGTTCTCCTCTGGGTTGAGTGTTCTTCTTCAGGACTGGTGGAGGACTAGGGTTAACACTTGGAGCAGTGGTGACCACCGGAGCAAAAATGGAGCTAGTTTTTGGTTGTGAGGCCATGATGAAGGGATGAAAGTAATTGAGAATGAAGTAAACGGTTTTGAAGGATTGAAGCACCGATAGCCCCATGGTGGGCGCCAAATTATTTTGGTCAAAAATTAACAAAGGTGATTTTGTAACCAAATTAGTAAATGGGGCTTGGTGCTTGGTTGAAATGAATGAAAAAATTACTAGGACATGAGGATTTGTTGTGAGGAAAAAACATGGTATCCTGAGGATAACAAGAAAAAAATCCCGGGTGGTGAAAACTATCACCACCAATTTATTAATAACAAAAATCGGTTACAAGTGGTAGAGCTTCAACTAGATCGTGCTTACAGAGTGCGAGTACTAGTAAGTATCGTGTGATAAAGTGTGTTTTATGATCCAAGTAATAGCTCTATTTATACACAAAAGAAGGTAACGAGTCTTCCTATAATTACGGAGATAATTGACTCCATCCAATTAGCTGTTTCATTTTTGAACACGTTCTATTTAAGGTAGCAGTTTGATTCCCACGTTTTCTTTTTGACCACGTTTTATTTGAAGTAGGTCAGCTGCAATTCCGAGTCTTTAGGAAATCATGGTAACGTCCCTTAACCTGGTAAACAAGGAAAGATAGCGAACAATTTGTTAGTCATACAACATATTTAGGATACCTGTTACCTTGGAGAATACCATATCCTGGGGTTATCCTGAACATATTGCTTGCCTAGGATACTGAAAATCCGAGCCCTAACAATAATTACACACAATCTCTCATAACCCCCCTCTCCCACCTTACCACCAGCCACCGTTGGCCCCACCTGTTCCACCGCCACTTGACCGTCACCTTCATTCACCACCACACCCACCAACCTCTCCATCCTTAAATTTAACCCCGAAATCCACTATTACAACTCCATCGATGGTAGGCGGTGAAAGGAGAAGCTCGCACCATATTTGAGATGGTGTAGATGGTAGATATCAGTGGTTTAAGGCGACTATTGGAAAAACAGCTGCTGCGAAGAGATAACTACTGTGGTAGAAATCGGAGCCGGCGACGGTGGGCTTAGTAATTGTTTTTTTTTGTTCTTATTCCTTGTATAAAAGAAGATATGTGGAACCTTAAAAAATATATAACCTCAAGGAAGGGTATGTTCATGAATTTTTCTATCAAATCGTCGATTTCTTCCACCGTCTTCGGCTCACCATAACAGCCTTTTCATTCTTCTTCATCTTTTCCTGCAAATGTTATCTAATTATTAGTATTGTTTTAAAAGGAATCTGAATTTAAATTACACTATTGTGTTTTCCCCAGGTATATTGGTCGTGCTTTATATCATTGAAATCGATGTGTTAGTTGTGAATGTGTTTCCACTTTTACATTCCACTTGCTAACTGATCTAACTATATTCAGTGGATTCTAGTAAGTTGCAAAACTTAAAATATATATCACCATTCACCGTTGTGGTTTTATTTATAACTCTATGGTTGGTGTCACACCCTAACCTATGGCGGAAATGCCGGGGTGCGAACTATGGTTACAGCTCACAAAGTACTATAATATAATAATAAATTATGACAATATCTATTAATTAATTAATTTCAATTTTCAATTCAAGAGCACAAATTCCACACATGACACATCCAAAATAAACAACTAAATCCAAAACAAAATAATAATGACAATAGTCTTTATATTAACATCTAAGGTCCTTCTAAGCGTTCTTCATCTTAACTTCAAGTCAACTGATAACCTGCATATGCGTAGAAAATAAACATAGATTTGTCAACACTAGGCTGAGTGAGATAATAACCGGTTTTCATGATATAATAAATATATGTAAATGAGCAAAACAAAATAAAGGCGAGTAATAATCAATCAAACCGTAAGAAAATAATGTGTCAGTTGACAATTGACATGCGAAACGGGCGTTGGCTACTGTGACAGTCGTATGATCATACTATAATGTGATTATAATAGACCTCTCTGAATGCGATAAAATAAACACTTAGGTAAGTAACAAATAGTATTTGATCGAATACACACAACATTTATGTTTGCTAGTTTGTGTATGTATGTAATATAAAAATAAGTATTATTACACATATGTCTCTAAAAGTTATTAAATTCGGTAAAATAAAAGGGAATGATATTGTGAAACTTTGAGACTAATAACCCTGTTAAAATCGAGAACATTCCTGCTGGAATCATTCCAAATGGATATCTAGAACTCTGATTATGAGAAAATTAACGTTTAAGCGAGCTGGTACTGACCAGAATCCAAACAGCGAGTCGGAAGTCGGGGTTTGGTCTGTAACCTTAAAATTCAAAACAAAAATAAAAGTCTTCTGGACCAAAAGTCGGTTTCGACCAGAAGTGTTAGAAATTGATTGGTCAAAGTTGTTGACCAATTTGCCCTTAAATGGGTTAGAGTCAAATTTACCCGTCAATTCCCCTCAATCTCAGAAACTGATTAAGGTTTATAGACCATGGAATAATAGTGATCAACTTATTAGTACACAACTTACCCGGAAAATGCTCAAATCAATGGGAAACGGAAGTCAAACATCAGAAATATAGTAAAGTCAAACACAAACGCTTGTAACTTCGGGTAACATAGCAAAAACGAAGGTGAAATCATCAGTTCAATGATGGTGACGGCTACGAGAGTAATATTTTAGTAACATTCTAGGGTTTGGAGGTGTGGTTTGTTTAAATAATCATTGGTTCAACTTGTAGAACAAGAAATAGACTCGTTTAGGTAAACGGATAATTTATTGATGACTAAATCGGGTCTTGTAATCTTCAATAATCGGCCAAATCATAGTAAATAAACCTAAACACTTTTTCATAGTAGATTAAATAACATGTAGCTCATTTTTCGTGATTTAGGGTAGTTTAGGAAAATATTTAGCATTAAACAAGAATCGAAAATAAAATTGGCTGCACAGACCCTACTTTGCGCTACGTGAAGGGTCCTAGCCTCCTCCTTCGAGCTACGTGAAGGACGGGATTTCATCGTCTTTTTGGTTTTTGGCAGTTTTAATCCCGAAGTTCAAAAAATGCATTTTTAAGCCATTTTAAGCGATTTTAAGAGTTTATATGGGCTATTTGGCATAATTGAAAGTTATGGAATCATACACTAATTTAAACACAATTAATTGCTAATAAATGCATGATCTTATTGATACTAAAGATCCGATTTACATTCCCGAATCTGGTGAACAAATACGAATACGAATACGGAAAAACCGAAATGTTACAGTATCCCCTACTTTTGGGAATTTCGTCCCGAAATTAGAGAATTAACTCTTGCGAACAGATAAGGATATTTCACCTTCATTTGATCTTTACGCTCCCAAGTAAACTCTACGCCTTGTTTAGATTCCCAACGAACTTTAACCAACGGTATACGACTTGGTTTAGTGACTTTATCCTTTTTAGTGACTTTATCCTTGTGATCCATAATTTCAACAGGTCTTTCAACAAAAAGCGTGGTCTCATCAGTATGAACTTCATCGAGAGGTATTTGGAGATAACCCTCGGTAAGACACTTCTGCAGATTCGATACATGAAATACCGGGTGAACGTTTGAGAGTTCAATAAGAAGTTTAAGCTTAGAAGCAACAGGACCAACTCTATCGAGAATTTCAAAAGGACTAACGAAACGAGAAGATAACTTTCCTTAATTTCCAAATCTAGCCACTCCTTTCCATGGAGATATTTTTAGAAGAACCCGATCATCAACATTGAATTCTAGAGGTTTCCATCTTTTATCCGCATAACTCCTTTGATGACTACAAGCGACAAGAAGATTCTGACAAATTTGAGCAATACGATTGGTCGTTTCTTGAACCACTTCAGGACTAGTAATTTGAGTTTCCCCGACTTCGTTCTAACAAATCGGAGAATGACACTTGCCACCATACATGGGTTGGAAAGGTGACATTCCAATGCTAGAGTGGTACCATAGAGATAGTGTCTCCAAATTTTCAAGGTAAATACAACAACACCAAGTTCGAGATCGTGGTTAGTATAATTCTTTTCGTGTACCTTGAGTTGTCTTTAAGTGTATGCGATAACCTTGCCTCATTTTATGAGAACACAACCAAGACCTTGATTAGAAGCATCACAAAAAACGATGAAATCATCATTACCTTTAGGATGAGCAAGAATAGGAGCATTGCAAAGCATGTCCTTAAGGATTTGAAAGGCTTCTTCTTGCTTTGACCCCCACACATAGGGTTTACCCATGTGTTTTAAAGAGATGAGGGGAAATACAATCTTTGAAAAGTTCCGAATGAAACTATGGTAATATCCCGCCAAACCAAGAAAACAACGAACTTCGGTGGGAGAAGTCGGTGTTTTCAAATTCTTAACAGCTTCGATCTTTGTGAGATCAACATTGATACCTTTGTTGTTGACAATACGTCCCAAAAACTGAACTTCTTTAAGCCAAAACTAACACTTTGAAAACTTGGCATACAACTAACTGTTCCTTCCATATGAGGTCAAGAATAGCATGTAGATGCTCTTTGTGATCATTTTCGTTCTTTGAGTAGATCAAGATATCATCGATGAAAACAGTTACGAATTTGTCCAGGTAGGGTTTACACACACAGTTCATAAGATCCATGAAAACCGCGGGTGCATTGGTTAGACTAAAAGGCATAACACGAAATTCATAATGCCCATATAGAGTACGAAATGCGGCCTTGGGGATGTGATCTTCGTTAACACGAAGTTGATGATAACCCGAACGGAGATCGATCTTCGAGAAACATGCGGATCTTTGAAGTTGATCGAAAAGATCATCGATGCGAGGGAGCGGGTAATGACTCTTGACGGTGAGTTTGAGTTCGCGATAATCAATACACATGCGAAACGAACCATCCTTCTTCTTCACAAATAAAATAGGTGCGGCCCAAGGAGAAGAACTTGGGCGAATAAAACCGTTGACCGAGAGTTCTTGCAATTGATTCGAGAGTTCTTGCATTTCAAACGGTGCAAGACAATAGGGTGCTTTAGCAACGGGATTTGCTCCAGGCACAAGGTCAGTACAGAATTCGAATTGACAAATAGGAGGGAGTTAGGAAATGTCATTAGGAAAGACGTTGGGAAAATCATGCACAACAGGGATATCTTGAATCTTTTTCTTATCATGATCATTTCTCACCACAAGAGCTATGAAATCAACGCACTTCTTACACAGGTAACGTTGAGCTTTAAAACACGACATGAGATTAAGCTTAGAAGTAGGCGTATTACTGAAAACTTTAAGAATACGACCATCTTTGAGAGGTTTGCGAAGAAATTTCTCAAAACATACAACCTCGACATGATTTAAAGTGAGCCAATTCATTCCAACAATAACATCAAAACTACCCATTTGCATAGGAATAAGATCGGTACGAAACTTGACTTTATTAAGAGTTAAAACACAACATGAGATTAAGCTTAGAAGTAGGTGTATTACTGAAAACTTTAAGAATATGACCATCTTTGAGAGGTGTGCAAAGAAATTTCTCAAAACATACAACCTCGACATGATTTAAAGTGAGCCAATCCATTCCAACAATAACATCAAAACTACCCATTTGCATAGGGATAAAATCGATACGAAACTTGACTTTATTAAGAGTTAAAACACGATCCCGATTAACCGAATCAATAATAATAGAGCTCCCATTTGCTACTTCTACGGTAAATGGCTTAGGTAACTTATCCCGAGGCTTATCAATAACATACGCAAAATCCAAGGAAATAAAACTCTTATCGGCACCAGTATCAAACAACACCGAATCAAAATGATCATTAATAAGGAGCGTACCATTCACCACATCATTGGAATTCTAAGCTTGCTTCTCATTCATCATAAAAGCACGACCATTGAACGTTCTCGAGCATCTTGGTTGGTTGAAGGATCTTGGATAGCAGGGGCTTGAACTGTTGCATGGGGAGGAGCCATCAGCTGAGGAACTTGAGAGGTATAGGTGTGAGGTGCAAAACCTTGAGGAATTGATGGTTGGTAGGTTTGAACTTGGTAAGCTTGTCTATTGTAGTAAGGTTTGGGTATGACTTAGGCTTGGTGAGTAGAAGTTGCATAGTAGGGTGCAAGCATAACTTGGGCTTGATGGGCATGGGTTAGCTGAGGGCACATGCTACGGAGATTACTAGGATCTCCACAATTGTAGCAAACACGGGTTGAAGGTGCACCAGGTTGAGCATATGAGGTGGTAGCGAGTCTAGGAGCAGGCTGAGCAGACCGTTGTGGGATGACTTGCGTACCAGCGGTGCACTAAAAACATTAGCAAGGTGTCCGTAACGATTTCATTGGGTGAAAAGATGGCATGGGGATTGAGCTGGGTGATGACGGTTACATATAGAGCATAACGGGTGAGATCCGGTATAGGGTCTTTTATTCCGAGCATTTTGGTTTTGTTGCGGTTGATGGTTGGCTTGGTTAACAGCATAGTTTTGGTGATTGGACTTATGTTTGTGGTTGTTGATGTTGTTCTTGCGGTAGTGGTGAGAGTTGTTGTTTTGAGCGGGTTTAGGTTCAACTTTAGCATCGGTTGAGGACTCGGCTTTGGTTTTGTCAGAAGTAGGTTTGGAATCCTTTCGGAACAAGGTGCCATCTCTAACATGGTCATTAGAAAGTGAAGTTGTAAGAGCAATAGCTTCCTCGATGGAAAAAGAATCTCGACTGACCACGGCATCACGAAAAATCATGGGCAGTCCTCGAATATAGTTATGGATACCGTGAGACATAGGGGTAGCAAGATGGGGTACTAGCAGGCTAAGTTCCTTGAAACAGTTGGACTAAGTAGAGTTATCACCACCAATCTGCTTGAGTTCCCAAAAACTCTATCTCAAGCCTTTGCAGTTCATGCTCGGGACAAAACTCCTTCTTCATCGCCTCTTTAAGTTCCTCCCAAGGCAAGGTCATAGCAATCTTAATACCTTGGAGGGCCTTGAAAGTGTTCCACCTCGTGAGAGCTCGCTCCTCGAAGACGCTCGAGGCGACCTTAGTCCATTTTCGTCCGGACATTCGCAATGGATGAAGATGTTCTCCACTCTCTCGAACCATCGGAGGAGTTTACTGGCATTCTCTTCTCCAAGATACGGGGGTGGTTTAGCACTATTGAAGTTCTTGTAGTGAAAGTTGCTCGGGGAAGCTGAAGTAGCAGAACTATTTGAGTTGAGACTCTGGATCTGAGTCAAAATAGTGGGCATAGCAGCAAACTCCTTGGCGATTTTAGCAGCCAGACGGCGATCATGAGCAGCAGATGGACGACATTAAGTACGACGGTGATTTCTTAGAGGTGACATTCTGTGAGGACCAAAGATGAAATTTCATGAGATGATGGGTAAGTTGTGTAAATGAGTCAATGTGAGATATTAGAGAAATGTAATGAAATTGTGTTCGTGTCTTGTTATGACTTGAGGATGAGTCGCGATTAAAAACCATGTGAATGTTTTTGAGATATTTGAATTAATAAACTTTTTTTTTAAAAATTAAAATCCAAAAATGAAATGTTGGGCTTTCCATAGTAGTTTGAGAACCCAAATTTAATAACGAAGCATATCCAATGAGTTGGCCTCCCATAAGCTTTCCATGGCAATTTGAATGGCCCAACTAAATAATGCAACATGAATTTTAAGAATTGGGCCTCCCTTGAGTGTTCCATAGCAATTTAAGTGGCCCAATTAAATAACGCAACTTAAATTTTATGAATTAGGCCTCCCGTGAGCGTTCCATGGCATTTTAATGGACCAATTAAAATAACAAGTTATAAAGCAACTGAGTTGGTCGGCCCATGAGCATTACATGACATTTTAACTGACCCAACTAAATATCGATTTAACATATCCAAATATAAGTAGTTGGAGTATCTCATGAACCACCACGGGTGATACTTCCAACCAAATATCAAATCAAAACGGGTTGAGAAATGGATAGTTGGAGTGCCCATGGGTTTTCATGGATTTTTTCACCCAACTAAACATTTTTAAAATAAATAAAAACAAAATATTGGAAAATTTTCCCGAATTTAGCCACGAACCACAGTGAATTTGTTTTTTATAAAAGGAATGTAACCGTTTAACCGGCCACATTGACCACTTAAAGTTCCAGTCATATGAAATTTGTTCCGCTTTGGCCTATAGGTTCGAGTACTGTGGTCAAGTTATCCTCCATGTGAGGAATAGCGTCTTACCTTTGATTCTTGGAACCATTTTGTCAAGGCCCGACTCACAGTTCTCTCCCCTTTACGATTACTACATAACATGTCATACTCCTATGCTTTAAGGTGCGAGAGTAAAAACAAAAAAAGGGAATTCTTAAGGAATTTTCCAAAATAAAAGCAATCTACTAGAAAATAAAAGAATTTAAAAATATTTTGAAGGTGAGACATAGCCTCGTAATTTGTGTGTACACAATAATTAAAATAAAATAAATGAATAACTTAAGTAAGCTGTAAACATATAATAAGCACACAAGGCAGTCAAATAAGCACATATATGGTCCTAAGCATATTTCTTGGACATTTCTAATGACTTATCTTAAAACCTTCGGCTCTGATATCAATCTGTCACACCCCAACCTATAGTAGAAATGCCGGGGTGCGAACTGTTGGTTCACAGCTCACAAGGTACTATCATATAATTCCAAACATGACACATCCAAAATAAACAACTAAATCCAAAACAAAATAATAATGACAATAGTCTTTATATTAATGTCTAAGGTCCTTCCAAGCGTTCTTCATCTTAACTTCAAGTCAACTGATAACCTGCATATATGTAGAAAATAAACATAGAATTTTTGAACACTAGGTTGAGTGAGATAATCACCGGTTTTCATGATATAATAAATATATGTAAATAAGCAAAACGAAATAAAGGTGAGTAATAATCAATCAAACCGTGAGCAAATAATGTGTCAGTTGACAATTGACATGTGAAACGTGTGTTGGCTACTATGACAGTCGTATGATCATACTATAATGTGATTATAATGGACATCTCTGAATGTGATAAAATAAACACTTAAATAAGTAATAAATAGCATTTGATCGAATACACACAATATTTATGTTTGCTAGTTTGTGTATGTATGTTATATAAAAATAAGTATTAATACACATATGTCTCTAAAGTTATTAAATTCGGTAAAATAAAGGGGAATGATATTGTGAAACTTTGAGACTAATAACCGCTGTTAAAATCGAGAACATTGCTACTGGAATCATTCCAAATGGATATCTAGAACTCCGGTTATGAGAAAATTAACGTTTAAGCGATCTGGTACTGACCAGAATCCGAACAGCGAGTCAGAAGTCGGGTTTTGGTTAGTAGCCTTAAAATTCAAAACAAAAATAAAAGTCTTTTGGACCAAAAGTCGGTTTCGACCAGAAGTGTTAGAAATTGATTGGTCAAAGTTGTTGACCAATTTGCCCTTAAATGGGTTAGAGTCAAATAGACCCGTCAATTCCCCTCAATCTCAGAAATTGATTAAGGTTTATAGACCATGGAATAATAGTGAACAACTTATCAATACACAACTTACCCAGAAAAGGCTCAAACGAATTGGAAACGGAAGTCAAACGTTAGAAATATAGTAAAGTCAAACACAAACGCTAGTAACTTCGAGTAATATAGCAAAAATGAAGGTGAAATCATCAGTTCAATGAGGGTGACGGCTGGGAGAGTAATATTTCAGTAACATTCTAAGGTTTGGTCAGTAGCCTTAAAATCTCTAAACAAAAATATAAGTATTCTAGACCGAATGTCGGTTCCAAACAGAAGTGTTAGAAATTGATTGGTCAAAGTTGTTGACTAATAAGCCCTTAAACGGGTCGGAGTAAAATTGACTCGTCAATTACCCTCAATCTTAGAAATTGATTGAGAGTTATTGACCATGGGATAATAATGAATAACTTATCAGTACACAACTTACCCGAAAAATGCTCGAATCAATGGGAAACGAAAATCAAACGCGGGAAATATAGCAAAGTCAAACAAAACCGAAGGTGGAATCTTCGGTTCAATGAGAGTGATGGCTGGGATAGTAATATTTCAGTACCATTCTAGGGTTTGGAGGTGTGGTTTGTTTAAATAATCATTGGTTCAACTTGTAGAACAAGAAATCGATTCGTTTAGGTAAACAAATAATATATTGATGACTAAATCGGGTCTTGTAATCTTCAATATATCGACCAAATCACAGGAAATGAACCTAGACACTTTTTCATATCAGATTAAATAACATATAGCTCAATTTTCGTGATTTAAGGTCGTTTAGAGAAAGATTTAGCATTAAAAGAGAATCGAAAACAAAATTGGCTGCGCAGACCCTGCGTTGTGCTATGAGAAGGGTCCAAGGCCTCCTCCTCTGCGCAACCACAAGGACGGGCTTTCATCAGCTTTTGGTTTTTGGCAGTTTTAGTCCCTGAAGTTCCAAAAATGCCTTTTAAGCTATTTTAAGAGTTTCAAAGGGCTATTTGGTATAATTGAAAGTTATGGAATCGTAAACTAAGTTAAACACAATTAATTAATAACAAATGCATGATCTTATTGATACGAAAAATCCAAATTACGTTCCCGAATCGGGTAAACAAATACGAATACGAATACGAAAAATCCGAAATGTTATAGTTGGATGTGGTGAAAAGGGTGGAAGATATGGTGGGGATTGTCAGAGGTTGGATGGTTTTGGTGGGGCGGTGATGGTTGTGGTAGATGAGTTAGAGAAGATACAAAGTGACATTATATGTATCTTTTATTAATTATTGAAATGTTTTTTTTAGATAAAGGGGTAAAATGACCAATTTGTCCTATTGTGCAAGGCATATAATCTGATTTAACGAGAAAAACAATCTAGGTTAGGGCCAAAAGACAAACGCTGTTGGATTTGAAACAGATCAATTTGAAAGATAAATGACAATGAGTGAAATTTGGTACAAACATAAAGGACAATCTCTGTAATTCTGTATTATTTTTACGTTATCAAGTTATTATTTATTTTTCTTTTATATTTTTTTTTGCATTCGTGACAAAACCAGGTATAACGTAGCTATTACGTATCAAGTAAACGATTAACCGAATGATACTGATTATGACTCGGATATATCGGGGGGAAGGGGCATTTATAAGTAATATATGTATTGTAATAACCTTAAATTTTTGTATAATAAACATAATAATTTGAATTTTAAGATAATTATCTAATAATAAGAATTTTAATAAGTATAAGGAATTTGTAAAATTGAATTCGAGATCTTGTTGGGAAATGAATTTGACATTAATCCAACTAATTAAATGTTAAATAAGATAAAATATATATATATTTTAACACAAAATAAAGGTCATAAACGACGAACCAACTTCCCTAGACCCGACCCGGTTCCTCCGTTTAGAAATTTCCATGCTTTCAAATCCCTTATCTACTCCAACGAAATCACCTAAAGCTCCGAACGGGATTTCTCCATTATCTTTGATGGTTAAACACACTATTTAAATGCTTGCAAACCCTATTTCGGTAATCCCTGATTTCTAGGGAAGAAGGCCCGCCGCACACCACCTTGCCATTTTTTTACCAATGAACGAGCCTCGTCATGCACCGCGGACCGTCATGCTTTCGTGTGCTATGACCACTCTTGTTCCCTGATACGTTCAATCTAGTTCTGATATTAAGGTAATCATCAGTTTTCTTACTACTGGTTATTCCCGATTACTTGTTTGGTATACCTCAACTTAAACCTTTAACTTGCTCCGGCGATGAAACTTGGTCTAATTAACTTGAAATTGGATTCATAAATAACACACAATTAATAATAATCCTGTAAAATTGAGTAAGTTTAATTAGTTCATGTTGTCCCCTGTTTCTTTTGATACCCTTTTGTTTACATCAGGTTGCTCCCACGCTTTTCATGAAAAACCGAGCAGGTTGTCGATGAAGAAGTGAAGTCTTGTATGAGTCATTTTAAATTGTTAGTTATTTTATGTTGTTGTTATTGTTGTTACAGTAGCTATGTATATATACTTACTTGTTAAATATAAGCTTAATAGGTGTATAGGTTTTTAATAGTCCCAACTTTCACCTTTTGGTCTCTACTGGTCCTAACTATTAAATTGGCTAGTATCGGTCCCAACTTTTATCATTTTTTCTTCCACTGAGCCACGACTAACAGACTAGTAACTTCGTTAATGGCATGCTGACTTCTCAATCCTAATTCTCAAAAAACCTATTACGTGGCATCCAACATGGATCTTTGTGTGTTGTATCTTTTAAGTGTGATTTATCTTCAATCGTTACTGTAAATCCACCCCTAAAAACTTCAATGCTCCACTGGTAAGAACAATCGAATCATCATAATATACTAAATTTGGTTGCAAACTTCAATCGATCCTTTAAACATTGAAATGAGTTCATCATCGTCTTCTACATCTGGTCGCAAGAAAACCCAAAAAGGCTTAAACTTGATTTAGAGGGCAATGTCTACTGCAATCACGATATAATTGCAACTAGTAGGGTTGCCGGACCACGAAGTTCCCGAATTGGAGATGAATTCTATGGTTTCCCTATATGGCTGGTAGTCACATTCTTTAATTATAGAGTTTAATTTTATACCTAAATACATTAATTGTTTCTTTTTTGTGACTAGAATCAAGATTGCAAATTCTTCATGTGGAAAGAAGATTTTGATGATTTCTTAAACATATGCAGTTCAAGAAAAGATAACGATATAAAAGAGATGCAGATAAAAAATTTGAAGTTAAAGAACATGGTGTTGGAAGAAGAGAACAAGAATTTGAAGATGCAGCTCTCATTGAAAAAGTCTAATTGCAAAAGTCAAAATGTTTTAGGTTTAGTAATTGTTGTCATAGCAATATGATGGGCTTTGTTTTTGTGAAAATGTTGTTAGTGTATGGAATGTAATGTGTTTCATTTGAACACTTTAATGTCAATCTATGGATGTTATTGTCAAGCTGTTGCAATGTTAATGTTGTTGTTTTTGGCAATCTATGTAATGTTGTTGTTTTTTGGCAATCTGTTGAAAATGCTGTTAGCTCGTTTAATAAACGAGCCCGAGCTCAAGCCTAAAAAAAGCTCGTTTTATAAAGGAGCTCGAGCTTCACTTATCGAGCTCGAGCAGACTCGCAAGCCTAAACGAGCCGACTCTTGAGCCTAAACGAACCTGTCATTAAAATCTATTTTTATATATTTTATATATTCAATAGCTATTAATTAATATTATATATTATTATGAAAAATAACTAAATAATATATATTTATTATAACTCTTGTATAATTTTGCAAGTTAAACGAGCCGAGCATGAGCCTAGTTGAGCTCAAGCCTAGTCGAGCTCGAGCCTAGTCGAGCTCATAATGACCAAATCACCATAATAACTCGCTACTAAAAAATTATCTGCACAAAATGACCATATCAGTTGACTCACAGATTGTCTATTAGTTGACTTCAACTATATAATAGATTGACTAATGATGTGTGTCTAATAACCCTATAATAATGATCCTCACAACTAAGCTTTAATATTAAAACGAAAATCCTAAAACCACACACAACTGGCAAGTGTACCGATCGCAAATAGTATAGACCTAGGAAGTCCGAGTATCGAACACGTGGACACGTAAGATGCTAACGATTACAAACCCTATACAAGAACTACCTTAGAATAATATTATATTGATTTTTGATTTCTTTTAACTTAACTGAACTAACTGGACTAACTAACAAAACTTACCAAAAATAGAAAACTTAACGACAAACTAACTGTGTGAACTTAGGAAGGAGGAAAATGTCTACCTAGGTCTGAATCAAATTGTAGGCCTAATAAGCTAATGGATTGGATGACTTCAAGACACCAGTTCCTAAAGATGACACGACTAAGGATCTCTCGGGCTCACTGGATTACCTCTCGGTCTCACACAACAAGCCTAAACTACTCAAAATCGGCTAAAACGACCAAACCGGGAAACAATTGCGAACGTGTTCTAATGAAGGATCACCTCTCGGTCTTACCAACACTCGACCCTAATGGCAATGAATACTATACAACCAAGGATAAAGGAACAATTCAACTTAAACCAAAATAGATCAACTAGTCTCTCAAACACCTAAACCTGACAAGAAACGAACTCGCTCTCGCGCAATCCTTATTCTAGCATGCAAAGGCAATGAGACAACCCTAACTTCTTATCACCTCTCGGTCTCAAAGAAGGTGTCTAACCGCTGTACTTAATCCAATAAATCATGCAAAAAAACCCTACGGTGGTACCTACCGCAAACAAACCCTAAACACAAAGTCTAGAATCAAACAATGCACCGATCAATCAATACAAAACTAATCAATCAACACACGGGGTTTATGCATTGAATCACTAAAATTTCCAGCCAATAAACAAAACCTATTTCATGTCTAAATCAAACTTTACAATAACAATTAAGGTCTATTAATCAAACAATCCATAAAACCTATCAAACACTAACAATAATCATCATCCCTAGGTAGAACTAACAAGTTTAGCCAATAATCATCTTTGGACAGCAGCAAACACTCAATGAAATCACCATAAAACTCATCTCAAATATCAATTCAAACATTCAATGTTCAACAAATATCGTAAACAAGTCAATATCTCAAGTAATTGCAAAACTACTAATCAATTCAACAAGTATATTAAAGTGTATGATCAATGAAAAATAGGTAAGGATATGGATGATTCCGGGGCTGCTCTTGGCTGTAACAACTGATGTATAACCTTCCCGAGGCTTGGTTCTTGTGTCTTCTTCCTTCCCTAGCCGCCACAAGATCAAACCCTAAGCCGAAATTTTTTTTTTTCCTTTTCTCCCTTTGCTGCTGCCTGCCGATCGCAAGTTCTGCCCAAGTTAGCGTTTTTATTTTTTTCTTTTAATGTTATAATATTCTAAGTAATGGGCCTCCATGATGCATATGGGTCGGGCTTTGAGCTTTGTCTTGAACTTGTATGCGTAAAAGGCTCGTAAGCTCCTCGAAAAGTCCCGATTTCTCTTCCTTGTAACCCAAAACCTACATGATTATTAAATATATGTAAAACCTATATAAATTAAGTAAAAGCACATAAAATATATTACAAAACGTAGATAAAACGTGCAGAAAATACGTGTGTTTTACAACACATCAAATATCCCCACACTTAAGACTTTTTCGTCCCTGAAAAAGAATACTACACAGGATCATATCCGAGTTCAACCGACAACTCTTGGCTTTATTTATTTATTTATTATTATTATTAATATAATTTTTTTTTCTTTTTAAAGTATTAGAACAAATGACCCGTTACCCAAATATTTCTTCCAACTTTCACCTAATAAGCTAGATCAGGTCGATTGCCGGTATTGCTATCCACTTTAAACCCATGCCCCTAATACTTACCGAGGCAAATAAGGCGTGACAATTCTATTAATTTGTATGACTAAGTGGAACCCACACCTAAAAGCCCTGCTGCCACTTCACCAATTCCATTATGGTTTTACCGGGCCGAGCCACCCTAACTTGACTTAAACCTATTGCCACCTGATTAAAACATTTTGACTCATATACAAACTATAAACTCTAGCTCTCTTTCAAGTGCACGCAATTACAAATGCATTCTTTCTTTTATTTTTTTTTCTTTTTCTGCATTTTGGCTTTTTGCAATTTTTTTTTTTTGAAATATCAAAGTACATGGCTTTGCCTGAATAGAAACTAATACAAAAGATAAAACAGCTAATATAAACAGACGATCATGTGACTCGAGGCTTGAGTATGACCCGGCTTTTCATTCCAGTCCTGTCACGAGCTTAGTTAAACAAACAAAACCCCTAAGATGTTTCCCACTATTTTCAGGCCATTTAAGATGTTCAATTAGGTCAACAACCAAACCGCCCTTTCATTCTCAAAGGCTAAGCCTACCGACACACGATTACTAAGTCTAAACCGTTTGGTTACCATACATTACGTGCGGGTCTAATGGGCACTGTTCTTATTTATTATATATAT
The DNA here is from genome assembly GCF_021521415.1 of Bidens hawaiensis. Taxonomy (NCBI): domain Eukaryota; kingdom Viridiplantae; phylum Streptophyta; class Magnoliopsida; order Asterales; family Asteraceae; genus Bidens; species Bidens hawaiensis. Next base: position 4,738,566 of record NW_027491039.1, on the reverse strand, counting down.
ATATATATATATATATATATATATATATTGAAAACACCAAGAAGTTATAATAATAACCACTACTCGGTAATAATATCTTATCCTGTTTAACGTAGAGAAAACATATTTCAAGGGACTATTTTTTCAAAATTATTCAAATTTTTATTTTATTATTATTATTATTATTATTATTATTTTTTTTTTCAAAAATTTTCCTACAACTAAGTAAAATAAACCTCATCCCCACACTTAGAACGAAATCGTCCTCGATGAGTATAAGGAAAAGAAATAAAAATAAAATAGAAAAAATAAAAATAAAGTATACAAGACTAAAACAAAGAACGGGTTACTCCCCTGCTTTGTGTGCCGAATCTTCAACAGCTGAGTAGTGTCCAAATGACCGTATAGCATTTCATTCGCGGCCGCAACCTCGGGAGAACCTGTTCCACAACGCCATCGTAGCTAAAATGCGCATAATATAACCTGCAAAACTTAAACTCGCTCGTATGTAGCGGCGTACAATACGGAAAACAAAAACATAAAGAAATAAATACATATATATATATATATATATATATATATATATATATATTTTATATATAGGATACTCCTTAAATCGACTGACTCGAATGGAGATTGAGTACGAGCGGTTTCATCTTGGAACAACCTGAAATAGAAAAAACAAAGAAATCAGATAGCATCACACAAATACATAAATACAAACTCTACAACTCGGGCAGTCTCTCGAGTGTGCATCCATCGCGTCTAAGTCTCGGAGAGCGCGTCAAGGTAGAATTCCTCGACCGTCTGGTCAGTCACCGGCTCGCCAATATAGTGCTTCAGTCTATGACCGTTCACCTTAAACTTCCCACCTTTATCCTCTATTTCAACAGTGCCGTACGGGAAGACCTCAGTGACCGTGAACGGTCCCGACCATCGGGATCTCAACTTTCCCGGGAATAACCTCAACCGGGAGTTATACAATAAAACCAAATCCCCACACTTGAACTGCTTGTTACCCTTTAACTTCCTATCGTGCAGTTCCTTCGTCCGCTCCTTATACCTAAATGACTGCGCGTAAGTGTGATCTCTCAGCTCCTCTAACTCGTGCAATTGGTGGAAACGAGTGCTCTCTGCTGCAGACATATCAAAGTTGACCCTCTGTAGGGCCCAAGAAGCACGGTGCTCCAACTCGAAAGGCAGGTGGCAGGCCTTCCCATAAATCATCCGAAACGGTGTGGTACCGGTAGGAGTTTTGTAGGTTGTACGGAGGGCCTACAACGCATCATCTAACTTGTCGGACCAATCCCGACGATTCGAACCAACCGTTTTCTCAAGAATACGTTTGATCCCCCGGTTACTCACTTCTACCTGCCCACTAGTCTGTGGGTGGTAGGCGGTTGCAAGCCGATGGGTGACCCCATAGCGACGCAACACCTTCTCCATCTGCGCATTGCAGAAGTGAGTCCCTCTATCACTGATCAACGCCTTAGGGACACCAAAACGAGCAAAAAGGCTCTTGAGAAAACGGAGTACAACTCGGGCTTCATTAGTGGGTAAAGCCTTGGCCTCAACCCACTTCGAGACATAATCAACCGCCACGAGTATATACTTGTTCCCACGCGAAAATGGAAACGGTCCCATGAAATCAATGCCCCACACATCGAAAACCTCACAAACCTGAATAGCATTCTGGGGCATTTCATTTCGCGACGAGATGTTGCCGACCCGCTGGCAACGATCACAACTCCTCACAAACGCGTGCGCATCTTTAAAAATCGAAGGCCAATAAAAACCACAATCAAACACCTTCTTCGCCGTCAAACTCACACCGTGGTGACCTCTTGTCGGTCCAACATGGCAATGGCTCAGAATCTGCCATCCCTTCTTAATATCAACACACCTCCTGATCAATTGGTCAGCACCAATACGAAAGAGATACGGGTCGTCCCACAGGTAAAACTTAACGTCAGCAAAGAATTTCTTCTTTAGCTGGTAAGACATCTTCGGGTAGAACCCGTCCGCAAGATAGTTCGCGAAGTCGGCGAACCATGGGAAACCCTCATCCTGAGCCGAAACAAACATAAGACTCTCTGTCGGAAAGTGGTCATTAATCCTGACCCCCGGCTCTCCTAACTCAGATCCCTTAAGATAAGAAAGATGATCGGCCGCCACATCTCTCGGTCCCCTTTTTATCACGGATTTCAATATCAAACTCTTGAAGCAAAAGGAACCAACGGATAAGACGTGGCTTAGCATCCTGTTTGCTAAAGAGATAACGAATGGCAGAATGATCCGTGTACACAATCTTCTTGGACAGAACAAGATAGGACCTGAATTTATCGAATGCGAACACCACAGCTAAAAGCTCTTTCTCGGTGGTGGTGTAACTCTCCTGTGCACCATTCAGGGTCCGGCTTGCATAGTACATCGAATGGAAGTGTTTATCCTTCCGCTGTCCAAGAACTGCTCCGATTGCGAAGTCGCTCGCATCACACATCAACTCAAAAGGAAGCGACCAGTCGGGAGCAATCATGATCGGGGCGTTAATGAGTTTGTCTTTTAAAAGATCAAACGCCTCGATACACTGCTCAGAAAACACAAATGGGGCATCCTTCTCCAAGATTTTGGTCATGGGTCTCGCAATCTTAGAAAAATCTTTAATGAACCAGCGATAGAACCCAGCATGACCCAGAAAACTCCGGATGGATCTCACGGAAGTGGGCGGGGGAAGATTAGAGATGGTATCGACCTTCGTTCGGTCGACCTCTATCCCCGCACTCGAAATACGATGCCCCAAAACGATGCCCTCGCGTACCATGAAGTGACACTTTTCCCAATTAATAACTAGTTTGGTGTCAACGCATCGGGCCAACATCCTCTCAAGGTTGGAGAGATACTTATCGAAAGAGCTCCCAAACACAGAAAAATCATCCATGAACACCTCCATGGAGTCCTTGATCATGTCATGAAATATAGCCACCATGCACCTCTGAAATGTGGCTGGAACGTTACACAGTCCGAACGGCATACGTCGATAGGCAGACGTACCGTATGGGCAGGTAAACGTGGTTTTCTCCTGGTCATCGGGAGTAATAGGAATCTGAAAGTACCCGGAGAAACCATCTAAGAAGCAGTAGTACTGCTGACCTACCAAACGCTCCAACATCTGATCAATGAAAGGTAGAGGAAAGTGGTCTTTCCTCGTGGCATCATTCAGTCTGCGGTAATCGATGCAGCCTCTCCAACCAGTCACAGTCCAAGTGGGAATGAGCTCATTCCTCTCATTGGTGACGACCGTCATGCCACCCTTTTTGGGAACCACTTGGACTGGACTAACCCACGAACTGTCAGAAATGTGGAAAATGATCCCCGCATCAAGGAGTTTGATGATCTCCTTCTTCACTACCTTCTGCATCTTCGGATTAAGCCGCCGCTGCGGCTGAACGACAGTCCTATAATTATCCTCTATGAGGATTTTATGCGTGCAAAACGATGGGTTGATCCCCTTGATATCGATAATCTTCCATGCAATGGCTTCCTTGTGCTCTCGAAGCACCCTCAACAGGCTCTCTCTCTTGACCTCCATCAAAGCAGATGCGACAATAACCGGAAACTTCCTCTCCTCGTCCAAAAACGTGTACTCCAGCTGGGCAGGTAAATCCTTAAGCTCTAAGGAAGGAGGGGGGCTCTCGACAGAAGGTTGGTCCATCGGATCGTCACGTACGATCCCAGCAGACACTTCAGACTCAGGGTGATGTGACTCGGCGTCATCTTCCGTTGACTGATCGGTCATGGCAACCATCTCAATCTTCGGAATGTCCCTATCAAGAATCTGAGTGTCGGAGGCGGATCCTCCACAGATCTCGCTGAAAAACTCCCCAACATGCTCCATGATAGTATCGATAAAGTACAGGGAGTCACCAGCAGACTTGGGGTGTTTAAGTGACTGTCGAACGTCAAAGGTGACGTTCTCATCCCCAACTCTCAAAATCAACTTACCCTCGCAGACGTCGATCAACGCCTGTGCAGTGGCAAGGAATGGTCGGCCTAAAATCAGTGGTACGCTATCATCGTCGTTCATGTCCAGAATGACAAAGTCCACCGGGAAGATGAACTTGTCGACACGAACCAGCATGTTCTCGACCACCCCTCGAGGGTATTTCACAGAACGATCAGCAAGCTGGATACTCATCCTGGTGGGCCTCGGATCGCCTAGACCCAGCTTGCGATACACGGAATACGGCATGAGATTAATACTGGCACCGAGATCGGCCAGCGCATGAATAACCGTATCATCACTCAAGATGCAGGGAATCGTGAAACTCCCCGGATCGGCCATCTTTTCTGGTAATTTTCTATGTAAGACAGCAGAACAACTAGCACTCAATGGGATGGAAGCAACCTCAGCAAGCTTCTCCTTATTCGAAAGGATATCCTTGAGGAATTTCGCGTGTTTAGGCATCTGAGTTAGTGCCTCAAGGAATGGAATGTTAAGGTGAAACTGCTTCAAAAGATCAACAAATTTGGAATTCTGCTCCTCATCTCTATCTCTACGGAGTCTCCCGTGGTATGGTACTCTAGGCTTGTAGACTCTGGGTAGCTCGCTCGGTAGCTGCTGTCTCTCGGCCTGTGCTGAACTCCCTGGGCTGCTCCTCTGATGCACTTGGGCCGGTGGAGACTCATCTGAATCTCCTCATCCACCTGCTCCTCTACAACTACTGCAGGCTCCTCGACGACTCCTCTCTGCTGAATCCCGGGCTCCTCTCGTGCCCCTGCACTGCTCCTCGTTGTCACAGCTTTAGTGAATCCCTTCGGGTTCTGCTCGGTGTTACTCAGTAGTGAACCCTGCGGCCTCTCGTTAAATCGGCTGGCTATCTCCCCCATCTACCGCTCGAGACTCTGAATCGACGCTCCTTGATTCCTCATGAACTACTCGTGCTCTCGAAGCTTCTCCTGTGTCTCCTTGTGTCGGGAATCCTCACGCGTCATAAGCTGTGACAACATCTGTGTCTATTGCGCCATCATCTCCTCCAAAGTGGGCTTCTTCTCCCCACTGCTCGCTCCCTCACCGGCATCCTGAAATAAACTCTGGCGTTGCTGAAACCAGGGCTGGTTTCAGCTCCTCCAGTTGGAGTTCTGATTGCCTCTCCATCCCGAATTCTAAGAATTGAAAGAATTTGGATTTCGGTTTGGATTCCCTATGAAGTCTACGGCCTCCTCCTGCGAACTGACTGGGCACTGAATGGTATCATGCCCCCCTCTGCAGATCTCACACAACTTGCTCTTCGTCTGCATATCCTTCACCATCTTCGCCAACGCCTCGACCTGTGCCGTCAGTGCGGTGGTCGTGTCCACCGAATGCATGCCTCGTAAGATGGAATCAACGGTCTTACTTCCTCTGGTGGGTGGTCTCTGGTATCCACTCATAGCTAGCCCATTGAATAAAGCGATACACTCATCAGGGTCCTTAGTCGTCAACAGATTTCCTCCCGCCGCCATGTTGAGCATACTCTGCGTCGCGTACGTCACTCCATTATAAAATTTCTCGACGACCGTCCAATCTTGCAAGCCATGGTTCGGGCACAGCGCTAATAGATTCTTAAATCGCTCCCAGGTCTCGTAAAAACTCTCGGTGTCCTCCATCTGAAAAGAATGTATCTGGTTACGCAAACGAGTGGCCTTAGCCGGAGGATCGTATTTTTCAAGAAATTGGGTCTGCATGGCAGCCCAAGTAGCTATAGAGACCTGTGGGAGGGACTCAAGCCACAGACTCGCTTGATCAGCGAGTGAAAACGGAAATACGCGGAGCTTAACGGCGTCTTTGGAAACGTCCGCAAGATGGGAAGTGTCGCAGATGCACACGATGCGAGTAAGATAAGAGTGCGGGTTCTCATGAAGCAACCCGTGAAACTGACAAGAATGAGCAATGGTATTTAGAATGTTCGACGGGATCTGCCAGTTCGTAGCAACTCCAATGGCGGGTGGTGCGATGCTGGATCTCGCGCTAGCATTGGCAGGTCGAGCCCGATCCGCAACTGTCCTCCTTGGTGGAATGTCGCCCATGATCATATCCCTATCGTCGGGGTCGACGGATGAAGAAGTGGACGAGGGTGAAACGGGACGATGTCTCTCACGAAACTCTCTCTCTCTGGCTCAGAAAATGCTTCAGTGTCGGGTGGTCCACGAGATCAAGTTTGTCGCATAAAAACAATAATTAGAAATAAGATTATCTAAACTATTCTAACAATTAAGTAAAATAAAACAAAAATAATTATAAGTAGCACAAAAGGTAAGTCCTAACTCGGATTGCTCTGAAAACGCCTAAAACCGTGTCCCCGGCAACGGCGCCAAAAACTTGAAGTGTGTCTAATAACCCTATAATAATGACCCTCACAACTAAGCTTTAATATTAAAACAAAAATCCTAAAACCACACACAACCGGCAAGTGTACCGATCGCAAGTAGTATAGACCTAGGAAGTCCGAGTATCGAACACATGGACACGTAAGACGCTAACGATTACTAACCCTAGACAAGACCTACCTTAGAATAATATTATATTGATTTTTGATTTCTTTTAACTTAACTGAACTAACTGGACTAACTAACAAAACTTAACAAAAATAGAAAACTTAACGACAAACTAATTGTGTTAACTTAGGATGGAGGAAAATGTCTACCTAGGTCTGAATCAAATTGTAGGCCTAACAAGCTAATGAATTGGATGACTTCAAGACACCAGTTTCTAAAGATGACACGACTAAGGATCGCTCGGGCTCACTGGATTACCTCTAGGTCTCACACAACAAGCCTAAACTACTCAAAATCGGCTAAAACGACCAAACCGGGAAACAATTGCTAACGTGTTCTAATGAAGGATCACCTCTCGGTCTCACCAACACTCGACCCTAATGGCAATGAATACTACACAACCAATGATAGAGGAACAATTCAACTTAAACCAAAATAGATCAACTAGTCTCTCAAACACCTAAACCTGACAAGAAACGAACTCGCTCTCGCGCAATCCTTATTCTAGCATGCAAAGGCAATGAGACAACCCTAACTTCTTATCACCTCTCGGTCTCAAAGAAGGTGTCTAACCGCTGTACTTAATCCAATAAATCATGCAACAAAACCCTACGGTGGTACCTACCGCAAACAAACCCTAAACACAAAGTCTAGAATCAAACAATGCACCGATCAATCAATACAAAACTAATCAATCAACACACGGGGTTTATGCAATGAATCACTAAAATTTCCAGCCAATAAACAAAACCTATTTCATGTCTAAATCAAACTTTACAATAACAATTAAGGTCTATTAATCAAACAAACCATAAAGCCTATCAAACACTAACAATAATCATCATCCCTAGGTAGAACTAACAAGTTTAGCCAATAATCATCTTTGGACAGCAGCAAACACTCAATGAAATCACCATAAAACTCATCTCAAATATCAATTCAAACATTCAATGTTCAACAAATATCGTTAACAAGTCAATATCTCAAGTAATTGCAAAACTACTAATCAATTCAACAAGTATATTAAAGTGTATGATCAATGAAAAATAGGTAAGGATATGGATTATTCCGGGGCTGCTCTTGGCTGTAACAACTGATGTATAACCTTCCCAAGGCTTGGTTCTTGTGTCTTCTTCCTTCCCTAGCCGCCACAAGATCAAACCCTAAGCTGAAAAAAGTTTTTTCCTTTTCTCCCTTTGCTGCTGCCTGCCGATCGCAAGTTCTGCCCAAGTTAGGGTTTTTATTTTTTTCTTTTTATGTTATAATATTGTAAGTAATGGGCCTCCATGATGCATATGGGTCGGGCTTTGAGCTTTGTCTTGAACTTGTATGCGTAAAAGGCTCGTAAGCTCCTCGAAAAGTCCCGATTTCTCTTCCTTGTAACCCAAAACCTACATGATTATTAAATATATGTAAAACCTATATAAATTAAGTAAAAGCACATAAAATATAATACAAAACGTAGATAAAACGTGCAGAAAATACGTGTGTTTACAACACATCAACTAACATATTGGCAGCCATATTATATTAACTAACTTAAATAAAAACTTACAGATTTTTGTTTTGAAAACTAACCACCAACTCCACTAATCACTAAATAAAAACATTAAAATTAAAAAAACGAAACAGAAGGACCAAATGCCTACTACCATATCGTATCCATTGGTTAAAATGACCAAATGCATACACATACAAGTTTGACTTCACAAAATGTTCACTGGCATATAGAATTCATTGGTTAAAATGACCGTAATGCCCATATCTTATTCACTTGTTAAAATGACCATAATGCTCATATTATAAGAAGTTATTACAAGCATATTAACAGTAGCAAACTAACATCATATTAACCAAATTACATCAAACATAACCAAAAGGTACATACATTAGAAATGTTGCAAGTTACATGAGTTTGATTAGGAACATAAAAAAGGACAAGGCTGCAACCATCTTGACAAACCAAAATACATGAACCAAAAGACTGCAACATTAACTAATACACATTAAGTAGCCTTCCCCTTGCTTTTCACCTTGGTGTTTTCCCTTCGCCTTTTATAAGTAGTTGACTGTTGTGTTGGTAGACTTGGTTGTTTTTCTTGAGTTGACTTTTTCCGTGATTGAATTGGCATCCCCTTTGTCATCTCTCTTGGCCTTTTAAAACCAATTGAATGTTGTGTAGCTTGTGTTGACTATTTTGTGGCTTGAGTTGACTTATGTGTTGCACTTGTTGACTTTCCCTTCGGCCTTCCCATTGCACCCGGTTTTGATGTTGTGGCCTGACCCGTAGACCTCTTAGGTTTGTACATTTTTTGATGTTATGCCCGGGTTCTTTGCAATTTCTACAACTTATATTGAATTCCATGTTTTGTCAACGTACCTGGCTTCATAGGATTTTCATGGGGACCTCTCTTTTGGTTTTTCTTTGGCCTTCCAGGTTGACTTTTGATGGGAGGAGGATCCAATGGATAATCAACATTTGGCCAAAACCTTTCACTAGGCAAGGGTGGAATTGTATATGCATATGACCTTAAGTATATTTCTTTAAGGTAACATTCATGGACAAACTCTTTAGCATTCCTTCCAAAAAACCCGGCAAATGCACATACGTGCTTACATGGTATACCTATTAAAATAAAAATTGTATTAGGGAGGAGCAAATTCGGTACCGGTACCGAACCGGTACCGATTTGGTACCGTTGGTACTGAAATTTTGAGTTTCGGGATCGGTACCGGTATGGTACGGTACAGGTATTTTCTGAATTATTACCTTCAATACCGGTACCGTACCGGCACCGATCGAAATAGTTTGGTCGGTATCGGTACGATACCGAGCATATCCCTGAATTGTATTATACACAATAAGAGAAAGATGAACTAAACTTAAATTTTGTATAATTAATATTCATACATCTTAAGTCCCACTTTCCACATGTGCAGGTTCTGTTAAGCAAGTCCACTGAAACATCATCAAAATCATCTTTAACTTGGAACACATTGTATGATGATGGGAACACTGTACTTTTAAAAGCCAAATTTTTTTGCTTTATCAAGCTTATCTTGTATCCTTGGGCACACAACCACATCTTTAGCTACCATTTCAGAATGCTTTTCAGTTAGTCTAATCATTGTTGAGACCAAGATATCCTCTAACATGTAGATAATATGCTTAGATCTAGACTTAACTATGGATCCATTAAAAGTCTCAGCCATGTTACTTACTATGACATCACAACATGTGTGATTTTTAAGAAAGCACCTTACAAAGCTTTGAGGATTCTGTTTCATGAATGCCTCTACCGCGCCAACTGATATTTCTTTCTTCTTGCTAATGGCATCATTGAAGTCAGCCTCATTATAAGCCCTACATGCCTGCCAGAAATACGCCTTTAACTCTCCACCCTTGAAATTCTTATACCAATTTGCAAATATGTGCCTTGGACAGTTTCTATGTTCAGCATTTTTCCAAACCAATGAAACGGCATTCAATAATCCCTGTCACATTATAATTATAATAGTTAAGACTTTAGAACTTATATAACTTAGATATCAAAAAATTAAAGTCATACCTTTTGTTGGTCAGAGATAAGTGTCCAGTCCTTTCCACCATCTTTGACCTCTAGACCTTTTCTTAGTTCTTCCATGAACCATTCCCAACTATCAATAGACTCACCTTCAACAACAGCCCATGCCAAAAGGTACATTTGGTCATTGGCATCTCTTCCAATTGCAGCCAGTAACATACCTCCTAAAAAGGTTTTGAGAAAACAACCATCTAAACACAACAATTTCCTGCAACCAGCTAAAAAACCCCTCTTCACCCCATCAAAATACACAAACAACCTAAAGAATGTCTCCAAATTTGAATTCGGGTCCTGGTTATTGAACCCCGGTGGGGCAATTAGCAATTCAAAGGTTGAAGTTGGACTTTCTTTTTTTAAAGCTGCCAAGTAACACCCAATTTTACTATAATGATCCCTCATTGACCCAAGAACCATCCTATATGTACAATTCTTGGCATTATAAGCTAACCATTTATGTTTCTCTTTAACTGCTTGCTGGATCTCCTTAGCATGCCATATAGGATTAGCTCTAAATAATGCTAAGAAGTCTTTAGCTATATACTTAACACTCAATTGTCTACTCTTTGACATGTTTCTCTCGCAGTTGTGCTTACTTTTCACAGTTTTAACCATATAGCAACTCTTCCCTTTGTGATATGAACAATACAGGAGAAATGGACACCCTCCCACACATTTGTAACCTACACGCCCTTCTCTACTTTTGTTACTTGTATTAATGTAAACATTCCTACCATTTGAGATAGCATACTTTCTAACTGAATCTTTGAAAGCGTTCCTGGTGGGGAACTTTATCCCAACAACCCATTTAAACTTAGACTAGTCAATTTGTTCATTTACAACTAGAACACCTTTTTTGTGCTTGTTTCGTGTAATGTTGTCATCTTCACTCTCTCCAAGTGTGTCAATATCAACATCAGAATCTTCATAACTACTAGATGCTTCATTAAGTGCATCACCAGATTGTTTTAGACATTCTTCAAGTAATTTCTTATTTAATTCAGCATTTTCTTCATTCACTTGTTGTATCTTTACAACTGAATCTATCCACTATTCATCGTCATTGTCAGATCCATCATCATACAAATCACATTTATAAGACAAATCATCAGAATCATCATCTTTTTAACTCTCTGAATCTGACCCGAAATCTGACCCACCACTACCTATTTCATCTTTATTTGATTTAAGTGGTGTGGTTGCAACCTTAGCTGGTGATCCAAGTGTTAAACGTATAGCCTTAACTGGTGATTCAATTCTTGTAGGTGAATTCTTAACTAGTGGAACTTGTTTTCTACCTGTAAGCTTGGTGTACTTCTTAACTTCTGAACTAGGGCTCAAACAAGCTCCTCATTGGGATTTAGATGAACTTGGCTGGGTAATGAGATGGGCTTGAGGGCTACTGGGCTAGAGGGATAAGGGGCTGGTCTTGAGGACTAGTGGAATGGGCTTTGGATTTCCGTATCTTATCAGTTTGAATGTATAAAACTATACCTTGTGCAGAACTAGAACCAACCAAAGACACCATCTCAGTGACATCTTTATCACTAAGTAATAGTTTCAAACAACCATCATCGGGAATCTTGCAATACATCCAAAGATCTTTCGAGTTGTATGAGCCATACTCCACTGCATAACCTAGTAATTCAAAGTATGAAATTTTATCAAATATAAACTTAATGAGGTTCTTTTTCCCCAGCACACATTAATTTCGAGGGGTGAAACTTCAAATTTCCCATTAGTCTAGAAGGATATTTTCATGCAATTCTCCATTGGATTTCAATCGTCGAGCTTAGGGCTTGTTCTTCATTCAGAAAGATTAGGGCTTGATCTTGATTAAGAGAGGTTAGGGTTTCTTTATTTTTGTATCCAGAGTGAATGAACTATTATGTTCACAAATTTGATTAAGTATATTGAATAAAAAGAGTTATTTATATTTATATGGACAAAGATCCATATTGGATGCCACGTAATAGGTTTTTTGACATGTAGGATTGACAAGTCAGCATGCCATTAACGAAGTTACTAGTCTGTTAGTCGTGGCTCAATGGAATAAAAAATGATAAACATGGGACCGTTACTAGCCAATTCAATAGTTAGGACCAATAGAGACCAAAAGGTGAAAGTTGGGACTATTAATAACCAATACACCTATTTAATAAATATTTAAATGTATGATTTTGGTGAATGATTATATAAGCGATCAAATGTTTGATTTTGGTGAATGATTATACACCTCAAACTTGTACGTAGTCGCCGGAGAATATGTAAGTTAATGAATCATCCAACATGACAATTTATGTTCTATATAAATATTAATCATACAAGTAACTAGACCATAGGTTCTCATACAATTTGCGGGCGACATTTACTTTACTTTTTCTTTCGCTTTGGTTAAGGTACGGTTTCTATTTTCGTTTACTCTTATTATTATTCTTATTCCGTTACTTTGTGGTACGGTTTCTGTTTTCGTTTACTCTTAGAATTATTTATATTCCGTTACTTTGTGGTACCATTTTTGTTTTCGTTTACTCTTAGTATTAATTATGTTCCGTTACTTTGTAATACAGATTTTTGTTATGCGTCAGTTATATTTTGAGTTCAGTTATTTTATATAATATATTTTGTAGCATGCAATAGATTATATATTTTGTACTCTTTGTTGCATGTTCCCATTTGAATATATTTAATTATATGCTTTTAGCTTTAGTACTCTGTTACTTGAGTATTTTATGACTTGTCGTTGGGGCGTCAATGACATGGCACTTGTAGTGACAGTTCGTAATTAAAGTTTACGGCATCTCTAACTAGTACTTGTGTATTATTAGGTCCACTTAGGGGCGTATGGATTTATCCTAGTTCTGTTCTAACTTCTGACTTCTGGGGTTGGAATAATGCATGTACGCCACTCGGATCATCTCATAGGTGCATGGACTAGCTAGCTGTGTACCCCTTTGTTTATGGCTTTTGGTGCTTCTGTGTTACACGACCTATTTTATTACTATTACATCACGGTCGTTTAGTTTAGTATTTTTATATGTGATGTGTGTCTAATAACCCTATAACAATGACCCTCACAACTAAGCTTTAATATTAAAACGAAAATCCTAAAACCACACACAACCAGCAAGTGTACCGATCGCAAGTAGTATAGACCTAGGAAGTCCGAGTATCGAACACGTGGACACGTAAGACGCTAACGATTACTAACCCTAGACAAGACCTACCTTAGAATAATATTTAATTGATTTTTGATTTTTAATTACTTAACAGGACTAACTGGACTAACTAACAAAACTTACCAAAAATAGAAAACTTAACGGAAAACTAACTGTGTTAACTTAGGATGGAGAAAAACGTCTACCTAGGTCTGAATCAAATTGTAGGCCTAACAAGCTAATGGATTGAATGACTTCAAGACACCGGTCCCTAAAGATGACACGACTAAGGATCGCTCGGGCTCACTGGATCACCTCTCGGTCTCACTCAACAAGCCTAAACTACTCAAAATCGCCTAAAACGACCAAACCAGGAAACAATTGCTAATGTGTTCTAATGCTAGATCACCTCTCGGTCTCACCAACACTCGACCCTAATGGAAATGAATACTCCACAACCAAGGATAGAGGAACAATTCAACTTAAACCAAAATAGATCAACTAGTCGCTCAAAACACCTAAACCTGACAAGAAACGAACTCGCTCTCGCGCAATCCTTATTCTAGCATGTAAAGGGAATGAGACAACCCTAACTTATTATCACCTCTCGGTCTCAAATAAGGTGTTTAACCACTGTACTTAATCCAAATAATCATGCAACAAAACCCTACGGTGGTACCTACCGCAAACAAACCCTAAACACTAAGTCTAGAATCAAACAATGCATCGATCAATTAACACAAAACTAATCAATCAACACACGGGGTTCATGCAATGAATTACCAAAATTTCTAGCCCTTAAACACAACCTATTTCATGTCTAAATCAAACTTTACAATAGCAATTAAGGTCTATTAATCAAACAATCCATAAAACCTATCAAACACTAACAATAATCATCATTCCTAGGTAGAACTAACAAGTTTAGCCGAGAATCATAATTGGACAGCCATGAACCTTTAATAAAACCATTAATAAACTCATATTAAACATCAATTCAAACATTCAATAATCAATACTAATCAATAACAAGTCAATATCTCAAGTAATTGCAAAAGTACTAATCAATTGAACAAGTAAATCAAAGTATATGAACAATGAAAAAGGTGTAAGGATATGGATGTTTATGGGCTGCTCATGGCTGTAAAAACTGATGGTGAATGATCCCGAGGCTTGGTTCTTGTGTCTTCTTCCTTCCCTAGCCGCCACAAGCTTCAAACCCTAACCGAAAAAACTTTTTTTCCATTCCTTCTCCCTGCTACTGCTGCGATCGGAACTTTGCTACCCTAGGGTTTTTTTATTTTTTTTCTTTTTATGTTATAATATTGTAAGTAATGGGCTTTTTCATGAAGTACACGGGCCGGGCTTTGAGTCTTGTCTTGAAATTGTATGCGTAAAAGGGCCGTAAACTGCTCCAAAAGTCCTGTTTTCTTCAATCTTTCACCCATAGCCTACAAAATAAAGATTAATATGTAAAAGCTATCTAAAACGAGTTAAAACATATAAAAATTAATATAATACGTAGATAAAACGTGCGGAAAATACGTGTGTTTTACAACACATCAATATGCTTTTATTATAGTTTTGATTTATTTTCAATATTTTTATATATACGCATCTAATTATGTTCTGATCGTGTATCGAATTATGGTAAGCATATGTTTCTGATTTGGTGTGGGTTTTGAGTATATATTCGAGCTAGTTTTAGTGTCAATTTAGTCCCTTCTTCAGTTCAATATAAGTGTTGTTTTTTTGTATGTCTGTCTTTACATGTACTATTGTTCTTTCCGTTACTGGTCAATTTTTGAGTCAGTCGTGTTTTCTTGTTTGTGTTTTTCTTATTTTGTTGACAGGTAATATGAGAAATCAAGTAAAAATGAATTTCAAGAATAAGGACTTTAAATATTTTTCGTTTATTTCAGAATTTAATAAATTTGACTTAGGAATTTCGTTCGGTTTGTTTTGACTCATTGGTTGCCTTTGGATTCTCTTTATTCCTTTTAAATGGATTGTGTTTTGTTTATGATATCTGTAATAGTGACACGTCATCCTGTTCCGGGTTGGGGTGTTACATGTATATTAGTAACTAACATATAGGTACTATAGCCCTGGTATATAACAAAAAAGTTATACGGAAATCTTTGACAAAACCAGGTATAATTTAGCTATTACGTATCGAGTAAACGATTAACTGAATGATACTGATTATGACTCGGTTATAACGGGGGGGGGGGGGCATTTATAAGTGATATATGCATATTAGTTACTAACATATCGATATTATGGCCCTGGTATATAGCAAACAAGTTAAACGGAAGGAATTTCAGTTAACAGTATGCTATGATATTAAACATAAACGCTAGATCTCATGGTTTCAAAATGATTCGGAGAAAAAAATAGCCCTAACAAACCAAGTATACCTTAGCCACTACGTTTTGAGTAAACAATTAACCGAATGATACTGATTATGACTCGGATAAATCGGGAGGCCATTTATAAGTGATATATGTATATTAACATATTGATATTATAGCCCTGGTATATAGCAAACCAGTTAAACGGAAAGATTTCCAGTTAACAGTACCTTATGATATTAAACGCAAACGTTAATACCAAAACAAGTATTGTATCACAAGTCAAGCCAAAAAAGACATGTGAAATAACTATTTGAGATGTTTTAAGCAATTTGTGAAAATATTTTGGATTTTTACAACAAGATAGTACGCTTTCTTTAGTTTGCAAAATTAAGCCAAAAAACACTCGTTTTTGCGTTATTTTTCACACCCGAACTATTTTTTTGGTCAAAAACGAACCCACACATAAAATGGACTCGGGAATGATCATTTATGCACGTAAAACGAGAATTGGAAGAAAAAGAGGGACTTGTGGGCCCCCTTACTTGCGATCGAAACAAGGGGGACCTCACCCCCTTGTTTTCTTTCAATATAAACAATCCCAATCAACAAGTTGGAAAAATATCTTCATTTTAGAATTTGCTCCATCTTTTTCTTCAAGTTTTTTAGCCAAAACCTAGGTAAGGACATGAAAAACCCTTCAAAATATAACCATGAAAAACCCTTCAAAATGTAACAAAAATATATTTTTATGCTAAACCTGTGTGCTAATCTGAATCATGAACTTTTTTGATGAAAAACACTGATTAAAAGGTTTAAATCTTTTTTTAGAGATTAAAAACTCGGTGTAGAACCCTAACCGAAACCATATTTTACAAGGATTGATTATTGATGTTACATTCTTGGTTTTGTTGTACTTGAATGGTAGAGATACTATCTAGCTAGCCAAGAACCTGAAAACAATAGAAAAGGGCTTAATCAATCAAAAAACGCAAAGGTATTAACCGAAACACCCGTTGAGGGGATGTTTGAGTTTAGACTATGAGGTGCTTATTTTTAGACCTTGAAAATTTTCAAGGACATTAGGTACTATATGAATGAGTCTCTGTTCAAATTTGAGAATATTTTGATAACCTAAGAATTGGCGATTTTATTGCTGTTTATTGAGGTTTTATTGAGGTTTATTTGTGAAAATTAGCAAAACAGCTTGAAAAATTTTTCAATTTTGTGGAGGACTCAGGTAAACCATATAAGATCACACACAAATTTTGGGGTCAGTTGATGAACCCTAGCTATAGTTTTTGGATTCTCGTATGATCATGTTTTAAAGATTGTTTAGTGCTAATAAAGGTGTTTTAGCCAAATAGTTTGGTTCTGGAAATTTTATAGGGATTTTTTGAAGCTATTTTGACCACTAAGAAAAATAATCGGATTTTTTGGGTATCGTTTGGTATAAATGGACAATTTATTGATTAAAAATAGCATTTAAAATGAATTTTTATAAATTAATAAATAAGTAAATATTTTCACAAAATATTTTTATAAAAATATACACTTAATAATTAGCAAGTGTGTAAATTTTTGTAATTTAAACATGTTCAGATAAAAAGTTGTACTAATTTGAAAGTTAAACAAATATAAATTTTGATAAAAACCGAACATTTTGAAAGAAATTCGGACAATTCGGGTAAATTATGCGGGTTTTTCTCCAAACCAGTCTGTATAAAACGGAAACAAGTCCTGTAGTGAATCCAAACATCTAAGCTCTAATTTTTCTTTATAGTTTGAGTCATTTTATCAAACGACACGTTTACTCAAGTTTGTGTAATTCTACCTGTTTTCGAAACGCTTAAACGACCAACTTGGCCCAACACGCGAAACGGTAAAACTAAGCCAAAACCGATTTTGAACATTAGACATTGTACAACCACAATCTGAGAATAATGACATGTTCTAGGCGAAACAATTACACCAGACTTGATATATAACTCAATTCAGTCTGGAGGCTACACTAGTATTAACAATATGGTATCGATTTTAGGAATCGGATTATCGGCAAGATGTACTAGCTTTGACGTATATTGTACTGACTCTATCGTTATAATGTGAATTTCATAACCCCTATTTTTAAGCTGCTTTATGAACGTCGGGGTGAAAAGCATGTTTATGTATATCTATCTGGAAACGCATTCTGATGTGAATTGTCGAAATGCTAACACACGAAAAGTCCCCACAAACACAGTGATTAACCATGAGCCGTTGGCATGTGGATAGTATTGTTGGTTTGAAAAATTCAATTGGGCCGGCACGGATGCGGAGACATTACTCCAATTGCACATGACTATATATATACATACACGCTATGTAGTGTTAGGCATAGCTACTTGGGGCATGTCGTGGGCGGATAGGGGCCACGGGATGACGTGGCAATGGAGGCCACATGGTATAAATGCACGTAAAGTTTTCACTTGTAGCTTAGTGTAATTACATCACATGCATATCTATTATGATGATTATGGATACGCTTATCAGATTTTTCGTTTAAACTTGTGAAACTCAGCAACTATTCGTAGTTGATCCTTTTTAACATGCTTTTCAAGTATTCCTGAATTGGAATGAGATGTTATGTGCTTTGTAGTCAAGTGGTGATCGATGCTGTTGTAGATACATGCAAGTATACTATTAAGGATAAAGCGGCTTAAAGAACTGGTTTATGTTGTGATACACCTAGTTGAAACAGGAGTGTAATGTGATGTAAATTAGTTTGTTAATGTTTCTTTATAAACAATGTGGTTAATACTAGAGGGTATGTTGCATTCCCGTTTTACACTTCTGCTACGGCTAGTCGGGTCAAGACAACTTTTTTAATGGTCTTTTGAATATGGATCATTGAACCATCTAATAATCTCTATTTATTTAGTATGACTCAGACACCCTTAGAAGAAACCCATTGTATATGAGAAACCCTCGTGCCTAACCTGAAACCATTATTTTTTTTTTCACAAGTGAAACTTGTGCCAAGACCTCTTTTTAAATGAGTATATAAATGTCTCACCTCAACAAGTTTAAATAGATTTCATTGGCTTTAATTATGTTTATATAAGTACGTTATATAATAAAAGCAAAACTTTTAATAGTTTACCCGTAATAATAAAAAAACAAATAAAGAAATAGTTTGATGAGTTTTCTTTAGAGTTAACTGCATGGTTATTCCTTGAGGTTTGCACATATTGCATACTTGATCCCAGAATTTAATTAATTACAAACTTGATACTTAATGTCATAAATTTATTACTAAGGTGGTGCAATGCTTGACTTTTGTACTCATGGTGGTCCTTACCCACTAACGACGTTAAATTTTTCAGTTAAGTCTGTGTAAAATGACCCAACTACCCGTATAAGAAAGCAATAATAATGTCTAATAAAAAATAATAATAATATTTATAATAAATAATAATAATAATAATAATACTAACAACAACAACAACAACAATAAACTTTGTGAGCCCACCATACTCTTCTTCTTTCCCAACCTCCACCGTCACAATCCACACCATAACCACCTAACCCACACCACCCTTCTTCTTCTTCTCCAGTACTACAACCCCTAGCTTTGAACCATCACCATCATATTCAGCCCTAATATGGCACTTCTGTAACCATAGACACACCAACACCATTTATTCAGCAATATGAGAAACCTCACACAATCCCTTATGATTTGTAAACAATGATGGTTTTCCAATGGGGATAATGATTTTATGGTCTATTGTAGAAACTGTGGCCGGTGGAAACATGAAGTGACTGGTGTTTCAGAACTGAAGTAGTGGCTGTTGGGGGTAACAGAGGTGGCAGATTGGTGTCTGATGATGGTGGCTTGTGGAATGGTTTGATTTTGTTCATCGATTGACTTCGTGAAGAGTTTGATATTTGCTGGTCACCATTGACTTCGAGAAGAAAGAACATAGGATTCAGTGAGTATCTGCTACTTTTACACATTTATTTAGATATATGTATTAACCCACCACCACTTTGCTTCTCAATAAATAAAAATCCCAAATTAAGTTAGGATTTGATTTTTATTTTGATTTTGTAGTTATTGTATGAAATGCATGAAACCCTAATGGTGGTGCTGATGTGTAATGGCGACAGCGGTGGTAGGTGGTGGTGATGGGTGACACCGGAAAAAAAGGGTGGGGTGGTTGTTGCAAGTTTATGGTGGATGGTGAGGAAGGAGAAGAAGAAGTGTTGGTTGGGGCCCACTCATGTATAGTTGTTATTGTTGTTATTATTATTATTATTGTTTTTATTAATGGTACTTTGGTTATACACATACCTAACTGAAAACCTTAACAACATTAGTGTGTAATGGCCATTAGGGTACCAAAGTCAAACATTTTGACCACCTTAGTAATAAATTTATAACTACAAGTATCAAGTTTGTAATTAGTTAAGTTTCGGAATCAAGTGTGCAATATATGTAAACCACAGGGACCAACCATGCAATTAAGCCAATTTTTTATATTATTTAAGGAAAATTTCTCACACATTTATGACAAAATTAGAAAATGTTTGGGTTCCCTTTTTTCTTTTTTATGTTATCACTATATTGTAGCAAATGTGTTTCACATTTAGGTACTTTTATTCATGAAATATGTGACAATTTTCACTTACAACTACTCTCTAAAAAACACAGTACACACTCATACAATTTAAAGAACATTTTTTGAATGCTATAAAACTATTAACAAAATAAAATTTTAAACATAGCCTTAACATTATTTCCATACAAAACCCACTTTCAGTATGCATCTCATAATCTTCTTTAAGGGTTTTCAAACAACGTAAATCACTTGTCATATTTCACAAAATCGGCCTTCTAAAGTGGGCTTGAAGTATGTGTGACGGAAGTTTGGTTATAGTGTTGTCTCGTAATTTTTTTTAGTTTCAAGCCTCCCCTTCAAGTCTAGCCTGAGTAAGCCCAACACATGCATCAAAAAAATCCTCCGCTATAAAATGAATTGAAAATATCTGCAAGCAATTAACACAATTACGTTGAAAACATTGTGCTATAAACAATCTTCCATATCCATGAATCCGGTTTGTAACCGCTTTAACACACACAACTGGGTTATCAGCTTGAGGTGTAACCGTGTTCTCCACTCTATAAAAGTACCTTCGGGCCATAACGGGCAGTTGCTGACTCAAATACTTCATATTACTCTCAAACTTTGTTGCGGGTAAATCCGTGTCAATCCAGTTGTCTCTCAAGTAACTCGAACCCCAAAACGGGCTTTTATGTTTTAACTTGGGTAACCTATGAGGTTTCCAAACACATATAACCCTTCTTGGTAGGATCTCTGTGACATTCGTGAAAAAACCGGATACACCTCAGTATTCACAAATCGAATAAGCATTTAACTGCTTACTGCGTAACGAACGGACGGATAACCAAACGGGTCTGGTTATGACCCAAATATCACGAGGGGCCATCTATAAGTGATATACGTTTATTATAAGCCATCATATTGGTATTATGGCTTTAGTAAGAAAGCAAACCAGTTAAACGAAAACATGCTTGTTTAACTACTCGGTATGAACTTAAACGCGAAAGGTAGTTACCAAACAAGCATTGTATCATCCGTTAAGCCGAAAAAGATTTACAAAACACTTATTGGGAATGCTTTAAGCGATCCATGAAAATATTTTCGATTTTTACACACAAATACTATGTTTTTATAAATTTACACAAAAATAGTCGAAAAACACTCGTTTTCGTGCTATTTGCTGTACCCGATGTATTTTTCGCACTAAAAACCAAACCCAAAATACTTTTGGAATCGGGATTTCACGTTCGGGCATGCAAAATGAGACTAATGGGCCAAAATTGGGCCCAAAGGGCGCCCAACAAACCTAGCCCGCCAAAGTGGACTTAAAAACCCCTTAAATCATATTTTTTTTATTTTAACCATTTATAAGATATTTTAGTGAGAAGTTCTCACAGATTCTGGACCTCCACATCTGGTTCTACCAAAACTCAGCCTAAACCCTGGTAAATTTCTTGATTTTAATCAATTTTTCAACTTGTTAATCATGTTTAATCATATAAAAACATAGTTTGATTGCCAAAAATCACTTCTAACCATGCAAAAACCTTAAAAATGGTCCAAAAATATTTTATGATCCCACACATGGTTAGGAACCTGGTTTGATAGTTTTTTGGCCATAAACACGGATTATAGGGTTTAAACAATGTTTTTGCGGTTTAAAAGTTCGGTTTAATACCCTAGCCGAAACCCTAAGTTAAGAGGCTGCCATGTTGATGATACATGCTTGGTTTATGATATAGGTCCTGTACTTAGCTTATATAGAAGAACAAGAACCCGGAAATTGGATTAAGGGAGCGAAAACGAACCGAAACTGCTAAGGTAATACCGAAACACTCGATTACGGGCTGTTTAGGTTAAGGTTGTGATGTGCATATTTTTAGGTCTTGAAATTTTTCAGGGATATCAGAGACCTTGTCATTGAGTCCCTGTTCAAATTTGGTAATTTTTTGACCATCGGAGAATATTTGGCGAATTTCTTACCGAATTGGGATGTTTAATTGGGAAAAATAGTTAAAATGGTTGAAAAATTATGAAATTTTGTTGGGAAGTTAGAATTAATATATTTTGATCACATATTAAATTTGGTATCATTTGGAAAAGTCTAAGGGTGTTTTGTGTATATGCGTTCGTATGAATTTTTATAGCCGAATTTGGGCCAAAAAGAATATTGAAAAAGCTTGTTGCATTTTGGAATTGACACAGATGCTTTTGGGATATAATTTGAACATTCAAAAATTTTTAAGGAATTTTTGGAAATCGTTTGGGATAAACGGACGATTTTCAGGCTAAATATAGCTGATAAAATGAATTTTAATAAATTAATAAATCAGTAAATAATTCCAGAAATATTTTTATAAAAATCTACATATTTTATTTGATAAGTGGCTAAATTTTCATAATTTAATGATTAATAGTTAATTAAATATGCTAATTTGAAGATTAAACAAATTCATTTTTAATAAAAACCTGCAAGTTCGCGAGTAACGAACCTACGGGAATATCAAAACACCAAGAGTGATCAAAAATCATATTTTTGGATTAATTAAGTAAAAACGAACCTTTTTATGAGAAACCTGGACAATCTGGATAGATTTTGCGCGTTTCTTCTCAAATCAAACTGAATAAACGACAACGGGCCCCGTAGCTAATCCGGGATCCCAATATGTGATCTTTCTTTATAACTTAATCATTTTATTAACCAACACATTTAGCCAAGCTTATTTTCCCATAACTGTTTTCTGAACGCATAAACGAACAACTTGGCCCAGCTAGGAAATCGGGAAACTGAGCCAAGTTCGGTTTTAGGTATTAGACATTGAACAACATCACAACCAAAGCCTATTGACACTTTCTGGGCGTTCCAGCTATACCCAGATTAGTTATACAGCCCAGTTTAGTATTGAGATTATAATAATATTAAAATATTAATATTATTATAATATTGATTATAGGGACTAGTAATTACGAGGTAAGCAAACCCTGAAATGTTACACTACTGATTACTGATTAAATGATGAGTTTCATGACCCCGCTTTAAAGTTGCTTTTATGAATTTTTGTGGTGAAAAACATGTTGATACACTTATATATATGCTCTGAATTGTTTGATCATGGGAATTATCTAATTGCTAACACACGAAAATCCCCACCAACACAGTGATTAACTTCGAGCTGGTGGCTTGTGAATAGTACTATTGGTTTGACAAACCCAAACGGAATCCTCCTGGTTGCTGTGTCACATAGCGCCGTTTGCACATGACCATACTTATACAAACAGGCTATGTAGTCTTAGACATAGCTACCGGGGCATGTTGTGGGTGGAAGGGGAGCTAAAGTGGTTGATTGAGCGTGGGAAATGGATGCACACAGCACAGACGGTCAAGGCTTCACTGTAGCTTAGCATAATTACATCATAAACATACAAACAAACGTACTTGTGAATGTACATATATACATACTTGCGTACTTACAACTGTGATTGTTGTACGCACAACTTATTTTTGAAACTTGTGAAACTCACCAACTATTTGTAGTTGACCCGTTTTAACATGTTTTTCAGGTACTGGATTAGATTTGAAAGTCAATGTGCTACCTGTTTGACTTCCGATCAATGCTGGGTGAATTGATGCAAGTGTGCTAGTAAGAAGTAAAGTCGCTTAATGAGCTGGATTTAGTTTGTATCACCTAGTTGTAAACAAAGTTAGATTGATGTAAAATATTGTAAACTAGTTTGTATTATTCTTTATAAACAATGTGGTTGATACGAGAGGTGTCTGTTACATTTCCGTTTTACGCTTCCACAAATCACTCAACGGGGTGTGACAATCTCTGTTATTGTTTTCTCAAAAACATTATCATTTTGACGGATCAATAATTCATAAAGTTGTTCCCATACGTACTTCTCGAGCCCGGGTGGATCCATCCGGCCTGCCTCGGTCCGGATCTTGAGAATTATGATTTCTGATTTGGTTTCGGAAATAAAGCGTTTAACGTCTTCTATAACGACATCAACACCGTATGTGCTTAAGATCCCATGACACACTTTTCCCGTCTCTTCAACACGAATATCGAGAACACGGGCCCTTGGTGGGGAACCCTTAGAGTGGGTCAGACTCAATGAGAAAGAAGACAAGAAGTGTGACAATTTTCTCTGATATATCTTCCAAAATGCAGTACAAGAATATAAATATGCAACACACTATGACTTAGTGTACCCCACCACGATAACTAGCCACTTATTTAGGAACACTATGCACTAACCCACTACTTTTGCAACAAACAATTAAAACAAACATGTAGAAAATAAGAAGATGCACTAACTAAAAATAACATGCAATTTGACTCAACCAACTTCACGTCAAAAAGGCATCCTATTCCAACAACTTAGCAGGTTTATGGATCTTCCTTTTGGGCATGCTAAATGGCTCAGTCGAGCTTGATAACTGGGCTGCATCAACAGCCCCGCTCTTCACAAACAGATCGTCCTCGAGCTGGGTTCTAGGGGCTGCCATAACTATTGGGAATTCTGCCTGAAAGTTTGAGTATCGTTCCCATGTAGCTTCTTCCATAGGTTTATTCTTCCAAGATACCAGTACTTCCTTTTAATCTCCTTCTCCGCGCTCATCAATTATGGCTTCCGGTAACCGAGAGTAATTTCCAAGATCATTGATTTCTGGTAATGGAACGGAAGTAGGATTCCCATGAGCTTGGCGCAGTAAGGATACGTGAAAAAAACGGGATGAATACGAGAACCTTGTGGTAGCTCCAATTTGTATGCGACCTGACCAATACGTTCCAATATTTTAAATGGACCATAAAAACGTTTTGCTAATTTCTTTGATTTCCTGAAAGAGACTGTATGCTGACGATAATCCTTGAGACGTAGGTACACCATATCACCAACCGAGAATGTTTTGTCTATTCTGTGAGCATTAGCCAAACTTGTCATCCTTTGTTGCGCTCTTTTCAAATTATTTTTAAGCAACACACGTAGCCTGCCAAGTTCTTGTAGCGAGAAATCGATGGATGGAGTGTCGGAGGATCCCGGAATGTAAGGATTGAAGTCAGGTACTGAACGACCATAAAGAGCCTGAAAGGGGGTCATATTGATAGCCGAATGATGTGACGTATTATACCAGTATTCGGCTAGATATAGATAATGACTCCACAGGTGTGGTTCATCACTTGCAAATGACCGGAGGTAGTTTTGAAGGCAACGATTGACTACTTCCGTCTATCCATCTGATTGAGGATGGTAAGCCGTTGAAAACTTTAACCTTGTTCCCACCTGCTTGAAAGGCTCCTGCCAAAACTTACTTAAAAATATTGAATCTCGGTCCGATACAATACTTTTAGGCATACCACGTAGTCAGTAAATGTGCTGTAAAAATAGTGTAGCGAGGGACACCGCACCGAACATGGGTGGTAAGGTGATGAAGTGAGCGAACTTAGAGAAACGGTCCACTAAAACCAATATGGCTGCTTTACCGTGAGACATTGGTAACCCGGTAATAAAATCCATCGTTATGTCTTGCCATACACTAACCGGAGTGGGTAAGGCCTGTAGAAGGCCATATGGCTTGTGGTTAGGATATTTCACTTGTTGGCAGGTTTCGCATTTTCGGATAAAGTCGCTGACATCGGCTTTCAGTTTTGGCCATGTAAATGAAGACGAAAGCCGTTTTACCGTATCTTTGATACCGGAGTGTCCTCCGACCACTTATGAATGGTATTTTGAAAGAAGTAAGTCACGAACCTTGTTATATTCTGGAACGAATACTCGGTTTCCCTCGATGACCAGACCATTAATTTGTTTGAACCGTCCGGTCCTCAACAATTTAGTAGTCAACGACTTGCCTTCTACTAAGTTATAGAACCCTTTTAGAGCTTCCACCATGTCGGGTTGAACCGTTGAAATGGCAAACACAGTTGGTTCCGGTATCCGACTAAGCGCATCGGCAACCCGATTTTCTTTTCCTGGCTTGTAAAATATTTCGAAATCATAACCAAGGAGTTTGGTTGCCCATTTGTATTGTTCGGGAGTTTGCACCACTTGAGAGAGAAGATGCTTCAGGCTGAGCTGGTCGGTAAAAATCTTGAATTTTCTACCGATCAGATATTGACGTCATTTTTTAACGGATTCCGTAATAGCATATAATTTCCGAACATACGCCGAGGCTACTTGCATTCATGGGCACAATATTTTGCTAAAGAAAGCAATGGGATGATCGTTTGAGACAATACCGCCCCAATGGCTACATTTGACGCCTCGGTGGTGACTTCAAAAGGTTTTTTAAAATTCGGTAAGGTTAATGATATTAAGGATACCATTGCTACTTTGAGTTGTGAGAAGGCTGTAGTGGCCTCATCAGTCCACTTAAAGGTTGGTGATTTTAGGAGGTCAGTAAGAGAAGTAGCTAAACGAGCGTAGTCTCGTACAAATCGGCGGTAATTAATAGCCGGTGAGACCGAGAAACCCACGCAAAGTGGTCATGGATGATGGCTGTGGCCATTCTTGTATTGCTTTTAATTTATCCGGTTCAGCCTCTACTTCTTTCGCCGAAATGACATGACCCAGATATGATATCGAGTCAACCCCAAAAATGCATTTTGAAGGTTTGGCAAAAAATTTGTTCCCTGCCAATGTTTCTAATACCAATTGCAAGTGGTGGTAATGCTCACTACGGGATGCACTATATACTAGGATGTCATAAAAAAACTAGTACATACCGACGAAGTGCGTCTCTAAACATGTCATTCATGGTGGCTTGAAACGTAAACGGTGCGTTTGAGAGACCAAAGGGCATGACTAAAAATTCGTAGTGGCCGTCAACGGTTCGAAAAGCTGTTTTGTGGGTATCGGATTGTGCGACCCGTATCTAATGGTAGCCAGAAGTGAGGTCTATTTTGGAAAATATGGTTGCACCATGAAGCTCGTCTAGCAATTCATCAACTATAGGGATGGGAAAACGATATTTTACAGTGATCGAATTTAAGGCTCGGTAGTCAACGCAGAAACGCCATGACCCGTCTTTTGTTTTTTTACGAGTAAAACGGGTGAGGAGTATGGATTGGTACTTGGTTTGATCACCCCAGCAATGAGCATTTCCTTGATGAGTGTGGTTATAATATCCTTTTGATAATGTGGATACCGATACGGCCGTACATTAACCGGTTTAGACGTTGGGAGGGTATGGATGTGGTGGTTTTGGGGTCGGTTTGGTGGGAGTGTAGTAGGGTTGGAAAAAATGTGAGCATAAATAGGTAGGAGTTGTTGTATGTCAACATCAGAATGTATAGGAGTTTCGTAGGATGATTGGTGGTCAGTGGGGTTTGTAGGTTGGACATGTAGAGTTTGACGGGATGCAATACTATGTTTTGCAAGTAAGGTGTGGAGCATGGATGTAGATACTTGGCTAGATAGGTTTTCACCTTTAAGGTAATGGCCTTGGTGCCATGGTTAGAGGTGATTTGGGGGATGAAAAAGTCTGCCAAAATTGGGCCTAAGGTTCTCAACCAAGCAAGGCCCAAAATAAGGTCCGCTGGCCTTTTACAAAGCCGGTAAAAGACACAATTCTTGGTTGTATGATATTACGTGAACTACCGGTATCTATGAGCACCTGAACCGGCTGGCCTTTTACAAAGCCGGTAACCTGTAATGCTTGAGGTGATGAAATCCTAAAGTAGGCTGCCGATGAGAGGGCAAATAATTGAGGTTCCGAGTCCGCGGGCGGTGATTCTGTAGCCGGTGTTTCATTATGCTCGACCTCTTCGTAGTCGACCACTAATAGGAATTGTGGGGGATTGCATTTATTGCTGGGGAAATACTTCTCCGGGCAGCGGAAGCATAGACCCTCACTATGGCGTTTTTGTAGTGCGTCGGGTGAGAGTTTGGTAAAGAGCAGGGGGTTCTTTTGTGTTGTTGGTGTGGGTAATAAAGGAGCAGTGGGTGTTTTATGGAAGGTAGATGAGATTGGGTTGGTTGAAGGAGTTGAAGGAGTGGTGTAAGATCTAGGTTGAAATGTTTTTGGGTTGGCTAGGTTTAGTTTGTCTTCTACCAATTTGGAGAGACCGTAGGCTTGGTGTAGGGAAGTTGGTTTGAGGATGGCGAGTTCGGATTGGATTTCAGGTTTAAGGCCGAATAAGTAGCAATTAAAGAGTGATTCTTTGGGTAGGCCGGCTATGCAGTTGCAGAGTTTCTCGAATTCCTTCTGATAAATGGTTACGGTTGAGGTTTCTTTAGTTTGAATAAGGCCGCTTGATTGTTCGCGAATGTAGATGGACCAAACCATAACTCTAGATCACGGGAGAATTCGGGCCAAGTCCCGGGCAAGTCATTATTGTCTAAGTATTTGTACCAACTTAGTGCCTCCCTTGTGAAGTAGAATTGTGTCAAGGAGACTCGCTCGGTTTCAGGGATGCGATAGTATTTGAGGTAATTGTTGGCTTGGAAAATCCAATCTAAAGGGTTCAAACCATCGAACATGGGCAGGTTAATTTTTGGTTGTCGAGGGTTGTTTGTGTCAGCAAGGGAAGGACCGAAAGAACCGAAGGAAAGGGTTTTTGGTATCTCTTTTTCTTTGTCTTTCATGATGGTGGCGATAAGTTTATTGGAGAGTTCTATTTGTTGTTGGAAAGCAGTTTGTAGGGATTGAAATTGGGCATCAGAACGAGCTTGGGTTTGGGCAGCGGTTTCGGAATTATGCGAGAGAAGCTGAGCAAGTTTCTCACGTAGAGAATGAAAGGATTCATCGGAAGGATCTTTGCGTGGAGGCATTGGATTGAAGCAATGAAAGCATCAATTGGTGAGGAACCCTTAGATTGGGTCAGACTCAATAAAGAAAAAAGATAAGAAGTGTGATAATTTTCTCTGATATATCTTCCAAAATGCAGTACAAGAATATAAATATTCAACACACTATGACTTAGTGTACCCCACCACGATAACTAGCCACTTATTTAGGAACACTCATGCACTAACCCACTACTTTTGCAACAACCAATTAAAACAATCATGCAGAAAATAAGAAGATGCACTAACTAAAAAAAACATGCAATTTGACTCAACCAACTCCACGTCAAAAAGGCATCCTATTCCAGCAACTTAGTAGGTTTCTGGATCTTCCTTTTGGGCCTGCTAATTGGCCCAGTCGAGCTTGATAACTAGGTTGCATCAGCCCCACATACAAGTTGTTGGTAAACGGATAACGACTGACATTGGGCAAACGGACGGGTAATCATCTCGATTCCAATCTTGTTGGTGGCGGAGCTGTGGGTCCCGGGCCACACTATCATGTTGATACGAGCTTTCTTTGGGTCAAGGCTTGACATCCAATTTTTACGATCTCTTGGGTGCCAATTGGATCCAAGGTAGCCGGACCCGCATCTTTCTTGCATTTCTCTTAATAAGGTCTTCTCAGCGATGACCGTCTTTAGTCGGTCGATCTGTTTACACCACAGAGCTCCCATTATTGGTTTCACTAGAGGATGGGAACATTTAGGTAGATGATTTGGCTGGTGTACATCTTTATAACGTTAATAATGGTGTGGATTAATGTCTTTTAATGTAAAATGACTAGGTTTTAAGAGTGTTGGTGTAATTGTTTTGAGGGTCGGATTATTGGTTGGAGATTAAATCTATTTTTAGTAATTTGAGAATGTCTCAAATTCCCAAATTAATAGGAATAAAAATCAATAGCTAGTAATGAACCAACATATACATATATGGAGAGAGAGACGTATGTAAACGACAAATTAGAAAAAAATAGATAAAATTAAGAAAAAAATTTAAAAATAGTGGAGCCTTGGGTTCTCCAATGGAGACCCAAGTTCGATCCCACTTGTGGTACTTTGGGTGAATATCAGCAAAGGCATATTTGAGCTATGCATTGTGAGGTTGTTATTTCGAATCCCAAACCTACCTGGGTTTTAGTCCCACCGTGTGCTACGCCAGAGAGTTCTACTCTTTTGGTGGCACAACGACTGTCAAGTGGCAGCTGACAGTACGGTTTCCCAATCTTTTTGATGTAAAGCCAAAGAGTAATGCTAGATGTCACACCCCAACCTAACGGCGGAACATGTCGTGACGCGACATAATTTGTATCATAGCTCAAAGATATTAAAATAGTTATAAAGTATCAATATCTAATTTATTTATTACAATAATCATACACAAGAGTTTAACAAACCAAAATCATCCCAAAACTATTAAATTAACTAATACATATAAATTTTTCTTTATTTTATTAAACCTAATGTATAACTAATATCTTGCATCTTCAATCATCCCATGTAGCTAACTGCGATATGTGCATATATATATATAGGCTAAGTATAAAATGAAAACTCACTTGAGTTGTGAAAACTCTAGAAACCCATTCTCAACCACATGTTTTTAATTTATGTTTAAATCTTGTGATCCAGAATTAAAGTGAACAAAAAATGTAAATATAAATATAACTTTTTCTCTCTCCTGAAAACATTTTTTTTTATGTTTCGATATTTTGTATTAAATGTTACAACATATATTACATGTAACAAAAAAAACGATGTTACATAGGGTTTTCCCGGGTTTTCACAACTCAAATGAGTTTTCATTTTAACCTTACCCTATATATATATATATATTGTCAACAATAATGTTGAGCAAGTAATCACAAGTTTTAAGATATATATAATGATAAAAATGACAATTCCTTGTGATAATATGTATTACATCAACAAGCCAAATAAAATAAAAGTGTATTTTCAACATGCCACTAGATTCAGACATGTTTACTCGGACGGCGTATGATCATACTATAAGGATGATGATGAGGATAAGATGCTTGAGTAAATACTTGTATAATAAATACATTGTCTAGCTATATTTGTGGTTTATGCTTGTATGTTGGGCTTAGGTAGGGTATATTATGTAAACCGAGAACTTTATGGTTCTCGGTGGGCTTTGGGCTTTTGTTGGGCCAGTATGCTGGTACCCTATATATATAGAATGCATTGTATAGGGTTGGGGTTGTTCATTCACGTGTGATTTTGGCCGTCTAAGGGTTATTATAGACGAGTATTGTACTGTTAGTGCTTAAGCACTCGACGTTAATATTAACATGTGTTTTGAAGCCATTTGTGTGTTTTACGTGTTTATGTTTGTTAGTGTTCTTGAATCATCTAGCGTTGGATTTCCGCACCAACACCTAGATTGTTGATATCATATCTGTAGTGATCCAGATTCGGGACTTACAATTGGTATCGGAGCCTTAGACCTATTCAGGCTCGTTATTGTGATATCAAGGATTCAAGATTTTTATCTTTGGTGGTTGTGTTTGATTTTCCGGTGATACTCTCGTCGGAGAAGGAAAGACTTCCTTTTTGGATTGAAGATTGACCTAATCTTGGTTAAAATTCAAATCCCAGAGATTTCGGGATTTAATTTGTTACTAAAATTATCTGGTCAAAGAATCTTTAGGTTTCCTGGAAGTTATCGGAAAATTTTCATTGTTTTCGGCCATCATTTGGTCGTTCTCGGTGAAATTTGTTGGTTCTTGGCCAAATCTGCCAATTCTCAGCTACATCCAAGTATTCTTGGTTAACTAAGAGTGTTCTCTGTCGACTTCTAATTCTCGGTCAATATTGTTCTCGGTCAATAGTGGTGTTCTCTGTTGACTGAAGGTGTTCTCGGTCAACCTTTAGTTCTCGGCTCAGTAAACTGGCAGGCTCTATTTGGACCTGATTAGTTGATTTGGACCAGATACTTGGACTAGGACTATAAAATCTTCTGGACCAGAATCAATTTTAAAGTAATTAAAAAAAAATGGAACAATTAACCAACAGCAATGTGTCATCAAATGCTCTACTTCATCAAGAACTGGATTCCATAATGGGGACAACCACTCATGTACCTCGTCTATTGTCTCATGAGGGGTTCAGTGAGTGGAAATTTTGATTCGAGAAGTATGTTAAAATGAAAGATGCTAAGATCTGGAGAAGCATAGTTAGAGGACCCCAAATCATCACATATCAACGTGAGAATTCAACCGAGGTTGTTGTAAAGCCGGTTGCACAGTATGATGATGATGATTTTGCCAAAGTAGAAGATGATGAAAGGGCCATATCAACTCTAACCATGGCACTTTCACCTGAAATTGCTCTTGGTTTTAGAGAACTTCAATCTTCTAAGGAACTATGGGAGGCATTAATCGAGGTGTATAAGGGAAATGAAGATATGAAAAGAAGTCGCCAAGACTTGTTGCGACAAAAGTTCAACATGTTTAACCATGTTCTGGGGGAGTCATTGTAAACTCAACTCCAAAGGTTCATATCTTTAATGACTGAAATGAGATCTGCGAGTATTTATCTAGCAACTTCAGAGATAAACAACAAACTGGTAAACTCATTGCCAAAGAGTTGGGATATGAATGTTGTTGTTATCAAGAAGACTAAAGATCTCAACAGAATGTCTATCTCTAAGATGATGGCTACTATCAAGGCATGTGATATGGACAACAAGCAACGTGAAATAAACCTTGCAAATTCTTACAGTGCATCTGGTTACAACGTTGCCTCCAACAATGCTCTTATTTCTCAAGATAGTTTCTCTATGTTTAAGGCCACTCAAAAACCTCTAACCCAAGGAAACTTTCAGATGTTTAAGTCCACTCAAGGCCAGTCTTACTCTACTCCGCCTCAACAAGCTCCAGTTTTCTTCACCAAGTCTGCACAACCTTCATGTGTTGGCGCTGCTCAAGGTCAGAACTCAAGCCAGCTTCCCTCCATTCCGAAAGAGACTCAGGAGAACATAGCTCTAATGGCAGGGTTCATGAACTGCTATAATGCATTTCTAGCTGGAGACTTGGTTCAACCAGTTGTGGCTGCTGAACTCGATTAGATTCACCCTGATGATGTTGAGGAAATGGATATTGCTTGGCAAATCGCCATGGCAGTGTTTCGTGCCATGAAATTCACTAAGAGGACTGGTAGAAACAATTGGAACATGCCTAATAATCAGAAGGTGGATTTTAACAAGAAAACTCTGAGATGCTATAACTGTCACGAGCCGGGTCATTTTGCTCGTGAATGTACTAACCCAGCGAAGGAAGGAAACATAGAAAGGGTGCTGGTTCCAGTGGGTAATGCTAGGGGAGATGTTGGTGAGAGTCCGGGAAATGGTGAAAGGGGATTGATTGCTCAACAGTTCTCTTGGGAGGATCAGATGGCTGCTCTCAATATTGGAAATCAGACCGCAAATTTAGCAAATATTGAAGACATTGAAGAGGAAAACGCTGCTGAGGAGCAAGTCAAGGAACTTCAATTCGCATTCATGGTGTTCACTCCCTCCAGCTCATCTGATTTAAGCTTTCAACCATGTTCTCTAGATTGTGTTGATAAAATCAACTTATATAAACTTCATAATGATAACTTGATTAGAGACATGGAAAGAGTAAAATCAGAAAACTTTAAACTTAAGAAAAATGAAAAATCCTTCTTAGATAAAATAGAAGCATATAAAAAGGATCTCTCTAAGCTTAAGTCTGAATTCAGTATAAAGTGTTGTCACCACCTAGATGCCAAGCAGGAAATTTCTGAATTAACTGCTAAACTGGAAGCCTCCAAATTGGAAATTTTGAACTTAAATGCTAAGTTTGAAAGAGCTGAACTTGATTTTAAAAAATTTGAGGGTTCCAGTAAAGTAGTAAATTCAATGATTGATAATCAATTATGGTGGAAGGAAAAGGAAGGTGAGGGATTAGGGTACAGCCAGGTACCCCCACCTTACAATGAC
This sequence comes from Bidens hawaiensis, assembly GCF_021521415.1. Taxonomy (NCBI): domain Eukaryota; kingdom Viridiplantae; phylum Streptophyta; class Magnoliopsida; order Asterales; family Asteraceae; genus Bidens; species Bidens hawaiensis. Next base: position 4,704,577 of record NW_027491039.1, on the reverse strand, counting down.
AACTATGTTCAACTTCCTGTCACCAAAGAACAAGAAGAAAAGGTACATAACATGAAGTACGGTATACATGATAAGAATGACAAATCTGATCATGTGAGTGCATCCACCTCAGGAGTGAACGATACTAACGTGTTTACTTCATGTGCAGAGAAAGTAATTGTTGAGGATTGGACTGATGAGGATGATTAAGCTTGTGTTTCGTTTAATAAAGACTTTAATTTTGATGTTACTTTAAAACTACCTGCTTTGAATTCTGTTATTCCGACTATTTTTGTGGGCTCTGTTTTAAAGAGCGACGATTCTTGTGTGGTTGATTCAGTTGAAAATTTAAATTCTGATAATGTGGTTTCAAATAAAATTGAAAAACCCAAAAAATTCAACAAGTATTTACCACCAAAATTTGTTAAAGAGGGATGCTCTAATGAAACAAGGTGATATGTTTCACAATGTGAAACATGGCTCTCGCGACTTTAAACAAACTGGTCCACACAACCAGTCTAGACAAGGAGTTGCCCAAAATGACTTCTACATAAAACGTCAAACTTGTTTTAACTATGGCACTCCCGGTCATATTGCCAGAAATTGTCCACATCGTCCATATGTTCCATATTATGGATTTTATCAGAGGAATATGCCCTATATGCCTCACAATTCATACAGGCAAAGATTTTGGCATCATACGGCTAATTCCTCTGACGGTGATTGGAACCGACACAAATCTGGCAGGTTTAGTCCTCATCAGACCAAACCTAACATGTCTCGGAAAAGGGGTGGAAACCATGTTTCTATTTTAAAAATTAACTCGATTTCTAAACTTCGGCCTGTCGGGAGAACAAATTCGTTTGTTCCTTCTACACACAAACCAGAGACTAAACCATCCATTCGTACAAACAACAGTAAATCTTACAATGGTAAATATAAATGGATGCCTAAGTCTCCGGTAAAGAAGGTTTCTTATTCCATATTAGATAATCGAGAAGATATGTCATGGCAGCTCGTAACTAGTGTAGATGAGTCAGGTGTACCCAGTGTCACAATGGACTGGGTGCCAAAATCTAACTAATTCTGCACTTTGTGCAGGAGCAGCTATGGAGGAATATCATCAAACCTTGGTATGTTGATAGTGGCTGTTCCAGGCACATGACAGGAGACATTTCCCAGCTACACGACATTCAAACTTTTAATGGTGGGTATGTGTCTTTTGCCGATGGAGAAAAGGGAAAGATCACACAGAAGGGTACTGTAAGTAACGGTGTTCTAAAATTTGAAAAACGTAAGTTTTGTCCCAGAACAGAAGCGCAATTTATTGAGCGTGTCAAAAATCTGTGATAAAGGGTTTACAACTCATTTTACTAAAAAGGAGTGTTTGATTTTGAAACCGGGTATTATTATACCAGAAGACTGGATTCTTGTTCGATCACAGAGAAAGGATAATGCTTACGTGATCGACATGAACAAAAACGTTCCTGATGAAATAACATGTTTGTTCTCAAAAGTGTCTGAGCATAATGCAATGCTTTGGCATCGTCGTCTTGGTCATGCAAATATGAAAAATCTAAACCGACTTGCTAAAAATGATTTGGTACGTGGATTACCTGTTAAGGATTTTGTTACCATTGAAAAGTGTGTAGCTTGTGCTCTGGGCAAGCATCATCGTAAATCTCACGAGCCAAAACTGATCGACACCATCTCCTTAGTTGTTCAGCTATTGCATATGGATCTTTTTGGTCTGGTTCATGTTTTAAGTCTCTCTCGCAGTTCTTATTGTTTGGTTATCACTGATGATTACTCACGTTTTACTTAGGTGTTTTTCTTGTCCAATAAGAGTGAAACTGTAGAGCTGATCAAGAGATTCGTGGTGCTATCCCATGGCGGAAAGGCCTTTACTGTCATCTGATCCGGAAGGGAGTCCCGTAGATCAAACGTACTATCGATCAATGATCGGGTCTCTTATGTACCTCACCGCCAGCCGACCCGATATCATGTTTGCAGTCTGTCAGTGTGCTCGTTTTCAGGCTAATCCTAAACTCTCTCACTTAATTGCTGTCAAACGTATTTTTAGATATCTGAAGGGACAGCCGAAGTTAGGTCTTTGGTATCCCAAACAATCGGAACTTGATCTTTATGCTTTTGGTGATAGCAATTATGGTAGAGATGATATTGACAGGAAATCTACATCTGCCGGATGCCAGTTCTTAGGAGATCGTCTCATTTCATGGCAGTGTAAGAAACAACAGACGGTGCCCACCTCGACTGCCGAAGCGGAGTATATTGCTGCATCAGCCTGCTGCTCTCAGGTTATCTGGATGCAAAATCAACTGCTGGATTACGGTATGGAATTTCTTGATACTCCCATTTTTTGTGATAATGATGCTGCCATTGCAATTGTTAAGAATCCTGTTCAGCATTCTAAAACCAAGCACATTGACATTAAAATTTATTTTATCCGTGACTGTTACGACCGGAAGCTAATTCATCTTGAACAGGTCCGCACTGATAATAATGTGGCGGACCTATTTACGAAGCCGGTCGGTACAGCCAGATTCAATGTGCTTGTAGGGTATCTCAAGATGCTGCGTTTTGAAGACTAAGTATTTTTGAGGTTTAAATTGTGTACATAAATTTTTTTTTTGTGTCATAATTTCTGTACAAATTTAGGGTGAGAAATAGAAAAATACAAAAAGAGTGTGCGTGTGTGTATGTGTGTGCGCTTATTTAAAAAAAATTCAAAAATTTTTGTTCTCTTGCTTAAAATCATGCCGGTTACTCAAGTTCAACGGACATATTTCATATGTTTGGTCCTGTCATCAATTCTTGACACAAGGGATAGCCATTAACCTTAGGACTGAAAGTGACCGGGGCAACTGAACATACATAAAAAATTAATTTTTGGTTTAACTCTCAGTTTAAGTTCTTTCACTGAAAATCATGTCGGCCACTTAATGTTTGATGGACACATTTTATTATGTGTTTGGTCCGTAGACACATAGGATAGCCATTCACCTGAAAACTGAAGGCAGCTGGGGTGATTGGATTTAAATCATCTTTGGAATATCATCTGGGAAGTGATATTATTATTCAGCTAAAAGCTTTTCAGATTGCTTAAAGTTTTTCAAATGAAAATTGATCCAACCTTTGAGAAATGATAGATAAATTGATTTTGAGTGCCTAACGTCTGAAATTATTAGGCTAAAAAGACTTTTGATTTGTTATTGATGTGTGTGGAAGCTTTTCATGATAATTAAAATTTTGAAGTGATATAAACTAAATCTGCTAAACTTATTGTGGAGAGTCATTTTGAAAATATTTGCATGTCCCTAGACACATCTCTCCGAATGATAGGCAGAAAGGCAATTACCCAGTCATACACGAGCCCGTTAGTATCTTGATCGCCAAAAAGGTTATATTTCATATTAAAAAAAATTATTATTTAATTTATCATTAAATTATTTTCTAAAAGCTTAAAGGGGTCTCAGGGAACTACAGGGGTGGGGCACTCAAATAAGTCCTAAACACCCTAAATGTAAGGCTTGTAAGTCCGGATGACATGTAAGTCCAACGTTCAACCTTAAAGTTTAAAATCTTTTTGTATAGAGAAAAATACTTTGATCAAGTACTAAGGGGTTGGAGTCAAATTAGGGTGATCTAGAGAAAGCCAAATACACCTTGAGAATAGATAAGGGGCATCAGAGGTCCATAAGTGATGTCCATGTAAGTTTCATGCCTAATCGAATCTAATCATATCACTATCACAATGAAATTCATGAAAATTACCTACTATCAACCTTTTCATTATGTCACAATAATGCTGAAAATGAATCATTGTGAAAGTAACTTAATCAATATGATCTCATGTTCAGATCTTTTCATAAAAGGTGGTTAGTTTTAAATAGCTGAAATTTGATCCCAATATACTTTGATTTTCTAAAGACTGGATAGGTAAATTTTGTTTTAGTTTAGTTTTATTTTATTTTTATTTTTCTATTCTCATCTACTTTCATTTATTTTATTTTATTTTTGCCTCGTGTTTACTCATGTCTAAACAAAGCTCTTAAGAGATCGTTTTTCACATAAGTCGGGATACTTTTCAAAGTGCGCTGAGATATTTTTAAAGAATAACCGTTCTCGGTCAGAGTTCTCGGTTAAACATGATTTCTGAGTTCTCGGCTCTATCATTTTTGGTCCTAGTTTCTTGTGATGATGATGTTCTCGGCTGCTTCTTGTTCTCGACCAGATTTGAGAGTTCTCTGCCTTCAGTGAACAGTTCTCAGCCACATGTTTTTGGCAAATCATTGTTTTCGGTCTGGTCTGATGTGACCAGGTAGTCTATAAAGGCACTCATTAATCTTGAAAAATACAACTTCTCTTATCTTCTACAATCTTCTCTCACTCTAACCATCAAATCTTTCACCTATCTCGCTGCCTTACTTCTTTTCTTGTCTCCTTGAGATTCTCAAGAAAAAAATTCTTTAAATAGGTAAGGAATTATATTATGGTTGAGAGATTGTTAGAGATTATTTGATTTTGATTCATCATTCAAACGGTTTGTTTGATCTATGTTGAAGTTACTGATGGTTGGTTTTAGTCATTGATTGTAGTTACAGGTTTGGTCATTAATGGTGATTGGTGGCATGTTGAAGATGACGAACAGTGCTTTGAGGTTTTCGGCATGGACTGACCAGATTTTTCTGGTCAATCAGAGAAATCTTCATTTTGAAGAGTTGTTAAAGCATTCTCGGTCGAATCTTGACCGAGGATTTCTTGGTCCTACCATAGATACATCGTGTTTGACTTTTCTGAGTCAATTAAGCCTAATATTCGTTGCTATCCATGATGATGAACATCATATTTATCTATTTGATATGGATAGTAGCACGACCTGTTCCGGACTCCCAGCCAGGTTTTAAAATTAAGGCGCTAAATATGACACTAAACCTCCAAGTGTCTATTTCGAAGCCACAGTATATACACCGAATGGCCTAAATAAAAGTATAGATGGACGATGATTGTCTACCGCCAAAGTAGTTTTGATCAATCAATAAACCAAGGGGGAGAATGTTGGGCTATATTTGTGGTTTATGCTTGTATGTTGGGCTTAGGTAGGGTATATTATGTAAACCGAGAACTTTATGGTTCTCGGTGGGCTTTGGGCTTTTGTTGGGCCAGTATGCTGGTACCCTATTGTATAGGGTTGGGGTTGTTCATTCACATGTGATTTTGGCCGTCTAAGGGTTATCATAGACGAGTATTGTACTGTTAGTGCTTAAGCACCCGACGTTAATATTAACGTGTGTTTTGAAGTATCAACAATCTAGGTGTTGGTGCGGAAATCGAACGCTAGATGATTCAAGAACACTAACAAACATAAACACGTAAAACACACAAATCGCTTCAAAACACACGTTAATTTTAACTTCGGGTGCTTAAGCACTAATAGTACAATACTCGTTTATGATAACCCTTAGACGGCCAAAATCACACGTGAATGAACAACCCCAACCCTATACAATGCATTCTCTATATATAGGGTACCAGCATACTGGCCCAACAAAAGCCCAAAGCCCACCGAGAACCAAAAAGTTCTCGATTTACATAATATACCCTACCTAAGCCCAACATACAAGCAATAAACCAAGGGGGAGAATGTTGGGCTATATTTGTGGTTTATGCTTGTATGTTGGGCTTAGGTAGGGTATATTATGTAAACCGAGAACTTTATGGTTCTCGGTGGGCTTTGGGCTTTTGTTGGGACAGTATGCTTGTACCCTATATATATAGAATGCATTGTTTAGGGTTGGGGTTGTTCATTCACGTGTGATTTTGGCCGTCTAAGGGTTATCATAGACGAGTATTGTACTGTTAGTGCTTAAGCACCCGACGTTAATATTAACGTGTGTTTTGAAGCCATTTGTGTGTTTTACGTGTTTATGTTTGTTAGTGTTCTTTAATCATCTAGCGTTGGATTTCCGCACCAACACCTAGATTGTTAATATCATATCTGTAGTGATCCAGATTTGGGACTTACATACACAATAAAGTTGTGTATGCATAAAGTTCCCAAAACAAAAATATAAAAAGGGAGTGTGATTACTCCCCTTGATTAGTGAATGAAAAGATCGTTCTTTGGTTATGCTTGGGCGAGTCCTAATGAGTAATCCCTAAATCCAAGTAATTAAGGCTTCTTTAGAATGTATTGAATAAATAAAAGTCAAAGAAACATGTGTATTAAAATAACACAACTAGAAGTTGAAAAAGAAACAAAAAAAACGAAATCAGTTTTGGACAGATTTTTGTCACCGATTGGATAAATATTTAAATATATTAATAATTTCTCTAAAACTATAAAAATCTCCAGTCAACTAAATTAATATGTAAGAAACAACTTTTATTTATAAAGTTTGCCCATTTTCAGACTCAAGATAGGCTAAAATAGTTGATCTTCACAGAGGTTACAAATCTGAGCACTAATTTTAATTAACGATTGTGAAGTCATACGAAATAATAAAAATATAAATAAATAGTCGTTAGAACCATAACTCAATATAGTTAATTATAGGCTTGGACTTGCATCTTGTATCTTTTTATGATCAATTTATTGCTCAACTTTTGTCGAACAATTTTGCGGTCAAATCCGCAAAATTGTAAACAACAATGTTTTTGATACGTTGGAATGGATTTTGATATAGAAAATTATGAAACACTTGCGGTATGATAAATACAATATGTTTGGTCATGTATCATTAAAATCCTTATGGTTCTTTAATCAAAATAAATTAAACAAAATAAAAACTTAAAAAACGTAAGAACTTGTTAAGGTGTGACAGTTAAAGATAATCTTGCAACCTTATGTTCTTGGTCTCTTCCTCCCAACACACCATGATGTATTAACTAGGTGGAATCATAGAAATGATTATTTGATGGTTTTGAAACCATTATAAAAAAAAGAAAAATAAGCGAAAATGAAGAACAAACATATAAAAATGACTAAGGACAAAAAAATATATGAGTAACATAAACTATAAAATTACTTGGAGGAATGTTTTATGAAGAAAAGAAGAAATAAATGAGCAATAGAAAAAGGATGAAAATAATGGGTAAGTCTCGAAAAGAAAGTTGTGTTTGGAATATGCTAGAAAGATGCTTTTCTTTTAATAAAAGATACCATATTAAATACTTAGGATAAAAATTAATTGTAACGCCCAGATATTTCGTTAATCGGCTTGATCGCTATTAAAGTTTGTTTAAAAGACGGGGTTTCATCTTTCTAATTTAGGAGCCTTGTAATACATTTTAAAAGTCCATATATCCATCCTTTTGCTCAAGACATCACCTCTGTGACACCCCAAATTGTCACATTAACTCAGTTAACCCAAACTCCGTTATCTTACATGTCATGCATAATGTGACACCCGGCTATTTTAAGCCGAATCCGGTACTTATATAATCCGTGATTATATAAATAAAATATTATAATTAATGAAATAATGTTATTTTAGTCCAAAAACTCCAAAAATATATGATTTATATTTTAATGTGTTTAAAAAGTTAAGTTTTGACGCGTAGTGAAAATGTAACGCCCGTCAATTCCGGTTTCCGGAATTAAATCTTGTAGAGTATGTATAATTCTCGGGATTTATCCGACGCTTCTCGGAAGCCTTTACGTCATCCCGGTACGTCTAATCGATTAACATTTCTTCCAAGTTGCATCATTATTAAATTCCGGGGGCTAGAATGAAAATGTTTTATAATATAACACTAAACAAAAAACCCTAAACCCTATTTCAGCAGCCGATCGCAGCTAAGACTCCCCCTGCTCGTTTTTCTTTTGCCCAGCCAAGTTTCGGCCGTGAAAACTTCAATTCAAGGTCGGTTTTATGATTCCCCATGTCTTTTACACCTTAATTGATCATATTAACGCGCTTATTGGTCATTAAGGTTGAGTTTTGATGATAACAGTTTGCTGACACATTCGTATACGTTTATTGTAGGGTCTGTAACGCGATGGTAATCCATGGTGTTTGATCGATTCTTGATTCCATGATGTTCTACTTTGAGTCTAGTTTCCAGAAAGGTATAATACGTAATTTTTGGATGAGATTTGAATGTTTTTTATGAGTCAAAGCTGATGCGGGATGACGGATTCTGGTCTGTCTTCCCGACGTCATAACCTTTTTTCGACAGGTTCAAATTGGTTGGTTCCACTTCTGGAAGTTAGTATTTTGAGTTAGGAACCAAACCCAATTGGAATCGTTTAATTTGGTTTGGTAATGAATTTTATAAAAAATAAAACCATTTTGTTGCGCACTGAAATAGCTGCACGTACCTTGCTGTGTTGGAGGAATTTTTATAATTTTTGTGTATAATAGAAAAATATAATAAAAATATTTTTATAAACCTAAGACATTTAATAAGGTCTGGTAAAAATTTGATAATTTATTTCAAAGGTTATCCTATGTAATTAAATGCATATTCGCACGCTAAAATCTACACATTATACTCGTTATTAATCGAAAAGTTCGTTTTAGGCTGAACTAGTGGATTTGGTTAGTTGAAAGGTTTTAGGGGCTGAGGTAAAGTAATTGGGTATGGGTTGGGCCTTGGGCCAACGTGTTGGGCCATGGGCCAAGTTGTTGGGCATTGGGCCAACGTGTTGGGCCATGGGCCAAGTTGTTGGGCCTTGGGCCAAAGTGTTGAGCTTGAACGGCCCCATTAGGCAAGAGTGTTCTTACGGTCTAGTTTAGTAACGCGTTGTGTACTATTTACAGGCCCTTACTTGTGAGTGTGCACTTAGGGATTTCCTAGCTCGTTGCAGGTGTTCGATCGATTTCAGGTGAGTTCATGATGCCCCCTTTTTAACTCATTTTAAGTTTTGAGCTAGCATGCACACCTGAGTGTTTTCTTACTTGATGAAATGTTTTTTTTAAACAATTTTACATAGGCTTGCTAGTATATGGTAGGCATTGGGATGTTAAATATATATATATATATATATACATTATTGTTTGGCCTATATTTGGCGATGTTGTAGTCGTTTCAACTACTGATGTTGCGTATGCCTACTTTGTGTTTGCATGCGTTGATGCTACGTGTTTGGGTTGTACGTTTGCTCGACCCTGATGTTACGTTTTTGGGTTGTACGTTTGCTCGACCCTGATGTTATTACTTGGATGATATATATGTAGGTATATAATTATAAGGATGTTTATATATAATTATAAGGACGATTATATATAATTATAAGGATGTTTGTATTTAATTATAAGGATGTTTATATATATATATACACATATATATAAGGATGATTACTTATTGTTGATGATGGCCTAACTGTTTTATCCCGTTTATTTGGCCTAACTGTTTTATCTCTTTTATTTTAAAACTATTGGGATGACTATTATGATTATTATTATAGATGTTATTTATAAAAATTTAACTCACTCAGCTCAAGCTGATTTTGTGTGCATATTAGTGTGAGTTTCAGGTTAGGAGATGGATACATTACCGTTTGGACGTGCACGAAGCTACTTGGACGGTGGAGAGCATACTTAGTCGATGTTTCAATAATAATAAATGTGTTCTTTTTAACATTTATTTAAATTGGTTTTGGGAACTTATTTTATTATTTATGTTTTCCGCTGAATTATACTTTGAAATGGTTATTTTAATGAAGTGAATTGTTTTTAAGTTTAATTATTTTATTGAGTGTTTTGAATGATTACCAACTGTGGGGTACCCGGGGTTCGGGACCTTACAAGTTGGTATCAGAGCCATGGTTCGAGGGATCCGAGCATCCCCGAATGCTTGGACTCGAACTGTAAGAAAAGAGACCAGTATGCCCAGGCAGTAGCTGCACGCCAAGAGGTAACTTTAAATTATTTAGTCATTCCTTTGAATTTGAAAGTTTCCAGTATGTGATTAATTGTAAATAGTTAAATAGAATGCTAATGTGGTTAAGGGCAGGGGGTGCTTAGAACGGGCCGGTGAAGTAAACGACTAATAACACTTGATCAACGTTATTAGCAGTTTACGACCTTCCATGTTTTAAATACCACTTGTGCCTGACTATGTTAGGGTTCCGTCTTTGTAGGGATAGGATTTGGCTAACTCTCGAGTCGTTAGCGTTAAAGTTTATCTTATTCCCTAAATTCTCTTGTTCGTTTCCCATCCTCTCGAACACTTTGCGCGTAATTGTTTAGCTGAGGCGTAGCATACTGTCACTCTGGGTTCCTTGGTACTTGACCGCTTAAATTCCTCGCTCCTTCAAGAATGTATGAGCAACTGTTTAGCTAAGTAGGAGCGTGATGTTATCCCAGATACCTTTCTACTTGATGAATTACCGGCGTCAGTCTTATTTGATTCGGGCGCCAGTAGAAGTTTTGTGTCTACCGCTTTCTGTTCCTCGTTGAATAAATCACCCGAGCGCGTGGTCGATGTGTTTGAGGTTGAGGTCGCTGTAGGAAAATCTGTTTCCGTGTCTAGGGCTACCGTCGGTGATGTTCCTATCGTTTGGGATTTCCCGGATGTAATTCCAGATGATTTGTCAGATGTGCCGCCGGAACTTGAGGTCGAGTTCAAGATAGATCTTGTGCCGGGCGCAAAAACCCGTTGCTCGAACCCTTATCGTCTAGCACCGAATGAGATGAAAGAACTTATGGCCTAGTTGGAAGACTTGCTCAACAAGGGCTTCATTCGACTGAGCATCTCGCCTTGGGGTTCCCCGGTCTTGTTTGTTAAGAAGAAGGACGGTAGCATGCGGATGTGCATTGACTACCGTGAGTTGAATACGCTCACCGTTAAAAATCGGTTCCCTCTTCCAAGGATCGACGATTTATTTGATCAGCTCCAAGGAGCTAGTTGGTTCTTGAAGATCGACTTTAGGTCCGGGTATCATCAGTTGAAGACTCGGGAGGAAAATATTCCTAAGACTGCCTTCCGCACTCGTTATGGGCACTATGAATTTCTCGTGATGTCTTTCGGTTTGACCAACGCACCGGCTGCGTTCATGGATCTTATGAACCGGGTGTGTAAGCCAATGCTCGATCATTCGGTTATTGTGTTCATCGACGACATTCTTGTGTACTCTAAAAGTGAATCCGATCACGCCGGTCATCTCAGGGAAGTGTTGGAAGCTCTGCGGAAGAACAAACTGTATGCGAAATTTTCTAAGTGTTCCTTCTGGTTGCGTGAGGTTCAGTTCTTGGGTCATGTTATTAACCCGAGGGGTATTTTGGTTGATCCGTCAAAGGTGGAAGCCATGAATGATTGGGAGTCTCCTAAGTCTCCATCTGAAATCCGTAGCTTTCTGGGCTTGGCCGGGTATTACTGCCGCTTTATTCCCGACTTTTCGAAAATTGCTTCTTCACTGACCAAGTTGACTAAGAAGATTGTTAAGTTCGTTTGGGGTACGGAACAGGAGGAGGCTTTTCTCGAGTTGAAGAACAGATTGACGCATGCCCCGATTTTAGCTTTACCTGATGGCACCAATGATTTGGTAGTGTATTCTGATGCCTCTTATCAGGGGCTTGGGTGTGTTTTGATGCACCGAGGTCGAGTCATCGCTTATGGCTCACGGAAGTTGAAGCCTCACGAGGCTAATTATCCTACTCACGATTTGGAGCTTGCGGCCGTTGTGTTTGCTCTTAAGTTGTGGAGGCATTATTTGTACGGTGTTCCCTGCGTTATCTATACCGATCATAAGAGTTTAAAGTATTTCTTCGAACAAAAGGAATTGAATATGGGCCAGCGTTGATGGTTGGAGTTGATTAAGGATTATGATTTGGAGATTATGTACCACCAAGTAAGGCTAACATGGTGGCTGACGCGTTGAGCCGGAAGGAGAGACCGAAGCCGATTCATGTAAAATCTTACTAACTCATCCTTAAACCCGATATTTTGAAGCAAATAGCCAGTGTTCAAAATGAGGCCTTGCAGGTGGAATGGATTATGTCAGAACGTGTTTGGGGTCAGGAAAAGTTGTTGGAAGACGTCGGTGATGGGGTGAAGTATAAGGATGGGTGTTTATGGGTACCGAGGTATGGAGGTTTCAGAGGTAAAATTTTAGATGAGGCGCACAAGTCACGCTATTCTATTCACCCGGGGCGCAACCAAGATGTACCAAGACCTGAAGAAGAATTATTGGTGGCCTGCGATGAAGTTTGAGGTGGCTCAGAATGTGAGTAAGTGTTTGACGTGTCTACAAGTTAAGGTCGAGCATCAAAAGCCGTTCGGGAAACTTCAACCTTTAGAAATACCTGAGTGGAAATGGGAGCATCTTACTATGAATTTTGTGACTAAATTGCCTCGTACACCTAAGGGTAGTTATGACACCATTTGGGTAATTGTCGATAGGTTGACCAAGAGCGCACATTTCTTGCCGATCCGAGAGACTCTTAATTCCGAGTAGTTGCCCGATGTGTTTATTCGTGAGATCGTTTCTAGGCACTGGTGCCGGTATCTATTGTTTCGGATAGGGATACCTGTTTCACCTCCAGGTTTTGGAAAAGGTTTCACGAGGAGATGGGCACCAAACTCCTTATCAGTACTACCTATCACCCGCAGACGGATGGTCAGTCCGAGAGGACCATTCAGACTCTCGAGGATATGTTGCGGGCTTGTGTTATCGACTTTGGTGGTAGTTGGGATCGTCACTTACCGTTGGTAGAGTTCTCGTATAATAACAGTCATCACGCCACGATTGGGATTCAGTAACGAATTTTATAAAAAATAAAACCATTTTGTTGCGCACTGAAATAGCTGCACGTATCTTGCTGTGTTGGAGGAATTTTTATAATTTTTGTGTCCAATAGCAAAAAATAATAAAAATATTTTTATAAACCTAAGACATTTATTAAGGTCTGGTAAAAATTTAATAATTTATTTCAAAGGTTATCCTATGTAATTAAATGCATCTTCGCACGCTAAAATCAACACATTCTACTTGTTATTAATCGATAAGTTCGTTTTAGGCTTAACCGGTGGATTTGGTTAGTTGAAAGGTTTTAGGGGCTAAGGTAAAGTAATTGGGTATGGGTTGGGCCTTGGGCCAACGTGTTGGGCCTTAGGCCGAAGTGTTGGGCTTGAACGGCCTATTAGGCAAGAGTGTTCTTACGGTCTAGTTTAGTAACGCGTTGTGTACTATTTACAGGCCCTTGTGAGTGTGCACTTAGGGATTTCCTAGCTCGTTGTAGGTGTTCGATCGATTTCAGGTGAGTTCATAATGCCCCCTTTTTAACTCTTTTTAAGTTTTGGGCTAGCATGCACACCTAAGTGTTTTCTTACTTGATGAAATGTTTTTTTAAAACGATTTTACATAGGCTTGCTAGTATATGGTAGGCCTTGGGATGTTATATATATATATATACACACACATTATTGTTTGGCCTATATTTGGCGATGTTGTAGTCGTTTCAACTACTGATGTTACGTATGTCTACTTTGTGTTTGCATGCGTTGATGTTACGTGTTTGGGTTGTACGTTTGCTCGACCCTGATGTTATTACTTGGATGATATATATGTAGGTATATAATTATAAGGATGTTTATATATAATTATAAAGACGATTATATATAATTATAAGGATGTTTGTATTTAATTATAAGGATGTTTATATATATATATATATATATATATATATATATATATATATATATATATATAAGGATGATTACTTATTGTTGATGATGGCCTAACTGTTTTATCCCGTTTATTTGGCCTAACTGTTTTATCTCTTTTATTTTAAAACTCTTGGGATGACTATTATGATTATTATTATAGATGTTATTTATAAAAATTGAACTCACTCAGCTCAAGCTGACTTTGTGTGCATATCAGTGTGAGTTTCAGGTTATGAGATGGATACATTACCGCTTGGACGTGCACGAAGCTACTTGGACGGTGGAGAGCATAATTAGTCGGATGTTTCAATAATAACAAATGTTTTCTTTTTAACATTTATTTAAATTGGTTTTGGGAACTTATTTTATTATTTATGTTTTCCGCTGAATTATACTCTGAAATGGTTATTTTAATGAAGTGAATTGTTTTTAAGTTTAATTATTTTTACGAGTGTTTTGAATGATTACCAACTGTGGGGTACCCGGGGTTCAGGGCCTTACAGAAAACTACGCAAAACTAATACTGACAACGACCCGAGTGTAGTTAAAAGTCCAAAAATATTCAAAAATGTCGAGAATCACATAAAATAATATAAGAAAAGTGAAAATATTAATATTAGGTCAAAAACATAATTTTAGAATGTTCGATTCACGAAAATGGGAAAATAAGCGAGTAGAAGCCGGACACCGTAAGGACCCGAAACCAACCTACTCCAAAAATTTACATCTTTATATGGTATTGTAGAGGATTTTACAAGGAATCCAACTATGTAATTGGTTTTGCATAAAACTAGTTCTAACTAGTTGTATTTTATAAAAATAGGACAAGATGTGTATAAAATATTACAAGAGTTATTACCAAAATTCAAAAATTAAATAAATACCCCCCCTTCTCTTGAGCTGTCCACCACCCTACAACCCTACCCCTAGCTTTGATAACCACTTGTGTTGGCAAACTTTGTAGTTTCCAAGTAATGCATCTTTACATGCAACAAGACAAGTGTAACAATTCCGCTATTAAATCAAAACACACTTCCTAACACCACCATCACTCTTCCTCCTTCCCTCCTCTCCCTCTCAACCGTCCACTCCCTCCTCTCTCTTTCTTTTTCACATCTAAAATGCTCTTATCAAAAAACATAAGAATCCATGGATTAAGATTGAAGATAGGAGTTGTAGGAGCATTTAGGAAAGCATTTTAAGAGTTTACAACCAAAACACATCAAATACATCATCTTCTTCATTTCTCTAACCTTAAGGGTAAAAACCCTTCACCATAACTCTTAATTTCTTGAGTTTTAAAGCTACATCTTGTTCATACGTCTTGAAAGAGTTCACACAAACATGTAAACACATAAACACATGTAAAAATGGAAAAAAAGGGTATGATGTGTGTGTCGTGAGGTGTGTGTGTGTGTGCCGTACACACATATACTTACATGCATGCATGTATTTTGCTTCCATTATTAAGTTTGATAATGCTTGATGTGA
This sequence comes from Bidens hawaiensis, assembly GCF_021521415.1. Classification (NCBI taxonomy): domain Eukaryota; kingdom Viridiplantae; phylum Streptophyta; class Magnoliopsida; order Asterales; family Asteraceae; genus Bidens; species Bidens hawaiensis. Next base: position 4,689,472 of record NW_027491039.1, on the reverse strand, counting down.
TGATGCTTGATGTTTGAAAGATAAAATGGGTTTGTAGAGATAGAGAAATCCGTGTGTGAGAAAGAAAGAGTATGAATGTGTGTGTTCAAGTGTTTAATGTTGCATGCATGCTTGAATCTAGATGTTGAGGTTTGAATTTGTTAAAAGGTAGGATAATATGAAATTAAAAGTTAAGTTTTGAAATCCACCTAAAATAAGATGAATACATTCATGTTACTTGAAGCTTGATAGAATACATGCTTGTATGTATCTTGATGATTCATGTTTAATTATTGTTATGCATGATCACGAATTGATGATATGTAGATGATTTTTGAAAGAAAGGGATTGATATTATCATAATGATAGTTTTATGAAATGGTTAGCTTAGATTTATGTAAAATCATATGAAAACATATAATACCTTCATGCATGTCACATATTTGAGTTGCTTACTTACACAAGAGATGAACATTGTAAATATTATTAACACTAACTAGAAATGGATGACAAAAATTGGAAAAGTAAAATGTAACAAAGAATAGAGTTAATATAACTAAATGGGGGGAATGAAATCTTATTTTTCCAAGTAACATAAATGCTTTGTATCATTGGAAAATGATTTCCTAAGTTTAGATATTAATGTGTGACATAATGAAAATTAAATACATATTTATAATCAATAAAAATATGATTATATGATATAATATTAAATCCGGAAATTTATATATGTTCACATGTTAGAATAATTAGATTTTTGTTTGAAATATGCTTTACATGCCTTACTTGGTTTAAAACGAGTATCGGTTACTTAACTATTCGAAAATTGTGGCACCCCGATAAGTTGGTCACATTAGCACGAGTCTTAAATACATTTTAATTTCGTAATTGTCCCAGATTACATTTTATTTTAATCAACACAAGTCTAAAAAAGCCATGCGTTTTCAACATATTCATTGATAATTTTTAGAAATTAGTGGGTCACACATTAGTTCGGTCGACACGTAAGAACGTTAGTATAATTATAATATGAGATATGAACATAATACATAAAGTTACAACTATGTATTCTTTTATGAGATTAAAACAATATTATGTTTCGAATATTTTATTTTTTTTACTAAAATAAAAGTACGTCTCGAAAATAATAAATTATAAGTAAAGAACCATAGGCCAATGTGTGTGTGTGTTAATATTAACTAGTTATCACTTCCATTTCCTTACACCACTCTACGGTTTTGAAGGTTCCATCTCAAATACATTTCCCATAAATTACAATTGATTTAAGACAAAAGCATTATTGCAACAATTCAAAATACTCACTAAAGTCAAACATATAATACACAACACCTCACAACCTGCACCATCTTTCTATCCACCATGCCCCATACCCTCTTTATATTCAAAGTCACCCATCCAACCAATCATTAATCATTAAGGGAGTTGTTCTTGTATAGTGACATTCAACCAAGCTGTGTACTACATCTTTGACTAATGAGATATTTAATAGATTTGTCATGATACTATCCATATATATCATAGAATCATTCACAACTTAAACTCCCATACTCCCACACATTCTCGGCTCTCCTCCCTCTTTTAGATAAACACCCACCATAACTTTTCTTTTTTTCATCATAACTAAACCCCAACCCATTTAAAGCATACTACAAACCAAGGATGTTTAAGATAAATCATGGAGTAGAGGCTTTAAGTTGGTGGGCTGGAAGCATTCACGAAGTGGAAGCAAGTTTTTACTTTTTTCTTTCTTTCTTTTTAAAACAATACATACAACTAAGTAAGCATTCTATTATAAATCCATTTTCTTGTTGTTTATGCCACAAATATGTTCACCCAAGTAAGTGATTAAACGACATGTAGCAAACTATAATAATAATAATAATAATAATAATAATAATAATAATAATAATAATAATAATAATAATAATAATAATGAGATATTTAACAGATTTGGTAAAATTATAGATTTAGGTGAAAACATAAATAACTTTTAATAGGAAATAGTAAAAGTTAGATAAATTTTCATGAAGAGATGCATAACTTTAATGCAAGAATATAATACGAGTAATTAAATTAAAACGGATAAGCGAGACATTTGAAAATATTATGGTGGGGTTAATAGTTAATAAAATTATATAAATAAAGAAATCAGACTAAGTTAAGCTTGATAGAATTAACATATAATTTTGCATGAAACATAACCATGCCAATATCAAGTCGAAACACATTATCATAAATCTAAAGTGTTGGGTGAACACGTTGCATAAACCGTCTGACATATTTATTAAGCTTTACCAAACATTAACGTACTCGTACATGTCTTAGGACATAACTAGGTCGACTTCTGTCAGGAACATATATTCCTAGCACATCACATTTGGCACTCATCAGGTGAGTCACGTGGCCCCTTTTTACCGTTTTTATTTTGGGGGGAAACATACTTCATATTTATTTTTATACGATAATAAAACAAGTCCCGACTATTATGGTGAACATGAGTTTCATGCAACAAAGCGCTGGAATTCCCCATAACATTAATAACCGTTAACTTGTATAAGCCGAAGAAATATTGATAGATCTATTGGGTAAGACATGCCCCGTTAATAAGGTTATCGCTTAACCTTGCTATTATGAATGTTTATTGTTCTAATTGGGTGAGCATTGCTGAACAGGGGCAAAGTATGATTGTCTGGTTTGGTTATGAGCTCATTGTGTCACATATTTTTTTCGTATACTCAGCTAGTCTTCGAAGAGTCAATCAACACTTGTTTTTGCTTATCGTATACATATATTTATTTGCATTCACAATTTTTACTCTAAATCATTAAAACCTGTGAACTCACCAACTTTATGTTGACACATTTTAAGTATGTTTTTCAGGTAATTAAGCGCTGTTGCAAAGGTAATCAACCTAGGAAAACAAGCATGCGAGTATTGGATACGTTTTTGGAAGATTTTAATAGTATAACTCAATTAGTTGGGTCATATTTGAGAAATCTTTAAACTTATGTCCTTTTGAAAACTATTACTATGGTTGTAAACCTTAAACTTTAAACTTGTATCCAATGCATGTTTGTGTTTGCAATAATCATATGCTCATTGTACCATATTACGTCTCGCCCCATGATTCCGCCTTGGCGGGGTGTGACAAAAATCGGCTTTTTAACGCAAACTGATAAGGATTTTAAGATCTCAAATAAAACAGACCCTAAAACCTAAAAACTCATATACATGACACTATATATTAAGTGTAATGAGGTCAAAACGATAAGACTTGGCAATAAACGAGTCGGGTCGCGAAAGACGACGCGAAAACGTTTAAAATGATCATTTTATGGAAAATAGCTAAACCAAGAACGAAAGTATTTTTATAAACTAAATCATAAAACTTATATATTTTAACTATATAAATTGTTTTTATACTTAAAACCATAAAATATTTATACAAAACGTTAACCGGTTCGCCGCTAGACGCGAAACCGACAAAACCGGAACATAGTTTAAAAACATAAAGTTTATAAAACTTGGAATAAAAGTGTATATTGTTAGTAATAAAGGTATTTTAAAACTTAAGTCTAATAAAAACAAATACTCTTTTGTTAATATAATTATTATTAGACAAATAATAATATTTATTTGCATTATAGGATTTATGGATATTAGTTGTTTATAATTTGTTAGAAGTTGTGTGCTTGTGTGAGAAATAACAATTTTGACTTAACCAAACTGAAGGTTGCCAGTTGGTTGTTTGAACACAAAAGTAATAAAATAATAAAAATGAACGTTTTTAAAGAATAAAACGTTTGTGTGAACACTTCAGGTTGGATGAACGACGCATATTATAAATGTGAATGGATTATTAAAAACATGAAATATATTTATAGGACACGAGTGTTGGACGTTTACCGACATTATACCGCTAAAGGTGAGTGTCTCATAAATCCCCACTGTTTTAACACATTTAAATGATTTTTTTAAATGTTTTGGGGGAAAACACGTTTGGGTCAAAACGTGTTTTATCTTGACAACTGTGGTATTGGAATGACTTTAAATTTGACCGATATGGTCGGGCTGCCGAGGGCATAAATCGAGATCATTTTCCACAGCCTTATAATCATTAACTGTTAAACAGGCACGAAATATTGATATATCTATCGGGGTGACGCCCTATCATCACCGGTCGCGACGGTGGGGTAAGTGATAAATATTTCGATTGTTGTACGCTTAGATTATAGATTTAAGAGAGTCATATATTTGTTATATTCCTAGCTATTCTATAACTATGACACTTGTTAAATAAAATTTTGAATTTTATGCATTTTTGCTTCTATAGAAAAAGGGGGGCAATATGGTCTCTCGTGGTAAAACGAGGACCGTTGTGAAAATTTGAATAACTTTCGTGTACAAAATGAAAGTAGACCTTGATCTAATAAAGGCAAGGTAATGCATTGACTTCGGTCCGTATGGACGAATTGGTATTTATAGGAATAATTAAACAAAGAAAATCTTTGTTTCAATGAAATAAATATGAAGTGAAACACAAAAATTAAAGTTAATGATGATATTCACATTGATTAAAATGAAGAAATAATTGATGTAAAAGCCGAAAGCTGTTACATCATGGTTTTTAAATTGAGAACTCACCAACCTTTGTGTTGACAAAATTATTTTAAACGAGTTTTCAGGTAAATGAAAAGGGAATGCTTCGTGAGGATGATGTGGGAAAAACAAGTGTGTAATACTTGAGCGATGGACTTCTATTTTAAACAAAACGTGTACTCTAACACGTGTATTCATGACATTTTGTAACGAATAATAGTCCAACTTGCATGTTAATATGTTGGGCTTAATACTGATGGCTGAACGACATCTGTCACCGCCCAAATTAGTTGACTAAGTCTTCCACTATTAAATTAAGAATTTTGGGGTGTGATAGAAGTTGTTATCAGAGCAATTGGTTATTGGAAACTAGAAATTTTTGAAGAAAAATTTCTAGACTATAACCCAGTATTTGAAACAAACATTTTCACACTTCATGAGGCTGAAAAAAAAAAATTGTATAAACAAATTCTATAAGAAATGCAAAAGATAATATTGCATTTAATTTGTTTGTGTATTATGTGAAATTTAAGTGATAAATTTTACATGTTAAAAATATTATACTTTATTATCATTACATATAACGGATTGCGTCACAAACGTCTGATTTAAACACTATTATCGGAATTCACAAGCACTGACAACATGTCGGGGGACCGCCTCCACTGACCCATGTTGTGTCAATAACAGTGCACTCACTCCAACAACTTTCTCATCCGCTAGCCCTAGGCCATCTGTCGTCTTCTGTAACGCCGTTAATTTCAGTTAAAAAGGGTTTAACCTTGTAGCGTTGTGTATACCTTTCGGGCTTGATCTGGCATTCTTCTGGGAGCTCCTTGCCACCCTTGTAAGCTTATCATACTTGACTTTACACGCAAGTTCAACCAAGATGTTACTTCTTTAAAATTTGAGGGGCTAGAGTGTAAGATTTTTATAACATAAACAAAACCCTAACCCTTTCCTCCCCACTTCAGCCGATCGGAAGTTTGTACAGCCTCCCCACCCTTGTTTTTCTTTTGTGCAGCCAAGGTTATGGTCCAAAACTTCAATTGAAGGTTAGTTCTATGTTCCCCCAAGTCCTATACACTTTAATTGATCATATTAACGCGCTTATTGGTCGTTAGGGTTGAGTTTTGGTTATAACGATTTCTGACAGATTCGTACTCGTTTATTTTTCGGTCTGTAACTCGATGAAACTATATTGGTTTTGATCGATTCTTGTTTCTATAATGTTCTACGTTGAGTCTAGTTTCCATAAAGGTATAATACGTAATTTTTGGACGAGATTTGAATACTTTTTATGATTTTATAAGATCCAGTGTCAAAGCTGATGCGGGATGACGGATTCTGGTCTGTCTTCCCGACATCATAACTCATTTTCGACAAGTCCAAATTGGTTGGTTCCACTTCTGGAAGTTAATATTTTGAGTTAGAAACAAAACCCAATTGGAATCGTTTAATTTTGCTTGGTAATGATTTTTATAAAAATAAAACCATTTTGTTGCGCACTGAAATAGCTCCACATACCTTTCTGTATTGATGGAATTTTCATGATTTTTGTGTCCACTAGAAAAATAGAAAAATATAATAAAAATAATTTTATTAACCTAAGATATTTATTAAAGTATGGTAAAAATTTAATAATTTATTTCAAAGGTTATCCTATGTAATTAAATGCATCATCGCATGCTAAAATCTGTCTGTTTTACTTGTTATTGATCGATAAGTTCGTTTTAGGCTTAACCGGTGGATGTTCAATTGTGTTCTTTTCGGGTCTGTTTGAAGTGAGTTTTTGCACCACAATCTTCCTAGGTATGTCCCATGTAACATACTTTAAAATCATGTCTTTTGGTATTCGTTTTATTGGTCAACTAGTTGTTGTATGAAAGATAGTTTTCGGTAAGCTAGAATAGTAGATTGTTGCGTTTAACGCGAGGGTTGAAGTAAGTTATGAAAAATTCAATTCGGATAGCTTTGTTTTAGTATACCGGCTGTTGGAAAATGATTTTTATAAGTATTGGGGCAGAATTGGTTGTCGGTTACTCAAACGGGTCAGTACAACGGGCATTTGCGTTTATTGAATAGTTAGTGCGTTGTGCTTGCGATTTACCGACCCATTTGACTCGTGTAGCATCGTGTGGACTTGTTGGCTGTGAAATTATCATCTTGGGTCCACACGGGGTTGAGTTGGATGTTAAGTGCTTAAACAACTCTAAAACGCGCGTGTTAGTATCACCTAGTGCTTCCGGGGGTAATTTGGGAATTCTTTATTCCTGCGAATATCTAAGGGTCGTGTTGGTAAACTTAAGGCCCCGGAGGCTGTTATGAATGAGTTTGAGGAGGTCGAGTCTTTAGGTAACTCGAACCATGTTAGAACGTCTCGTAGGATAAACGAGTTCTTTCAATGTCGTTAGTGATGTTTGTATGTAAACCGACAGGCGTTCGAGTTTTGGGGATACTTAGGGGTCCTCAAGCTCGTGGTGAATTCGTGCATTCCGTCAGGTGAGTTCATGATGCTCCTTTTACTCTTTTTACGTTTTAGACTAGCATGCACACCATATTACAATTTTATCCGACTATACTTGTTTAAACTATTTGGATGGTATTAGATAGCCTTATTCGTACTTGTGGATTTATGAAAATATGTGTGAATTATACTCTATGCCCTGGAATATTCGAGGCTTGTCTATGGTTATATATTTTAGAAGGTTATAGACATTACTTATGGTCTAGACTCAAGGATGTAGGCTTACTCGTATTGTAGTATGTCATGAGATGATATTTATGAATGGGTATGCCGGTGTAACTTTATGACCCTAGGCTTACTTTCATGATGGTATGTTTGGGATGATATATATATATATATATATATATATATATATATATATATATATATATATATAAATATATATACATATAGACATACGTGTGTTTATGCATGCGTTATTTTGTGGCCAATAATTGGCGATGTTAATTAGTCGTTATCGACTAAGGATGTTGCGTATGCGTACTTTGTGTTTGCATACGGATGGATGGTGATCTTGGCCGGGCCAAACTATACTACTCAGGTTCTTAAATCCTGTGGCGGGCCCTGGAAAGCCTGTGAGGTGGGAGGCTCGTGTGGCATGATCATCATCGGATGTTACGTGTTTGGGTTGTACGTGTGCTCGACCCTGATGTTACTACTTGGATGATATCTATAGGGATATAACTATATGGATGTTTATATATATATATATATATATATATAAGTATGATTACTTATTACTGATGATGGTCCAACTGTTGTATCCTGTTTAAATATTAAAACTCTTGGAATGATTATGATTATTATTATTTTAGATGTCAATTATTAAAACTTGAACTCACTCAGCTCAAGCTGACTTTGTGTGCATGTTAGTGTGAGTTTCAGGTTAGGAGGAGGATGCATTACCGCTTAGACGTGCACGAAGCTACTTGTATGGTGAAAGGCATATTTAGTCGGAAGTTTTAATAATGAACATTATTATTTCAAAGTTTTGTTAAATACATTGAAATTTGATTTTGGGCATAATTCCCGGGTCTTGGGAACTTGTTTTTAACAATTATGATTTTCCGCTGAATCATACTCTGAATTGGTTGTTTTAATGGAATGAACTGTTTTTGACTTTTCGTTGTATAGTACTCTGAAACAATTTTAATAAGACGAATTGGTTTGGTTTTAAATATTTGTGAATTTTGGATATGATTACCAACTGTAGGATTCCCGGGATTCGGGGGCTTACAAGTTGTTATCAGAGCCCTGGTTCGAGGGATCCGAGCATTCCCGAATGCTTGGACTCGAACTGTAAAAGAAAAGACTTGAAATGCCAACTGCGAGTAGCTGCACGCCAAGAGGTAAGTTTTATATTTGTTTATTCATTTTTAAAGCATTAGGGTACCATTATGTGCGTACTTGTTTAAATGTTAGATAGGATACTAATATGGTTAGGGGCAGGGGGTTCTTAGGATGGGCGGGTAAAGTAAACGATTAATAACACTTGATCTACGTTATTAGCAGTTTACCAATACCTTCCATGTTCTAAACGCTACCTGTGCTTGACCGTGTTAGGGTTTTGGCTTTTTAGGGATAGGATATGGCTAATGTTCGTGTCGATAGCGTTACCGCTCATCTCATTCCTTGAATTATCCCGTTCATTCCTCAACGTCTCAAACGCTTTGCTCGTAATTGTTCAACTGAGGCGTAGCATGCTGTCACTCTGGATTCCTTTTAAATTTGTTGAGCTACGGGCTTTGTTCCTGTTTGTAGACTTTGTGCCCGTAGAGGTTTCGTCTCTTCCGTTTCATATATGATTAGATGATTAGTATCTGTTTCCATCTGCGCTCGTTCCTGTATAGCGGGATTCAGGGACGAATCCCATTCTAAGGATGGTAGACTTGTAACGCCCGTTAATATCCGTTAAAAACGGTTTAACCTTGTAGCGTTATGTATACCTTTCGGGCTTGACCTCGCATTCTTCCGGGAGCTCCTTGCCACCCTTGTAAGCTTATCATACTTGACTTTTCATGCAAGTTCAAACAAGATGTTACTTCTTTAAAATTTGAGGGGCTAGAGTGTAAGATTTTTATAACATAAACAAAACCCTAACCCTTTCCTCCCCACTTCAACCGATCGGAAGTCTGTGCAGCCTCCCCACCCTCGTTTTTCTTTTGTCCAGCCAAGGTTAAGGTCCAAAACTTCAATTGAAGGTTAGTTGTATGTTCCCCCAAGTCCTATATACCTTAATTGATCATATTAACGCGCTTATTGGTCGTTAGGGTTGAGTTTTGGTTATAACGATTTCTGACAGATTCGTACTCGTTTATTGTTCGGTTTGTAACTCGATGAAAATATATTTTTTTTGATCGATTCTTGTTTCTATTATGTTCTACGTTGAGTCTAGTTTCCAAAAAGGTATAATACGTAATTTTAGGACGAGATTTGAATACTTTTTATGATTTTATAAGATCAAGTGTCAAAGCTGATGCGGGATGATGGATTCTGGTTTGTCTTCCCGACATCATAACTCATTTTCGACAAGTCTAAATTGGTTGGTTCCACTACTGGAAGTTAATATTTTGAGTTAGGAACTAAACCCAATTGGAATCATTTAATTTGACTGGGTAATGATTTTTATAAAAATAAAACCATTTTGTTGCGCACTGAAATAGCTGCACATACTTTTCTGTGTTGGAGGATTTTTTATAAACCTAAGACATTTATTAAAGTCTGGTAAAAATTTAATAATTTATTTCAAAGGTTATCCTATATAATTAAATGCATCATCGCATGCTAAAATCTGTCCGTTTTACTTGTTATTGATCGATAAGTTCGTTTTAGGCTTAACCGGTGGATGTTCAATTGTGTTCTTGTCGGGTCTGTTTGAAGTGAGTTTTTGCACCACAATCTTCCTAGGTATGTCCCATATAACATACTTTAAAATCATGTCTTTTGGTATTCGTTTGATTGGTCAACTAGTTGTTGTTTGAAAGATAGTTTTCGGTAAGCTAGAATGGTAGATTCTTGCGTTTAACGCGAGGGATGAAGTAAGTTATGACCAATTCAATTCGGATAGCTTTGGTTTAGTATACGGGCTGTTGGAAAATGATTTTTATAAGTATTGGGGCAGAATTGGTTGTCGGTTACTCAAACGGGTCGGTACAACGCGCATTTGCGTTTATTGAATAGTTAGTGCATTGTACTTGCGAGTTACCGACCCATTTGACTCGTGTAGCGTCGTGTGGACTTGTTGGCTGTGAAATTATCATATTGGGTCCACACGGTGTAAGCCCCGAACCCCATGAACCCCACCGTTGGTATCGATACAAAATACTTATGGAAATAATTTAACTTAAAAACCGTCTCTTCCATTAAAACAAACGTATCATAGTATCAATTTAGCGGAAAACATGAAAAATGAAATAAGTTCCTGAAACCCGGGGAATTTGCCCAAGAACCAAAATAAGTATAACTTTTATAAGTCTTCTGAAATAAAACATTCATAAACAATTCTTCATTCCAGTATGCCCTTCACCATCCAAGTAGCTCCGTGCACGTCCAAGCGATAAGGCATCCTCTTCCAATTCCTGGAACTCACACTAACATGCACACAAAGTCAGCTTGAGCTGAGTGAGTTCAAGTTTTAAGTAAAAGATATCAGTAGTAAAAATCATGATAGTCCTCATACAAACATATACAAAATGTATATGTAAATATCCTTTCAATAACATCCATATATACATAACAGTATATATATAAAACATCCACGTATAACATCAGGGTCGAGCAAACGTACAACCCAAACACGTAACATCAGTGCATGCAAACACGAAGTAGGCATACACAACATCAGTAGTCGAAACGACTACAACATCGCCAAATAGAGGCCAAGAAATAATGTATATATATATATATATTTAACATCCCAAGGCTTACCATATACTAGTAAGCCTATATAAAATCATTTAAAACAAACATTTCATCAAGTAAGAAAACATTTAGATGCGCATGCTAGCCCAAAAGTATAAAGAGTAAAAAGGGCATCATGAACTCACCTGATATCAATCGAACACATGAAACGAGCTAGGAAATCCCTAAGTACACAATCACAAGCAAGGGCCTGTAAATTATACATAACGCATTACTAAACTAGACCAAAGAATACTTTTGCCTAATGGGCCGTTCAAGCCCAACACTTTGGCCCAAGGCCCAACACTTGGCCCAAGGCCCAACAACTTGGCCCAAGGCCCAACATCTTGGCCTAAGACCCAACACTTGGCCCAAGGCCCAACGCTTGTCAAATCGAGTCGAATACGCGCGTAACAAACCATAAAACCATTTGTTAAACGAATCAGCCCGAAATGGACCAAATTCTATTTTAAATCTTTTCATTCATCAAGATTATGTCACCCGAGGGTTGACGGTTCCTTTTTACAACTCTTTCTTTAACATTTAAACGAAATTTTGCGCACCGCCGACTCGATTGACGAAGCACTAACCAAAACAGCCCCGAGCATCAAAAAAATAATTTTTCCACAGCCCTTAAACCCCCTTAGGGCTGCACAACTGATTCGGTCGGTCACCCGATCAATTAACGCATCAAACTCAACAATTTGCAATTCTACACCCGATAAACCCTAGTTTTCGAACTAAAATCGATTGACCGACCTAAACACCTCTAATGACCACGAAATTTTAATATGATGTAAATGTCATACCTGGGGATCTTTCTACATCGGAAACTCTACTTTTTATCCACGGGAAGTGGGTCAATTGCACTTTGGATGAAAATCTGTCCAACGAAAAGTTTCGGCAAAATTTTTTTTTTTTTTTTTGGGTAAAAGGGGGTTACCCAGGCTATATTAAAATTAAAAACTGGCGTAATGACAGAGTATCAAAACGGCAACAAAAAAACACAACCACAAACTAGACGAGAGGCATACCACTCGCTAGTCCAAAACACACTAAACACAGCCCATAAAACTACAAGAAAACCAAATAAACATTAGACTTCCAACGTAGCATTAGGCAGCTTCCAAACTTCCATCCACTTCCTTGAGCCCGAACGTAACCGACTCGAGAGAAGTTTCAATCTGACAATGCCCACTACCGCTTCAATGATCTGATTGCAATCCCTCTTTTGATTTTTGAATAGTCTTAAATTCCTTTCCTGCCAAATCAAGTAGCAACACGCAGCTAAAACAAGTTTAGCAGTAACCACATCCGCCGCTTTACAAGAAGTAAGAGACTCGTATTTCACCAAGATATCCCCCCAAAAATCAGAATAGGACTCAATCTTAGCAAAATCACAAACACCTTTCCAGACTTTAAGCGAAAACGAGCATCGAAAGAATAGATGATCATGAGAATCGGGTTGAGAATCACAAAACGGACATACCTGGCTGACATCAGTTCGGGTCTCCCAATACCTCACCTTATCCTGAGTTTTTAATCGATTCTTAATGATCAGCCACAATAAAAATGCATGCTTTGGAATACAGTTAGGATGCCATACAACATTACACCAAGTGACCTTGCGATCCTTAGTTCGAAAAGCATGCCAAATATCCTTAACAGAAAACTGAACAAACTTTCCATTCAAATCTTTGATCCAAACTTCATCATCTTTATGATTTTGAATTGAAGGAAACTGCACTGAATGAAAAATAGAATTCCATTCAACCGGCCACCTCCAAAAACCCTCTTCAACCAAATTTGAAACTTTGTCAGATAACGAAAAACCCTCCCGATGGATTGATCTAGTAGAAACCATATCAATCAGAGGACGCATAGCACACCAGTTATCATACCAGACATAAGTAGATTCACCGTTCCCTATTCGAAACCAGAAAAATTGTCTCACCATTTGCCGAATATGTAAGAGGTTTCTCCAAGTCCAAGACATATTACCCCGATTTTGGACAGCCCAGAAACTTACACCCCGCAGTTTATATGTATGAATCCATCTGACCCAAAGAGATTCCTTATTACTAAGCAACTTCCATATATGAGCAGACAAAAGCGCAACATTAAATTCGGAAAACCTTCGAATACCAAGACCACCTTCAGATTTAGGAAGGCATACAGCCTCCCAAGCCACTTTAGCTTTTCCCCGACAACTATCTCCATTAGACCATAAGAATCTTCTCATGAGTTTATCAATTTCAGTGATTAATTTAGCCGGAAGTAAGAACATCATACCCCAATAAATATGCATAGAAGAAATAACTGATTTAATTAATTGAAGCCTACCCGCAAAAGACAAACTCTTATTTTTCCAATCAGCTAACCTTCCTCGAACACGATCCACTAAAACCCGACAATCCTTGTAAGAAAGACTTTTAGAAACCAGCGGTACACCAAGATACTTTACGGGCAAATTACCTTCAGCAAAAGGGGAGATATTTAGAATAGCTAGTTTGACATGGTTCAGAGTATTGCAGAAAAAAGCAGTACTCTTTGGTAAACTAGGAGCCAAACCCGACACATCCTTAAATTCCTCCAAACCTCCCATAATAACTTGAACTGACACCGGATCTGCATGGAGAAAAATGAAGAGATCATCCGCAAAACATAAATTAACAATGTCCAAGTCTTCACAATTCGGGTGATAAATAAAACCCCCAGAATTTCGAACCCTACGCTTCAAAATAAGAGTGAGAACCTCCATAACAAGAGTAAATAAATAGGGGGATAACGGGTCCCCTTGACGCAATCCACGTTTACCCACGAAGAAACCATGCGGAATGCCGTTCACCGAAACTGAGAAAGAGGACGAGGTAACACAAGTCATGATCCAATTGATCATTTTTAGGATGAAACCCAAAACCATTTAAAATCCTCTTCAAGAACGACCAATCAACAGTGTCATAGGCTTTCTGAATATCCACTTTGAAAGCACATCGAGGCGTTCCACGATCAAGGTGGTAGCTATGCATCAACTCCTGGGCGAGTAAAATGTTATCTGAAATACTCCTACCAGGAATAAAAGCCGATTGATTTATATCAACTATACCCTCCAACGAACCTTTAATACGATTTGCAATGATTTTAGTAATACATTTATACACCACATTGCAAAGAGATATAGGCCTATAATCTTTCGGATAACGAGCATTTCCCACCTTAGGTAATAAGGAGAGAATAGTATGATTAACTTCTTTAAGCAATCTCCCCGACATAAAGAAATCCTGCACCGCCAAAATCACTAAAGGACCGACAATATCCCACGAACTCTTAAAGAAAGCGGCTGAAAAACCATCCGGACCGGGGGCTTTATCATCTCCAATATCAAACATAGCACCTCTAACCTCCTCACACGAAACGGGACCTACCATACTGTTAGCTTGAGTCGTCGAAAGTTTTGTACGAAAAAGATCTTGATCATCCAACTCAGACACCGTACCCATATTACCAAGAAAACCTTTAAAATAATTTACTAAAACTCTAGCAACATCCTCCCCATGAAACACATTTCCCGCCTCATTTTCAATACAATCGATCCGATTACGAGACTGATTAGCTTTGACAACTTTATGAAAATAAGCTGTATTCGACTCACCCAACTTTAGCCATTCCACCTTTGCCTTTTGTTTAAGAAAACGTTCCTCATCCAAAATAGCATCATTCAGCGCAAAAACTAACGCAGCATGATCCTCGCGCAAGATCTGATTAAACGGATCCGCATCAATACTCCTTTGAACAGAATCCACTTCCATCCGCAATTTATTAACTCTAGTATGGAGATTACCCTTGTCATATAACAGTTTACGAAGAGGTTTCTTCAAATTTTTCAGCTTTTTAATCAAAGAGAACATATAATAGCCCTCTACCTCTATATTCCAACCAGCCGTAACCACCTGTTTAAAACCTGGATGCGAAATTAGAACATTTGAAAACTTAAACGGCTTCGGACAGAACTTCTTGGACAACGGAATAGAAATAATAGCCGGCGTGTGGTCCTATAAGGCAGAAACTCAACATAAGGCAGAAACTCAACATAAGACCCCGGGAAAACATCATTGAAAACCTGGTTCCCCATTACTCTATCCAGCTTCTTCATTAGACCCGAATCACCCTTAGGTTTTTGGTTCCAAGTGTATTGAAGACCAGAAAATTTTAAATCTAAAATTTCCAGCTCTAGAATACAATCCTTAAGCTCAACCATCGAGATATTCCTCGAAGAGGAACTAGAAGTAGACTCATCCAGACTCATAACTGATATTCCTCAGTTTCGGCAAAATTGAGCATCAAAACGATTAGGGGTGAGCAAAAATAGTGTAGGGGATTGTAGTACATACCTTGAACTACTTCTAGGAGCTTGGAATCGATCAAAAATTCAAAGCAATGGAAGGGGGGGGGGGGGCTGGAACCTGCCGATCGCAGCTGATGCAGAACTAGGGTTTTTGTTTTTTTTTATGTTATAATAATAAAACATTTCATTCTAGCCCCCGGAATTTAATAATAATGCAACTTGGAAGAAATGTTAAGTGATTAGGCGTACCGGGATGACGTAAAGGCTTCCGAGAAACGTCGGTTAAATCTCGAGAATTGTACATACTCAACAATCTTTAATTCTGGAAATCGGAATCAACGGGTGTTACAAGTCCACCCCCTTACAATGGGATTCGTCCCCGAATCCCGATGAAACAGGAACAACTGCGGATAATGCTTCCTCATCTCGTCTTCGGACTCCCAAGTAGCCTCGGAACCCCTACGGTGTCTCCACTGCACCTTCACCTGCCTAACAACCTTATTCCTCAGTCGTCTCTCCTGACGGTCAAGGATAGCAATCGGTTGCTCCACGTAGTTCAGCTTACCATCGAGCTCAATATCGTCAAGAGGCACATGGGCCTCCTCATCCACTAAGCATTTCCTCAGATGGGACACGTGAAAAGTAGGATGAATCCCCGTGAGCTCCTCGGGTAAATCCAGTCTATAAGCTACCTCACCAACTTGGGCCAAAATACGGAACGGGCCAATAAACCTCGGACTGAGCTTCCCCTCTTACGAAAACGAATAATGCCCTTCCATGGAGAAACCTTTAACATAACCCGATCCCCAACCTCAAACACAATAGGCCTTCGCCTTTTATCTGCATAAGACTTCTAACGATCCTGCGCGGCCTTCATAAATGCTTTAATCTTGTCGAGCTTCTCGGTCGTAGCCTCGACCACCTCTAAACTACCCAACTGCTTTTGAACAATGGAATCCCAACAGACTGGAGTCCTACACCTCCTACCATACAACATTTCAAACAGTGGCATCCCAATCGTGGCGTGATAACTGTTATTATACGAGAACCCAACCAACGGTAAGTGACGGTCCCAACTACCACCAAAGTCGATGACACAAGCCCGCAACATATCCTCGAGAGTCTGAATGGTCCTCTCGGACTGACCAACCATCTGCGGGTGATAAGCAGTACTGATGAGGAGTTTGGTGCCCATCTCCTCGTGAAACCTTTTCCAAAACCTAGAGGTGAAACGCGTATCCCTATCTGAAACAATAGATACCGGAACCCCGTGCCTAGAGACGATCTCACGAATAAACACATTAGCCAGTTGCTCAGAATTAAAAGTCTCTCGAATCGGCAAGAAATGGGCGATCTTGGTCAATCTATCCACGATTACCCAAATGGTGTCATAATTACCCCTAGGAGTACGAGGTAGTTTAGTTACGAAATCCATAGTAAGATGCTCCCATTTCCACTCAGGTATTTCCAGTGGCTGAAGTTTCCCAAATGGCTTCTAATGCTCGGCCTTAACTTGTAGACACGTCAAACACTTACTCACGTACTGAGCCACCTCAAATTTCATCGCATGCCACTAATAATTTTTCTTCAAGTCTTGGTACATCTTGGTCGCGCCCGGGTGAATAGAATAGCGCGTCTTGTGTGCCTCATCCAAAATTTTATCCCTGAATCCCCCATACCTCGGTATCCATAAACGACCATCCTTATACTTCACCCCGTCATCGCCGTCTTCCAACAATTTCTCCTGACCCCAAACACGTTCTGACATAATCCATTCCACCTGCAATGCTTCATTCTGGACGTTGGCTATTTGTTTCAAAATATCGGGTTTGAGAATAAGCTGATAGGATTTCACAAGAATCGGCTTCGGTCTCTCCTTCCGGCTCAACGCGTCGGCCACCACGTTAGCCTTACCGGGGTGGTACATAATATCCAAATCATAATCCTTAATCAACTCCAACCATCTTCGTTGGCGCATATTCAGTTCCTTTTGTTCAAAGAAGTATTTTAAACTCATATGGTTGGTATAAATAACGCAAGGAACACCGTACAAATAATGTCTCCACAACTTAAGCGCAAACATCACCGCCGCCAGCTCCAAATTGTGGGTAGGGTAATTCGCCTCATGAGGCTTCAACTGTCGTGAGGCATAAGCGATGACTCGACCTCGGTGCATCAAAACACACCCAAGCCCCTAATAAGAGGCATCAGAATACACCACCAAATCATCGGTGCCATCAGGTAAAGCTAAGATCGGGGCATGCGTTAGTCTGTTCTTCAACTCGAGAAAAGCCTCCTCCTGTTCCGTACCCCAAACGAACTTAACACTTTTCTTAGTCAGCTTGGTTAGTGAAGAAGCAATTTTCGAAAAATCCGGAATAAAGCAGCGGTAATACCCCGCCAAACCCAGAAAACTACGGATTTTAGTTGGAGACTTAGGAGACTCCCATTCATTCACGGCTTCCACCTTTGCAGGGTCAACCAGAATACCACTCGGGTTAATAACATGGCCCAAGAATTGAACCTCACGTAACCAGAAGGAACACTTAGAAAATTTCGCATACAATTTGTTCTTCCGCAGAGCCTCCAGCACTTCCCTGAGATGACCGGCGTGAGTAACAAACCATAAAACCATTTGTTAAATGAATCAGACCCAAATGGACCAAATTCCATTTTAAATCTTTTCATTCATCAAGATTATGTCACCCTAGTCGATAGGGTTGACGGTTCCTTTTTACAACACCTACTTTAACATTTAAACGAAATTTTGCACACCGCCGACTCGATTGACAAAGCACTAACCAAAACAGCCCCGAGCATCAAAAAAATAATTGTTCCACAGCCCTTAAACCCCCTTAGAGCTGCACAACTGATTCAGTCGGTCACCTGATCAATTAACGCATCAAACTCAACAATTTTCAATTCTACACCCGATAAACCCTAGTTTTCGAACTAAAATCGATTGACCGACCTAAACACCTCCAATGACCATGAAATTTTAATATGATGTAAATGCCATACCTGGGGATCTTTCTACACCGTAAACTCTACTTTTTATCCATGGGAAGTGTGTCAATTACACCTTGGACGAAAATCTGTCCAACGAAAAGTTTCGGCAAAATTGAGCATCAAAACGATTAGAAGTGAGCAAAGAGAATGTAGGGGATTGTAGTACATACCTTGACCTACTTCTAGGAGCTTGGAATCGATCAAAAAGTCTAAGCAATGGAAGGGGGGGGGATTGGAACTTGCCGATCGCAGCTGATGTAGAACTAGGGTTTTAGTTTTTTTTACATTATAATAATAAAACATTTTCATTCTAGCCCCCGGAATTTAATAATAATGCAACTTGGAAGAAATGTTAAGCGACTAGGCATACCGGGATGACGTAAAGGCTTCCGAGAAACGTCGGATAAATCCCGAGAGTTGTACATACTCAAGAATTTTTAATTCTTGAAATCAGAATCAACGGGTGTTACACACGGGGCTGAGTTGGATGTTAAGTGCTTAAACAACTCTTAAACGCGCTTGTTAGTATCACCTAGTGCTTCTGGGGGTAATTTGGGAATTCTTTATTCCCGGGAGTATCTAAGGGTCGTGTTGGTAAACTTAAGGCCCCGTAGGCTGTTATGAATGAGTTTGAGGAGGTCAAGGCTTTAGGTAACTCGAACTATGTTAGAACGTCTCGTTGGATAAACGAGTCCTTTCAATGTCGTTAGTGATGTTTGTATGTAAACCGACAGGCGTTCGAGTTTTGGGGATACATAGGGGTCCTCTAGCTCGTGGTGAATTCGTGCCTTGCGTCCGGTGAGTTCATGATGCCCCTTTTACTCTTTTTACGTTTTGGGCTAGCATTCACACCATATTACAATTTTATCCGATTATACTTGTTTAAACTATTTGGATGGTATTACATAGCCTTATTCGTACTTGTGGATTTATGAAAATATGTGTGAATTATACTCTATGCCCTGGAATATTCGAGGCTCGTCTATGGTTATATATTTTATAAAGTTATAGACATTACTTATAGTCTAGACTCAAGGATGTAGGCTTACTCGTATTGTAGTATGTCATGAGATGATATTTATGAATGGGTATGCCGGTGTTACTTTATGACCCTAGGCTTACCAATAATTGGCGATGTTAATTAGTCGTTATCTACTAAGGATGTTGTGTATGCCTACTTTGTGTTTGCTAACGGATGGATGGTGATCTTGGCCGGGCCAAACTATACTACTCAGGTTCTTAAATCCTGTGGCGGGCCCTGGAAAGCCTGTGAGGGGGGAGGCTCGTGTGGCATGATCATCATCGGATGTTACGTGTTTGGGTTGTACGTGTGCTCGACCCTGATGTTATTACTTGGATGAGATGTTACGTGTTTCGGTTGTACGTGTGCTCGACCCTGATGTTATTACTTGGATGATATCTATAGGGATATAAATATAGGGATGATTATATATATATATATAAGTATGATTACTTATTACTGATGTTGTCCCAACTGTTGTATCCTGTTTTATTTTAAAACTCTTGGAATGATTATGATTATTATTATTTTAGATGTCAATTATTAAAATTTGAACTCACTCAGTTCAAGCTGACTTTGTGTGCATGTTAGTGTTAGTTTCAGGTTAGGAGGAGGATGCATTACTGCTTGGACGTGCACGAAGCTACTTTGTATGGTGAAAGGCATACTTAGTCGGAAGTTTTAATAATGAACATTATTATTTCAAAGTTTTGTTATATACATTGAAATTTGATTTTGGGCATAATTCCCGGGTCTTGGGAAATTGTTTTTAATAATTATGATTTTCCGCTGAATCAGACTCTGAATTGGTTGTTTTAATGGAATGAACTGTTTTTGACTTTTCGCTGTTTAGTACTCTGAAACGATTTTAATAAGACGAATTGGTTTGGTTTTAAATATTTGTGAATTTTGGATATGATTACCAACTGTAGGATTCCCGGGATTTGGGGGCTTACATCTTCCTACACAGGAGTCGTTCTTATTTTGCAGCTAAGTTGATCGAGAATGGCAATGCTACCCTACCTCTTTCGATTCCCTAGATTGTAACTCCGCTTCGATGCTGCTGCTATTCTGCTCAGGTGTTAGAACTATTCATGGAGTAACTGAGATTTCGGAATTTTTCTCGTATGGATCCAGTTAGACACCACCAAACTTAGACATTCAGTAAGGAAATTTTAAAAACTTGTGCTTGGTGTTGATGCGTATTCACACCTATATTAGTTGTTATTTTATTAACTTCTAAACAAGTAATAAAATTTTTCCAATTTAAATGTCATGAAAATCTTTTGGGTTGACTTGTTAGTTATTATGCAGTAGTGATTATTTCCTATATTTAATCACACGCAGTTTATAGCTAATAATGAATATTGTTTTAA
Organism: Bidens hawaiensis; assembly: GCF_021521415.1. Classification (NCBI taxonomy): domain Eukaryota; kingdom Viridiplantae; phylum Streptophyta; class Magnoliopsida; order Asterales; family Asteraceae; genus Bidens; species Bidens hawaiensis. The sequence goes on along the minus strand of NW_027491039.1, from coordinate 4,668,695 downwards.
TTATGTTATCTGAAAATAATAGAAATGACGATATATCACCCAAATTAAGACCAACCTCCCACCCTTAGAAGATCTAGACTACATCCTCTGAATAGTTGGCGTAGTTGACCACACCAAGTATTGACACTGCTTCGTAACAAAATGCTAACCAAGATGTTGAACATGGTCAAGGACGAGGTACAAGTAACACTACTAACGATGAAGCTACTACTAGAAATCTGCCGTGAACAAAAAAGACTAAAAGTGTTTGCTCTGATTCTAAGAGTGGTTGTAACTAGTTTAATCAATAGCCTTCATTGATTTGAAAACTAGGGAAACAAGGAATCTGTTACTAGGATGCACCTGCATAACTTTTCGGAGTTGTAACTCAAATACCTTACTAGGACTTCATATCTTCTAAATATCCTCCGATGGATAGAGGAGATAGAGATATCAATGGTAATGAAGGATTGTGCTAAGTAGAGAATAAGTATACATCATGCTTATTTCGAGATGAGGCTTAATCCGAGTAGAACACTCAAGACCAGAATCGAGGACAAGATGTTGCCCATAGTCTTAGATTCATCTCAAGGAGATGTTGCTGAAATAATGTTGTCCTAGGAAGGAACTTTGGAATTTTGAAACCAAATTCCATAATGTATTCATGAAAGGTGCTGAAATTATGACCTATACTTCTCGAATAATGATCTGACAAGATTGGTCCCACGCTTGGTTGTACCTAAATATGTCAGAATCGAGAGTATCTATGGTTTAGTACCAAATATCAAGAACATGGTTACCTTTGTTAATCCAACAGTAAATCATATTGCTAGAACCTTGGAAAAATCACTGCCCGATGATGCCGTTCGCAATGGATTATTGTTTAAATAGGGTGATACCGGCAAGAAATCGGCCGAACCTAATTCAGAAAAGAAAATAGTCTGGTGTTTTCAAAAGAACAATGACCGTGTGGTTTCATCAAATTCATATAAAATGGTACGAACCAATTCTATATTCCCAAGTGTAATACTTCTTCAAGGTGTCATCTTGGCATTTGCAAAAGATGTACGAAGAGATAGTTCTAGACACTTGATTTAGAAATTGACTTGCGAGAAAACTGATAATCGGTGTTACGCGAAATCAAGTTGTTTTGAATACAAGGATGGATAACATACCCATAGGGTACTGAATTCAAAAATTTAAATGTTAGAGAAAGATCTTTTAATACAAGGAAGGTTAGTAAGGATACCTCGATTAACACGATATGTTTCCGTTAAATGACCAACACATTTTTGTACCTTTCGATACTGGAGCCAATAAGTTTTGTTTCTAAACGATTAGAGACGTTTTTTTGACATAAAACCGGTAAGTCCGATAGAAAGTGCTTGGTAGGTTTAGCAAAGGGAAAGTTCATGGAAACCGGTAAAGTCATCCATGACTGTAACCTTTTGTTAGAAAACTACAAATTCACTATTAATCTATTTCCCGATGAGATAGACAGTTCGATTGTCAATATGGGAATAGATTGATCGTCAATAAAATCATGTTATGATTGTATATTTGAAAAAGCTAGATCGTTTACCACTCACAACTGGTGAAACTCTAGTAATCCTTAGTGATCAGTGTAATACCAAATTAAAGTTCATAATCAAGAGATTCAAGCTATCACGTAAGTGATACACTACGTTCAGATCAATGTTGTCAAGATATTTCTATAACCCAAGATTATCTGGAAGTTTTCCCTAAAAACCTGTCTGGATAATTTCCATCAAATCATGCTAATTCCAAAATCGATTTGTGCAAAATGCTGCACCGATAGCTAAGTCTCCATATAGATTGACGCCATCGGAAGAGCAGAAACTGCCCAATCAACTTCAAGAACTATTAAGACAACGGTTCCATAAAACCAAGCTTCTTACTCTGAGGAGCTCTAGTTCTATTCATGAAAAAGAAAGATGGTTCAATCAAGTATCGATCATCAAGAATTGAATAAACGAACCATAAAATTTTGGTACCCGTTACCGGAATTGATTATGTGTTCGATCAGTTACAAGGACCTAGTTCCTATTCTAAGATTGAATTTCGTTCTAGTTACCGTTAGCATAATAAGACATTTTTAGAGCGTGATAGGGCTATGATAAGGTTTTAGTCATACCGCTAGGAGTGACAAATATGCCCATTGAGTTTATGTATCTCATAAATAGGGTATGTCAACCCTACTTGAATAAATTCATAATAGTATTCATCAATGACATAAGTGGTGATATTAGAAATTTCTCTAAGTATGATTTATGGAATTGGGAAATTCACTTTATGGGAAATGTAATCTATGAAGAAGATATACGCATAGATCTATTATAGAATAAAACAATTAAGAATTTGAGACACTAAAGTTCCCAGCTAAAGTACAATAATTCTTAGATCTTGTTTGGGTATTATCAGAGATTCCTCGAGAATTCCTCTAAGATAGCTCAACCCTTGAAGGCTATTAACCTAGAAAAACAAGAAATATAACTAGAACAAGAGATAAGATGAAACTCTCCAGTCATTAAACAAAAGTGGTGTGGTACACCTATCTTGTTCTTCCTAGAAAGAACAGATGATTTTGTTGCTTATAGTGATGTTCACTCTTAGGTCTTGGATGCATGCATATGTAGAAAGACAAAGGTGGATAGCCTATATGACATGAAAACACAAACTGCACAAGAAGAATTATTCAGCTTATGATTTAGAATTAGGAATTATTGTTCTCGCTCTCAAAATCTTGAGACAATATCGTTAGGATACAAAGTGCACATTTTACACAAATCCTAAGAGTCTTCAGTTTCTTTTCAACAAGAGACTACAAAATTGAATATATCTACTTAATGATTATGACTTCGATATTCATCACTACACAGGTAAAGTGAATAATGTAGTTAATTCTTAAGTAGAACAGAAAGAGAAAATTTGTTACACATATGTACTTTGTGATTAATAATTCAAAATGATTCTTATGATCCGAATTCGTGATGCTCGATACAAAGCCTTGAGGAGAGAAATCCAAAGGTTAAAATTCAAAAGAAATTGAGTGTAAAGTTGCGTCAAAGGCTGATGAAACAATATGCTTAGTGAACCAAGCTTAGGTACCTTGATTTAGGAACTTGTGTAAATTAGAACTAGACGAACGCATAAGTCTAGATATACCATTAATCCAAGTTCTACCGAGATACAATTAATGATGGCCCAATACAAGGAGATATTGTAGACAAGCGTTTAACATTCTCCATAGTTAAGGTAGAACATTAGGAGCCATCTGAACTTCTGCAATAATCAGAACTTTCCCAATGGAAACCTATCACCATAGACCTTATAACCAATTTACCATGAATATCTAGTAAGTGCGACACTACCTGGATAATGGTAGATCGATTCGCTTTTCTCTACCCCTTAAAAAGAATAAAAGATGGAGAAATTACCAGTTCATAATGGAAAGGGTGTTAGAGTAATTTTGTAAGGTAAATTGACAATTACGGTTCTAGAACGTAATTGTGAATTTACAGGTGCATTAGAACTATAATATGGCATTTCTATATCAAGGATTGGGATAACTCTCCAAGAATCTATGGAATACTAGCCTACCATTGGCTTAGTTTCCTTAAACAATCATCTTCCGGTATTAAGGCCCCACTGTTGGGAGCCTTATACGTAAATAAAATTCGTCATCACATTACTAAATTAAGCTAGAGTGAAGTTGAGTCTTCAATATGATGGACATTTCGAAATCGCCAATCGAGTTAGTCCAATAGCATGAAAGCTCGAGTTACCTCTAGCATTTATTAAAATATTTGACGCGTTCCACGTATCTAATCTGAAGAAACACATAACTGATGAATCACTGATCATTCCATCTGACGAAGTCCACGTGGACAACAAGCTTCGATTTATTGTAAAACATGCCGGGATCATGGATTGGAAGATCCAAAAACTCAGGCAAAACAAAATCGAGTTGGTCAAAGTCAGATTGAATTCAAGTCGTAACCCTGCGATAGCATGGGAATGACGAGATCAGATGAAAACAAAATATTCTCAGCTCTTCCTAAACCATTAGACATGATTGCCACCTTCTAAATTTCGGGACGAAATTTCTTAAAGGGCGGGAGAATGTGACACCCGGCTATTTTAAGCCTAATCCGGTACTTATATAATTCGTGATTATATAAATAAAAATTATAATTAATGAGATAATGCTATTTTAGTCCAAAAACCCCAAAAATATATGAGTTATATTTTAATGTGTTTAGAAAGTTAAGTTTTGACACATACCGAAAACTACGTAAAACTAACACTGACAACGACCCAGGTGTAGTTAAAAGTACAAAAATATTCAAAAACGTTGAGAATGACATAAAATAATATAAGTAAAGTGAAAATATTAATATTAAGTCACAAACATAATTTTAGAATGTTCGGTTCGCGAAAACGGGAGAATAAGCGAGTAGAAGACGGTACCGGACACCGTAAGGACCCGAAACCAACCAACTCCAAAAATTTACATCTTTATATGGGTAGAGAATTACAAGGAATCCAAATATGTAATTGGTTTTGCATAAAACTAGTTCTAACTAGTTGTATTTTATAAAAATAGGACAAGATGTGTATATAATATTACAAGAGTTATTACCAAAAATTCAAAAATTAAATAAATACCCCCCTTCTCTTGAGTCGTCCACCACCTTACACCCCTACCCCTAGCTTTGATGACCACTTGTGTTGGAAAACTTTGAATTTTCCAAGTAATGCATCTTTACATGCAACAAGACAAGTGTAACAATTCCTCTATTAAATCAAAACCCACTTCCCAACACCACGATCACTCTCCCTCCTTCCCTCCTCTCCTTCCCAACCGTCCACTCCCTCCTTTCTCTTTCCTTTTCACATCTAAAATCCTCTTATCACAAAATATAAGAATCCATGGATTAAGATTGAAGATTGGAGTTGTAGGAGCATTTTGGAAGGCCTATTAAGAGTTTACAACCAAAATCCATCAAATAAATCATCATCTTCTTCATTTTCTTGAACCTTAACGGTATAAACCCATCACCATAACTCTTAATTTCTTGAGTTTTGAAGCTACATCTTGTTCATACGTCTTGAAAGAGTTCACACAAACATGTAAACACATAAACACATGTAAAAATGGAATAAGGGTATGATGTGTGTGAGTCGTGAGGGGTGTGTGTGTGTGTGCCGTACACACATATACATACAAGCATGCATGTATTTTGCTTCCATTGTTAAGTTTGATAATGCTTGATGTGATGATGCTTGAGGTTTGAAAGATAAAATGGGTTTGTAGAGAAAGAGAAATCCGTGTGTGAGAAAGAAAGAGTATGAATGTGTGTGTTTAAGTGTTTAATGTTACATGCATGCTTGAATATAGATGTTGAGGTTTGAATTTGTTAAAAAGTAGGATAATAGGAAATTAAAAGTTAGAAGTTTTGAAATCCACTTAAAATATGATGAATACATTCATGTTACTTGAAGCTTGATAGAACACATACATGTATGCATCTTGGTGATTCATGTTTAATTATTGTTATGCATGCTCAAGAATTGATGATATGTACATGATTTTTGAAAGAAAGGGATTGATATTATCATAATGATAGTTTTATGAAATGGTTAGCTTAGAGTTATGTAAAATCATATGAAAACATATAATACCTTCATGCATGTCACATATTTGAGTTGCTTACTTACACAAGAGATGAACATTGTAAATATTATTAACACCAACTTGAAATGGATGACAAAAATTGGAAAAGTAAAATGTAACAAGGATTAGAGTTAATATAATTAAATGGGGGAATGAAATCTATTTTTTCCAAGTAATATAAATGTTTTGTATCATTGGAAAATGATTTCCTAAGTTTAGATATTAATATGTGACATAATGAATTTATAATGAAAATTAAATACATGTTTATAATCAAAAAAAATTTGATTATATGATATAATAGTAAATATGGAAATTTATATATGTTCACATGTTAGAATCATTAGATTTTTGTATTAAATATGCTTTGCATGCCTTACTTGGTTTAAAACGAGTATCGGTTACTTAACTAGTCCAAAATCGGCTTTTTAACGCAAACCGACAAGGAATTTAAGAGCTGAAATAAAACTGTCACACCCCGCCAAGGCGGAAACGCGGTAGCGTGACGTTCATGGATAATCCCAACTATTGATTAACGTTGTGATCCTACATGCGATGCGATGCGATGCTTGTATATGCCCACAAATTTCCTCCTGATTTTAATAACCTGAAAAACATACTTAAAAGTCAGCATAATGTTGGTGAGTTCACAGGTTTTAATTGCATGTTTAAATCCATTGTTTTGAAAATGTTGATTTTCAAATGTTTAAAATGTATAAAACAAGTAATGATTTCTCAAATATATGCTTTCATGATTAAAACATTTATCAAAAGCTTATGTTTTCATGGCAAAAGCGTGCTTTAAAACTTATTCATGTTTACGTAAATAAAACTTATTTTAAAAGTTACTTATGTCTTCGCAATTATAATGTATATTAAAACGTATTTATGAAGTTGAAAACTTTGTTCATTACGAGTGGGTTTTCCCGATGAAAACGATGTCCAAATAGTTTACATTTACGAACTTAAAAGCCCTTTTAGATATATAAGTGTGCGTACGCGATGCAATATGATATATAGGATAACCTAAACAAGATCAATAACCCTCTATAGACTAGCTAAGAATACAAATTAATATATGTGAATGAGCCTATAATCAAGCCTAAATCAAGTTGTTTCATTGCCCGATACCGTCTCACGGTAAATGTATTAGATTATATGCACCCATTAAAACGTCGGTTAGAGCGACTAACCATGAGCGGGGGATCAATCCCGATAGTACTACCCATATATTCCTTGGCTAAACCCATAGTTAATGATTATATAATGTATTGATCCGAAGATCTTAAGGGCCTCGTGTAACTCATGCTCACATAAAGATTCTATGTCTTGCTTACTAATTATCGTATTAAATAAGTTTATTTAAAGTATCAAATAAGTTTATGCAATGTTATGAAATAAGTTTATGTAAAGTTATAAAATATGTTTATTCAAAGTTACTAAATAAGTTTATGAAACGTAGTCAAATAAGTTCATGCAAAGTTATCAATGAGTTTAGTATGTTTCTCCCCCTAGTTTGTAAAAGAGAAAAGGGGCCGTGAAACTCACCTTGGCATCAGTGAGTGACATGTAAGAACCCTTGTTTGTATTCTTCCTACGTGCGTCCTATGACAAGTATGGTTAACTTAAGGTCAGTTCGACGTGTTAAATAAGTATGCCGGCTTGTGGTGCGTGTTCACCCAACACTTAGACTTACGTGTTGATACGACTCGTTGGTGATGCGCTTATGTTTATCGTAGTTAGTTTTGTAAATATAGTACTCCAAATACATATTTATCCTTGTAAGCTAGATAATAATGAATATATATCTACATAAATATATATAACATTGTATATTTATCTTAAGTATTACGGTAAAAGTATATATTACAGTATGTATTTTTGTAAGTCGTTAATAAATTACTTATCAACATATATATATATATATATATATATATATATACTTTTAGTAGATTACTTATTTTAGTGGAACTTTTAAGTAAATGACTTTATATATATTATATAAAGTTTGTAAAACGTCATAAAAAATTTAGCGTAGTTATATATTCAAATATAACAACACTCATAGATTTGAATACTCTACACAAGTTATTTATGTAGGAAAATTCATATATTGTAAAATAAATAATGTTTAAAAAAATATTTTTAATAAGTTTTTACGTGTGATGGGTTTGTTAGGCATGCTTATTAGTTCCTTTAATATTATGATTTCTTGTTTTAATAACTTGGGTGAACCTACTCTAGCACAACCTTTTTAACTAAAATCATATGCAAAAGAAAGTGGGTTAGATCTAACTATAGATGAAATACTCATATGGTGGAGCTAAGTAGCAAGTATCTTGAGCACTTGCACTTGAATCTAACTCCTAGAACTTGAGTACACTTCTAGCATAAGATTATATCTTCTTGGACTTTCTTACACGTATTATTGCCTTGTTGTTAAGTAGAAGATGATTATGATGAGATTGGGTTTGGTTTCTTTTTGGATAGGGAAATGAAGAAAGCTTTGGTGTGTGTGTGTGTGTGTGTGTTTGTACGAAAAGGTAGACGTGTGTGCAAAGTTTGGTTGTTTGCAAATTTGGTGTAATGATTTAAGTCTTCTAAGTACTTGTTTTTATAGTCATTTGCTCATGCCCTATGGCAATATATGTATTTACATGTGATAAACTTTGTTTGAGTGTACTAACATCAAGATGGAGAGTGTAGAGTGATTAGGGTGGGTTCACGGTTTAGGTAAAGAGTAGTAAAAGAATAATATTAAGGGCGTTTTCCTTGGTTGACTATTGCTACTTCCCTTATTTGGTGAAAACTTCTTTAACGTGTGTTTCTTATATTATGACAATGTGCATGCATGTATGAGTCGTAAGGATGAGAGTGATTATGTCCGTATGTAGTATTAGAGAGAAGGGTTTTACTTTTGCTTTCCCATTTCTTAACCTTCCTACACTCCTTGTATAATAATAATTGAGGTAAGCATCTTTTGTCAAGAAATTAAACAGTCCTTTTGTTTTTTTCCATTACAACACAAAATGGTATAAGGCATGGAATGGACTTGTTTGCTTGTGACAATACTCCATATTCGGTCAATTTGGGGCCTCCCAAAACCAAATTTTGGAACTAGAGCTAAGTTAGTTTAAGGCTTTCAATTCATAATTAATCGGTTAGTTTACGTTATTTACAGAACTGTTAGTATTCTAATATAATTAAAAGTATTTTGTGTTAAAAATTTTCTTAATTGTGTACTAATTTTTTTTGAGAATATTAAGTTTAAGCTTAGATTTACTCTTATATTTTGACGCTCCATGTGTTCGTTTGCTCAAGTGTCTTTATTAAATACAAAGTACCGTTATACTTCGGACACGGTTTAAAGGTCATATACATGAAATATAGTGTACTGTTCTCTCAATAAAATATAAAAGTAACATTTTTCGTATTTAAGTATAGTATCACCAACTGTTGGGTCGGGCTTTCATGCATGTGACGCGAGAATGCATGAAATTTTACTAGACTTGAATTGACATGATAAGCTTACAAGTATTTTAATATGGTTATGACTAATAATAGTGTTTACTTAACGCTAATATGTTTTATGGATATTGCGGGTTGTCACAAAAACAGCCCCTAAAACCGAGAAACTCATATACATTACACTATATATTAAGTGTAATGAGGTCAAGATGATAAGACTTAACAATAAACGAGTCGCGTCGCGAAAGACGACGCGGAAACGTTTAAAATGACCATTTTTATGGAAAATTTAGCTAAACCAAGAACGAAAGTATTTTTATAAATTAAATCATAAAACTTTTATATTTTAACTATATAAATTGTTTTCAACTTAAAACCATAAAATATTTACACAAAACGTTAACCGGTTCGCCGTTAGACGCGAAACCGACAAAACCTGAAAAATAATTTAAAAACATAAAGTTTATAAAACTTGGAAAAAAAGTGTATATTGTTAGTAATAAAGGTATACTAAAACTTAAGTCTAATAAAAACAAATAATCTTTTGTTAATATAATTATTATTAGATAAATAATAATATTTATGTGCATAATAGGATTTATGGATATTAGTTGTTTATAATTTATTAGAATTTGTTTGCTTGTGTGAGAAATAACAATTTGGACTAAACCAAACAGAAGGTCGCCAGTGGATCGTTTGAACACAAAAATAATAAAATAATGAAAAAGAACATTTTTAAAAAATAAAACGTTTGTGTGAACACTTCAGGTTGGATGAACGACGCATATTATAAATGTGAATGGATTATTAAAAACATGTAATATATTAATAGGACACGACTGTTGGACGTTTACCGACATTATACCGCTAAAGGTGAGTTTCTCATAAATCCCCACTGTTTTAACACATTTAAATGATTTTTTTAAATGTTTTGGGGGGGAAACATGTTTGGGTCAAAACGTGTTTTATCTTGACAACTGTGGTATTGGAATGACCTTAAATTTGACCGATATGGTCGGGCTGCCGAGGGCATAAATCGAGATCATTTTCCACGGCCTTATAATCCTTAACTGTTAAACAAGCATGAAATATTGATAGATTTATCGGGGTGACGCCCTATCATCACCGGTCGCGCCGATGGGGTAAGTGATAAATATTTCGATTGTTGTACGCTTTGATTATAGATTTAAGGGAGATCATACATTTGCTATATTCCTAGCTAATCTATAACCATCACACTTGTTAAATAAAATGGTGAATATTATGCACTTTTGCTTCTTAGCGAAAGGGGGGCCATATAGTCTCTCGTGGTAAAGCGAGGACCGGTATGAAAATTTGAATAACTTTCGTGTATAAAACGAAAGCAGACATTGGTCTAATAAAAGCAAGGTAATGCATTGACTTCGGTCTGTATGTACGAAGTGGTATTTATGGGAATAATTAAACAACGAAAATCTGTGTTTCAATGAAATAAATGTGAAGTGAAACATAAAAATTAAAGTTAATGATGATATTCCTATTGATTAAAATGAAGAAATAATTGATGTAAAAGCCGAAAGCTGTTACATCTTGGTTTTTAAATTGAGAATTCACCAACCTTTGTGTTGACAAAATTATTTTAAACGTGTTTTCAGGTAAATGAAAAGGGAATGCTTCCTGAGGATGATGTAGGAAAAACAAGTGTGTGATACTTGAGCGTTGGACTTCTATTTTAAACAAAACGTGTACTTTGACCAGTGTATTCATGATATTTTGTAACGAATAAAAGTCCAACTTCCATGTTAATATGTTGTGCTTAAATACTGATGGCTAAACGGCATCTGTCACCGCCCAAATTTGTTAACTAAGTCTTCCGCTATTAAATTAAGATTTTTAGGGTGTGACACATAACATTTACACGAGTCAATAACGAATCACACACATGAGTCCGTCAGTAAGCGTTGGTGGTTAATGTCGATTATGATATTTTTAATAATTTGGATATAATTGTTATGTGCTAGATGATTTTATGTGTTACATGATTTAACACATTATGCTTGCTTAACATGTTATTTGTTATTATATAAAAATAATGTCTCAAATATATGTTTATTAAATCATCTATGTGAAATTACACGTTAAAGGATTATGTGTTTAGTTCGTAGCTTGTTGTGTGAAATTTAGATCAATTGCCCGTTAACTTATAAGATTTCAACCTTTTTCAAGAATGATATTTTATGAAATAACAAAGAGGTTTTTTTATATAGACTTAGGTTATTATGTTAGTCAAAATGATTTGTTATAACCCGGTTTGAAGTTAAAAAGGTTTGTTCAAGCCAAAGGTCATTGTAAAAAGGCCATACTTGTAAATAGGATTAATAATAATGTTGAAGTCGGACATCTACAAAGGAAGATTGGAATCTTTTCAACCTGTTGGTGCATTTTGTGACCGTCGCTATGCAATTCTGATCAGCAGAAACGATCTATGAAGTTGTAACAACTTCGCCATAGGCGAAGTTATAACAACTTCGCCTTAGGCGAAGTTATAACAACTTCGCCTACAGGCCCAAGCCCAAGCCCGCGAAGTTGTGTATCTATATATATATGTGTCTTGTTTAGGTTTGAGTATCCAAAAAAGTTAGAGTGTGTTTTGTGTAGTTCAATCGTCTAGAGAGAAACCGAGAGGGAGATTCATGTGGGACGGCCCGAGGTAGAGCTCACTCGGGTCGGCCGTCATTTGTTTTCGTGTTTGGTATGTAATGTGAGTTGGTTATTATATAAAAGATCTGCAGATGTGTTTATCCCATTCGTGTGTTTGTTCGTGTATGTGTTTTGTGTGTAATCGTGTTCTTCGTCTCCTACACCAATAAACGAGTCTAGGAGGATTCCGCACTCCTAGACCTCGTGCGGATCTCGTATCGATCGGCGACGCCCCGGGGGGGACTTACAAGTGGTATCAGAGCCTTAGGCTCTTATGCTATGGTTCGAGATCTGCGTTTTGGTGTTTCTGGCATGTTTCTGATGCGTTTTTGGCCGAACAGCCGCCGCAGGCGAAGTTATGGGGTTCAGGCGAAGTTGTCGCTTAAATTTTAGGGTTTAGGCGAAGTTAAGGACATGCGTAGTTAAGGAGGGGCGAAGTTGACTTTTAGGCGAAGTTGACTTTAGGCGAAGTTAAAAAAAAAAAAAAATTGTTTGGAGTTTTCGTCTGTATGGCCAGGTGTACACGATTATTGTGAGACCGAAGACGTTGTTCCGTCAACGAGTGAAACTTGTTATCTCTTGGTCTTACGTGTGAACAAATACGTGTCAACTCTGGATATGGAGTTGAGGTTGTGAATGGGATATTGATTGAAACTGGATATTGACACATATTTGGGTGTTTGTGGGCAATGAAATAGTTGTTGTTCGAGGTTGACCAACTGAAGAAAGTCAAATTGAACTGAAGGTTTTCGTCATTACTGGATTGCGGTCAGAGTATATTATTTATGTTATTTTCAAGGCGTTCGAGAATTGGATCCTGAAACGTGATGCTTATTTATTAAAGTGAAAATTCTGGAACAAGTTGGATTTAATCGGGAATTAAAGTGTTTATGTTCTTGATCGTTATCCCTGGTGATTGAAGATGCTTCGGATTAATTAATGGTCATGTGTGTTAGATTCTGTCAAGGTGGTTTTGTGATGAAATTGATCACTTGATGTTGAGTAGTTGAAGATTAAACCTTATCGTATGCCGACGTGTTGGTGAAGTTGTGGAGGGAGCCCAACTTCACGTGTTGGTGAAGTCAGAAGGACTCACGTGATTGGTTGAGATGATCAATTAGGCACGGGGATGCATGCATTTCAAAGACCTCAATCTATATAGTCGGAGAAGCTTACACTGAAGGGGAGATCTGATATGGAAGACGCTGGGTGATTGGTAGATTTGTGAAGCTACAAGACAGTTTCAGGCACGGCTGGTTGAAGAGCAAACAGAAGATCATCAGTTAAGAGGGAGTCTGTTGGTGCATGTTTTGTAACAAATGATCTTTTGTGTTTGTTAGAATTGAGAGCAACGGTCAAAGGGGAGTCTGTTGGTGCATTTTGTGACCGTCGCTATGCAATTCTGATCAGCAGAAACGATGTACGAAGTTAGAACAACTTCGCCATAGGCGAAGTTGTAACAACTTCTGCCATAGGCGAAGTTAGAACAACTTCGCCTTAGGCGAAGTTATAACAACTTCGCCTACAGGCCCAAGCCCAAGCCCGCGAAGTTGTGTATCTATATATATATGTGTCTTGTTTAGGTTTGAGTATCCAAAAAAGTTAGAGTGTGTTTTGTGTAGTTCAATCGTCTAGAGAGAAACCGAGAGGGAGAGTCGTGTGGGACGGCCCGAGGTAGAGCTCACCTCGGGTCGGCCGTCATTTGTTTTCGTGTTTGGTATGTAATGTGTGTCGGTTATTATATAAAAGATCTGCAGATGTGTTTATCCCATTCGTGTGTTTGTTCGTGTATGTGTTTTGTGTGTAATCGTGTTCTTCGTCTCATACACCAATAAACGAGTCTAGGAGGATTCCGCACTCCTAGACCTCGTGCGGATCTCGTATCGATCGGCGACGCCCCGGGGGGGACTTACACAACCTCCCTAGGAAATCGGCAATGTATGGACTACGAGCAAGCTTGGATCATTAAGCATGGTTTACTACCTCGAGCATGGTCTTCCAGAACCATTTCGGTGAATTCTTCTAAGTGTTAAAGGCTTCGAGCAAGTTTCACTTCTTCGAGCAAGAGTGTTCTTCTATCGAGTACGGATTGCCAATCGAGCAAATGACTTGATCATTCAGGTTTAAGCCAAGTGATCCGAGCACAAGTGATCTGAGCACATTGGTGTCGAGCTTGGATGCAATAAGAAGATTTCATATGTTCTAAGTTTAGACTTCGAGCATGGCTCAGTCCCGAGCAAACTTTACATCCGAGTATGCTAAAGATTGTTTAATAAGGCTCAAGGAAGGATTGAAGACATCAAGAAGAATATGCTTGCTCGATAGACAAATTCGAGCAAAGCAAGGATTAGTGAAGAAGAATGAAGAGTGCTAGAGGAGAATATTTTCTATCTGAAAATATTCTAAGTAAAGTATGCTCGAAGACTATCATCGAGCATCGAGTGCATATCGAGTATACTCGAGCAAGATATATGATGCTCGATGACACTTACACTTGTATTTTATTTGTCATGCATTATGTAATGATTAGGGGATTCTAGAAGGAATGTCAGGATCTATAAATAGTGTCCTTGGTTTCCATTCAGGGTACGCACGCAATACAAGAGCAAAACCATTCCAACGAATATTCTCTTTGTCTCCTCGTACCGCCGCCTCCGTCATGAAACCCTAGACATTCCTTTCACTGTTACATTAAATGATATATTAAAATGCAGTGAATCTTTGTCTTTGATATTGTTCTTACTGATTATAAATTGTTGTTTCGTTTATGTATTTATCTCACACCTTCGCTCCCATCTGTTGAATATCTTGATTCCGCTGGGATATTCAATAGACGTTTGGGTTATTAGATATATGTGTTCTTGTCAACCTACTAAGGTTTGCACCAGGTCCGGTCCTGACAAGTGGTATCAGAGCTTTGGAAGCTCACTGAAGGCCATTGGGCTGAAGTGTTTGAGATAAAGGTTGAAGCTTTGAAGGTTTTGAGTACAGATCTACAGCAATGGACGATCAAGAAGTATCAACAAACAAGATTCCAAGGCTTATCGGACAAGAAAACTTCATTCGATGGAAAGTATTGTTTGATGCAGCAGCAATTACAATGACCTCGATCTTTGGAACTCTATCCGAGATGGACAATATATTCGCTCCCTAGCATCAAACAACAATGCCACCACTGAAAGCAAAATGAAGAAAAGAGATGGCAAGGCTCTGTCAACGCTGAAACTAGGTCTCTCGTGGTAAATATTGACCAGTGTTAATCACCACAAGACTGCAAAAGAGATGTAGGATGCAGTTATTGATATGTTTGAGGGAAACACTGAGCTAAGAGACATCAAAAGGGACAGATTGAAGCAACAGCTTGACCGTTTCAAGTTCAAAGAAGGTGAATGATTAAGTCAGTGTTACAAAGATTTATGAGGATTATCAACGAAATCAGAACAAGTGACTTACAGATTTCTGATTTTGAGCTGAACAAGAAACTGCTTTCTTCATTGTCTGGCGAATGGTACACAGCTGGCAAATTCATTATAGAGAAGGTTAATTTTCCAAATTTCAAGTTGGATGATGTCTTAGCAATTCTAAAGGTTGCTGAGCATGAGATGATCGAAAACAACATGATAAGAGAAGAGAATCCTAGCTTTCCAGTGACAAATGCTTTAGTGGCACCAATGGGCAATCTTACTCACGAGACTCAGCAACAGCCGATAGTAGAAGAGCCTTCTGAATCAGGCTTAATATGTGGAGGAAGCCAAGCAAGATTTAATGTCCAGATGATTGAGGATGATATTGCTTCTATTGCAAGTGAACATCCTCCTTATATGCAGAATAACTCAGGAAATGGTACTGATTATCAGGCCCTGTTCTCAATGTTCACTGACTGTTACAACGCATTTGTACCAAAGAATTTGATTCATACAAGTGTGGTGCAAGAGGATTTGGAACAAATCGATGCGGATGATATTGAGGATATGAACATAAATTGGAAGGCTGCAATGTTGGCAGTAAGAAGAAAAAGGCTGTACAATAGGACTGGGAGATCTTCTTTCTCAGGACCCAATGAACGTATTGAATTTGACAAGTCTAAAGCCATCTGTTACAATTGCCAACAGCCAGGGCATTTTGCCAGGGAATGTAATCAACCAAAGCAATTTGGTAATCTGGTGAATCAGAACCAGTTCTACCAGAACCAACATTAGAATTACCAAGGGGCTCAACAGAGAAATCAGCTGGTTAATCACAATCCCTATCAGAATCATAACAGACCCCAACAACAACAAAATCGGCCGCAACAAAGAAACAATCAGCATCAAATTCAGAGCAATCAGAACAGAGGTAATGCCAATGCTGTGAATCAGGCTAGAGATTAAGGAAATGTTGTAGTGACTATAGTACCATAAGTTAGGAGTTTGACTAGAGCAACCATGCCGAAGAGATTAAAAAAGCCAATGTTGCATACATGGCTAAAGTGCAGGAGAAAGGAGAATCTTCAGGATCACAGGAACAGTCCTTAAATGGAAATGATATATGGTACATGGACAGTGGATGTTCCCGGCATATGACCTGTGATAGGGAAGCTCTTGTAAATTATGAAAGAAAGTTTGAAGGACCAGCTGCCTTTTGAGTGATGAGAATGGAGGAAAAATTGTAGGAAGAGGCACTCTTAAAATGGCAAAGTATCATTTGAGAATGTGCTTCATGTTGAAGGACTACAATATAATTTACTCAGAATATCTCAAGTATATGATAAAGGATACAAGGTCGGATTTGATGATGCACATTGTTTCATTTTAAGGCCTGAGTTTGTCATCCGACCAGAAATGATAATGATGATGGCTCCAAGGAATGGAAACCTCTATGAACTGAGAATGAAAAATGATGTCTCTAGAGGTGGCTCATGCTTTGTTTCCAAGGCCACTGAAAATGAAACAAAAATGCGGCATAGAAAGTTTTGTCATGTGAATCTCAAAAACATGAACAAGCTTGTGAAAGTAGAGCATGTGATAGGTATCCCTTTTAAGGAATTCAAGCTAGAAGAAAACTGCTCTTGTTGTCTAAAAAGGAAAACAACATAAATCCTCACATAAGAATAAATTTATCAACTTAATTGATGAGGTGTTGGAACTACTTCACATGGATTTGTTTGGTCCTGTAGGTGTTCCAAGCATTCGGAAAAACAGATTTTATTGATGATTTTTCAAGGTTTACTTGGGTCTTCATTATGGGAAGCAAAGATGAGACTCCAGAGTTAATCAAGACTTATGTACTGAAAATGGTCAATCAACTTGAGAAGAAGGTAAAAGTGATTAGAAGACAATGGATCAGAATTCAAGAATGGACTTATGGAAGAATTCTACACTTCTATAGGGATCTATCAACAGTATAGTGCTCCAAGAACACCTGAGCAGAAAGAAGAAACAGAACATTAATTGAAGCTGCAAGAACCATAATAGCTGATGCAAACATACCAGTGAATTTCTGGGCAAAAGCTATAAGCACTGCATGCTATGTTCAGAATAGGGTGCTATTGAACAAAATTCACAACAAGACTCCATATGAGATAATCTTCAAAAGAAAACCTTATGTGAAGTTCTTGAAGCCTTTTAGATGTAAATGCTCACTGCTGAATTCAAAGGACTATCTAAACAAGTTTTAATCCAAATCTTTGGACTGCTTCTTTGTGGGCTATTCATCCCAATCAAAGGCCTACATAGTTTATGTTAAAGAGCACATGGTGGTTATTGAGTCCTCAGACATTATCTTTAATGAGAATCACTTTAATAATGTAGAAGGACCCAAGTGGTTGTTTGATCTAGAGAAGATGATTAAATCTTTCAAAATTTACAATGAAGATATGGATGACAGTATGTTTAGAACAAATATTGAAGAGAAATGGAAGCAAAAACAGATTGATCTGGACAAGCTGTAGTCAACTGTTGCATCTGGAGAGAAAGGATTCAACTTTGAAAGAAGCACCAGCAGATCAAATGAAATGAAGATCAGTGACCAAGAAGCTGCAATTGAAGTATCCAATGATGGTCGAAGTGAGAATGAAAGTGATCCAATCCAAAGTGAACAGCAGAGTCAACCTAAAGAAACAGACAGATTTGAAGACAGTTTCTAGTCATTGTTTGAATATTTGCAGATTGGAAACAATGAGGCATCTACTTCAGGAAATGCCATTAATACTAACACTCCTTAAGCTGAAGATGTAAGGCCCCGAACCCCGGGAACCCCACAGTTGGTATTCACTCAAAACACTTGTAAAATAATTAAACTTGAAAACAATTCTTTTCATTAAAACCAACATCTCAGAGTATATTTAATCGGAAAACATAAATGATAAAATAAGTTCCCAAAACCCGGGAATTTTGCCCAAAATCAACATAGTTATCTTTAAATAAAAACTTTTAATAAGAAATGTTTAATAGTAAAACTTCAGTTCCCGTATGCCCTTCACCGTCCAAGTAGCTTCGTGCACGTCCAAGCGATAAGGCATCCTCTTCCTAATCTGAAACTCACACTAACATGCACACAAAGTCAACTTGAGCTGAGTGAGTTCAAGTTTTAAGTAAATAACATCAGTAGTAATAGTTAAGATAGTCAAACCAAAAGTTTTAAAAAGTAAAAGGGTACATCCATCAAATCCTCATTACCGAGAACTAAACATCCTCATACATACATATACAAAATGTATATGTAAACATCCTTTCAATTACATCTCTATATATATCACAGTATATATATATAACATCCACGTATAACATCAGGGTCGAGCAAACGTACAACCCAAACACGTAACATCAGTGCATGCAAACACAAAGTAGGCATATACAACATCAGTAGTCGAAACGACTACAACATCGCCAGATATAGGCCAAGCAATAATGTATATACATATATATATATATTTAACATCCCAAGGCCTACCATATGCCAGCAAGCCTATATAAATCGTTTAAAACATTTAATTCAGTAGGAAAACACTTAGGTGTGCATGCTAGCCCAAAAGTTGAAAGAGTTAAAAAGGGGTATCATGAACTCACCTGAAATCAATCGAACACCTGCAACGAGCTAGGAAATTCCTAAGTGCACGATCACAAGCAAGGGCCTGCAAATTATAAACAACATATTACTAACCTAGACCGTAAGAACAATCTTGCATAATGGGCCGTTCAAGCCCAACGCTTTGGCCCAAGGCCCAACAACTTGGCCCAAGGCCCACAACTTGGCCCAAGGCCCAACACTTGGCCCAAGGCCCAACAACTTGGCCCAAGGCCCAAGGATAATCAAATCGGGTCGAATGCGCGTGTAATAAACCTTAAAACCATTTATTAACGAATCAGCCCCGAATGGACCAAATTCCATTTTAAATCTTTTCATTCATCAAGATTATGTCACCCGAGTTGATAGGGTTGACAGTTCCTTTTTATAACTCTTACTTTAACGTTTAAACGAAAATTCGCGCACCGCCGACTCGATTGACGAAGCACTAACCACAACAGCCCCGAGCATCAAAAAAATTAATTTTTCCACAGCCCTTAAACCCCCTAGGGCTGTATAAACTGATTCGGTCAGTCATCCAATCAATTAACGCATCAAACTCAACAATTTGCAATTCTACACCCGATAAACCCTAGCTTTCGAACTAAAATCGATTGACCGACTTAAACACCTCCATTGGCCATGAAATTATAATATGATGTACATGTCATACCTAGTGGGAGTTTGATGCATAAACCTCACTCAAAACAGCCCCGGAAACGTTCAATTGGGCAGCCACCCGGTTAGCCTACAACAAGACGTTTTTCGATCAATACGCGCAATATGAGGACCAATTAACGTGAAAAAGACTTGGGGAATCGTAGTACATACCTTGAATTGAAGTTCTAAGGTTTAGAATTGGCTGCAAAAAAGAAAAATCACGGGTCTTGGCCTTGATGTTTCTGCCGATCGCAAACAGCCAAGGGGGCTAGGGTTTTGTTGTGTTTTAACATAAGATATTACACTCTAGTCCCTCCAGATTGAGGTTTAAGGCAAAACGGAAGGAATAGTTAGGTTCTTTAACGTACCGGGATAACGTAAAGGCTTCCGAGAAACGTCGGGTAAGTCCCGAGAGTTATACATACTCTACAAGCTTTAGTTCTTGAAACCGGAATTAACGGGTGTTACAAGTGCACCCCCCTTACAATGGGATTCGTCCTCGAATCCCGATGCGAAAGTAACAACTGCGGATAATGCTTCATCATTTCGTCTTCGGACTCCTAAGTGGCCTCAGAACCCCTACGGTGTTTCCACTGCACCTTCACCTGTCTAACCACCTTATTTCTCAAACGCCTCTCATAACGGTCAAGAATAGCAATCGGTTGTTCAACGTAGTTCAGCTTACTATCGAGTTCAATATCATCGAGAGGCACATGGGCCTCTTCATCTGCTAAGCATTTCCTCAGATGGGACACGTGAAAAGTAGGATGAATCCCCACGAGCTCCTCGGGCAATTCCAGCCTATATGCTACTTCACCGACTCGGGCCAATACACGGAACGGGCCAATAAACCTCGGACTGAGCTTCCCCCTCTTACGAAAACGAATAATGCCCTTCCAGAGAGAAACTTTTAACATAACCCGATCCCCAGCCTCAACACAATAGGCCTTCGCCCTTTATCTGCATAAAACTTTTAACATAACCCGATACCCAACTGCTTTTGACCAATGGAACCCCAACAGACTGGAGTCCTACACCTCCTACCATACAACATCTCAAACGGTGGCATCCCAATCGTGGCGTGATAACTGTTATTATACGAAAACTCCACCAACGGTAAGTGACGGTCCCAACTACCACCAAAGTCGATAACACAAGCCCGCAACATATCCTCGAGAGCTATTATTATGCTTGTTTTCTATCCCAAGTTGAACCAAAGAACATCAATCAAGCCTTAAAAGACAACGGGGTGGAAGCCATGCAGGAAGAGTTAGCACAATTCAGGGACTTCCATGTTTGGGATTTGGTTGACAAACCCAGAGGAAAATATGCAATTGGTACCAAGTGGGTATTTAGGAACAAAAATGATGAAAGAGGGATAGTCATCAAGAACAAAGCAAGGCTGGTGGCTCTAGGGTGCTTACAGGAAGAGGGAGTAGACTTTGAAGAAGTCTTTGCCCCTGTTGCAAGATTAGAAGTCACCAGAATCTTCTTAGCATATGCAGAATCCATGAACATCAGAGTCTATCAATTGGATGTCAAGTCTACATTTTTGAATAGGTAGATTGATGAAGAAGTTTATGTAACTCAGCCTCCCTGATTTGAAGATCCAATTCATCCAAGCAAGGTGTACAAGCTGAGCAAAGCACTGTATAGACTACATCAAGTTCCTAGGGCTTGGTATGATGAGCTATCAAATCACCTTTTAGATAATGGATTCTGCAGAGGAGAAATAGACAAGAATCATTTCTACAATAAATGAAGTAGTGATCTACTACTAGTTCAAGTGTATGTTGATGACATCATATTTGGTTCAACAAATGAACAAATGTGCAAGGACTTTGAAAAAGTGTTGAAGTCAAAATACAAAATGAGCTCTATGGGAGAAATGAATTCTTTCTTGGATTGCAAGTGCAGCAGAAGATTGAAGGAATCTTTATCAATCAATCCAAGTATGTTCAGGAAATTCTAACAAAGTTCAAGTGCCAAGACTACAAGACAGTGTCTACTCCAATGGACACACATGAGAAGATGGTACCTGATTAAAAAGGGGAGCCAGTGGACCAACATAAGTATAGTGCCAAGATAGCATGATTGATGTATTTCACAGCATTAAGGCCATATATCATGTATGTAGTCTGTGTCTGTGTAAGGTTTCAAGCAAACCCAAAGGTCTCTCACGTGTTGGCAGTGAAGAGGATTTTTAGATATTTAAAAGGAAAACTAGACTTGGGTATATGGTATCCAAAGAACAACTCATTTGACCTGACTGCTTTCACTAACAGTGACTATGATGGTTGCAACATGAGTAGAAAATCTACATCAGGAGGATGTCAATTCTTAAGGAATAGGCTAGTGTCATGGCAATGCAAGAAGCAAACTACATGATCCATCTCAATTGCTGAAGCTGAGTACATTGCTGCATCTACTTGCTGTGCAGAGGTTCTATGGATCCAAAACCAACTGCTGGACTATGGTCTGAATCTCATACTCACTCCTACTTACATTGATAACACTGCTGCCATGTTCATAGTTAAAAATCCAGTACAACATTCAAAAACTAAGCATATAGAAATCAGGCATCATTTCATTAGAGACTGCAATGAGAAAGGGCTGATAGAAATGAAAAGGGTAGATATAACTGACAATTTGGCTGATTTATTCACCAAACCCTTAGACAAAACCAGGTTTTATTTTCTATTAGAATGCCTAGGAATGATTAATGCTGATGAAGTCTAATTGATGAAATATGCTTAAGTAAGAGGCTGACTGACTATCTATTTGTTGCTCACTATTTTTGATTGCAAGATTTGTTGAATTATGCTTAACTGACCATTTTGATTGACTAAATCATGCTTGTTGAATTGAATATGTGAAATATGAAATGTGTTTACTATCCATGTCTCTAGTACTTGAATATTTACTTACTCGATCTATTTTGAGTGATTTAAGTGCTTCGAGTATAATTTTGTGCTTGAAATTGTCTTTGTTGCTCTTCGAGCACAAGCAATATAACATGAAATATTTCAAGCACAGATGACATGTTTCTATTGCTCGAGTACAGACATTTGTAATTGAAAAACCTTCTAAGTGTTTCGAGCATAAGTCAGTTGCTCGAGCACAAAGAATTTCCTTGAAAATCCGTCTGAGTACATCAAGCACATGCATTGAAATGATAGACTCTGAGTCTGCTCGATAGGACTCACATGTGCTCGAGTGAAGGATTATTCAAGTTGAATGAATTTGTTCTTTATGTGAAACTTAAATCCTGTTTATAGGTTATATGTTCTTGAACGAAAAGTTATTTTTCAAAATCAAGTGCAATATGATGTTTTCAAAGAAAGTAATTTTGAAACCATTAATATGATTTTTGACTTACAAACAGTTTATGGTGAACTCATATGAGAAATGATAATAATATTCAGTTACACGCTTTGAAGAAGCTGAAAATTGTTTTTAAATGGGAATTGTATTCAACCTTTGGGAAATGATATGTGACATTCGTGAGAAAACCGGATACACCTTAGTACTTACAAACTCGAATAAGCGTTAAAACTTAATGCGTAACGAATAAACAAATAACCAAACGGGTCTGGTTATGATCCGGATATCCCCTGGGGCCATCTATAAGTGATATGCGTTTAATATAAGTCAGTATAGTGATATTAAAGCCTTAGCAAATCAGTTAAACGAAAACATGCTCGTTTAACCACCCGCTATGATCTTAAACGCGAAAGATAGTTCCAAAATACGCATTGTATCATCCGTTAAGCCGAAAAAGACTTACCAAACACTTTTAGGAATGTTTAAGGGATCCTTGAAAATATTTTCGATTTTTGCAAACAAATACTATATTTTTGTGAAGTTACACAAAAATGGCCGAAAAACACTCGTTTTCGCACTATTTGTTGTACCCGTTATATTTTTCTCGCCAAAAACCGAAGCCGGAATAAATTTGGACTTCGAATTTCATGTTCGGGCATGTAAATCGAGAAATGTGGGCCAAAATGGGCACAAGAGGGGGCCCAACAAGCCCAGCCCGCCAAAGTTGAAAAAAAAACCTTCTTTTATATTAATTTGTTTTCTTTTTATATTAACATATTAAGAGATATTTTGAAGACATTTCTCCATAAAGTTCTGGAAATATTTTTGTTCTTCACAAGAACCTCAAGAAACTCAAGGTATTTCATCATTTTCATCCATTTAAACCTTGTTTAATAATGTTTGATTTCATATAAACATAGTTTGATTGCCAAAAATCACTTCTAGCCATGTAAAAACCCTAAAAACTATCCAAAAACAAATTTTGATCCTGCACATAGTTAGGAATCTGAATTGATATCATTTTGGTCCATAAACACTTATTAGAGGGTTTAAACGACGTTTTTACGGTTCAAAAGTTCGGTTTAGAACCCTAACTGAAACCTTAACTTTCATGGCTGGTCTTATGATGAAACATGCTGGTTTGTGATATAGGATCTGTACTTATCCTATATATAAGCACGAGAACCCGGAAATTGGATTAAGGGAGCGAAAACGGCCGAAAACCGCTAAGTAATGCCGAAATGCTCGATTACGGGCTGTTTAGGTTAAGGTTGTGATGTGCATATTCTTTTATCATAAAATTATGCAGGGATATCAGGGGAAATATAATTGAGTTCCTGTCCAAATTTGGTAAATTTTCGACCATTCGAGAATATTTGGCGCATTTATTACCGAATTGGGACGTTTATTCGGGAAAAATAGTTAAAACGCTTGAAAATTTATGAAATATTTTGGGAAACTTGGATTTGATATATTATGATCACATATAAAAATTGGGGTCATTTGGAAAACGCTAGGTATGTTTTGTGCATTTGCGTTCATTTGGATTTTCATAGTGGTTTTCGGCTTGAAAACTGTATTTGGCAAGATTGTTAAAATCTGGAATTGATACAGGTTATTTTGGGAAGTGTTTTGGTCACTCAGGAATTTTGGCGGATTTTTTGGCAACATTTGGTATAAACGGATGATTTTCGGGCTAATTATAGCACATAAAATGAATTTTTTTAAATTTATAAATCGGTAAATAATTCTAGAATGATTTTTATAAAAATATACATATTTTATTTGATGTCTAAATTTTCATGATATAATGATTAACGGATAATTAATTGTGCTAATTTGAAGATTATACAAGTTTAATTCTGACGAAAACCGGCAAGTTCGTGATTAACGAACTTGTTAGAATATCATACCATCAAGAGTGATCAAAAAGCATATTTTCGGATCAATTATGTAAAAAGGAATTTTTTTGAGAAATCCGGACAATTTGGATAGATTGTGCGCGTTTTTCTCCAAATCAAACTAAATAAACGGAGACGACTCCGAAGCGAATCCAGACCCCTAATATGTGATCTTTCCTTATAACTTAATCATTTTATCAACCAACACATTTACCCAAGCTTACTTCCCCATAACTGTTTTCCAAACGCATAAACGAGCAACTTAGCCCAGCTGGTGAAATGGAGAAACTGAGCCAAGTTTGATTTTAAACATCAGACATTGAACAACATCACAATCTAAACCTACTGACACTTTCTGGGGGTTACAACCACACCCAGACTAGCTATACAGCCCAGCTTACTTGTCACACCCCGACTCGCACAATGCGGAAGCGTAGAACAGGAATGTAACAGACACCTCTGGTATCAACAACATTGTTTATAAAGAACATTACAAACTAATTTACATTATATTACATTACATTATTTTATCCTTGATTACAAACTAGGTGTTACAACAAAATATGCTCGTAAGCTATTCTACTCGTACTAGTGACCTTGCCTTTATTAACACCGAATCGATCACGTTTAGTAACAGATAGCACAAAATCACAGATTTTCCAACTTCGGTATCACACCTGAAAAGCACATTTAAAATGGGTCAACTACACGAGTTGGTGAATTTCATGAGTTTCAAGAAAATAGGTATGCGTAATCACAAGTCATAATTTGTATATACACATGTAAGTATATGTGTATGTATTTATATATGTGATGTAATTATGCTAAGCTACAGTGAAGCCTGGACTATTCGTGCTGCATGCCTTCATTTCCCACGCTCAATCAACCACTGTGGCTCCCCTTCCGCCCACATTATGCCCCAAGTAGCTATATCTAACACTACATAGCTGGTTTGTATAATTATGGATATGTGCAAACGGGATAAAGTCTCAGTAAACCGTGATGGCCCCGCCTGGGTTTGTCAAACCAATAGTATTATTCACAAGCCACCGGCTCGAAGTTAATCACTGTGTTAGTAGGGACTTTCATGTGTTAGCACTTAGATAATTCACATCATCTTACATTTCATATAAGTATATAGATATAAACAAACATGCTTTTCACCCTAAAAGTTCGTAAAACAGTTCAGAAAGTGGGGTCATGAAACTCACTATTTAGTAGATAATCAGCACTGTGTCAGCTCGCGGTTAGTTCAATTCGCTGTCACTAGTTCCTATAATCAATATTATAATAGTATTAATATTTTAATATTATTATAATCTCATTACTAAACTGGGCTGTATGTCTAATCTGGGTATAGCTGGAACGCCTAGAAAGTGTCAATAGGCTTAGGTTGTGATGTTGTTCAATGTCTAATACTTAAAACAAAACTTGGCTCAGTTTCCCTGTTTTCCCAGCTAGGCCAAGTTGTTTGTTTATTCGTTCAGAAAACAGTTATGGGGAAGTAAGCTTGGGTAAATGTGTTCGTCGATAAAATGATTAAGTTATAAAGAAAGATCACATATTGGGGTTCCGGATACGCTATGGGGTCCGTTTCCGTTTATTCAGTTTGATTTGAGGAGAAACGCGCACAATCTATCCAGATTCTCCAGGTTTCTCATAAAAGGTTCATTTTTACTTAATTAATCCAAAAATATGATTTTTGATCACTCCTGGTGTTCTGATTTTCCTGCAGATTCGTTAATCACGAACTTGCCGGTTTTTATCTGAATTGAGTTTGTTTAATCTTCAAATTAGTGTAATTAATTAACCGTTAATAATTAAATTATGTAAATTTAGTCACTTATCAAATAAAATATATAGATTTTTATAAAAATATTTCTGGAATTAATTATTGATTTATTAATTTATAAAAATTCATTTTACCTGCTATATTTAGCTTGAAAATCCTCCGTTTGTCCCAAACTGTTTCCAAAATTTCCACAAAAATTCCTGGATGTTCAAATTATATCTCAAAATCATCTGTATCAATTCAAGAATGTAACAACCTTGTCCAATATTCTTTTCGGCCCAAATTCGGCAATAAAAATTCATACGAACGCATATGCACAAAACACCCTTAGACTTTTCCAAATTATCCCAAATTTCAAATGTAGTAAAAATATTCCAAATCTGAGTTCCCCACAAAATTTCATAATTTTTCAAGCATTTTAACTATATTTCCCAACTAAACGTCCCAATTCGGTAATAAATTCGCCAAATATTCTCGGATGGTCTAAAAATTACCAAATTTGAACAGGGACTCAATGATATGGTCCTTGATGTTCCTGAAAAATATAGAGACCTAACAATATGCACATCACAACCTTAACCTAAACAGCCTGTAATCGAGTGTTTCAGTATTACCTTAGCGGGTTTGGCTCGTTTTCGCCTTTCTAATCAAGGTTTCAAGCTCTTGTGCTCCTATACAGGCTAGATACAAGTCCTATATCACAAACCAAGAAAGTTTCATCAACAAAACAGCCCCTTAACTTAGGGTTTCGGTTAGGGTATAAAAACGAACTTTTGAACCGTTAAAATGCCGTTTCAACCCTCTAATCCATGTTTATAGCAAAAAAAAACCCTATCAAACTAGGTTCCTTACCATGTGTATGATCAAAACATGTTTATGGATCTTTTTTAGGATTTTTACATTGTTAGGAATGATTTTTATTAATTATGTTATGTAAATGTGAATTAAACTTGTTAAAATCAAGAATTAAATGACCAAAATTTGAAAATTACCTTGAGTTATTATAAACTGCCGAAGGACTGAGTTGTGTGTCCAGAATTCACCAAGATGAAGCTAAATATCTTATGTTAATTTTTTTTATAAGGAAATGAATGCTTGGGGGGGGGGGGGGGGTAAGCCCTTGGCGGGCGCAAGCTAGGGGCCCCCCCTTTGGTTTTATTTTTTTTTTACTTGCCTTAATTTTCATGTTAAAACGCGAGATTCCCAGTCCAAAAATATTTAAGGTTCGGTTTTTGGCGTGAAAAATGTAAGGCCCCATTCCCAGAAGCCCTACTTTGGCGTTGGATTTACTCATAAACACAGTTCTAAAATCAGAGTTAATAAAAAACCTTTCGCGGAATACATAATATTAAACATTCTTACATAACATAAGTGCTTGTTTTTAAACAAAATACGTTAAGTCTTAAAAGGTAACGTAAACGACATGTGAATCTTCTTTTCTTTGATGCTAGTCTTCACTTTGTTGCCACGTGTCTTCCTTCAAGCAACCCGTCACATCCTATTCACCTGCGTGTATACTAAAAGTCGGCTACGCTGAGTGAGTTCTAGTTAATCAATTAACATACAATACATTCACGTTCTTACTCATACGTGTCCGGAGATACGTATTTCGGACTTTACTTATTATTACTTCTTTCATTCTTGCTTTACATACATACATACTACATTCATTCGTGCTCTCATGCTTTTTTTCTTAATCCCCTATGGTATAACATAGGCTACACCATCTCTACCATCACAGATATTTTTAGGGTCTGGTCCCTTCTGTCTCAGACATTATTTGGTCCCTTCTATCTCAGATATTATTAAGGTCTGCTCCATTCTGTCCCAAATATTATTAGGGTCTGGTCCCTTCTGCCTCATATATTATTAGGGTCTGGTCCCTCTGTCTCAACTAACCATACAACCATACCTGTCTCTTCACTCTTTCATACATTTATTTTCATACGTGCATACTATACATATCTTCTAATCATGCACATATATATATATATATATATATATATATACACACACATACATACATATTCATTCGTATAAACATTCTATCATAACATTCAATACTTAATCATACGTATATCATACACATATCATACGCGTATCATACACTCTCCACTTAAGGTAAGTGTATTAACAACTATCACATTGGGTATGCACACAGCCCCGAAAACATAACAGATAAGGGGCTAGAAACTCACCTGGAGTCGGTTTCTCTCGCCGTTGATGGTAATGCCCTTCCTTAGTTGTGCACGGCTAACTGTAAAATACATTACGCATGTCAATTATCTGTTACTAGTATCTCTTATATCTATGCTAATGAAACCCTCAGCTAACGGGGGTCATGGAATTTCGCATGGAAATCTCTTATATCTATGCTAATGAAACCCTCAGCTAACGGGGGTCATGGAATTTCGCATGGAAGAATTTCTCATGGAAGAATTTCGCTTCTCATGGAATTTCTCTTCTCATAGAAGAATTTCGCTTCTCATGGAAGAATTTACCTTCTAATGGAAGAATTTCGCTTCTCATGGAATTTCACTTCTCATGGAAGAATTTCTCTTCTCATGGGAAAAATCCATTTTTTTTACATCTCTTCTTTTTTTTTTGCCATTTTAAAGCTATTTTACTATGTGACTCTTTATTAGGACCTGATTTTACCCTTTTTATGGGTTTTGGGTTGTACCAACTTTGAATACCCGTGTTTTATGAGGTCCGAACATCACCTTTTTGTCCTATAACATACCCGTGAGGTTATAACTCACCAAGTCTATGTTTTTCTTACATTTCACAACCCGATCTATCATCCTATCAGTTTGCATGTCGAAACCGACTAAAAACTTAACCATTTAAACTGAAATCTACCTTTTGCTTCGGGTTCGGTTCGGATCCGAGACGACTCGAGGATCTGGACGTGATTGTTGTTACTTGAAGACACTTGAACACCAAGATCTTCCTTACTTTAACCTGGATTTGGATTCGGGTCTTAAGAGAGAAAGTGTGTGTTCTTGAGTGGGTGTGTGTGATGAAAGGAAAGAAAAGTGGTGAAAGGAAGTATGGGTTAGATTATATATATAGGGACTATGGGCCCCACAACCCACTCACAATTCCAATTCTTATCCAAACACTTTAACACCCGACTAAGTTAACGACACACGGTTAATAACAAAACTTTATGTTATTTATTATTTAACAAAAGTTGGATGTTACAAAAAACATGTCGGGTATGACAAATAGCGCGAAAACGAGTGTTTTTCGGCCATTTTTGTATAAATTTATAAATACATAGTATACGTTTGTAAAAATCAAAAGTATTTTCACGGATTGCTTAAAACATTTCAAATAAGTGTTTGCTAAGTCTTTTTCGGCTTAACGGATGATACAATGCTTGGTTTGTAACTATCTTTCGCGTTTAAATCTATAGCGAGTAGTTAAACGAGCATGTTTTCGTTTAACTTGTTTGCTATCGAACTAAGGCAATAAAAATAATATACTAGCTTATATTAATCTTATATCACTTATAGATGCCCCCCCCCCCCGGAATATCTGGGTCATAACCAGACCCGTTCGGTTAACCTTTCGTTCGTTAGGTAATAAGCGATTAATCGTTAAATCGGTAACTGTATATTAGGGTGTACCTGGTTTTGTCTCAATTGTCACATTCTCCTCCCGTTAGAAAATTTCATCCCCGAAACTCGATTGTTCAACTTTTCCCTTATTTGGAAACAAGTGCGGGTATTTCTTTTTAAATTCAGATTTTTGCTCCCACGTGAATTCGGGTCCCCTTTACGAATTCCACCGAACTTTTACCAGAGAAATTTTGTTGTGTCTTAATTGTTTTATTTTCCATTCCAATATTTCCTCCGGTTCCTCTAAGAATTTTAGTTTCTTGTTTATGTTCAAGTCTTTTAAGGTCGAAACGTGAAAGACATCGTGAATAGAACTCAACTCCAAAGGAAGTTTCAGTCAGTAAGCTTGTGAGAGCATATAAGGATCTAGATCTTGTGATTACATCGATGTTCATGTTGTTTCGTTATACGATTAGGCTATGGTTACGTTAGTAGGTGTAGTGTGTGTATTGAGATGGCAATCAGACAGAGTAATGAGAGGATGGATGGATAAATCAGAACTGTTATAATGAAATACATTATAGGGGGTATATATAGGAGATGACCCTATTCTTTAGGATAAGCTTAATGAATAGGTCATTCGTTACAATTACTTAAACGAATAAAAATGCTTATTCGTTTGTACATTAAATGATAGCGAACGGCCCTCATTCGTTATATCATTCGTTAAACATGGTTAACGAATGAGCTTACATTTAGACGAATGTGTTACATTTGTTACGGAGTAACGAATGTAACTTACAATAGAGCGAATGGCCTATTTACCATAATTACATTATAACACCTATACTTTAATCCATTACATTAATAACCCTGATAAAGATCGAGACGGACAAAATATGCATCAACAAACTCCCCCTCATCTCGAGCTCTTTATCATTTATCTCTGGAACATCTTGGTCTTCCAATCAACGCAACTGTGAATCTTGTATGCTTAACAGACTCTAACAACCTTCTAAAACTGCATAGCAAGCTCGTAGTCGCCTACATTAGCAAATCTGATCTGACTAGTAAATAGCGCACCGTTGTCAGCCTCAGATAAGTTAACTAGCCACATTAGGTCAATCACACGT
This sequence comes from Bidens hawaiensis, assembly GCF_021521415.1. Taxonomy (NCBI): domain Eukaryota; kingdom Viridiplantae; phylum Streptophyta; class Magnoliopsida; order Asterales; family Asteraceae; genus Bidens; species Bidens hawaiensis. The sequence continues at coordinate 4,637,451 of NW_027491039.1, read as the reverse complement.
ATCGTCTTCGTGTTAGAACCGTGACCATATACAATAACCGCTTCACCTGTATGATTGTCGTAGTACCAATAATTAAATGAGGTGAATAGACTATGAGGAAATGTCTTCATAGGAACCCTCTTCATTGTTTTTGGCGGCTGTACTTGTAAAATTAACTTTCTTCAGCCTGTGCGAGTGTCAATTTCATCAATGTACTTATGAGTAGGCACCTGTGGCTTGAAGAACTTGAAACCAAAACGGGTTTCATGTAATAACTACTTATAGAACCAACTAGCCCATTTATCGTCCCCACGATTCATGAATGGTCGATTAGCTAGTGTTCTCACATCCCATCTGGGCATAGATAAGATATCGTGTGGGCGTTTAAAGTAATAAATACCATGCTCCCACTTAACGATATATACCTTAAGATCTGAATCAAACTGCCATGCCACTAAATCACCTCTTATGTCTTTTGCCGGCTTGTACTTTGTCATTTGGTATGCCGATGCTCGAGCCCTTGCTAATTTGACTTCCTCTTGTTCATGATAACGAAAGGTCTTGATCATCTTGTTCATCTTCTTTACGTTATGCTCGAACATACCATCCAAAGCACGTTTGGGCTTCTTCTCTTTCGCTGATAAGTGACTGGTCTTTACAGCTTTATTCCACTTCTCTTTCTCCTCCTGTAAATGACGTTCTGCAGCGTCAAAGGGTTCTGTAGTGAAAAATGGAATTCCTGAGTCATTGTTATTGTCAGTGTTCTCACATCCCATCTGGGCATAGATAAGATATCGTGTGGGCGCTTGAAGTAATAAATACCGTGCTCCCATTTCACGATGTATACTTTAAGTTCTAAATCAAACAGCCATGCTACCAAATCACCTCTCACATCTTTAGCTGGCTTGTACTTCTTCATTTGGTATGCTGATGCTCGAGCCTTTTCAACTTTGACTTCTTTTCGTTCATGATAACGAAAGGTCTCGATCATCTTGTTCATCTTTGCAACATTATGTTCAAACATACCAAACAAAGCATGTTTACACTTCTTCTCAGTAAAAGAGACATGACTTGTTTCAGCAGCTTTAAATTTATCTTTTTCTTCCTGCAAACGACGTTCTGCTGCATCAAAGTGCTCAATAGTGAAAAATGAAATTCCTGAGTCATTGTTGTTGTCAGTGTAGAACTCAGGGTACTCCTCAGCAGTTACGTCTTCAACCTCTACCTCATCAAAATCAGGCACATTCCCGTGTGGAATGCCTGTATTAGTATTTTCCTCTATTTCAACATCCACGTCCACACTCTTTCCCAACACATCTACCTCTTCCTCATTTAGATACAGAAGCAAGGAAATTTGTTCTTTTGTTAATGAATGATCAACAAATTCACCTTCTTCAATCTCATCCATATTCACCATACTATACACAACTCCATCCATTCCCACAAACAGAAGCATATTAGCCAGAATAACATCTATTGGTTTAGCTCTCGTGTAATCCTTATACGGTACTATCTGCAACTGATTATCTCCAGATCCACCAGCACTCGCATTAGTCTTATTTCCTGCCGACGGTGTGGAACTTCCACCCGGTTGCTGATCTACCCCACCACCAGTACCATCTTCATTGTTCTTTAACTTCTTAACTCATCTTCTTTACATGTCAAATGAAGAATGATCTCATCCTGTTTTTCCAATCTCTCCCCCTGAGCAGCAATAAGGGCTCGAAGTTCCTTGTTTTCACGTTGAGTGAACTGAATATGATGCAACAAATTCCGTTGTGCTAACTCATGGGCCGCTCTATCAGCTTGCATTTGAGTCTGTTGAAGATGCAACAGATTCATCATATGAAACCATTGAGTCTGAAGATTCAAACCGAAGAAATTTGGATGAACTGGTTGCAACGGACCCTGAGGACGAGTAAATGTCATAAACGAATGCTCAGGTCTCGGCAACTGTGTCGGTGTAACAGGAGTAGCAGGACTAGCAGGCTGCGGTGTAGGCATCCGTGCCAACACTGTTTGTAATATGTCTCCAAAGTAAGGATCAGACCTCACATTAGTAGCCAAAGTTATAGTTGGAGTCATAGGAGAAGTAGGCATTTGCACAGGTGTCGGAGAACGAGAAAAGTATGTAATTGGAGTAGGAGTAGGAGATCGTGGAATTCTCTATTGAGTTGGAGAAGCAGTAGCAGGAATAACTGAAGCAGAAACAACGGTAGACGGCACAAACGGTTGACTAGGTATCTCTATACCTGAACCCCTTCTAACCCGTTGTTTCTTGGGTTTCTCCCCCTTTTCCACCATTGGTTCTTTCCCTTTACGCTTACGTTTCTGTTTATAACTTAACTCGACTTGTGGTCCTGGACCACCATTACCACCATCATTTCCACCATCACCACCTTCACGTTCTGAATCAGAATCGTCGTGAATCCAACGATCATTAGATGGTGCAACATAATCAATATTAACCAAATGACCAATCAAACGTTTGAACTTTGGTTGATCTGCCAGACTCTGACCTCTATAAGATCTCAACCGTCTCATAGTTTCTTTGTTCATGTGTTCAAGCTTCATAACATCAGCTTGATCTTTCTCCAAGTCCGCCACTAAATCATTAATTATCATTTGTAGAAATCTTGGATACATTAGAAATTTATGTCTGCTTGTAATGTTCTTTTTCAAATGATAATTAACCAATTCAGAGAAGTTGAATGGTTTATTCAGAACAAGTGCAATGAAAGCAGACTGCAGCATCACCCGGCATTCATCAAATCCACCTTTACGTCCGCCGAGGCAATGAATCAATACATGAAACAAATACTTTTATTGTTCACACAAGTTTGCTTTGTTATACATTGACTTTCCCATATCACCGTTATACTTTACCCTTCCAAATAATCCACGTATCAATGCTCTATCAAACTCACACCTGTCATCATGTGTCATTAAACCCTAATGAATCTCTGATTACGCCCACATCAATCACCACCAATCTTCCTTGAATTACTGCTTCAATTTGATTTTCTACTTCATTGAGTCTAGCAGTATTCCAATATTCACGAATTATCTTCTGATAGACAACCACACGAGTCGAGATCGCCTTGTAAATTCTCGAGCGTATCAGAAAGCTAATCATACCCCCAAAGATAGGAGTATCTTCAAACTTAGGCTAAAGATAGGCACAAATGTTGTGGCTTTTGTTCCATGATAGCATTATAGGAGCTTGAACAGGTTCAGCTTGAACCTTAGGCTGTAGTACTGGATTATCTGCTAGTTGTTGCTCGGGAACAGGGTTTTGAATATTCTCATCAACCATATCTGTTCAACAAACAAACAATAGTAAAATATTCAATAATATAATACTGATTTAACGAATGTCTATCTCATTCGTTAAGATGATTTTGTATTAACGAATCACTCCTAATTCGTTATCCTATTCGCTAACAATGGAATACCTCATTCGTTACTTCTAACGAATCAAATAGTCATTCGTTATCAGATAAACGAATCTGACTATCATTCGTTATATGAATAACGAAACTGATTAAAACAAACCATTTGACTACACCAGAGTCAATTTACATTTTAATTTTGACTAATCAAAGTCAAAGACGATGAACATCACCGTCAAAACTGTTGATTATCCATTACAATTACGAATTAACCTTATTAACAATGATCAGAATCCTGCTTAAACCACTAGTCATTTGTCATTTATCCATAATTTAATCAGTTAAGAATTTTATAATCGGTTAACTGTTCGATTCAAATTTAGATTTTCAATTAATCAATTAACCCATAAAACAACGATGAAAAACCATGAATCTCATATCATTATGATCTTTAATACCTGTAGAATGTAAAGATGTTAATCAATATCGGCAATAAGCAAGCAAATAATTCTGGGAAAAATTTGCAATAGTTCGTTTAGGGTGATAGTGAAATAGGAAAATGGCGAATGAAACGACATTCGTCAGTCTTTGGGATTATAAACCCCAATAATTTCACACACCCCGAGGTCATTCGTTCAAATATGAACTAATGAATGGTCTCATTCGTTAACTTCTGATCCTGATTCGTCAAGGTTTTTAAATGAATAGGATTCACATTCGTTAAAGCTTTAACGACTCTTACATTAATTCCTCTTATTCGTTAACATTTTAACGAATAAAGAAGTCATTCGTTAACTCTTAACGAATGATAGATTAAAACATTTCATTCGTTAAATGTTTAGACGAATGTCATCCATTCGTTATGCACAACAGAAGTGAATGTCTTGATAACGAATGAGAAACTCATTTGTTATGATTAAATAGACTATACATTCGTTAAACCATTTTAACGAATCACCATTTTCCTTAGCGAATGAGACAAAATTCTCATTAAGGAATTAAATAATATTTAAAACCAATTAGGGTTTTAAACAACAATTTAAATATTCAATTAAATCCAATTTAGGTTTTAATTGCATACATTAAGATACCCAATCACCATTGATCGGTAATACTTAACTTAATCGGATTTTTACGTTAAATATACAACTGATACCAGTTGTAAATACATTAAGCACGATTAACTTAAAATTTTGGGGATCAATCTTTATCTTTTCCTTTTGAATAATTCGCTAGCTTGGTAAATCGAAACTAAAGCAGAAATAAAATCTTTTTGGATTTTCGAAAATATTTAATTAACAAATGACAAACAAGAATATAAAACTATACTAATAAAGCAGTACATATTTTTGTGAATTGAACAGGGAATCATATTGACGAAAATGTCACTAAGGAACACTTCAATTTCGATGATTATTATACACGTAACCCAACGATGATTGCAGATATAATTGTCCTCTTAAAATTTTCACAGACTTGTCGGAAACTTTAAGATATGCTTTAAATTGGTTCAATTAGGCACAAAACAATATGTGGACCCCATCAATCAGATATAACATTTCTATCTCTTATACAGTGAATATCACATGTATGTTTTTCTTTGATTTTCCAAATTTTGATTAACTGTGACTCATGCAAAAATAATAAAAAGAAAATAAAGCACAATGTCAAAAATTTCCCTTAAGATCGTTATTACTACATGCAGATAAGGTTCAATTTCAACAAAATAAAAAGATAAAAAAGGTTGAAGTTGCATAAAATCTTAACTCTCAATTCAGATAATCCCATATTATCGAGCGGAGAAAGTCCAAGATTTTATACGAAACACCAGAAAAATAAAGCAGAATACTCAAATATTAACCCTCAGGTCAGATAATCTTATCGCGCAGGAGAGGATCCAATATTTGAATAAAAATAATGAAAAAATAAAGTTGAATTTCTTTTCCAAATAAAATAAAAACAAAGCAGAATTTTCTTCAAAAATGAAAGCATGCACACGTAGTAATCATTTTGACTTTTGACTTTTCTTTAAATCAAATATAGTATCAATCTTTCAAGATGTAATTCCACTAGGTTCGGCATTCATTATCTTTATATCTTATCAGTTCCTATATAGTCTGTCATGCCTATCTTTGCATATCATATTGCTAGCCTTACGGTAATTTTTAATCTAGTTTATTCTTGTAATCTCATTCGTTAATTGGTTAATTGGTTAATTGTTTTGACCAATATCAAAGCATGTTTCCCTTACTCACCTGGCGGCAGTAAAGCGCATCTTACATTATCTGAGAGGAAATCCAGACATCGGGTTATGGTACCCCAAAGACGATAAGTTCGATCTCACCGCTTTCACTGATTCGGACTAAGGAGGATACAAAATCAATTTCAAGTCTGCTATAGCGGGATGTCAATTTTTAGGAAACCGGCTTGTTTCCTGGCAGTGTAAGAAGCAGAAAATGGTCTCAACTTCAACAGCCGAAGCGGAGTATGTGGCGGCCTCGAGTTGCTACTCACAGGTTCTCTGGATCCAGCAATACTTGCGGGATTACGGTTTAAAGTTTCTTACTACTCCCATTTATATTGATAATTCTGCTACAATTTCAATCACCAAAAATCCAGTTCAGCATTCGAAAACCAAACAAATTGAAATCCGTTATCACTTCATACGTGATTGTTTTGAATAAACTAGATTAAAAATTAAAGTAGATTAAAAATTACCTTTCACTAACGGAAACATGGTGATTGGTTAATTGGTTAATTGTTTTGAATAAACTAAGGGAAACATGGTGATTTGTTAATTGGTTAATTGTTTTGAATAAACTAGATTAAAAATTATACTAGATTAAAAATTACTAGAAATCTCATTCGTTAATCTTTAAATAACGAAAGGTTTTCCATTAGTTAAACCAATTAACGAATCACCATGTTTCCCTTAGCGAATGAGATACAAATCTCTTAAGGAATTAAATAATATTAAAACCAATTTAGGGTTTTTTTTTAAATAATAAATAATCAAACAAATCCCCTTAGGGTTTGATTTTATACATTAAAAAAATACCCGATCAACCAAGAATCGGTAATGTTTTTATTAGAAGGATTTTTACGTTAAAAGCACAACTGATACCAGTTGTAAGTTGCGTTAAGCACGATTAACTTATAACTTTTTGGGGATGAATTCTTTTCATTTTCCTTTTGAATTATTCGCTAGCTTGGTAAATCGAAACTAAAGCAGAATTGAAAAAGAAAGAAAAATCTTTTTGGATTTTCAAAATCATATTCAACTACCAAATAATGAAAAACGCTAAACAACTAAACTATTAAAGCAGTACATATTTTTGTGAGTTGAGCAGGGAATCATATTGACAAAAATGTCACTAAGTAACATTTCAATTTCAATGGTTATTATTCACATAACCCAACGATGATTGCAGATATAATTGTCCTCTTAAACTTTTCACAGACTTGTCGGAAACCTTACGATATGCTTTAATTTGGTTCAATTAGGCACAACACCATATGTGGACCCCATCAATCAGATATAATATTTCTATCTCTTATACAGTGAATATCACATGTACGTTTTTCTTTTGACTTTTCAAATTTTGATTAACTGTGACTCATGCAAAAATAAAAACAAGAAAATAAAGCAGAATGTCAAAAACTTCCCTTAAGATCGATATTACTACACGCAGATAAGGTTCCATTTTAACAAAATAAAAGGATAAAAATAAGTTGAGGTTGAATAAAATCTTAACTCTCAATTCGGATAATCCCGTATTATCGAGCGAAGAAAGTCCAAGATTTTATACGAAACACCAAGAAAATAAAGAAAAATACTCAAATATTAACCCTCAGGTCGGATAATTTTATCGCGCAGGAGAGGATCCAATATTTGAATAAAAATAATGAAAAAAAATAAAGTTGAATTTCTTGGCAAAATAAAATAAAAACAAAGCAGAATTTTCTTCAAAAATGAAAGCATGCACACACAGTAATCATTTTGACTTTTGACTTTTCATTAAATCAGATATAGTATCAATCTTTCAAGATGTAATTCCACTAGGTTCGGCATTCATTATGTTTATATCTTATCAGTTCCTATATGGTCTGTCAAGCCTATCTTCGCATATCATATTGCTGGCCTTACGGTAATTTTTAATCTAGTTTATTCATGTACTAGATCAATCCTGTCAATGTACTATCATTTTTCCTTTTTGCTTCAAAACTCATTTTGAGGAGCATTTTTAATTGTTATTTTTATATCTTATCAGTTCCTATATAGTGTGTCAAGCCTATCTTTGCATATCATATTGCTGGCCTTGCGGTAATTTTTAATCTAGTTTATCCATGTACTAGATCAATCCCATCAATGTACTATCATTTTCCCTTTTTGCTTCAAAACTCATTTTGAGGAGCATTTTTCATTGTTTTTGAAATTTTTCAATATTTGAATGTTTTTGGAGTTTTTAATTTCTCTGTACAAACTGAAAACACAATATTTTTTGTTTTTATATTTTCTCCCCTTAAAAACAACAAAAAAATCAAACAAAACAAGAAATAAAATGATTTAACCAAGCCTTTGAATCTCTTTTAACGTTTTTAAACCATTTATACCCAGCAGATATTGAAAACGTGTTTTGTCAAATGCTTTGGTATAAAGATTAGCCTTTTGAAAATCTGTGTGAATTTTATCAATTGATATTAGTTTCTTTTCAAAACCATCACGTATAAAGTGATAACGGATTTCAATGTGTTTGATTTTCGAATGGTGAACCGGATTTTTGGTGATTCAAATTGCAGCAGAATTATCAATATAAATGGGAGTAGTAAGAAACTTCAAACCGTAATCCCGCAAGTGTTGCTGGATCCAGAGAACCTGTGAGTAGCAACTCGAGGCCGCCACATACTCCGCTTCGGCTGTTGAAGTTGAGACCATTGTCTGCTTCTTAGACTGCCAGGAAACAAGCCAGTTTCCTAAAAATTGACATCCCGCTGTAGTAGACATGAAATTGATTTTGCATCCTCCGTAGTCCGAATCAGTGAAAGCGGTGAGATCGAACTTATCGTCTTTGGGGTACCATAACCCGATGTCTGGATTTCCCCTCAGATAATGTAAGATGCGCTTTACTGTCGCCAAGTGAGTCACTCGGGGACTCGATTGGTACCTAGCAAACAAACAAACATCAAACATAATATTAGGTCACGATGCGGTTAGATAGATGAGAGAACCAATCATAGCACGATACAGGGTAGGATCAACAGTATCCTCCAATTTATCCGGTGATAAATTGTGACCCACTGGAAGAGGTGTCGAAGGAATTTTGCCGTCAGATATCTTGAATTGGCTCAAGACATCGTTCACATATTTAGTCTGATGGATAAAGATCCCGATATCAGACTGGCGAACTTGCAATCGTAAGAAAAAGTTCATCTCTCCCATCGAGCTCATCTCGAATTTGGTATGCATTATCTTTACACAAGCTGTCGTTCGTCGAAGCAAAAATTATGTCATCCACATAGATTTGGACAAGGAGCAAATCATCACCCACGTTCTTATAAAATAATGTACAATCCACAGTCGCTGTCGTGAATCCACTCTCTAGCAGATGGTTAGCCAACGTGCTGTACCAGGCTCTCGGGGCCTGGTGTAAACCATAAAGAGCTTTGTTTAATCGGTAAACACGCTCTGGAAAGTCTGGATCCTCGAAACCTGGAGGTTGATTCACAACTTCCTCATGAATAGCTCCATTCAAGAACGCCGATTTCACGTCCATTTGATAAACCTTAAAATTTTTATAGGCTGCATAGGCAAGAAAGATACGTATAGCCTCCAGTCGTGCAACCGGAGCATATACTTCGGTATAATCTATGCATACTTGTTGATTATAACCAAGTACGATCAATCGTGCCTTGTTTCTCACAATTACCCCGCGGTCGTCCTTTTCGCACTTAAAGACCCATTTAGTTGGAATTGCCTTTTTCACGCGATCGGGTTTATCAATTAAGTCCCATACACCCAGTCGTATGAACTGTTGCAGCTCTTCCTGCATAGCTTCAACCCAAGATGGTTCCTTAAGTGCCATTATGACACTTTTCGGTTCTATCTGTGATAGGAAACAGGTGTATTGTGCAATACTGAGGATACCTGAAGAGTGCAAATCTGCATAAGCACAAACTATTGAATCCTCGGTAGGATATACGTTACAATCAACTTGATCATCACATATATTAGCTAATTGGTGTCTTGTTCGAACCCCGTCGTTCACATCACCAGTTATATGTTCCTGTGGATGATTCGAATGAATCCTTAAGGAAGGATTGGTAGGAACGGATACGTTATCACCCAAATTGGTGATATTTTCTTCTGCTGTGTCAAAAAAGACAGTCGGTGATTCATCAACAATTTGAATTGGCTCGTCTATTACTGGAGCTTCATCGTAGAGTACTGACGATGAATCCACAAACTCAGCATCATCAGAAGATTCAGAAACTTCATTCGACGTTTCTGATACATTAGGAGAGTCATTCACATCAACCGTTGAAGACATTGACATCGGAAGACATTGTTCTTCCAGATAAGATCTAATAAGATCCTCATATACTTCTTCAACCACTGACGTAAACGAATTAAATAAACCGTCGTAATCGAACATCCAGTCGGGACCTGTACCAGTTGGTGGAGTAGTATAACTTTAGCAATCAACGTGATACCATTCTTCCACACACCCCGAAGAGATATTGAAGATTCGTTTCTTAGGATAATTGTATCCCAAAAAGTAACCTTCAAACGCCTTTTAATCAAACTTTCCAGCATCTCTCTTTAACACAGTACACGGACGCCAGAATGGTTCCAAATACTTTAAGTTCAGTTTACGATTGTTCAGAAGCTTGTAACTAGTCTTATTGAACTTCTTTACTATTAGTACGCGATTCAGAGTATAACATGTCGTGTTAACAACTTCGTTCCAGAATTGAACGGGTAGCTTTGAATCAGCGAGCATTGTTCTTGCAGCTTCAATCAATGTACGATTCTTTCTTTCAGATACACCATTTTGTTGAGGAACATAAGGTGCACTGAATTCATGATGAATTCCTTTATGAATGCAGAAGAAATCCAATACATTATTCTTAAATTCAGTTCCATTGTCACTACGAATTCGTCTCACTTTCAGTTTGTAAAGTGATTCGATCTTAGTAATTAGATTCTGAATTAAGATAGGTGTCTGATCTTTCGATCCCATAAATAATACCCAAGAGTAACGTGAGAAATCATCAGTCACTACCAAACAATTTAAGTCTCCCGCAATGTTAGCACGATTCACTGGACCAAAGAGAACCATATGAAGTCGTTCTAATGGAGTAACAATCGTGTTGGGTGACTTTCTTGGATGTGATATCTTCTTTTGTTTCCCCTTCTTGCATGCAACGCAATGATCATTGATCTTGAAATTTTTAAGGGATACACCATCCACCAACTCATTTGTAATAAGAAAATTCATCTTGCGTATGTGAATGTGTCCCATGCGTCGATGCCAAAGGATAGATTCCTTTTCAGTAGCTTTAGACATGAAGCATGTAGTTGAGGGTGAAACATTGACATCGTAACTCATATCCAGTACATAAATATCATTCGATCGAGGTGATCTCATGACAACCATATCTTCAGGAATCGTATATCCCGATTGAAGGATAACACATTCCTTGTCTGTGAAAACGGTGGTAAACATTTTATCGCATATCTGAGAAACACTCAGTAAATTGTGATCCACCTTCTCACAATAATTTACTTTTTCAAATGTTACTTTCCCGTTTGAAAGTTCTCCTTCTTTCGTAATCATTCCCCCATTGTTACCAGCAAACGCAACATAACCTCCTTGAATATCCTTAACATTATTCAGAAGATCAAGGTTACCAGTAATATGCCTAGAACATCGACTATCCAAAACCATTTATGAGTAGACATGGACCTAGATGAATTCTGCACAAGCCCAAGCCTCAATCTTGCTCTCCCTTTGATATTTTCGGAGAATAAATTAACTTAACACTATTATTTGGGAATTGAGAATATGTGACCGGTTTCTTGTTTTTATTATTTAGGTACCCGTCACGAATAATTCCTGAATCAGTGTTTAAACAAATCGGTTGAGCACGGTTAACACATTTGTTTGTTACATTAAAAGATTCAATCCTAACAACTTTTCTTGGATTGACATCAGAATACATTAATAAACTTTCATCAACTTGGTTTTCTTTAGGTTTTTCTTTCAAATCAGACTTACATTTTGATGATACTTTCATCTCATCAACCTTTGTTTTACAATTTTTAGAAACATCTCCAGGTTCACCACATTTAAAACATAAGCATGAATCTAAAGACTTATGTAGTGAACCACTAGGTTGATTTTCCTTCACAAGTTGAATCTCAGTTTTTGATGCTTCAAAAATCTCTTTCTTAGTACCAACAGATTTAAATCCCTTTTTATTTTGGAAAAATTCAAGATTGGTAGAATTTGCTGAATTCTCCATTCCAGACGATTTGACAAATTTTATGGGTTTAAATGTGGTTTTCTTTGCTTTTTCTCGAACGTCTTTGGATTTTGATTTGTTAAATTGTTGTTCAAGTTTAGTGACTTCTGAAGTGTCATCCTGAAAAACACTTTTAATTAATTCTGGATTAAGAAGATTCAATGGGACTTCCTTATCCAAAAACACCTTTGAAAGACCCTTTAATTTAAAAATCTTTCCGCTTGAAGATTTTGGTTGAGGATTTATGAATCTCATCAACTCCTCATCAGACACCGAAGGTTTGTCTGATTGAGATACATTAGGTTTTACCTTGGGATTAACCTTAGAATTTTCACCCAAAGATTTTGAACCATAAACTGCTTGTTCAAATTCTTCGGGTTCACATAAAATGTGATTGTCAGCAGGAATATTCTTTGTAAGACCCCGAATCCCGGGAATCCTATAGTTGGTAATCACATCCACAATTTCACAAAAATTTAAAACCAAACAATTCTTTGTATTTAAAACCAGTTCAGAGTAAATAACAGCGGAAAAAGTGTAAGTATTTAAAAATCCCAAACACGGGTACAGGTGTCCAAAATCAAATGTAAATAAAATATTTGTTTTATTTGAATTCCTCGACCAGAAATGCCTTCAACCTTCCGAGTAGTCTCCAGCACGTCCAAGCGGTAGCATCCATTTCTTAACCTGAAAGTCAATCTAACATACACACAAAGTCAGCTTGAGCTGAGTGAGTTCAAGTTTTCATAAACGACATTCATTAAAAATTTAAATTCCATGAGTATGGAATGTAGGGGAAAATCATGAGTCCATAAAATCATAAATAGCTTTTCTTAACCAAATCATAAGTAAAAAAAACATTAAACATCTTTTCACGCAACACGGGACTCCTCACCCCGGGTCTTCCTCGAGTAATATGTTTGACCCAGCCGCGGTTTAACAAAACCATTAAAATCATGTAACACGAGCCTCCTCACCCAGGTCATCCCCAAGTAATATATTTGACTTGGTTACAGTTTAAATAAAACAATTCACGCAACACAAGCCTCCTCACCCCGGGTAATCCCCAAGTAATACATTTGACTCGGTCGCGGTTTAACAAAACCATTAAAATCATGTAACACGAGCCTCCTCACCCCGGGTCTTCCCCGAGTAATATATTTGACCCGGTCACAGTTTACCAACACATACACATTCACATACACACATACAAACATCTAATTCGAACATCCAACCAACAATATCACCACATACGATCCATAAATAATGTATAATCTAGGCATTCAATACTAAGCCTAATATTAATACAATTCACCAAATAATACATTCATCGTCGAACACACGTACACGGGCCTCTCCACCACGAGTCAAGACTCGAGTAATATATTTGACCCGGACGCGGTAAGACCTAATCATGTGACACGAGCCTCTCCACCATGGTTTAAACCCGAGTAATATATTTGACTCGGTCACAGCTTACACATCCAAGCACGAGATACGGGCCTCTCCACCACGGGTACAACCCGAGTAATATATTTGACCCGATCTCGGATCACACATCCAAGCACATGATACGGGCCTCTCCACCACGGGTACAACCCGAGTAATATATTTGACCCGATCGCGGCTCAATATCCAACGGGCCTCTTCACCATAGGATTTTAAAACCCGAGTAATATATTTGACCCGCCAAAATGATGATCTCGTCACACAGGCCTCTCCACCACGGGTACAACCCGAGTAATGTATTTGACCCGGCCGTGAATCACCATGCACACACACATCAATAAGCCTACTCACATCATTCTTAGTCACGAGGAACTAAATATCATCACACAACCGTAGGCTAAAAGGTAACACATACCCATACATACGTACATACCTCCATACATACAAAAATATATATATCTATATATATATATATACCATCCCATACGGGAACTAAGTAAATCAGGTCTACTCATATTCAATTATTACAAAGTCGACTAACATCCTCGAGTCTAGACCATTAATAATGTACGTAACTTTAAAGGATACAAGACCATAAACGAGTCTGAAATATCCTAAAGCATATAAAATAATTCAAATGTAACTTTCAAAATGCACCATCACGAGTGAGACCATGTAGTACCATTCAAATAGTTGTAACAGGTAAAATCTTATAAAATTGGATTACGGTGTGTATGCTAGCCCAAAACGTAAAAAGAGTAAAAAGGGCATCATGAACTCACCTGTAATCGATCGAACACCTGCAACGAGCTAGGAAATCCCTAAGTGCACACTCACAAGTAAGGGCCTGTAAATAGTACACAACGCGTTTCTAAACTAGAGCATAAGAACACTCTTGCCTAATGGGCCGTTCAAGCCCAACACTTTGGCCCAAGGCCCCACACGTTGGCCCAAGGCCCAACACTTTGGCCCAAGGCCCAACCCATACCCAATTACTTTACCTCAGCCCCTAAAACCTTAGAACTAACCAAATCCACCGATTAAGCCTAAAACGAACTTATTGATCAATAACAAGTAAAACGTGCAGATTTTAGCATGCGAAGATGCATTTAATTACAGAGGATAAACTTTGAAATAAATTATTAAATTTTTACCAGACTTTAATAAATGTCTTAGGTTTATAAAAATATTTTTATTATATTTTTCTATTGGACACAAAAATTATAAAAATTCTTCCAACACAGCAAGGTACGTGCAGCTATTTCAGTGCGTAACAAAATGGTTTTATTTTTATAAAATTCATTACGGAACCAAATTAAACGATTCCAATTGGGTTTGGTTCCTAACTCAAAATACTAACTTCCAGAAGTGGAACCAACCAATTTGGACCAGTCGAAAAAAGGTTATGATGTCGGGAAGACAGAACAGAATCCGTCATCCCGCATCAGCTTTGACACTCGATTTTATAAATTCATAAAAACCATTCAAATCTCGTCCAAAAATTACGTATTATACCTTTCTGGAAACTAGACTCAAAGTAAAACATCATGGATTCAAGAATCGATCAAAAAATGGCTTATCATCGCGTTACAGACCCTACAATAAACATATACGAATCTGTCAGCAAACTGTTATCATCAAAACTCAACCTTAACTTCCAATAAGCGCGTTAATATGATCAATTAAGGTGTAAAAGACATGGGGAATCATAAAACCGACCTTGAATTGAAGTTTTCACGGCTGAAACTTGGCTGGCAGAAGAAAAACGAGCGGGGGGGGGGGGGTCTTGAGGCCGATCGGCTGCTGGGAATAGAGTTAGGGTTAGGGTTTTTCTTTTTAATATTATGATATAAAATAAATTACACTCTAGTCCCTCCAGTATGAAGTGTGTAGCAACTTGGGTGGAAAGTCAATTAATTCAACTTACGGGTATGACAAGGAGGTCCCCGACGTAAGCCGGTTCAAACCCGATAAATACAAACTCTACAACGTGCATGTCGATAAACGAAAATGTCGGGTGCTACATACTAATTTAATACTTTAAGTCGTAAGAGGGAATTTTTTGGGAAAAAGGATGGACAAACGGAATTTAAAAACGTATTACAAGGCTCTAAATTAAAAAGATGAAACCCCGGTTTTTTTACCAACATTTATAAACGATCGAGCCGATTAACGAAATTTACGGGCGTTACATTCTTATTTTTGACAATCTCATTTTGTTCAACTAACTCCTCAACAGAACCATCTTCTTCATTTATGGTAAACACGGAGTTACTTTTAATGTGAATCGGTTCTTGAGTTGATTTGGTTTGATCAACACTTTTAGGTTCTACTGTAATCACTTCAGGACATTGTTTAATGTCTGGAATGCTACAATAATCTTCTTTAAAGGGAGGAGGAATCTCAACAAACCCTAAACCTGCTTTCCCATTTTTCTTGTGGGAACTGTTTACTTCAATTATTTCATTTAGTAAAAACGAGGAATCTCGAAATTTTCCAAGTTTATTTTCAATTCCAAAATTTCATTTTCCAGTTTAGAAATGCAGGGTCACAGTCTGAGAATCTCCTGAAAATGTTGTTCAACCACTATAATCTTACATTGAACCTCAGTTTTTGATCATGATTGCTTTCGGACAGTTTTTGAATTTTTATAGTTGATTGTTCTAATTTTGATTTCTGTTTGTAGCATTCATTGATCATAAAAAGCTCTTTTGTGAGAGAACTGTTCTGAGTTAAAGCGATTTCTAGTTTAGATTTGATTCCAGCACATTTAGAACATTCTAACACAACATTTAAAGGTTCAGTTACATTACCATGAGGTTTAGGACATACCTCGTCAAACTTAGCCATGCAAGCATACAATTCAATGTGATCAGAATTTGCATTGTCATATATGGCTTGCACAGTTGAGTTATCAGATGAACTCTGATGAGAATCAGTTTCATAGTCTGATGTGTCACTCTCTTCAGATACTTGATCACTACTCGCATCTTCAAATTGATCAACGGGTTCAAATACCCCAAGGTTGGCCTAATTTCCCAACAACCTTTGCGACCAATCAACTCCTTCATTAGCGACAAGAGCTTGATTGTTGTTTAACTTGTTCTTATCTCCTTCAGAGGAACTCCTTTTGCCTTGATCATTTCCCGATGAACTCTTTCCTTGTGATCTCTCAGCATTGCGTGGACCGGAATATTCTTTTCTTGGCTTGTCACATTCTTTGGCAAAATGACCAAAGTCCCCGCAGTTGTAGCATTTAACTTTCAACTTATCAAAACCAACTCGTTTATTTAAAGTTGGAAGATCTTTCCCTGTTCTTTGCATGAACTTCTTGACCTTTCGCACAATCATAGCCATATTCCATTTTAGATCCATCAATTCAAGATCATCAGGATCTATTTGATCATAATCTTCGTCGGTTAGATCACTAGTGGCAATTTTGCTACCCACCAATTGTTCGTATGATGTCATGAAAGCACATAGAAAAGTAAACTGATGTTCAGCTTCTTGAAGGTTTACTTTAGGTAATGTACTTGAAGCATTGGTGGTAGACTCGGATTTCGACCCTGATGCCATAAAGCATACATTAGCTGAGTTGTTTACATTAGAATTCTCTTCTTCAGCTTGAGTGAAGAAAGCAGTAATTGAGACTGAACTTTGACTTGAAGAGTTTGCCGGCATTGCTCCACCATAAATTGAAGGATTCTGATTCTGATTGTCCTTCAATGATGTTTGACACTTTAATTCAAATTCTCTTTCCTCAATTTTGTTGATAAACTGGACTATAGTAAGTTCAGTATTATGAAAGAAACCATTTTCTTTCAACACAAAGAGAAAAGTTGAATATGACGAAGGCAATACGTTCTTCAACGTATCTATCTTGTCAGTCTCAGTCGGCTCCAGATTAACACTGGCCATTTCAACCACTAGATGACTAAATGATTTATTATCTCTTCAACAGTTTCATTCTTCATCAAAATAAAGTTTCTGAATTGAAACTTCACAAGCGTTTTCTTGCTCTCTAATGTATTCCCCAGGCTTCTTCTTTTCAAAGTATCGAATAATGATGCACAAATCTTTATGGTGCTGTATTAATGAAAGATTTGTTCAGGTAATGCCATAGTGAGAGTTGAATAAGCCTTAGTCTCACTTTCAAAGTGTTTAATTCTTGAGTTTCATAATTCTTGAATTCCTTAGGAGTCCAGCCGAGATTGTCACTTCCAACCAACGGTGCAGCATACACAACATCAAGATAACGAACACTACTCGGATGAATGGATCCCAAGTGAGCACAAAATCTCGGTTCCCACCGAGCAAAGTCGGATAATTTCAACAGTTTTGGACACTTGTTGTGGCTTCCAATTTCATTGTCCATGGTAAGCATTTGCTGCATTATGGCATTTTGGGAAGCTAAAGCATAAAGCGAAGCGTTCTGCGAAGCCATGATAACACTTGCTGAAACTTCAAGGACTAAACTTGTCAATACTTAAGAACTTCAGGTTACTGTTCACACGAATGGGAAAACAGTAATAAATGAGAATTGTGAACCGAATAAGCAATTTTAACGAATGAGTATCACGTATAGAGAATGAATAGCGAATGGGTGAACGAATGAGCTTTTAGCGAATAAGGTTTAAGAGAAAGAAGTTTGTGTAACGAATGTGGTTTTAATGAAAGTGAGGGATTAACGAATGAGTCATTGAGTATTAGCGAATGGGCGGTTAAGTCTTAACGAATGAGTAGTTAAGACTTAGCGAATGAGCAGTTCAAGATTAACGAATCAGTATTCATCATTAACGAATAAGAACTCATAAATTCAAACTTTTCAATCCTATTCAGTTCTTATCCCATATCAATCCGTATTAGCCTAAAATCATTAAAATGACTTTCAATATGTTCGTAACTTGATTCCGAACCTGATCTCACTTATCCGGATTCGTAAACAACAACTAATACAATCAGTTAACCACCTCGTTCTTAACTAGTTTATAACATCCAAACCACAACTCAATTGGACAATTTAAACTCTAACCTCATTCAAACGAACTCCAACCTTCATGATTATTCAATTAACTAATCAATACTCTTAATTACGTTAATTACAGTTCCAATTTCAATGAACTACGATCCTCTGTTTCAATTTCAACTCAATTAACCTTCAAATCCTATCAATTCACATTGAATTGAATCAAATACGAGATGAATTATACGATTAATCAACACAAGAATCATCGAAGATCAGATCTCAGGCTCTGATACCACTTGTGAGAACATATAAGGATCTAGATCTTGTGATTACATCGATGTTCATGTTGATTCGTTATACGATTAGGCTATGGTTACGTTAGTAGGTGTAGTATCTGTATTGAGATGGTAATCGGACAGAGTAACGAGAGGATGGATGGATAAATTAGAACTATTATAATGAAATACATTACATGGGGTATATATAGGAGATGACCCTATTCGTTAGGATAAGCTTAACGAATAGGTCATTCGTTACAATTACTTTAACGAATAAACATGCTTATTCGTTAGTACATTAAATGATAGCGAATGGCCCTTATTCCTTATCTCATTCGTTAAACATGGTTAACGAATGAGCTTACATTTAGACGAATGTGTTACATTTGTTACGGAGTAACAAATGTAACTTAGAATAGAGCGAATGACCTTTTTACCATAATTACATTATAACCCCTATACTTTAATCTATTACATGAATAACCCTGATAAAGATCGAGACGGAAAAAATATGCATCAACAAAGCTACAGGACCGATCTTAGAAATTACTTCATAAGGCCCAATGTATCGCGGAGCTAGTTTACCGGTTTTGCCGAATCGAATAACGTCTTTCCACGGGGATACTTTGAGAAATACTTTATCGCCTATTTCAAAGGATAACGGTTTTCTACGAATGTCAGCGTAGCTTTTCTGTCGGTCTCGGGCGATTTTCAATTTATTAGTAATTTTACGGATTTTGTCGGTGGTTTCTTGAATCAAGTCAGATCGAGTAATTTGAGTATCTCCGACTTCAGTCCAGCACAGGGGTGATCTACATTTCCGACCGTACAACGCTTCGTATGGTGCCGCTTGAATGCTACTGTGATAGCTATTATTGTATGAAAATTCAACCAGTGGAAGATATTGATCCCAGTTCCCACCAAAGTCTAGTACACAAGCGCGAAGCAAATCTTCTATGGTTTGAATGGTTTGCTCGGATTGACAGTCGGGTTGGGGATGGTAGGTGGTGCTTAGGTCAATTCAGGTTCCCATGGCTTCTTGTACAACTTGCCAGAAACGAGAGGTGAAATGGCTATCACGATCAAAGATTATTGAAACGGGTACGCCGTGTAGGGATACGATTTCATTTATGTAAATGTGAGCAAGTCTTTCAGTTGTATAAGTGGTACGGATTGGAAGGAAGTGTGCAGATTTGGTTAGTCGATCAACTATTACCTATATTGCATCGTTTCTTCGGGAAGTTTTAGCGAGGTGTGTTACAAAATCCATGGTAATTTGTTCCCATTTCCATTACGGTATTTCTGGTTAGTGCAACATTCCCGAAGGTTTCTGATATTCGGCTTTAATCCTCGCATAAGTTAAACATTTACCGACATACGTGGCTATATCCTTCTTCATACCGGGCCACCAGTAATACTCCTTCAAGTCTTTGTACATTTTATCTGTTCCTAGGTGAATGGAGTATTTGGACTTATGGGCTTTGTCCATGATCAAGTCCCGCAGATTGTCAATAGTGTGAATCCAAACTCAGTATTTGTAGTATAAAATTTCGTCGGTTCTTTCTTCGAAGTTCTGTTCGGTCCCATGTAAGTCTTCATTTTCCATGTGATCTCCTTTTAGGGCTTCGTTTTGAGCAATACGGATTTGTTCGGTGAGACTGGTTCGGACAATCATTCCAAGTGCTCGGACCCATAGTGGTTTGATTCTGTCTTTTCTACTTAAGGCATCTGCTATTATATTAGCCTTGTCTGGATGGTATCGAATCTCACAGTCATAATTGTTCAGCAGTTCTACCCATCTCCTCTACCTCATGTTTAGTTCTTTCTGGTCGAAAATGTGCTGTAGGCTCTTGTGGTCGGTGTATACTGTACATTTGGTGCCATATAAGTAGTGCCACCAGATCTTAAGTGCAAAGATAACCGCACCCAATTCCAAGTCATGGGTGGTGTAATTCTTCTCGCGCACCTTTAATTGTCGAGAAGCGTATGCTATGACTTTGTTTCTTTGCATAAGTATGCATCCTAAGCCTTTTCGGGATGCGTCACAATAAACTACCAGATCATCAGTTCCCTCTAGAAGAATTAGTATCGGGGCTTGGCATAACTTCTGCTTCAATAATTGAAAAGCCGCTTCTTGATCTTCTCCCCAAACATAAGCACGATCTTTTTGAGTCAAAAGGATAAAAGGTTGGGCTATGCTGGAAAAGTTAGCAATAAATCGTCGATAATACCCAGCTGATCCCAAAAATTGGCGGATCTCTTTCGGTGACTTCGGGGCTTGCCAATTTTTAATGGCTTTGATTTTTCTCGGGTCTACATGGATTCCATGCCGATTAACAACGTGCCCTAAAACTTGTACCTCTTGTAGCCAAAACTCACATTTTGATAATTTGGCATATAGTTTCTCCTGTCTCAATAACTCCAAGATGGTTCGTAAGTGCTTTTCGTGTTCCTCTTTGGTTTTCGAATATATCAGAATGTCATCTATAAATACGATAACATGTAAGGCCCCGAACCCCGGGAACCCTACAGTTGGTATTCATACAAAATACTTGTAAAAATGTTTAAACTTGAAAATAATTCATTTCATTAAAATAACCAATTCAGAGTATAATTCAGTGGAAAACATAAATAATAAAATAAGTTCTCAAAAACCCAGGAATTATAGCCAAAACCAATTTAAATATAATTTATAAACTTTTTAAAATAAAATGTTCAATGATAAAATCTTCTATCCACGTATGCCCTTCACCGTCCAAGTAGCTTCGCGCACGTCCAAGCGATAAGGCATCCTCCTCCTAACCTGAAACTCACACTAAGATGCACACAAAGTCAGCTTGAGCTGAGTGAATTTAAGTTTTAATAAATAACATCAATAATAATACTCATAATAGTCATTCCAAGAGTTTAAAAGTAAAAGGAGTACAGTACATCAGTAAAGCCATCATCGTTGGTAAATAATCATTCTTATATATATATATATAGATACATATATATAAACATCCTTATAAATACATTCCTATATATACATAATTATATATATAACATCCAAGTAATAACATCAGGGTCGAGCAAACATACAACCCAAACACGTAACATCTCATCAGCGTATGCAAACACAAAGTAGGCATATGTAACATCCGTAGTCGATACGACTATAACATCGCCAAATATTGGCCATACAATAATATATATATATATACATACTATAACATCCCAAGGCCTACCATATACTAGCAAGACTATATAAAATAGTTTAAATGTTTCATCAAGCAAATCGCTTAGGTGTGCATGCTAGCCAAAAAACTTAAAAAAAGTTAAAAGGGGGCATCATGAACTCACCTGACACGAGACACGGATTCACCCCGAGCTAGAGAATCCCTAAGTAATCCCAAGACTCAAACACCTGCCGGTTTACATTCAATCAATACTAATGACATCAAGATGACTTATTTATCCTACGAGACGTTCTAACGGGGCTCGGGTCACCTAAAGCCTCAACCTTATCGAACTAAATCACAACAGCCCCCGAGGCCTCACATTCACCAAAATGACCCTTAGATACTCCTGGTAAAAAGAATTCCCAAATTACCCCCGGAAGCACTAGGTGATACCAATACGCGCGTTTAAGAGTCATTTAGGCCATTAACATCCAACTCATCCCCGTGTGGACCCAACATGATAAAATCACAGCCAACAAGTCCACACGACGCTACACGAGTCCAATGGGTCGGTAACTCGCAAGTACAACGCACCAACTATTCAATAAACGCAATTGCGCGTTGTACCGACCCGTTGGAGTAACCGACAACCAATTCAGCCCCATAATTTATAAAAATGATTTTTCAACAGCTCGTACATCAAACCAAGTTCCCCCGAGCTGAATTGGTCATTAATCACTTCGACCCTCGCGTTAAACGCATAAAACTACAATTCTAGTCAACCGAACACTAACAATCAAACTACAACTAGTTGACCAATCTAACGAACACCAATGAACATGATTTTAAAGTATGATATATGGGACATACCTAGGAATATTGCGGTGCAAAAACTCACTTCAAAAAGCCCCAACAAGAACACAATAGAACATCCATCGGTTAAGCCTAAAACGAACTTATCGATCAATAACAAGTAAAACGTGCGGATTTTATCATGCGAATTAACCTTTGAAACAAATTATTAAATTTTTACCAGACTTTAACTAATGTCTTAGGTTTATAAAAATATTTTTATTACATTTTACTAGTGGACACAAAAATCATAAAAATTCCTCCAACACAAAAAGGTATGTGCAGCTATTTCAGTGTGCAACAAAATGGTTTTATTTTTATAAAAATCATTACCCAGCCAAATTAAATTATTCCAATTGGGCTTAGTTCCTAACTCAAAATACTAACTTCCAGAAGTGGAACTAACCAATTTGGACTTGTTGAAAAAGGGTTATGACGTCGGGAAGACAGACCAGAATCCATCATCCCGCATCAGCTTTGACACTCGATCTTATAATATCATAAAAAGTATTCAAATCTCGTCCAAAAATTTCATATTATACCTTTCTGAAAACTAGACTCATAGACACAAGAATCGATCAAAAATAATATATTTTCATCGAGTTACAGACCAAACAATAATCGAGTACAAATCTATCAGAAATCGTTATAACCAAAACTCAACCCTAACGACCAATAAGCGCGTTAATATGATCAATTAAGGTGTAAAAGACTTGTGGAATCGTAGTACTAACCTTTAATTGATGTTTTACGCTCACGACTTGGCCGGAAAAAAGAAAAATCGCAGGGGGGGGGGGGGCTGGAGCTGCCGATCGGGATTAGCAAGATAGGGGGGAGTTAGGGTTTTAAGTATTATGTTATAACATAAAAGTATTTTATTCTAGCCCCTCTAATTTGAATAATACGGCAACTTGGAAGAAAGTTAAATGATTAAACGTACCAGGATGGTGTAAAGGCTTCCTAGAAACGTCAGTTAAATCCTGAGAATTATACATACTTTATAAGCTTTAAATCTTTGAGCCCGAAAATCAACGGGTGTTACATAACAAATTTGTCGAGGTACGGTTTACAAACTCGGTTCATGAGGTCCATAAAAACTACAGGGGCATTAGTCAGCCCAAAAGGCATAACTAAGAATTCATAGTGACCATAACGAGTTCGAAATGTCGTTTTAGACACATCTTCCTCTTGGATTTTGACTTGATGGTAACCAGATCGGAGGACAGTTTTTGAAAAATAATTTGCACCTTGCAGTAGGTCGAACAAGTCATCTATTCATGGAAGAGGGTATCGGTTTTTGATGCTAACTTTGTTTAATTCCCGGTAATCGATGCACATTCTAAAACTTCCATCTTTCTTCTTCACGAACAGTACCGGTGCTCCCCAAGGAAAATAGCTAGGACGTATGAAACCCTTATCTAACAACTCTTGTAACTGGTTTGATAATTCCTACATCTCAAAGAGTGCTAATCGATAAGGTGCCTTAGCTATAGAGGCTGATCCTGGGATTAGGTTAATACAGAATTCAACCTGTCGGTTCGGTGGTAATCCAGGTAAATGGTAGGGAAAGACATCGGGGTATTCACGTACAATGGGGATATCTTCTATGTATTTCTCATCAGGGTTCTTTATGGTCACGTTTGCCAAGAATGCCATACACCCTTGGCGTAAACATTTCAACACTTTGAGATGAGACACAAGAGGTAATATTAAACCGGACTTCTCTCCCTGTACCATAATCATTTCACCTTCCGAAAGGGGAATTTTAACTATCTTGTCATTACACACAATCTCTGCCTTATACTTGGTTAACCAGTCCATGCCGACAATAACATCGAAACTTCCTAATTCTACTAGGAGTGGTCAATAAGGAATGGGTGGTCATTTAGAATAATGGAACAGTTTTGAACTATTTGGTTGACAGTTATAGAGTTACTGTTAGCTAGTTCTATAGTATAGGGATTTGTTAGTTCACAAACTGGCATATTCCCCAGGGACACAAAACTAGTGGTAACGAAACTTCTATCGGCACCCGTGTCAAATAATACAGAAGCATATTGATCAGAAACAACGAACGTACCTGTTACAACGTTCGGGTCTTGTCGTGCTTCTCCTAACCCGATAACGAATGCACGTCCTCTAGGCGCACCAGATGTTGATGCTTGGTTTCAATCGGTGACTGCTCCTAGATTCAGCATGGGGCAGTCCCTTCTAAAGTGTTGCGTGCTCCCACATTCAAAACAAGCACGAAGATTCACTACGGTTTTGTTGAGCGGGTTGTTGACAAATTGATTGCGGTCTCGGTAGTTAGGGACGGCGGGGTTGGGTTGTCTAGGCTGGTCGATTAAAAATTTCCATACCGATTTGGCAATTGGGACCACCATTGTGTCCATTCCTTCCACACCTTTGACATATTATCGGTCTACACTCGCACATGATGAAAACTACATTTATCACACTTCGGCCAGGGCCCCTTGTACCTATCTCGTTTCACCTCAGAACTGCTCATGACGTAATTTTTTATTGTCGGGCGTGCATGTTTATTTGCTTGTCTTCCTTGTGGTCCTGTTCCATAATTGGTTCGCTTCATACCCGATGATTCCCCGGCCATTCTCAATACTCCACTCCTCACCAAGTCAAAAGTTACAATGCCGGCCTGAGTCGCGGCATTCTCAAATGACGCGTGACCCACATAATTCACCAAACTCCTCACTTCTGGGGCTAAACCACAAATATAACGTTCAATTCGTTTGTCTTCAAGAGTTACTAACCATGGTACTAAGCGAGCCAGTTCATTGAAGCGGTTCATATACCCCAGATGATCTGCTCCTTTCATCTCTAGACTCCAGAGTTCATGTTCTAACCTCTGGATTTCGTTCGTTGGGCAAAAATATTCCAGCATCAATGTTTTAAATTCAGCCCAAGTCATGCGATTAACTGTATCTTGACCTTTTATTTGCACCGTAGTGTTCCACCACATTAATGCGTGATCTGTAAACGTAGAGGCGACATACTTAACAATGCTTTCGGGAGGACAATTGCTGATATTGAGAACAGATTCAGTCTTCTCGATCCATTTGATCAACCCCTTTGGCCCTTCGGTACCTTTGAAGTCAATCGGTTTACAGGCCATGAAGTTCTTAATTGAATATTCTCTCCGAGTAGGATTAGGGTTGTTATTGTTTTGATTCGGTGGAGGATTATTGTTGTTGGAATATTTGTATCAGGTGGGGGATTATTTGCATTGGGAGGGGCGTTTGTATTAAGTAGGGGAATGTTATTTGTTACAGGTTCAGTGTTAGTTAGGGGAGTATTATTGACTGGTTGTTGTTTTGTTTGCATATTGGCATTTACACCGGCAGTTACTTGTGTTACCATAAGTGGGATTGCTGCCTGCATTTGCTGAGCAATCATCTCGGCTATTTATGCTTCACTCATAGGGGTTGCTTTCTTTGGGGCCATTCTATTATGATAATCAAATATAAGCCAATTAATACTAATTCCAATATATGGCACATTGTAACAATAATCATAATAAAAGTTGTCAGGTACATCACGCAACACACTGATATTTCACAAACTGTTTTGTACATTGATAACAAAAGGTACATAGGCTTAGCTTGATAAAGGCCAGTGCTTGTATGTATATATCAAAATCTATCACTAAGTGACTGTTGGACTTAACCCCATAAGGGTTAGTGCTTGTCCATACAACTATATACATACATGGAGTATCAAAACACCACACATACAGATCCGTAACATCCTACATTTATCCATACAACCGATGGACTAGCCACAAACACAGAAATAACAACACCGCAATCACCCAATAACAGTTCCACAGACGGACTGTCATCCTATCCCAACACCAACGGTGGTAAGCATCTGACTGCTGTAAATACTATCTGATGTAAGGTTAATAAGCACTGGGTCACATCTCTCCTCCCCTGGTTAATGTTAGCTATGTCTATCGAGTGGTCTATTAGACTGTCAGTCAGGACAGCCATCCAAGAGTTTTTCCCTATGTTTGGGAGGTTAGGGTTAGAGGTGGATATACTCAACGAACGGGAATATGAAGTGTTTGCTCTAGGACGTGAAGGCTCTCCCCGATAGTGGGTAGATCTAAATGGAATTGAAGTAGGGTCAATCGGGGTTACCTTAATACAAGCAATTTCCCAGACTCGTGCAACGGCTGAAGTAGTCGGAGATTGGTGGACAGGTGGAGTAGGTGATCTGACTACTCTAACAGGTGAACGATACTGATTGGTAACTTCGTTCTGACCTCTGTATGATGACCTGGGTGGATAACTATCGCATCTGTAGCCGGACAGGTCAGGCACGTTTCTGGGTAGCTCTCTGCAGATCACTTCCTTTTCAATCTCTTCCTCATCCTCCTCCGGATCTTCCTCCGGATCCTCTTCTGGGTCCTTCTCTAGGTCCTCCTCTGGGTCCTCCTCGGGATCCTCTTCCTCAACAGATATTACTGGCTCTTCTTCCGGTAGGTAGTCATTATTCCTTGCCATACCTCTGCACAATGGTTAGTTATAAGAATAATATTTATTGTTAGGGTTAACTATTGTAAGGAAAGTTAATTGATTAAGCCAAATTTACTATTAATTATCTTAAAGTATACTATTAGTTTTATTAAAATTTTAATTTTAATTATAATAGAATTAATATTGAATATAAATGAATATAATATTCATAATAAAATTTACCGTACGTTATCAGTAGCATCGTACGTACACTTATTCGTACACCTTGTTTCAGATAAGCACGTATGTGTTTTACATATATATATATATATATATATATATATATATATATATATATATATATATATATATATATATATATACGTATTCAGTATTACTTTTCATACACATATGTTGCCATTTTTACCTATCTACATGTCCCGCGACTTTTGCCTGAATTCCCTCGTATAAGCAAGTCTGTTATTATGTTCCGGACCACAATAACTCACTTGCCCTACAAGTTAATCTCGGCATCCATCAATATATGATATTAAATTATTATTTAATTATTTCCCCAGAGTTAATCGAGCCTAAGGTTATATTTTAGGCACCCTAAGGGTAACCTAATCCTTTATAACCAATGGCTCTGATACCAACTTCTGTCACACCCCGACTAGCACAATGCGGAAGCGTAAAACAGGAATGTAACAGATACCTCTGGTATCAACAACATTGTTTATAAAGAACATTACAAACTAATTTACATTATATTACATTACATTATTCTATCCTTGATTACAAACTAGGTGTTACAACAAAATATGCTCGTAAGCTATTCTACTCGTACTAGTAACATTGCCTCTATTCACACCGCATCGATCACGTTTAGTAACAGATAGCACAAAATCACGGATTTTCCAACTTCGGTATCACACCTGAAAAGCACATTTAAAATGGGACAACTACACGAGTTGATGAGTTTCACGAGTTTCAAGAAAATAGGTATGCGTAATCACAAGTCATAATTTGTATATACGCATGTAAGTATATGTGTATGTATTTATACATGTGATGTAATTATGCTAAGCTATAGTGAAGCCTGGATTGTTCGTGCTGCGTGTCTCCATTTCCTACGCTCAATCAACCATTGTGGCTCCCCTTCCGCCCGCATTATGTCCCAAGTAGCTATTTCTAACACTACATAGTTGGTTTGTATAATTATGGACATTTGCAATAGTACTATTCACAAGCCACCGGCTCGAAGTTAATCACTGTGTTAGTAGGGACTTTCATGTGTTAGCACTTAGATAATTCACATCATCATACGTTTCAGATAAGTATATAGATATAAGCAAACATGCCTTTCAGCCCAAAAGTTCGTAAAACAGTTCAGAAAGTGGGGTCATAAAACTCACTGTTTAGTAGATAATCAGCACTATGTCAGCTCGTGGTTTGTTCGATTCGCTATCACTAGTTCCTATAATCAATATTAGAATAGTATTAATATTTTAATATTATTATAATATAAATACTAAACTGAGCTGTATGTCTAATCTAGGTATAGCTGGAACGCCCAGAAAGTGTCAATAGGCTTAGGTTGTGATGTTGTTCAATGTCTAATACTTAAAACCAAACTTGACATAGTTTCCCCACTTTTCCAGCTTGGCCAAGTTGTTTGTTTATGCGTTCAGAAAAAAGTTATGGCGAAGTAAGCTTGGGTAAATGTGTTGGTCGATAAAATGATTAAGTTATAAAGAAAGATCACATATTGGGGTTCCAGATACGCTATGGGGCCCGTTTCCGTTTATTCAATTTGATATAAGGAGAAACACGCACAATCCATCTAGATTGTCCAGGTTTCTCATAAAAGGTTCGTTTTTCCTTAATCAATTCAAAAATATGATTTTTGATCGCACCTGGTGTTCTGATTTTCATGCAGATTCGTTAATCACGAACTTGCCGGTTTTTATCAGAATTAAGTTTGTTTAATCTTAAAATTCGCATAATTAATTAACCGTTAATAATTAAATTATAAAAATTTAGTCACTTATCAAATAAAATATGTAGATCTTTATAAAAATATTTCTGGAATTAATTATTGATTTATTAATTTATAAAAATTCATTTTACCTGCAATATTTAGCCTGAAAATCGTCCTTTTATCCCAAACTATTTCCAAAAATTCCACAAAAATTCCTGGATGTTCAAATTATATCCCAAAATCATCTGTATCAATTCCAGAATGTAACAACCTTGTGCAATATTCTTTTCGGCCTAAATTTGGCTATAAAAATTCATACGAACGCATATTCACAAAACACCCTTAGACTTTTCCAAATGATCCCAAATTTCATATGTTATCAAAATATACTAAAACTGAGTTCTCCACAAAATTTCATAATTTTTCAAGGATTTTAACTATTTTCCCAAATAAACGGCCCAATTCAGTAATAAATTCCCCAAATATTCTCCGATGGTCTAAAAATTACCAAATGAACAGGGACTCAATGATATGGTCCATGATGTCCCTGCAAAATTTCAAGACCTAAAAATATGCACATCAAAACCTTAACCAAAACAGCCCGTAATCGAGTGTTTCGGTATTACCTTAGCGGGGTTGGCTCCTTTTCGCCTTTCTAATCAACGTTTCAACTCTTGTGCTTCTATACAGGGTAGATACAAGTCCAATATCACAAACCAAAAATTTTTTATCAACAAAACAGCCCCTTAACTTAGGGTTTCAGTTAGGGTATAAAAACAAACTTTTGAACCGTAAAAATGCCGTTTCTACCATCTAATCCGTGTTTATGGCCAAAAAAAACTATCAAACCAGGTTCCTTACCATGTGTATGATCAAAACATGTTTATGGGTCACTTTTAAGATTTACATGGTTAGAAATGATTTTTATTAATTATGTTGTGTAAATATGAATTAAACTTGTTAAAATCAAGAATTAAATGACCAAAATTTGAAAATCACCTTGAGTTATTATAAACTGCCAAAGGACTGAGTTGTGTGTCCAGAATTCACCAAGATGAAGCTAAATATCATATGTTAATTTTTTTATAAGGAAATGATTGCTTAAGGGGGAGGGGGTAAGCCCTTGGCGGCCGCAAGCTAGGGGCCCCCCTTTTGGTTTTATTTTCTTATACTTGCCTTAATTTTCATGTTAAAACGCGAGATTCCCAGTCCAAAATTATTTCTAGTTCGGTTTTTGGCGCGAAAAACATATCGGGTATGAAAAATAGCGCGGAAACGAGTGTTTTTCGGCCATTTTTGTATATATTTATAAAAACATAGTATACGTTTGTAAAAATCAAAAATATTTTGACGGATCGCTTAAAACATTTCAAATAAGTGTTTGGTAAGTCTTTTTCGGCTTAACGGATGATACAATGCTTGCTTTGTAACTATCTTTCGCGTTTAAATCTACAGCGGGTAATTAAACGAGCATGTTTTCGTTTAACTTGTTTGCTATCGATCTAAGGCCATAAAACTAATATATTGGCTTATATTAGTTGAATATCACTTATAGATGGCTTCCCAGAATATCTGGGTCATAACCAGATTCGTTCGGTTAACCGTTCGTTCGTTAGGTAATAAGCGATTAATCGTTAAATCGGTAATTGTTTATTAGGGCGTACCTGGTTTTGTCTTAATTGTCACATTACTATAAATATGTCACACCCCGCCAAGACGAAAACGCAGGCACGTGAACTCATGAATACCATAAGCATATGATTATCGAAAAACATAAATTTATATAGGATACCAATTGTTGACGCTATTGTTACTTATTATTTTAAGGAATACGATTTTTAGCTATGGTCCTTGGAATATTTATGATACTTTTAAGAAAAGCGCATTTTTATTTATGGACACAAGATTTCTATTAACGATTTCAACAATAATGTTTGTGTATTATGACCACGTGAACCTCTTCAATATTTTTCTTGGAAAACAGTTTTACATTATGACTATAAAACCTGTGAACTCACCAACATTATGTTGACGTTTTCGAGTACGTTTTTCACTTATTTCATTTCCCTCTTTCAACCTAAAAGGAAAACCCTCTTGCTCGTGTATCCCCTGCTCACTCAAAAATCTTATTTGTGCTCAACACGTTCTCGAACATAGTATTAGCTCTG
Source organism: Bidens hawaiensis (assembly GCF_021521415.1). Taxonomy (NCBI): domain Eukaryota; kingdom Viridiplantae; phylum Streptophyta; class Magnoliopsida; order Asterales; family Asteraceae; genus Bidens; species Bidens hawaiensis. Next base: position 4,606,221 of record NW_027491039.1, on the reverse strand, counting down.
TTTCGACCTTGGTAAGATATTGATTATCGATAATCGTCTATCCGAGTCTCGAAATTAGGGTTTCTATTGCTTATTTTACTAATCATTTACTTGATTTGTGAAGGTTCGCAAACTGTTAAGTAACAGAACTGATGGCAATGAAGTTCGAATCGAAGCACAACATGTGCGCCTGGCTGGAGGTGGATAATGAAAATAGGGAGTTGGAGTTCATCATAAACTTCCTTAATAACACCAACTTGAGGGTGGCACTGATGGAGAACCCTATTATTTGTCGAAATCATATCACTGATTTTTGGGGTTTGGCCAAATATGTGAATGATGTGAATGGAAAGCGAATTGAGGAATCTGTATTGGGGTAGGATATAGAGATAACAGAGGCATCAATCAGAGAAGCATTGCACTTAAAAGACAATCATATTGTTAATCCTCAGTACTCGACCCAACGTCTGTTAACAATATTTCAAGGGATGCTCAATTACTAAGGAGGCGTGAACGAAAGGCAATTTCAAAAGGGGAGCTTTCCATTATTATACCGATTTCTAATACACCATGTGATTCAATCATTGTCACCTAGAAGGGGAACATGGACCTTACTAGGCAAGGAATTAGCTACCATGACAGTAGCCATATTGTTTCGCCAACCATTTAAGTTCTCACAATTTATCTTCAATGGGATGGTAAGCAGTGCACAGAAGGAAGAGCAACAGATATTTCTAATGTATCCAAGGGTCACTCAAATACTCATCAACAGATCTTTGCAAAATCTAAATTTGACTAGAGAAACTCTAAGATTGCAAGATCCGAACATGTACAAGAGAATAAAGTGGGCGAGGAGTCAATTTGATGAGAATGCCGAATGGGACATTCTCCCTTGGCTACTGAATGCAAATATTGAAGTGATGGATGTATATCCTTCCCCTAGACATAGTGAAGATGATGATGATGATGATGATGATGATGATGATGATGATGATGATGATGATGATGATGAGAGTGGATGTAACACCCCAACCCGGAACAGGCTGACGTGTCAGTATTACAGATATCAAATCAAAGCCACAATCCGAATTACAATAAATCAAAGAAACCAAAGTCATATTATTAAACCAAAATGAATGAACTTTTTTTTTAATCTTGAACTTCATTAGTCTCTCTCATCACTAACTTCCCCGAGTCCCGGATTACCTGTAAACAAATAGGAAAAATACAACAAAGAAAATACGACTGAGCCAAAAATTGCCCAGTAACGGAAAGAACAATAGTATAGGTAAGGACAAACGAAGGAAAAGCAAGTCTAGGAACTTTGAATCAAACTCGAAACCAACTTTTTACTAACAAAAATACTAAACATAAACTGACGCATAATCCGATACTTGGTCGGAACATCAAACCACGTGACTACGCATATCAAGAACTCAAAAGTCACGTGAGAAGGAAACACCCATGAGCCTAAACAGAACAGACTGGTACACAACTAGCTAGTCCATGCACCTATGAGACGGTGAGCATGGTGTACACCCATTATTCCATCTCCACACAACAAACGCAAACTCAGTGCTAAGATCGATCTATACGCCCATACCACTTTTTAGACATGGTCGGGTGGCAGAGTTAAGCTAGTTTCATATAAATATGCAACAAAAAAACTACTAACGGAACACGCAATAAGGAGTACATAATATATTATATATTGCATCCTACAAAAATAAATATAAAACATACCAAATAAGTAAACCGAACTCAAACTGAAAAGTCCGCGCTACAAAGTGACGGACACCGAATATAAAATTGAATATAATTTATACTACGAGTAAACGAAAACAGAATCCGTACCTTACTTGTTAAGCAAAAGTAAACAAATTGGCTCTTCTTCAACAATTATGAGAACCTATGCTTTAATTATGGATCGAATTAATATTGATGAAACTTAACTTACTTATACTACTCGTTGAGTTGTTGACCTTCCGACGACAAAGGCTTTAGGGTTCTTATCTGAAACTTTTACTTAATATACTAATGAATTCCAATGAGTTCTGACTTCCATGTAAGCCATCGGTTGCTTTCATATTATAAAATAATGATGACACCTTTGTTCCATAAGACTAATATAGATAGATAACCAAGTAGGTATGGCTGGTTAACTTTGTAAACAACCATTGGCTTATTTTTGACAAAACTTTTCGATTTACCAAAATAGTAATAATAATAATAAATAATTAAATAAATACATAAAGAGTAATCATCACACACAATATATCTTTGTCTCCTCTCAAGCATGGGATGCATGAGTTATATTATGCATGAGTTTTGTATATACATATATACACATATATATATATATATGCTTAATACTATTTCTATTAAAACAACGTTTCCCGTCGCAGGAAAAATCAACGACCATAGTCGCCGTATTCGAATAACTTAATCATATACTAAATAGAAGAAAGGAATCAAACGATACATAAGTAGTAGAACACAGTCGGCGAACATGATGGTGACTACAGGTCATCGGAATGAATTAATACACTTGAAATTCGCATAAACGAGTAGAAAGGAAACCGGGATTGATTTTTATACCTTATTCGAAGAGGAGAAGGACTCTGAAACGGAACCGTAATTTGTCGCAGGGGAACGGAGCGCGTGATATTACACGCCGTATGACACTGGAACCAGATGCGAGCCTGTGGGTTTAAGAATGGTGCCGGTGGCGAAAGATTACAGAGGTGGTCGGTAGGTATAGCAAGCCGCGATGCTCGCTGGATGGTGGCGAAGGTGAATACGACATAGAGAACGCGATTGTTTGCGATGAAAGATTATATAGTAAATGGATCGTACAACTCAAGTTTCGCTACAATCTTTAGAAAATAGGATTAGATTTTGAATTTCAATTTGAAAGGAGTTTTACCCGGAAGTTGACAAGTTTTTCGCGGAAGAGACGTGATTAGAAGAAACTTTATCTAAATCGGATTTCAACAACTAGCACAAAAGGTCATTTAAATTAGTTATTTTCACTTTAACCCTTTTTCAGTTTAGAAAAAAATAAAACACCCTTGAACTTATTATTATTATTATTTTATTTATTTATTTTTTATCTTTATCTAACAAGTTCGATTATTTGTTACTAATGTTTTATTGGTTTAACAACAAGCTAACACTTTTAGTAATCGGTCAAAATTTAACCGTTATTATTTTATTGTTTAATAAATTTTCAAGTATTACTGTGGAAGTGATGATGATTCTGATAGTGATAATGGTGATCAGGATGATGGTGATGATGGTGATGCCAATGAGCTTGAAATTGTTGAACCACAGGCAGAAAATGTGATAGAGGAGCTTGTAGTAGTACCCACCGAACATGAAGCGCACAATGTTGAAAAGCTTGATCATGATGTTGAAATGGATGAACCAATTGTTGACCTGGTGGGTAATGAAGTGATTATGTTTGTGGGCGCTGAGTCAGATGTTCGTAAAGCTGTTAGTAAACCAGTAGCAGAGGTTGAAGAACCAGCTGTAGGTTCCAGTGGGAGGGCAACTGAACAAATTGATGTTGATACGTTTGTTGCCAACATAGTCTTTAGTGTGACTAACAGTATTCAAAAGATCGCACCACCTGAGTCACCTGACCCTTTTGAAGACACTGCTGACACATCCTCTCTTGAATCGGAACACGCCCATGATACAGTTCACTCATCCCCTGCCACTACTGAACTATTCAAGTCCTGAACCCATTCAAGACAATGCATTCCAACACCACCAATCCAAGAACCTATCATTTCCTCACCACCTATGTCACCATCAAAACCAGTTACTCAAGAAAAACATCTTCCTACACCACCAACTTCACCTTTCCATGAACCTATTCAATCTCCACCCACTCATACATCATCACCTGTTCACCCTACAAATGTCTCTTACATTGTCCCTCCGCCTGAATCTTCTTCACCTGATGCTGAAAAGACTTGGAATGCTGATGTAGATTACACTCAGGATCTCTAGATGTTATAGCCTATAACTCAATGTGCGGAATCCATTGAGAATGAACACAAACAAGTAAACATTAAGCACATATTCATTGATAACTTGAAAGATTACAGGATATGACACATTGGCTACTTTCTCTCTCTACTCTCTCACTCTAACACTGACCAAAAGTCTCCTGAATAACGCATAAGTCCCCCATTTATAGGAAACAACATGACAGACAATATGGGACGTATATGATATACGGCGCATGTGTTATGCGCCGCATAACATATGCGTTCCATATGAATTATTCGTTAAACAAAATATACACAACATACATTTGACATTTTAAGCCATATACAATCATATCGAATACATCTAAGACCCTAGCAATAGACGTTATGCTCTAACAAACTCCCCCTTGGATTTTGCTAGTTCTTCGATCTTCTATCTTCAATCTTTCATTCCAAAAACACTTTCCCGATACTCCCTCCTCATATCTTCCAATAAACGTTTATCCGAGGGCTTCTGATTTGTGGGAATCAATATTCCAACACCCTTGTATTGGAATTTCTTCAACGATGCAATCCGAATCTTCTCTTTAATCCCATCCTCTCTTTCTTTCTCCTTCTGTGCTTCCTCTTCTCCCATATCAAACCATATACTCCTCCATACTTCACCAGAATGAATTTTATACTTATAACAGATCTTGATCACTTTCTGGTATTGCATAGAAGACGCATGATGTTTATCACGTGATAATTGAATCTTGCACTTATGTAGCGTGTCTATGTCCTTCTCCGAGCAGTTTACAAGCCACATGGGATCCATCACATCTATCACGTCCCACATACCATCTCGGTTTAATACAATCTGAGCTATTCTCATCATAGTACCACCAACGAAAATTTACATGAAAGTATTGCTCCATAGGATACATCGGAATCATCTTCACAGTTTAAGGCTGGTTATACCTCCAAGTCTTCACAAAGTCATCCGTTTCAGGATCTTTCTTGACTTTTGATACATGAAGATATGGAACTTGAGGAGTCCAGATTCTGAATCTGCATTTTGCTTGACGTTTAATAAACTCCCAATTTTCTTTTACCGGCCCACGTTTCAGACAGTTCAGTAACTCCTTTTCAACAATGTCCACTACGTCCATCCATGGTAGAGATTTTAATTCACATAGGCTCTCAAAATATTGCACTCCAAATGTTCTTCGAATAGCAATTTTCTTGATCTTTGGCAGATATGCAATACTCACAACTTTCCAAGTTTAGCTTCTTTTCCCTTTTTGTAATACTTGACCGGATTCAAGTATATACGTTTCGGTTCAATCTTCTTCCTTTCAAACCAATCTTCCTACTCTTGTTTATTTACCTCAGCTTATTCAGTAGACTTACCTTTATCAGAAGGTATAGGATTCCCTTGATCATCAAATTCTTGACTTATCATCTCGATTTCTTCTTCAAACTCTGGAAATACATGATCAACTGCATTTACACAAGTCACTGGTTCTTTCTCCAATTCTTCCTCTGAAATATGCTCATTCACCAGAACATTATCATCTATTGAACCAAGATCCTTTTCAAAATCAAAAACAAACTCTTCTTCAGTTATGTTTAGCATTCTAGCTAGATCAGCTCGTGTTACCTCGATCTCACCTTCTTCTAATTCCTCTCCAGTAGATGTAAATCTTACAGTAGGCTTGTAAGCTATCAGATTAACATCAATTATCCCAATCTCATCAACATTACCACCTACTTGAGTAGATTCCTGAGCAGGTTGACTTTCAACTGCTGATTCAACAATATGTTCAACTTCTGCACCTGTACTAGAACCAATCATCACACCCAACCCACCACCAGACTTGGATCATCATCATCATGATCAACATGAGATGGAGAATCTCCATAATCTAATAATTCCTCATCTTCTTTATTATCCTCATCCTCTGGCTTATTAGGTATAACAGGCTCTACAACAACTGGTATAACCTGTTCAATAACTGATTCAGTTCTTTGTTTAACAACTGGTTCAACCACTATCTGTTCCATCACTACTTGCTCTGGTTCATGCACAAATCCTGATGATGACCCACCAACTTCTGTAATGTCCATATGTACTGTCGGTTCATCAACTTTCCCTTTACCTTTTGCCTCAACTCGATCTTGGTTATATTGTACATTGAAATTACTTTTTTCAGTCAGTGCCTCACCACCATAAACTTTAGTGAACACTTTATCATCTGACCTCCCAAGCTCTTCAACAAGATTGATTCCCAATTTATCTTCCAATATGGTAAAGTATATCATATGAAGATTCAACAAATCAACCTTTTGCTATCTCCTTATCTGACCATCTTCATTAATCTGTCTTTGTTCAGCATTTTCTTTCCTCAGTCTTTCATTTTCAATCACCAGACTATCAATTCTTATTCAGTAACGGTAGTCTTCAATGAATCATGGTCTGTGAAGGTAGGAAAATCTAGGTCAAGAGACGGTAAACTAAAATCAGGAACTTTTTCAGGAGCTTTAGGTGGTTCTTGAGCTTGTGGAGATGGTTCCACCACTGGTGTCTTCAATACATTGTCATCTCTGCCCAAGTCGACAACTGGTCCTCAACCACAAATGCTGGATTGACAGGAGTCACTGTGACCTCTGGTTCTTCAACATCAGGTTCATCTATAAGTTTCAACTTAGGAGATGTAACCCTCTTCTACTTCTTCTTGATACTAACTTTCTTCGGCTTAACTGGTTTCTCAACAATATCTTTAGGTATGTAAGTCTCGTCTTGATCATTTGTAGACTTTAGTTTTCTGGAACTCTCTGCATTTTTCTTAAATTTAGCCCTTGGATTATCACCTCATCCTCCGACCTTCAGAATCAGACTTCATTTCCTCAGGATCCTTCTCAGATGTCGCTGAATAAACGTCTTCTTGTATGACTGGTGTTATAACTTCTTTGTTCATAACTTTTTGCTTCTTTTTCTTGTGTGCCACAAATTCACCCTCTGAATAAGACTCAATCTTTATGAATCGTTTACCAATAGGTTTAAATTCCAACATCAGTCTGATCTCCTTTTTCTGATCTAAATCACTATTATCATGTCTCCATTTATTATCAGTAGGAGCCATATAATCAGGGTTCTTCAAATGTCTAAATAAACCTTTGAATTTTGGGATATCAGCTTCTTTAACATTCTTGTACGAAGCAAGTTTGGCCAGATTATTCCAAGTAACATTATCTTGAAAGATCTTAGGCCCCTGCTTCTTGACATTAGGAAATACCTCCTCAACAATCATTTGAACAAACCTCGGATACTGTAACCATTGATCATCACCAAAGTTCATCTTCATGTTGTATAGAATCATCCGGGAGAAGGGGCCTGAATAGTGGCCTAAATATCTTTTCACTACAATCTTCCTCCCTTGAACAGTGGCCTGAATATCTTTTCCAAAAACATTGGAGGTACTCCAAAACTCAGTCACAATGCTCTCATAAGGATCTTCTGAATGTGTAATGGCCTTGCAGATTCTGGATCTCTTCAAGAACAACATGATTACCTTAAACTTTGCATCTTTGGGATCCTCTACATTCAAGTAAGCACATATGTTGTGCTTTAGATCAGTAATCTTTCCTTTCTTACCCATCTGCAAGAACACAAAACAAATACACATGTTATCATCAACGAAATCAGTGTATAAGTCCTTATCCACGTATATGTTAAATATAACGGATATCTCAGTTTTAACAAAAATATTATAACGTATATGTATTTAAACGCATATGTATGAACCAGCGTATATGTCTAATCCAACCGATAAGTCTCTATCTACGTATAAGTCTTATTAGCGTATATGTGTATTCCAACGGATATGTGTGAATGTTTTGACCTTAGTTAACGCATAACATATACTACGTATATGTATCAACATATATGGCGTATATGTCATGTTTTGACCCAAAACAAAACTGCAAATCTGCAAACGCTTAGGACTTAACATCAATCCTACAAGCATCATTTATATCCGATTATTATACATTTGAGATCAATTTTATGATTTTAGCATGTTTAACTGGTCAAAAGCCATTATGTATGAACGGATAAGTTTTTGCTTTTCAGATCTATCCAATAGAATCCTTGATAATCCAATTACGTGCTATAACAACACTCGTAATACCAATCTAAGACTAAATGATTACAATTTGCACCGAAAACTTGATTCTTATTGTCAATTTTTACTTATACGTGAACCCTAGTACTATTCATCACCAGATCTGATTCAAAATCTCACTTTTATGATCTGAATTGGTGTGTAAATCACCAACGCAAATAACCATAATCAAAGGATTGGCAGGAATTGTGAAAAACAGAATCAAAGCAGAGAGAATTTGAATAGCCAGACGTATAAGTATACACATATGCGGCGTATAACTCTCATATATATACCCTTGAACTTATGCAGCGTATAAGTATGAGACTTATATGGCGCATAACTTATGCGGCGCATAAGTTTTAATACTTATGCATTGCACAAGTATGCTCTTGACAGCACTGTTTTCATGTCCTATTCACCACAATGTAATGTTCCAAGTACAAATTAATGTCCTTGTACATTATAAGAATAACTTAAATAAGCTCAGTTTGAAAAAAACTATTTTACCAAGTCCAAATTAATGACCTTGACTAAAATAGATAAACATTTTGATCTTTTTGATTTGATTAAAAACTTGGCAAAAATTTTGCTTTCCAAAGAAACCCCAGAGAGATAGTTCACCCTCCCATCAAGAGTCGAAAACTAAATCAGAAAGAAAAACTTTTTGGGTTTTCAAATATCAAATGAAAATTAACAAATCAATAGAAACAAGAACTCAGTACAAAATTCACATGTTTTTGTGAGTTTGTGCAGGGAATCATATTGACCAAACTGCCCTTCCATCACAGTTTTATTTTCAGCGTTTATTATAGCTGGTGTTAAGTTAATCATTGGTATTGTTGTTCACATAAACCTTTTAAACAAATGATTCAGGAATTTCTGTGATACATTTAATTGGTTCACTTAAGCACAAGATATCAGGATTTATCAGTTCTAATCTTGATTCAGACCTAATTTGATTTTTACATAGTCACCCCAACTTGACTTAAACCATAGAATCAGAAGATAAAAAGGCTTTTATATTAAGCAATTCAGCAAATAATCCCCACTACAAGACATACCCCCGTTATCAAGTAATACCCTAAGGTCCTTTCCCATGGATGAGTATGCACGATTTCATCTGTCGGCTTGCAAACGTTGTGTCCCTTGTGGTTCATTTCTTAATGGTATTAAGACGCGAGCAAGGGGATAACGTGTATCTAACAGCGGATTTTGATCAAGTCAGTAATGAGTTTAGTACATAAGTACTTGTGCGATCAAGTTTAATGACTTGTACAGAAGCTTAATCTGCGGGTTTGCTTTTTAAAGCTTGTTTAAATATTCATCAAAATGAATACCCAGATGATAAACCGCATAAAGACCCAATGGATCCAGGAACCTTAAAGCATCCCATCAATACAGTATTTAAGGCCATGAAACCATACATTATTGAAGCGTTAACCACTTACTGATAGCTATGTTTTAAACAATTTTAAACAATCATTCTGATTAAAAGGCTTGAATATGACCAGCTATTACATTTCTGCCATCATTATCAAGACTTTTGTTAGAAACTAACACCCCCTCAATTTGGCAATTTAAGTTTATATCACTTACTTTTCCCTACTAGTTTGTTTTAAAGGCCTACCAATGCACCAATACAATTAAGCACACAGCCTTTTATACCTACTTTTTACTGGATTTGGGACCAGATGATCAATGTACTATCATCTTTCCTTTTTGCTCCAAAAACTCTTTTTCTGCGGAGAAACATTTTTAATTTTTTTGACATTTTTAAATTTTATAATGTTTTTGGCTTTTTCAAAATTTTAATGTTTTTAGTTTTTCTTGAAATTTTAATGTTTTTGATTTTTGTTGAAATTTTATCCCCCTAAAATCAAAAACTATACGAAAAATTATTTAAAAACAAAAATTTGACGATGATGTTTGGGATCACAAGGTATCCAACACACCTGTAATCTCGGTAACACTCTTATCAGCACCGCCCAAAACTTTTAAACCATTGAGTTTTAGTAAGTATTGAAATCGTGACTTATCAAAAGCTTTGGTGAAAAGATTAGCTTTTTTTGTTCATCGATGTGAATTTCGTCTACAGTAATCAACTTCTTTTCGTAGCAATCACGAATGAAGTGATACCGTATCTCAGTATGCTTTGTTTTAGAGTGGTTTACCGGATTCTTAGTTATGGAAATTGCTGCATTATTATCTACGAAGATAGGGGTAGCAAGAAAATTCAAACCGTAGTTCAGCATCTGTTGTTGTATCCAAAGAACATGAGAACAACAACTGGAGGCAGCTACATACTCAGCTTCACATGTAGACAACGAAATCGTGGTTTGTTTCTTGCATTTCCAGGTGACAGGTCGCTTGCCGAAGAACTGAAACCCTGCCATTGTAGATTTGGCATTCAGCTTACATCTTCCATAGTTTGAATCAGAATAAGCCCTTAACACAAACTCATCGTCTTTTGGTTACCAGAGAACGACCCCTGGACATCCCTTGAGATAGCGTAGAATTCTTTTGACGGTCATGAGATGTGAAACCTTTGGATTCGACTGATATCGGGCACACAAATGAGTAGCATTCATGATGTCTGGCCGAGAAGCAGTTAGATACATCAATGAGCCTATCATGGATCGGTATAATGTTTTGTCTGTTGGGTTTTAACAAGATTATCAAAGTCATAAAATCCCAATTTTATGAAAAACGCAGTGAAAATTAGTTTTAAATCTTGTTAATTTGATATGTATAAAACCAATTTTACACATGCAAAACCCAAGCGCGGATCCAAATACGAAATACATACTATCAAACACATGCATGTCACTATAAGTCCATGCATGTTAAAGCTACCTTTTAAATACAAGGAAGAGGAAGGAGATGATGATGAGGAGGGCAAGAACTTGAATATGAAGCTCCTCAAGCTAGTATACCCCAAGCTTTCAAACAAACACCACTTGTAGCTAGGATTTAGTAACACTTGACAACTCCTCCTTGTTCTTGTTCTTGGCTGTCCAAGAGAGAAAAGAGAGGGAGAGTGTGTAGAGGATTTATCCTCTAGTCTTGTGTTTTGTTGTTGCTTGTGTGTTATGTTGTGTTATGAGAGAAGAAACAAGAAAGAAAGATAATAGTCTTTCAAATATGGCACCACCCAAGGAACCAATGGGAAGCATTGCATGTCTCTACTAAGGTGAAGATAATAATAAAATAACCCAACAAGAGAGAGAAGGGGGGGGGGGGGGCGGCCCTTCCATCTTTGTTATTATTATTATTATACTCAATATATATATCCATATATATATATATATATTTATATATTTATATGTTATAACTTATATTGTGTTATAACACATTATAAGTAACATGCTTGGTAACCATTTTCACATATTGTTATTTAACCATCTTAAATAACATTATGGAATGCTATCTCTCAAAATATAAATCATCCATATGATTTATTTATTTCACAAATACATTGTATTTAGAAACCCTTTCCAAATAACATAAGTGTTAGTATTTATTTGTTATGATCATATCATATATAAACAAATATTATTGGTGTTTGTCTAGCTTGTTATTGGGTATGACCCGACTTGGATCACGACGTACTAGCCACATCAATAATAATATGTGTCTTGGGCATATCGAGTCCAACAATCTCCCACTTGGACAAGATACATAGAAGATTGATGCAAGTAGCAAATACCACCTAACTACGGTTTACTACCCCTAATACGCATGACGAAGTGCCATTCAATAACATCATCCCCTTCAAGTCCCTTACTTGAAATGATTTAGGTACATCTATCATTTATCCTTTTGTCTCAGATGTCATGTCAAATCCAGATACATAGAGTGATCATTCTCTGTTGATTTAACTTGTCAGGCCTTAGACATCTCATTCTCAACGAATAAGAGGGACAAATCCCCTCTTGACTACATACGTCTCTCACAATCACCTTGTACTATACCTGATATTAGACTTATGTACTGTCATGTTTCAGAGCAGCGAAGAACTAAGTCAAAGTATAATATTTGGTGAATATCAAGACCCAATATGTATCTTAGGTCCGAGGATAATATGATATTCTCTTTTACTCAAATTTACTTATGATCAATCACAAGGATTCCAAGTAGTAACATTTGAGAGCGGGTCAGTCCAATATTTATATCTCATAAATATCTATGAACCTTGGCAGCAACCCTTGCTCTATATTCATACCTTATGAATATCTACCAATCCAAGTGCATAATAGTCTTACCTTCATACTTGTTCGCACAATTATGAGCGACTATGGACATTTAAAATAATTAACAAATTTTTCATCAATAGAGTACAATTAAGATTTGTGCTTCTTTGTTCACAACTTTGAAAACAAGAAGTTTGGGGAACACAATCGAGAGTAAGAAGACGCTCGTAAAATTTCAATTTCGAAATTTTATTTTGATGAAAAATGAGACAGTTGAAGAGATGATTAACTGATTTAGTCATTTGATTGTGGAGATGTCAAGTGTCAATCTTCAGCCAACTGAAACAGATAAGATTGATAAACTGAAGAATGCTTTACCTCCTTCATATTCAACTTTTCTATTTGTATTGAAAGAAAACGGTTTCTTTCGAAACACTGAGCTCACAGCTGTGCAATTCATCAACAAGATTGAAGAAAGGGAATTTGATATTAAATGTCAAAACTCGTTGAAAGAAAATCAATATCAGCAATCTTCAACTCAAAACCCTTCACTCTATGGAGGTGCCTTGCCAGCTAATCATTCCTCAAGTTCTGTACCAATCAATGCTTTCTTTGCTCAATCTCAAGAAGAAATTCCTAATGTAAACTGTTCTCCTAATGTATGCTTTATGGCAAACAGAGCTAATGCAAACACAAGTGCTCCATCATCAAGCTTGCCAAAAGTAAATCTGCTAGAGGCTGAACAATAGTTCGCATTCTTGTGTGCTTTCATGACTTCATATGAACAGCTTGTTGGAAGCAAGATTGCCTCAAGTGAATTGACAGATGAAGATTGTGATCAAATTGACCTGGATGATCTTGAATTAATGGATCTCAAATGGAACATGGCTATGATTGTTAGAAAAGTAAAGAGATTCATGCAACGTACTGGGAAAGATCTTCCTGCTTGGAATAAAAGGGTCGGATTTGATAAATTGAAGGTGAAATGTTACAATTGCGGGGACTTTGGCCATTTTGCCAAAGAATGTGATAAGCCAAGAAAATAATATTCTGGGCCACGAAATTCAGAAAGATCTTCAGGGAAGAATTCATCTGATGGGGATAAGAATAACACGACTGTATCTGGTGGTGAACAAGATAAGTCTCCTGCTACTCAGGCACTGGTGGTTAATGAAGTTGTTGATTGGTCTCAACGTTTGTTGGGAAATCAAGCAAATGTGGCAATTGTTGAACCAGTAGAGAAATTCGAAGATGCTAGCTGTGATAATGTATCTGAGGGAACTGATTCATCTGATTCTGAGACAGATACTGATCAAAGCCTGTCTTCTCAAACTGAATCAATCCCTGATCAAGTTGAATCTTATGCATGCATGGCTAAGATTGATGAGGTATGTTTTCAATATCAAACTAATGTATCTGAATCTTTAACTGAAGTGTTGATTGTGCTTAATGTGCTGTATTTAAAGCCAAACTTGAAACAACCTTAAATGAAAACAATACTCTCACAAAAGATTACTTTATGATCAATGAATGCTACAAACAGAAAACAAAATTGCTAGAGCAATCAACTCTTAAAATTCAAAAACTGTCTGAAAGCAATCATGATTTTAAAGCTAAGGTTCAGTGTAAGATCATCGAAGTTAATCAACATTTTAAGGAGATTCTTCGACTCCGAACATGTATTTCTAATCTCGAAAATGAAGTATTGGAACTTAAAAATAAGCTTGGAAAATTCAGATATTCTTCATTTCTATTAAATGAAATAATCAAAGTTAACCATTCACAAAAGAAAATTGGTAAACGAGGTTTGGGATATGTCGAAATTCCACCTCCTTTCAAGCATGATTACAGTAGCATTTCCGATGCGGAAAAATGTTCAGATATGCCTACTATTAAATCTGAGAATGTTGATACAACTGAAACTACTCGTGAACCAATTCATGTCAAAAGTAAAAATGTTTTCACCAAAAATGAATTGGATGGTTCAATCGAGGAGTTGACTGAACCAAATGAGTCAAAAACAAAGATATACCAGTTGATAATCACATTATGTGTGAACCCAAAGATTTTGAACAAGTTGTGTATGATTAAAAGTCTTCGGGTGTTTCATCAAACCTTTCAGAAATTCCTAAAGTAATTTCTAAGATAATATCTAATGTATATTGATGAGATTCATTAATCCCAAACCGAAATCTTAAAGTGGAAAGATTTTTAAGTTAAAGGGTTTGTCAAAAGTGTTCTCAGACAAGGAAGTTCCTTTGAACCTTCTTAAACCTGAAATGATTGAAAGTGTATATCAAGATGATACTTCAAAAGTTACGAACTTGAACAAAAATTCTTTCAATCAAAATCTGCTAATGTTCAAGTGAAATCTCAAAGTAATGTTTTCAAACACATTAAATTTGTCAAATCTTCAGGATTGGAAAATTCTTCGAATTCAACAAATCTTGAATTTTATAAAAACAAAAAGGGTTTAAAACATGAAGTTCCAAAGTCAGTAACTGTTGAGAAACCCCAAAGATGATATTCGTCAATCTTTGCTATCAAAGACTACCTATGCTTTACCATCAAAATCTTTGGACTCTCGATTATGTTTCAAGTGTGGTGAACCGGGCCATGTCTCCAAAAAATGTAAAACAAAGATCGATGATATCAAAAGCCCATTAACTTGAAAGACTGATTTGTTTCCAAACATAAAAGAAAATCAAGTTGATGAGTTTGTCATAATGTATTCTGAAGTCAATCCTAGGAAAATTGTTAGGATTGAATCATTTAATGTATCAAACAAATGTGTTGACCGTGCTCGACCTATTTGTACAAACACTGATTCGGGTAGAATATGTGATGGCTACTTAAAGAAGACAAACAAGAAACTTGTCACTTATTCTCTAGTACCGAATACAAGTATTATGTTATCATATTCTCCGAAAGTCTCAAAGGGAGAGCCTAAGACTGAGGTTTGGGCTGCCTTTTTGAACTAATTATTTTACTTGTTTGTGCAGAGTACATCTAGGTCCATGTCTAATTACAAATGGATATTGGATAGTGGATGTTCTCGGCATATCACCGGCAACCTAGATCTTCTGAATAACGTCAAAGATATTCAAGGGGGTTATGTTGCGTTTACTTGTAACCATGGTGGAATGATTACAAAGGAGGGAGAAGTTTCAAACGGGAAAGTGACGTTTGAAAAAGTTAATTATTGTGAAAAGGTGGATCATAATCTGTTGAGCATGTTACAGATTTGTG
Organism: Bidens hawaiensis; assembly: GCF_021521415.1. Taxonomy (NCBI): domain Eukaryota; kingdom Viridiplantae; phylum Streptophyta; class Magnoliopsida; order Asterales; family Asteraceae; genus Bidens; species Bidens hawaiensis. The sequence continues at coordinate 4,590,657 of NW_027491039.1, read as the reverse complement.
ATAAGAAATTCACCACTATTTTCACTGACAAGGAATGTGTCATCCTTCAACCGGGATATACGATTCCTGAAGACATGGTTGTCATGCGATCACCTCGATCAAATGATATTTATATACTTGACATGAGTTATGATGTACCAGTTTCACCCTCAGCTACTTGCTTCGTATCAAAAGCTACTGAAAAAGATTCTATTCTTTAGCATCGACGCATGGGACACATTCACTTATGAAAGATGAACTTTCTTTTGTCAAACGATTTAGTAGATTGTGTGTCCCTCAATAATTTCAAGTTCAATGATCACTGCGTCACGTGCAAGAAGGGGGAAAAAAATAAGAAATCACATCCAAGCAAGTAACTAAACACGATCGTTACTCCTCTAGAATGACTTCATATGGATCTTTTCGGTCCGGTGAACCGTGCCAGTATTGCTGGAGACTTTTACTGTTTGGTAGTAACAGATGATTTATCACGATACTCATGGGTGTTATTTATGGGATCGAAGGATCAGACTCCTGTCTTAATTCAGAATCTTATCACAAAGATCAAATCACTTTACAAACTGAAAGTGAGACGAATTCGTAGTGACAACAGAACTGAATTCAGGAATAATGTATTGGATTTCTTTTGCATTCAGAAAGGAATTCATCGGGAATTCAGTGCACCTTATGTTCCTCAACAGAATGGTGTATCTGAAAGAAAGAATCGTATGCCAATTGAAGCTGCAAGAACGATGCTGGCTGATTCAAAGCTACCTATTCAATTCTGGAACGAAGCTGTGAATACTGCATGCTATACACTAAATCGCGTACTAACTGTAAAGAAGCTCAAGAAGACGAGTTACGAGCTTCTGAAAAATCGTAAGCCGAACTTAAAGTATTTGGAGCCATTAGGGTGTCCGTGTACTATTTTGAAGAGAGATGCTGGAAAATTCGATGAAAAAGCTTTTGAGGGTTATTTCTTGGGATACAACTCTCCTAAGAAGCGGATATTCAATATTTCTTCAGGTTGTGTGGAAGAATGGTATCATGTTGATTGCCAAAGTTATACTACTCCGCCAACTGGTACTGGTCCCGACTGGATGTTTGATTATCATGGTTTATTTAATTCGTTTACTTTAATGGTCGAAGAAGTTCCTGAAGATCTCATTAGATCTTATTTGGAGGAACAATGTCTTCCAAATCCAAGGTGTTCCTCAGTTAATGTAAATGACTCTCCTAACGTATCAGAAACATCGAACGAAGTTTCTGAATCTTCTGATGATGCTGAGTTTTTGGATTCATCGTCTGTTATGTTAGATGACGCTCCAAAGACAACTGAGCCAATTCTAATTAGTGATGATTCACCGACTGTCTCTTTAGATTCAGCGGAGGAAACTTATTACCAATTTGGGTAATAACGTATCTGTCCCTGCCAATCCTTTCTTAAGGATTCATTCGAATCATCCACAGGAACAGATAATTGGTGATGTGAACGATGGGGTTCGCACAAGACACCAATTAGCTAATGTATGTGATGATCAAGTTGATCGTAATGTATCTCCTACCGAGGATTTGATAGTTTGTGCTTATGCGGATTTGCACTCTTCGGGTATCCTTAGTATCGCACAATACACCTGTTTCCTATCACAGATAGAACCGACAAGTTTCGCAATGGCACTCAAGGAACCGTCTTGGGTTGAACCTATGCAGGAGGAGTTGCAACAGTTCATACGACTGGGTGTATGGGACTTACTAGATAAACCCGATCGTGTAAAGAAGGCGATTCCAACTAAATGGGTCTTTAAGTGCAAAAAGGACGACCGCGGGTTAATTGTGAGGAACAAGGCACGATTGGTTGTTCTTGGTTATAATCAACAAGAAGGCATAGACTACACTGAAGTATATGCTCCGGTAGCACGACTGGATGCTATACGTATCTTTCTTGCCTATGCAGCCTATAAGAATTTTAAGGTTTATCAAATGGATGTGAAATCGGCGTTTTTAAATGGAGCTATTCATGAAGAAGTATACGTGAAGCAGCCTCCTGGTTTCGAGGATCCAGACTTTCCCAAGCGTGTTTATCGATTAAACAAAGCTCTTTATGGTTTACATCAGGCCCCGAGAGCCTGGTACAGTACGTTGGCTATCCATCTGATTTAAAGTGGATTCACAAGGGGGACTGTGGATTGTACGTTATACTATAAGAATGTGGGTGATGATTTGCTCCTTGTCCAAATTTATGTGGACGACATCATTTTTGGTTCGACAAACGACAGCTGGTGTAACGATTTTGAAAAGACAATGCAAACCAAATTCGAGATGAGCTCAATGGGAGAGATGAACTTTTTCTTAGGATTGCAATTTCACCAGTCTGATTCCGGGATTTTTATCCATCAGACAAAATATGTGAACGGTGTCTTGAGCCGATTCAAGATATCTGACGGCAAAATTCCTTCGACACCTCTTCCCGTGGGTCACAATTTATCACCGGATGAATTGGAGGATATCGTTGATCCAACCATTTATCGTGCTATGATTGGTTCTCTCATGTATTTGACCGCATCGCGACCTGATATTATGTTTGCTGTTTTTCTTTTGTGCTTGGTACCAATCGAGTCCCCGAGTAACTCACCTAGCGGCAGTAAAGCGCATCTTACATTATCTTAGGGGAAATCCAGACAATGGGTTATGGTACCCCAAAGACGATAAGTTCGATCTCACCGCGTTTACTGATTCGGACTACGAAGGATGCAAAATCAATTTCAAGTCTACATTAGCGGGATGTCAATTCTTAGGAAACCGGCTTGTTTCCTGGCAGTGTAAGAAGCAGACAACGGTCTCAACTTCAACAACCGAAGCGAAGTATGTGGCGGCCTCGAGTTGCTCTCACAGGTTCTCTGGATCCAGCAACACTTACGGGATTACGGTTTGAAATTTCTAACTACTCCCATTTACATTGATAATTCTGCTGCAATTTCAATCACCAAAAATCCGGTTCACCATTCGAAAACCAAACATATTGAAATCCGTTTTCACTTCATACGTGATTGTTTTGAAAAGAAACTAATATCAATTGATAAAATTCACACGGATTTTCAAAGGCTGACCTTTATACCAAAGCGTTTGACAAAACACGTTTTCAATATTTGCTGGGTATAAATGGTTTAAAATCTTTCACAGATATTCAAAAGCATGGTTAAAATCATTTTACTTCTTGTCTTATTTTGATTTTTGTTATTTTTAGGGGGAGAAAAATATAAAATCCAAAAATATTGTGTTTTCAGTTTGTACAGAGAAATTTGAAAAACTCCAAAAACATTCAAATATTGAAAAATTTTAAAAACATTGAAAAATGCTCCTCAAAATGAGTTTTGAAGCAAAAAGGGAAAATTATAGTACATTGACGGGATTGATCTAGTACATGAATAAACTAGATTAAAAATTACCGTAAGGCCAGCAATATGATATGCGAAGATAGGGTTGACAGACTATATAGGAACTGATAAGATATAAACATAATGAATGCCGAAACTAGTGGAATTACATCTTGAAAGATTGATACTATATCTGATTTAAAGAAAAGTCAAAAGTCAAAATGATTACTGTGTGTGCATGCTTTCATTTTTGAAGAAAATTCTGCTTTGTTTTTATTTTATTTTATTTTGCAAAGAAATTCAACTTTATTTTTTTTCTTTATTTTTATTCAAATATTGGATCCTCTCCTGCGCGATAAGATTATCCGACCTGAGGGTTAATATTTGAGTATTTTGCTTTATTTTCTTGGTGTTTCGTATAAATTCTTGGACTTTCTCCGCGCGATAATACGGGATTATCTGAATTGAGAGTTAAGATTTTATGCAACCTCAACTTATTTTTATCTTTTTATTTTGTTGGAATGGAACCTTATCTGCGTGTAGTAATACCGATCTTAAGGGAAAATTTTGACATTCTGCTTTATTTTCTTTTTTTTATTTTTGCATGAGTCACAGTTAATCAAAATTTGAAAAGTCAAAAGAAAAACGTACATGTGATATTCACTGTATAAGAGATAGAAATGTTATATCTGATTGATGGGGTCGACATATGGTTTTGTGCCTAATTGAACCAAATTAAAGCATATCTTAAGGTTTCCGACAAGTCTGTGAAAAGTTTAAGAGGACAATTATATCTGCAATCATCGTTGGATTACGTTTATAATAACCATTGAAATTGAAATGTTACTTAGTGACATTTTTGTCAACATGATTCTCTGCTCAACTCACAAAAATATGTACTACTTTAATAGTTTAGTCGTTTAGTGTTTTTCATTATTTGTTAGTTGAATATGATTTTGAAAATCCAAAAAGATTTTTCTTTCTTTTTCAATTCTGCTTTAGTTTCAATTTACCAAGCTAGCGAATAATTCAAAAGGAAAATGAAAAGAATTGATCCCCAAAAAGTTTTAAGTTAATCGTGCTTAACGCAACTTACAACTGGTATCAGTTGTGATTTTAACGAAAAAATCCTTTTAATTTAAACATTACTGATTCTTGGTCGATCGAGTATTTTTTTAATGTATAAAATCAAACCCTAAGGGTATTTGTTTGATTATTTTATTATTAAAAAAAAAAAACCTAAATTGGTTTTAATATTATTTAATTCCTTAAGAGATTTGTATCTCATTCGCTAAGGGAAATATGGTGATTCGTTAATTGGTTTAACTAATGGAAAACCTTTCGTTATTTAAAGATTAACGAATGAGATTTCTCATTGATTATAATGACATTCGCTTCCGTTGTGCATAACGAATGGAAAACATTCGTGTGACCATTAACGAATGGAATGAATTTAATGTATCATTCGTTAATATTTTAACTTAAAATTTTAACGAATGACATTCTTATTCATTAGAAACATTAACGAATAACGTATATTTGTTAAAGTTTAACGAATAAACCCTTATTCGTTTAAAAGGTTTAACGAATCATGATGAATAAGTTAACGAATGAAGCCATTTGTTAGTTCAAAATTTGAACGAATGACCTCGGGTTATGTGAAATTATTGGGTTTATAATCCCAATGTCAGACGAATAACCTTCCATTCGCCATTTCCTATTTCACCATCACCCTAAACAAACTCTTGCAAATTTTTTCCAAAAATTCATACCTGCTTGTTGGCATAATTAACTGATATCTTCTCATTCTACAGGTATTAATGATCAAAATGATACAAAATTCATGAGATTTCATTGGTGATTTGAGGGTTAACTGGTTAATTGAAACAGGAATATTAATCGAATAGTTAACAATTCATTAAACCCATATTTTGATTGAGATTAGTATTATTGATCATAGATCAATGTATGAAACTGATATTCGATCATTGTTATTGAGATTAATTATGTAAATTGATAAAGAATCAAAGGGTTCGACGATGATGTTTGTTGTCTTTGACTTCATTAGGTCAAAATAATATATACGGTTTGACTCCTGATAGCCAAAGTGATAATTAGAATAGATTCGTTAAGTGTTAACGAATGATATGCATATTCATTAAATTTGTTGACGAATGATACGCAGATTCGTTAAATTTATTAACGAATGATCATTTAAGTTGGTAACGAATGAGGTATAACGAATCAGGTTGATTCGTTAGACATTTAAAACTTATTCATATAACATTTGTTAACGAATATGTCTCATTTGTTTAAGGTAACGAATGGAAACAATTAATGTTAACGAATATGTTTCATTCGTTAAAGGCAACGAATGGAAACAATTAATGTTAAACGAATATGTTTCATTCGTTAAAGGCAACGAATGTATATATAATGTCTCATTCGTTTAAATATTTATTTTACCGAATGAGATAACCCTTTGTTAATCAGTATTGAATTTTGAATATTATATTAATGGTTGTTATTTTTAACAGAAATGGCCGACGAAAATGTTCAAAATCCTGCTCTAGAGCAAAACCCGATGGTTAACCTTGCTGAAGCTGAACCTGCACATGCACCAGTACTCTTGTCTTGGAGTGAAAGTCATAACATCTGTGCATATCTCGAGCCTCAATTTGAAGATACACCGATTTTTGGCGGGATGATCAATTTCTTGATCCGATCAAGAATTTACAAGGCCATATCTACTTGCACTGTGGTCTCTCAAAAGATTATTCGTGCGTTCTGGGATACAGCTCGATTGAATGAGGAAGATAATCAGATCGAAGCTGTTATTCAAGACAAGCGAGTGGTGATCGATGTTAGTGTTATTCGAGACTCGTTGGGCTTTATTGATTCAATTGACAATCCATGTGAGTTCGATAAAGATTTGATTAGAGGATTATTCAGCCGTGTAAAGTGTAACGGTGATCTGGGGAGGTCCATGTACAACAAGGCTAATTTATGTGAACAATACAAGTACTTGTTACATGTATTGATACACTGTCTTGGTGGACGAAGAGGTGGGTTTGATGAGTTTCGAGCCATGTTGCAATCTTCTTTTGTCGCCTTGGTGTTGAATAAACCATTTAACTTCTCTGAAATGGTTTATTATCACTTGAAGGAGAACTTGACGTGTAACGCCCGATAATTCCGGTTCCAAGAGTTAAAGCTTGTAAAGTATGTATTATTCTAGGGATTTAACCGACGTTTCTCGGGAGCCTTTACGTCATCCCGGTGCGTTAAAATTATGTAACTTTTCATCCAAGTTACCTTACTTTATACTTGAGGGGCTAGAATGAAACTTCTTATTTTATTTCATAAAAGAATGAAAAACCCTAACTCTTAACCCTAGGCGTAGCCGATCGGATTCAAGACCCCCCTGTAACGCCCGTTAATTCCGATTTCAAGAATTAAGGATTGTAGAGTATGTATAACTCTCTGGACTTAACCGACGTTTCTCGGAAGCCTTTACGTCATCCCGGTACGTTAAAAACCTAACTTTTCCTTCCATTTTGCCTTATACTCCAATCTAGAGGGACTAGAGTGTAACATCTTATGTTATAACAATAAAAAAAAAACCTAACCCTTGCCCTTTTGAAGCTGGCGATCGGCAGAAGGAACAAAGAACAAGACCACCAATTTTCTTTTTTGCAGCCAATTCTAAGCCTTAGAACTTCAATTCAAGGTATGTACTACGATTCCCCAAGTCTATTACACGTTAATTGGTCCTCATATTGCGCGTACTGATCGAAAAACGTCATGTTGTAGGCTAACCGGGTGGCTTCCCAATTGAGCTTTTCCGGGGCTGTTTCGAGTGAGGTTTTTGCATCAACATCCCACTAGGCATGACAGGTACATCATATTATAATATCATGGCCAATGGAGGTGTTTAGGTCGGTCAATCGATTTTAGTTCGAAAACTAGGGTTTATCGGGTGTAGAATTGCAAATTGTTGAGTTTGATGCGTTAATTGATCGGGTGACCAACCGAATCAGTTTGTACAGCCCTAGGGGGGTTTAAGGGCTGTGGAAAAATTATTTTTTTGATGCTCGGGGCTGTTGGGGTTAGTGCTTCGTCAATCGAGTGGGCGGTGCGCGAATTTTCGTTTAAACGTTAAAGTAAGAGTTGTAAAAAGGAACCGTCAACCCTATCAACAAGGGTGCCATAATCTTGATGAATGAAAAGATTTAAAATGGAATTTGGTCCATTCGGGGCTGATTCGTTAATAAATGGTTTTAAGGTTTATTGCACGCGCATTCGACCCGATTTGACTATCTTTGGGCCTTGGGCCAAGTTGTTGGGCCTTGGGCCAAGTATTGGGCCTTGGGCCAAGTGTTGGGCCTTGGGCCAAGTTGTTGGGCCTCGGGCCAAGTTGTTGGGCCTCGGACCAAGTTGTTGGGCCTTGGGCCAAGTGTTGGGCCTTGGGCGGCCAATTAGGCAAGAGTGTTCTTACGGTCTAGTTTAGTAACGTGTTGTGTATAATTTACAGGCCCTTGCTTGTGATTGTGCACTTAGGGACTCCTAGCTCGTTGCAGGTGTTCGATTGATTTCAGGTGAGTTCATGATGCGCCTTTTTAACTCTTTTAACTTTTGGGCTAGCATGCACACCTAAGTGTTTTCCTACTGGATTAAATGTTTTAAACGATTTATATAGGCTTGCTAGCATATGGTAGGCCTTGGGATGTTAAATATATATATATGTATATACATTATTGCTTGGCCTATATCTGGCGATGTTGTAGTCGTTTCGACTACTGATGTTGTGTATGTCTACTTTGTGTTTGCATGCACTGATGTTACGTGTTTGGGTTGTACGTTTGCTCGACCCTGATGTTATACGTGGATGTTATATATATATATACTGTGATATATATAGAGATGTAATTGAAAGGATGTTTACATATACATTTTGTATATGTATGTATGAGGATGTTTAGTTCTCGGTAATGAGGATTTGATGGATGTACCCTTTTACTTTTAAAACTTTTGGTTTGACTATCTTAATTATTACTACTGATGTTATTTACTTGAAAATTGAACTCACTCTGCTTAAGCTGACTTTGTGTGCATGTTAGTGTAAGTTTCAGGTTAGGAAGATGATGCCTTATCGCTTGGACGTGCACGAAGCTACTTGGAGGGTGAAGGGCATACGGGAACTGAAGTTTTACTATTAAACATTTATTATTAAAAGTTTTTATTTAAAGATAACTATGTTGATTTTGGGCAAAATTCCCGGGTTTTGGGAACTTATTTTATTATTTATGTTTTCCGCTGAACTATACTCTGAGATGTTTGTTTTAATGGAAGAAACCGTTTTCAAGTTTAATTATTTTCTTAAATGTTTTGTATGATTACCAACTGTGGGGTTCCCGGGGCCTTACATCCCCCCTGCTCGAAAATCTTCTGTGTAGCCGTGTTTCAACCGTAAAATCTTTAATTCAAGGTCGGTTTTATGATTCCCCATGTCTTTTACACCTTAATTGATCATATTAACGCGCTTATTGGTCGTTAAGGTTGAGTTTTGATGATAACAGTTTGCTGACAGATTCGTATACGTTTATTGTAGGGTCTATAACGCGATGATACTCCATTGTTTTTGATCGATTCTTGATTCCATGATGTTCTACTTTGAGTCTAGTTTCCAGAAAGGTATAACACGTATTTTTGGACGAGATTTGAATGGGTTTTATGAATTTATAAAATTGAGTGTCAAAGCTGATACGGGATGACGGATTCTGGTCTGTTTTCCCGACGTCAAAAACCTTTTTCGACAGGTCCAAATTGGTTGCTTCCACTTCTGGAAGTTAGTATTTTGAGTTAGGAACCAAAGCCAGTTGGAATCATTTAATTTGGCTGGGTAATGATTTTTATAAAAATAAAACCTTTTTGTTGCGCACTGAAATAGCTGCACATACCTTGCTGTGTTGGAGGAATTTTTATGAATTTTGTGTCCACTAGAAAAATATTTTTATAAACCTAAGACATTTACTAAAGTCTGGTAAAAATTTATTAATTTATTTCAAAGGTTATCCTATATAATTAAATCCATCTTCGCATGCTAAAATTTGCACGTTTTACTTGTTATTGATCGATAAGTTCGTTTTAGGCTTAACCGGTGGATGTTCTATTGTGTTCTTGTCGAGACTGTTTGAAGTGAGTTTTTGCACCACAATCTTCCTAGGTATGTCCCGTATATCATACTTAAAGATCATGTTCATAGGTGTTCGTTAAGTTGATCAACTAGTTGTAGTTTGATTGTTAGGTTTGGTTGACTAGAATTGTAGTTTGGCGTGTTTAACGCGAGGGTTGAAGTGATTAATGACCAATTCAGCTCGGGGACACTTGGTTTGTTGTACGGGCTGTTCAAAACTCATTTTTATAAGTTATGGGGCTGAATTGGTTGTCGGTTACTCTAACGGGTCGGTATAACGCGCAATTGTGTTTATTGAATAGTTGGTGCGTTGTACTTGCGGGTTACCGACCCATTTGACTCGTGTGGCGTTGTGTGGACTTGTTGGCTGTGATTTTATCATAATGGGTCCACACGGGGCTGAGTTGGATGTTAACAGCCTTAACGACTCCTAAACGCGCGTGTTAGTGTCACCTAGTGCTCCCGGGTGCAAATTGGGAATCCTTTATTCCCGGGAGTACCTAAGGGTCGTTTTGGTGAATGTGAGACCTCGGGGACTGTTGTGATTAAGTTTGATGAGGTCGAGGGTTTAGGTAACTCGAACCATGTTAGAACGTCTCGTAGGATAAACGAGTCATCTTGATGTCATTAGTATTGATTGAATGTAAACCGACATGTGTTTGAGTTTTAGGATTTCTTAGGGATTCTCTAGCTCGTGGTGAATCCGCGTCTTGTGTCAGGTGAGTTCATGATGCCCCCATTTTACTCTTTTAATCTTTGGGCTAGCATGCACACCTAAGTGTTTTTCTCAGTTGATGACATGTTTTAAACGATTTTATATAGGCTTCCTAGTATATGGTAGGCCTTGGGATGTTAAAAAAATTATATATATATATATATACACACATATATACATTATTGTTTGGCCTATATTTGGCGGAGTCGTAGTCGTTTCGACTACGGATGTTGCGTATACCTACTTTGTGTTTGCATGCGTTGAATGTTACGTGTTTGGGTTGTACGTTTGCTCGACCCTGAATGTTATACGTGGATGATTATATATATATATTGTTATATATATAGGGATGTACTTGAAAGGATGTTTATATATATATCTTTGGTATATGTATGTATGAGAATGTTTAGTCTTCGGTACGATGACTTAATGGATGCACTCTTTTTACTTTAAAAACTTTTAGTATGTCTACCATATTTGTTAAAACTTGAACTCACTCAGCTCAAGCTGACTTTGTGTGCATGTTAGTGTGAGTTTCAGGTTAGGAAGTGGATGCCTTATCGCTTGGACGTGCACGAAGCTACTTGGACGGTGAAGGGCATACTGGATGGAAGAATGTACTTTGAACAATTTGATTTTAAATAGTTTTACATTTAAAATTGGTTTTGGGCAAAATTTCCGGGTTTTAGGGAACTTATCTTACGATTTATCTTTTCCGCTGAATTTACACTCTGAGACGTTTGTTTTATTGGAAGAAACCGTTTTCAAGTTTAATTACTTTAACCTATATATTTAGTATGAATACCAACTGTGGGCTTCCCGGAGTTCGGGGCCTTACAAGTTGGTATCAGATCCATAGTTCGAGGGATCCGAGCATCCCCGAATGTTTGGACTCGAACTGTAAGAAAAGAAACCAGTATGCCCACCACGAGTAGCTGCACGCCAAGAGGTAACTTTAAATTATTTAGTCATTCCTTTGAATTGAAAGTTTCCAGTATGTGATTAATTGTAAAGTGTTAGATAGAATGCTAATTTTCAAGTCGTTAGCGTTAAAGTTCATCTTATTCCCTAAATTTTCCTGTTCGTTTCCCATCTTCTCGAACGCTTTGCGCGTAATTGTTTAGCCGAGGCGTAGCATGCTATCACTCTGGGTTCCTTGGTACTTGACCGCATAAATTCCTCGCTCCTTCAAGAATGTATGTGCAACTGTTTAGCTAAGTAGGAGCCTAATGTTATCTCAGATACCTTTCTACTTGATGAATTAGAGGCGTTAGTCTTATTTGATTCGGGCGCTAGTAGAAGTTTTGTGTCTACCGCTTTCTGTTCCTCGTTGAATAAATCACCCGAACGTGTAATCGATGTGTTTGAGGTTGAGGTCGCCGTAGGAAAATCTGTTTCTCTGTCTAGGGCTACCCTCGGTGATGTTCCTATCGTTCGGGATTTCCCGGATGTATTTCCAGATGATTTGTCAGACGTGCCGCCGGACCGCGAGGTCGAGTTTTAGATAGACCTTGTGCCGGACGCAAAACCCGTTGCTCGAGCTCTTTACCGTCTGGCACCGAATGAAATGAAAGAACTTATGGCCTAGTTGGAAGACTTGCTCGATAAGGGCTTCATTCGACCGAGAATCTCACCTGGGGTGCCCCGGTCCATTTCGTTAAGAAGAATGACGGTAGCATGCGGATGTGCATTGACTACCACGAATTGAATAAGCTCCCTGTAAAAAATCGGTACCCTCTTCCGAGAATCGACGACTTATTTGATCAGCTCCAAGGAGCTAGTTGGTTCTCGAAGATCGACCTTAGGTCCGGGTATCATCAGTTGAAAATTCGGGAGGATGATATTCCTAAGACCGCCTTCCGCAACCGTTATGGAGATTATGAGTTCCTCGTGATGTCTTTCGGTTTGACCAACGCACCGGCTGCGTTCATTGATCTTATGAACCGGGTGAGTAGACCGATGCTCGAGCGCTCTATTATTGTATTCATAGACGACATTCTTGTGTATTCCAAAAGCGAATCCGATCACGCCGGTCATCTCTCGGAAGTTTAGGAAGCTATGCGAAAGAACAAGTTGTATGCAATTTTCTAAGTGTTCCTTCTGGTTACGCGAGGTTCAGTTCTTGGGTCATGTTATTAACCCGAGTGGTATTTTGGTTGACCCTGCAAAGGTGGAAGCCGTAAACGAATGGGAATCTCCTAAGTCTCCATCCGAAATTCGTAGCTTTCTTGGCTTAGCGGTTATTACCATCGCTTATTCCCGATTTTTCAAAAATCGCTTCGTCATTGACCAAGTTGACTAAGTAGAGCGTTAGGTTTGTTTGGGGTACTGAGCGGAAGCGTAAGCGTAAAAGAAAAGAACCGATGATGGAAAAGGGGGAGAAACCCAAGAAACAACGAGTTAGAAGGGGTTCGGGTATCGAGATACCGAGTCAACCATTTGTACCATCTACTGTTGTTTCTGCTTCATTTATTCCTGCTACTACTTCTCAAGTTCAACAGAGAATTCCACGATCTCCTACTCCTACTCATATTACAGATTTTCCTCATTCTCCAACACCTGTGCAGATGCCTACTTCTCCAATGCCTCCAACTCTGACTTTGGCTACTACTATGAGGCCTGATCCTCATTTTGGAGACATATTACAAACTGTATTGGCATGGATGCCTACACCACAGCCAACTACTCCTGCTACTCCTGTTACTCCGACACCATTGCCAAGACCTGAGCATTCCTTTATGTAATTCAGTCGTCCCCAGGGTCCTATGCGACTGGTGCATCTGAATTTCTATCATATGGCTCCCCAAGCTCAATGGTTTCACATGATGAATCTGTTGCATTTACAGCACACTCAAATGCAAGCAGATAGAGCTACTCATGAGTTAGCACAAAAGAATTTGTTGCGGCATATCCAGTTCACTCAACGTGAAAACAGGGAACTTTGAGCCCTGATTGCTGCTCAGGGGGAGAGATTGGATAAACAGGATGAAATCATTCTTCAGTTGACTTGTAAAGAAGATGAGTTGAAGAAATTAAAGAATGATAAAGATGATCAAGATGGTGCAGGAGGTGGGGTAGATCAGCAACAGGGCGGAAGTTCCACACCGTCGGCGAGAAATAAGACTTATGCGAGTGCTGGTGGTTCTGAAGCTAGTAATCTACAGATTGTTCCATACAAAGATTACACGAGAGCCAAGCCAATAAATGTTATTCTGGCTAGCATGCTTCTGTTTGTAGGAATGGATGGAGTTGTGTACAGTATGGTGAATGCAGATGAGATCGAAGAAGGTGAATTTGTTGATCATTCATTAACAAAAGAACAAATTGCCTTGCTTCTGGATCTAAATGAAGAAGTGGTGGATGTGTTGGGTAAGAGTATGGACGTGGATGTTAAAATGGAAGAAAGTACTAATACAGGCATTCCACATGGGAATGTGCCTGATTTTGATGAGGTAGAAGTAGAAGATGTTGCTGCTGAGGAATATCCTGAGTTCTACACTGACAATAACAATGACTCAGGAATTCCATTTTTCACTACAGAATACTTTGATGTGGCAGAACGTCATTTACAGGAGGAGAAAGAGAAGTGGAATAAAGCTGCAAAGACCAGTCACTTATCAGCGAAAGAGAAAAAGCGCAAACGTGCTTTGGATGGTATGTTCGAGCATAACATAAAGAAGATGAACAAGATGATCGAGACCTTTCGTTATCATGAACAAGAGGAAGTCAAATTAGCAAGGGCTCGAGCATCGGCATACCAAATGACAAAGTACAAGCCAGCAAAAGACGTAAGAGGTGATTTGGTGGCATGGCAGTTTGATTTAGATCTTAAGGTATATATCGTTAAGTGGGAGCATGGTATTTATTACTTCAAACACCCACACGATATCTTATCTATGCCCATATGGGATGTGAGAACACTAACTAATCGACCATCATGAATCATGGGGACGATAAATGAGCTAGTTGGTTCTATAAGCAGTTATTACATGAAACCCGTTTTGGTTTCATGTTCTTCAAGCCACAGGTGCCTACTCATAAGTACATTGATGAAATTGACACTCGCACAAGCCGGAGAAAGTTAATTTTACAAGTAAAGCCGCCAAAGACAATGAAGAGGGTTCCTATGAAGACATTTCCTCATAGTCTATTCACCTCATTTAATTATTGGTACTACGACAATCATACAGGTAAAGCGGTTAATGTATATGGTCATGGTTCTAACACGAAGACGATACGTGTGATTGACCCAATGTGGCTAGTTAACTTATCTGAGTCTGACAACGATGCGCTATTTACTAGTCAGATCAGATTCGCTAACGTAAGTGACTACGAGCTTGCTATCCAGTTTCAGAAGGTTGTTAGAGTCTGTTATGCATACAAGATTCATGGTTGCGTTGATCGGAAGACCAAGATGTTCCAGGGATAAGAGATAAAGAGCTCGAGACGAGGGGGAGTTTGTTAATACATGTTTTGTACGTCTCGATCTTTATCAGGGTTATTAATGTAATAGATTAATGTATAGGGGTTGTAATGTAAATATGGTTAAAAGGCCATTCGCTATATTGTAAGTTACATTCGTTACCCCGTAACGAATGTAACAAATTCGTATAATTGTAAGCTCATTCGTTAACCCTGTTTAACGAATGAGGGCCATTCGCTATCACTTAATGTATTAATGAATAAGTATGTTTATTCGTTAAAGTATTTGTAACGAATGACCTATTCGTTAAGTTAAGTTTAATGAATAGGGTCATCTTCCTATATATACCCCTGTAATCTATTCTATTTATAATAGTTCTGATTATTCCTTGAATCCTCTCGTTACTCTGTCCGATTGCCATCTCGATACACACACTACACCTACTAACGTAAATATAGCCTAATCGTATACCTAATCAACATGAGCATCAATGTAATCACAAGATCTAGATCCGTTATATGCACTCTCAAGTTAAACAAACAAAACCCCTAAGATGTTTCCCAATAAAGTCAGACCATTTAAAAGGTTTAACTAGGTCAACAACCAAACCGCCCTTTATTCTCAAAGGCTGAGCCTATCGACACATTGATTATTGAGTCTAAACCGTTCGGTTGCCATACATTACTTGCGATGGGGTCTAAAGGGCGCTTTTCTTATTTATTATATATATATATATTTAGGGCACTGTTCTTATTTATTATATATATATATATATATATATATATATATATATATATATATATATATATATTGAAAACACCAAGTAGTTATAAAGCAAACACGACTCGGTAATAATATCATTTTTTGTTTAACGTAGAGACAGCAAGTTTCAAGGCACAATTTTATTCAAATTTTTCAATTTTTTTGTTTTTTTTTCCAAAAATTTTCTACAACTAAGTAAAATAAATCTCATCCCCACACTTAGAACGAAATCTTCCTTGATGAGAACAAGGAAAAGAAATAAAACTGAAATAAAAATAAAACAAAGATAAAAATATAATATAAAAAAATAAAACAAAGAACGGGTTACTTCCCTGGTTTGTGTGCAGAGTCTTCAATAGTTGAGAAGCAACCAAACGACCGTATAGCATTTCATTTGCGGCCGCAAACTCGGGAGAACCAGTTCCAGAATGCCATCGTAGCTACAATGCGCATAATATAACCTGCAAAACTCAAACTTGCTCGCATATAGCGGCGTAAAATAGAAAACAAAAACAAAAAGAAATAAACGTATTTTTTTGTTTTTGGTTTTTATAATTTTTAATTTTTTTATTTTCTATATATATTTTTTTATTTTTTTTTATTATTCTTTTAATTATTTTTTTTTAATAGAACACTCCTTTAATAGACCGACTCGAATGGAGATTGAGTACGAGCGGTTTCATTTTGTAACATCCTGAAATAGACAAAAACAAATAAAACAGATAGCATAAACAAATACCAGAATTACAAACTTTAAAACTTGGACAGTCTCCCGAGTGATGCATCCAAACTGTCTACGTCTTCGTGAGCGAGTTAAGGTAGAATACCTCGACAGTCTGATCAGCCATCGGCTCGCCAATGTAATGCTTTTGTCTATGACCGTTCACCTTAAACTTCCCGCTTTTATCCTCTATCTCAATCGTACCATACGGGAAAACCTCATTGACCGTGAACAGTCCCGACCATCGGGATTTCACCTTTCCCGGGAATAACCTCAACCGGGAATTATACAATAAGACCAAATCCCCACACTTGAACTGCTTGTTCCCCTTCAATTTCCTATCGTGCAGTTCCTTCGTCCGCTCATTATACCTAAACGACTGTGCGTAGGCGTGATCCCTCAACTCCTCTAACTCGTGCAACTGGTGGAAACGAGTGCTCTCCGCGGCGGACATATCAAGATTGACCCTCTGTAGGGCCCAGGAAGCACGGTGCTCCAACTCTACGGGCAGGTGGCAGGCCTTCCCATAGATCATCCGAAACGGTGTGGAACCGGTCGGAGTTTTGTAGGCTGTACGGAAGGCCCACAACGCATCATCCAACTTTTTGTAAAATCCCGAAGATTCGAACCAACCGTTTTCTCAAGAATACGTTTGATCCCTCGATTACTCACTTCTACCTGCCCACTAGTCTGTGGGTGCTAGGCGGTTGCAAGCCGATGGGTGACCCCATAGCGTCGCAACGCCTTCTCCAGCTGCACATTGTAGAAGTGAGTACCTCTATCATTGATCAACGCCTTCGGGACACCAAAACGAGTATGTACAACTCGGGCATCATTCGTGGGTAAGGCCTTTGCCTCAACCCACTTCGAAACATAATCAACCGCCACGAGTATGTACTTGTTCCCACACGAAGATGGAAACGGTCCCACGAAATCAATGCCCCACATATCGAAAACCTCACAAACCTAAATAGCATTCTGGGACATTTCATTTCGCGACGAGATGTTGCCGACACGCTGGGAACGATCACAACTCCTAACAAACGCGTGCGCATCTTTAAAAATCGAAGGCCAATAAAAACCACAATTAAATACTTTCTTCGCTGTCAAACTCGCACCGTGGTGACCTCCTGTCGGTCCAACATGGCAATGTCTCAAAATCTGCCATCCCTCCTTAACGTCCACGCACCTCCTGATCAACTGGTCAGCACCTATACGAAAAAGATGCGGGTCGTCCCAAAGGTAAAACTTAACATCAGCAAATAATTTCTTCTTTTGCTGGTAAGACATCTTCGGGTAGTACCCGTCCACAAGATAGTTCACGAAGTCGGCGAACCATGGAAAACCTTCATCCTGAGCTGTCACAAACATGAGACTCTCTGTCGGGAAGCGGTCATTAATCCTGACCCCTGGCTCTCCTAACTCAGCTCCCTCAAGACGTGAGAGATGATCGGACGCCACATTCTTGGCCCCCTTTTTATCGCGGATCTCAATATCAAACTCTTGAAGCAACAGGATCCATCGGATAAGGCGTGGCTTAGCATCCAGTTTGCTGAAGAGATAACGAATGGCAGAATGATTCATGTACACAATCGTCTTGGACAGAACTAGATAGGACCTGAATTTATCGAACGCAAACACCACAACTAAAAGCTCTTTCTCGGTGGTGGTGTAACTCTCCTGGGCACCATTCAAGGTCCGACTAGCATAGTAAATCGGATGGAAATATCTTTCCTTCCGCTGTCTAAGAACCGCTCCGACTGCGAAGTCTCTCGCATCACACATCAACTCAAAAGGAAGCGACCAGTCGAGAGCAATCATGATCTGGGCGTTAACGAGTTTGTATTCTAAAAAGATCAAACACCTCGATACAATGCTCAAAAAACACAAACGGGGCATTCTTCTCCAGAAGTTTGGTCATGGGTCTCGCGATTTCAGAAAAAACTTTAATGAACCGACGGTAGAACCCAGCGTAACCCATGAAACTCCGGATGGATCTCAAAGAAGTGGGTGGGGGAAGATTGGAAATGGTCTCGACCTTCGCTCGATCGACCTCTATCCCCGCACTTGAAATAGGATGCCCCAAAACGATGCCCTCGTGTACCATTAAGCGACACTTCTCCCAGTTAAGGACTAGGTTGGTGTCAACGCATCGGGCTAACATCCTCTCAAGGTTGAAGAGACAATGATCAAAAGAACTCCCAAACACAGAAAAATCGTCCATGAACACCTCCATGGAGTCCTCGATCATGTCATGAAAGATAGCCACCATGCACCTCTGAAATGTGGCTGGAGCGTTACACAGTCCGAACGGCATATGTGTATAAGCAAACGTGCCGCATGTGCAGGTAAATGTGGTTTTCTTCTGGTCATCGGGAGCAATCAGAATCTGACAGTACCCGGAGAAACCATCCAAGAAGCAATAGTACTGCTGACCTGCCGAACGCTCCAACATCTGATCGATGAAAGGTAAAGGAAAGTGGTCTTTCCTCGTGGCATCATTCAGTCTGCGGTATTCGAAGTTGACTCTCCAACCGGTCACAGTCCTAGTGGGAATGAGCTCGTTCCTCTCATTGGTGACGACAGTCATGCCACCCTTTTTAGGAACCACTTGGACTGGACTAACCCAAGAACTATCAGAAATGAAGAATATGATCCCTGCATCAAGGAGTTTGATAATCTCCTTCTTCACGACCTCCTGCATCTTCGGATTAAGCCGCCGCTGCGGCTGAATGACAGATCTGAAATTATCCTCCATGAGGATTTTATGAGTGCAGAACGAAGGGTTGATACCCCTAATGTCGATAATTTTCCATGCAATGGCCTCCCTATGCTCTCGAAGCACCCTCAACAATCTCTCTCTCTCTCTATCTCCGTCAAAGCAGATGCAATAATAACTGGCAACTTCCTCTCCTGTTCCAAAAACGCGTACTCCAAATGGGCAGGAAAATCCTTAAGCTTTAAGGAAGGAGGGGGACTCTCGACAGAAGGTCGGTCCATCGGATTGTCTCGTACGATCCCAGCAGACACTTCAGACTCATGGGTATGTAACTCGGTGTCATCTTCCGTTGACTGATCGGCCATGGCAACCATCTCAATCACCGGAATGTCCCTATCGAGAATTTGAGTGTCGGAGGCAGATCCTCCAAAGATCTTACTGAAAAACTCCCCAACATGCTCCATGATGGTTTTGATAAAGTACAAGGAGTCATCAGCAGACATGGGGTGTTTAAGTGACTGTCGAACGTTAAAGGTGACGTTCTCATCCCTAACTCTCAAGATCAACTTACCCTCGCAGACGTCGATCAACGCTTGTGCAGTGGCAAGGAATGGTCAGCCTAAGATAAGCGGTACACTATCATCATCGTTCATGTCCAGAATGACAAAGTCCACAGGGAAGATGAACTTGTCGACACGACCAAGTATGTTCGCCTAAACCCAGGGTATTTCTCAGAACGATCAGCAAGCTGGATACTCATCCTGGTAGGCCTCGGTTTGCCTAAACCCAGCTTTCTATACACGGAATACGACATGAGATTAATACTAGCACCAAGATCAGTCAGCGTATGAATAACCGTATCATCACTTAAGATGCAGGGAATCGTGAAACTCCTTGGATCGGAAATCTTCTTAGGTAACTTCCTCTGTAAGACAGCAGAACAACTAGCACTCAAAGGGATGGTAGCTACCTCAGCCAACTTCTCCTTATTCGAGAGAATATCCTTAAGGAACTTTGGGTGTTAGGCATCTGAGTAAGTGCCTCATGGAATGGAATATTAAGGTGAAGCTGCTTCAAAAGATCAAGAAATTTAGAATTCTGCTCCTCAACTCTATCTCTGCGGAGTCACCTGGAATATGGCACTTTAGGTTTGTAGACTCTCGGTGGCTCGCTCGGTAACCGATGTCTCTCAGCCTGTGCTGAACTCCCTGGGTTGCTCCTATGATGCACCTAGGCCGGCGGAGACTCCATCTAAATCTCCTCATCCACTTGCTCCTCTACAACTACTACAGGCTCCTCGACAACTCCTCCTCTGGACCTCTGCTGAATCATGGGCTCATCTCGAGCCCCTGCACCACTCCTCGTCGTCACATTTTTCGCGATTCCCTTTGGGTTTTGCTCGGTATTACTCGATATCGTACCCTGCGGTCCCTCGTTCAACCGACTAGCTATCTCTCCCATCTTCCTCTCGAGACTCTGAATCGACGCTCCCTGATTCCTCATGAACTGCTCGTTCTCGCGAAACTTCTCCTGGGTCTCTTTATGTCGGGAATCCTCTCGTGTCATAAGCTGTGACAACATCTGTGTCTTCTGCGCCATCATCTCCTCTAAAGTGGGCTTCTTCTCCCTACTGCTCGCTCCTTCACCCGCATCATGAAACAGACTCTGACGCTGATGAAAACCGGACTGATTGCCACTCCTCCAGTTGGCATTCTGCTTGCCTCTCCATCCTGAGTTATAAGAATTGAAAGAATTTTTGATTTCGGTTTGGGTTTCCTATATAGTTTACGGCCTCCTCCTGCGAACTGACAGGGAACTGAATGGTATCATGCCCTCCTCTGCATATCCCGCACAGTTTGCTCTTCGTCTGCAAGTCCTTCACAATCTTCGCCAACGCTTCGACCTGTGCCGTAAGTACGGTGCTCGTGACCACCGAATGCATGCCGCGTGATATGGAATCGACGGTCTTACCACCTCTGGCGGGTGTTCGCTGGTACCCACTCATTGCTAACCCTTTAAACAAAGCGATGCACTCATCCGGGTCCTTCGTCGTCAGCAAATTTCCTCCCGCCGCCGTGTCTAGCATATTATGCATCGCGTACGTCACTTCATTAAAAACCTTCTCTACAACCACCCAATCTTGCAAGCTGTGGTTCGGGCACAACGCTAACAGATTTTTAAAACACTCCCATGCCTCGTAGAAACTCTTTGTGTCCTCCATCTAAAAAGAATGAATCTGGTTACGCAAACGAGTGGCTTAGCCAGAGGATCGCATTTATCAAGAAATTAGGTCTGCATGGCAGCCCAAGTAGCTATGGAGCCCTGTGGGAGGGACTAGAGCACAAACTCGCATGATCAACGAGTGAGTACGGAAAAACGTGGAGTTTCACGGCATCTTCGAATACGCCGGTAAGATGGAAAGTGTCACGGATACCCGCGATACGAGTAAAATGAATATGCGGGTTCTCGTGAAGTAACCCGTGAAACTGAGCAGAATGAGAAATGGTATTCAGAATGTTCGATGGAACCTGCCAGCTCGTGTTAACTACAATGGCGGGTGGTGCAATGCTGGATCTTGCGCTAGCATTGGCCGGTTGGGCCCGGTCTGTAACTGTCCTTGTTGGTGCACATTGTGTGGCCGTCGCTTGGCGAATAGTTTAGAATGTTTATGTTGTATGTTGTACACCTAGGTAGTGGTTCACGCTGAAAGTGATCCATTTGAAAGAGCATTTTCAAATGGATACTCATTCGATCGAATGAGTTTCTGATTCGATCGAATGAGTCTGCCATTCGATCGAATAGGACTCATTCGATCGAATGAGTCCTGACCGAATGGCAGCCGGTATAAATACCAGCTTTCAGGCGTGAACAGTAGAGGATTTGCGTGCCCGGGGCCCAGGTGCTGTCCGGATGAGGGGGGAGGCCATGCTCGACCTCCCCCTGCCATAGATCGTGATTTCAGTGTTTAAACAAGCATGTAATCTTTCGTTTTTATCAATGAAATCGTTTGTTTTCGTGTTTGTTTCTATCCGTCTTTGGTTATCAAGCCTTCCGTCTCGAACGCGCTCGGATCGTCTCGGTCCCGGCTGAACCAACAATTGGTATCAGAGCCACGGTTACCGCTAGAAAGGTCTAACAACCGATCTAGCAAGCCGAGCTCTTGATTTTATGCGTTCTGGACGTTAAACTGTTGGTGTGTTCTTCGTGTTCTTCGCGTTTTCTGGGCTGGCGTTGAAGGAGTCGAATCAGTCCATTCGATCGAACGAGTTCCCCATTCGATCGAATAGGCCTATTCGATTGACTGATTCGATCGAATCAGTCTTCCCGCTCAAAAGTGTCAAATTCAAACGTCAGTTTTCCCGCCCATTCGATTGACTTCATTCGATCGAATCAG
Organism: Bidens hawaiensis; assembly: GCF_021521415.1. Classification (NCBI taxonomy): domain Eukaryota; kingdom Viridiplantae; phylum Streptophyta; class Magnoliopsida; order Asterales; family Asteraceae; genus Bidens; species Bidens hawaiensis. The sequence goes on along the minus strand of NW_027491039.1, from coordinate 4,568,374 downwards.
ATTGTATTCGATCGAACTGGAACGCCCGCTTACACGAAAATTTGCCCAAGCCATTTTTATCAGTCGGGAAGTCTTCTGAAAAAGTTTGGCAAAAATAAAATTTTTTCGACAAAATTTCCGGGAAATTTTCGGTTAATTTTCGGGTCAGTGATGAAGATTTTTCTGGACATCCTATACAAGTTGATTACAATCCAGAAAAAGTTTGGTGACAGTGAAATTTTCACTGATATTTGCCGGCAAATGTCGAAGCGTTTAAATGTTTAATGGTTAAAGCGGCAAATTGGGGCAATGAACAAAGCACAATCACCTGAAGGAATTATCGTTTACAAGTTTAATGGATAACCCCTTGTTCATTGAGCTTCTACAGTGGTGATTGTTATAAGAACACAGAAGAACAGAGAAAAGTGATTACTGATGAGTTATTGTGGGGTAGTCAGGAGCATCTGACTATTTATGGGCCAATCAGCGTCAAATAATTTATTTTCCGCATTCTGAAGATTCTGCTTTGTGGAGAGAATCTGAGTTTGAGCTATTGTGGGGTAGTCAGGAGCATCTGACTATTTATGGGCCAATCAGCGTCAAATAATTTATTTTCCGCATTCTGAAGATTCTGCTTTGTGGAGAGAATCTGAGTTTGACTTATTGTGGGGTAGTCAGGAGCATCTGACTATTTATGGGCCAATCAGCGTCAAATATTTATTTTCCGCATGTGAGAATTCCGCTTCGTGGAGGGAATCGGTCTGTGATTATCTGGAGATTAAGGAGGATCAAGCAAAAGAGTCAAATGTTCCTCAATCATCTCCAAGTTCAACAATTCCTGCAGAAGCTGCTACTGTTGAAGAAGTCAACGAAGTACTGTCAAAAGCAACTTCTGCATCTTTTCTGGAGGGAATTCTGTTGAAGAATGGTGATTCGCAATCACGAAGTTAATGATGTGTCTTTGTCTCCGATGATGAATCTGCATACTAACTAATCTGTTTAGGGGGAGTAGCTGTGGATCGGAAGCCTCATCAAAGATTGCCCAATACATTATTAAGTCAGCGGAAGACGATATGAGCTTACACGTCTATATATTGGGATACACGCCAACGTCTGAGGGGGAATTTCTATAGTTGGTTGTTTTTAAACAGATTGTTTTGTCTGAAGATATCAGCAATGGAGAACACTTTGCATCATTAACTGAGAGTTCAGTCTAAGGGGGAATCTTGCTGCAAAGATGGTATTCTTCAACGTGATTATCAAGATAAAGCAGAAGATTTGACTGAAGATTGCAAGAGGTGTCTACAGCAATTCGCAAGCAACGTCCAAGGGGGAATTTGTTGGTGCACATTGTGTGGCCGTCGCTTGGCGAATAGTTTAGAATGTTTATGTTGTATGCTGTACACCTAGGTAGTGGTTCACGCTGAAAGTGATCCATTTGAAAGAGCATTTTCAAATGGATACTCATTCGATCGAATGAGTCCTGACCGAATGGCAGCGGGTATAAATACCAGCTTTCAGGCGTGAACAGTAGAGGATTTGCGTGCCCGGGGCCCAGGTGCTGTCCGGATGAGGGGGGAGGCCATGCTCGACCTCCCCCTGCCATAGATCGTGATTTCAGTGTTTAAACAAGCATGTAATCTTTCGTTTTTATCAATGAAATCGTTTGTTTTCGTGTTTGTTTCTATCCGTCTTTGGTTATCAAGCCTTCCGTCTCGAACGCGCTCGGATCGTCTCGGTCCCGGCTAAACCAACAGTCCTCCTAGGTGGTGGATTGTCGCCCATGATCCTATCACTATCATCAAAGTCGGAAAATGTAGGAGAAGAGGTTAAACTACCAACGGATGATGATTAAACGATGCGACGTCTCTCACAGAACTCTCTCTCAGGCTCGGGAAATGCTTCAATGTCAGGTGGTCCACGAGATTGAGTATGTCGTATACAACTATACAACTCAATAAAAGAAGCCAAACTATCCTAACAAGTAAACAAAACAAAAATAATTACATGTAGCACACATGGTAAGTCCTAACTCGGATTGCTCTCAAAACGCCTAAAACCGTGTCGCCTGCAACGGCGCCAAAAACATGGTGTGCGTCGGATAACCCTCACAACTAAGCTTTAAATATAAAACGAAAATCCTAAAACCACACACAATCGGCAAGTGTACCCGTCGCAAGTAGTATAGACCTAGAAAGTCCAACTATCGAACACGAAGACATGTATAAACGCTAAAGATCACTGACCCTAGACAAGACCTACCCAAGAATAATATTTAATTGATTTGATTTTTAATGACATAACTGGACTAATTGGACTGACTGTCAAAAGTTACCAAAAATAGAAAACTTAATGGGAAACTAACTGTGTTAACTTAGGATGGAGAAAAACGTCTACCTAGGTTTCAATCAAATTGTTGGCCTAACAAGCAACTGGATTGGATGACATCTAGACACCGGTTCCTAAAGATGACACGACTAAGGATCGCTCAGGCTCACTGGATTACCACTCGGTCTCACTCAACAAGCCTTAACTTCTCAAAATCGGCTAAAACGACCAAACCGGGAAACAATTGTTAACGTGTTCTAATGTTGACTCACCTCTCGGTCTCACCAACACTCGACCCTAATGGCAATGAATACTACACAACCAAGGATAGAGGAACAATTCAACTTAAACCAAAATAGATCAACTAGTCGCTCAAGACACCTAAACCTGACAAGAAACGAACTCGCTCTCGTGCAATTCTTATTCTAGCATGCAAAGGAAATGAGACAACCCTAACTTCTTATCACCTCTCGGTCTCTAAGAAGGTGTCTAACTGCTATACTTTAACCACAAATTCATGCGCAAAACCCTACGGTTGTACCTACCGCAAACAAACCCTAAACACAAAGTCTAGAATTAAACAAGCACCGATCAATCAATACAAAACTAATCAACCAACGCAAGGAGTTTAAGCAATGAATTACCCAAAATTTCCAGCCCTTAAACACAACCTATTTCATGTCTAAATCAAACTTTAGAATAACAATATACGTCTATCAATAAAACAATCTTATAAACTCATCAAACACTAGCAATTATCATCATTCCTAGGTAGAACCGACAAGATTAGCCTCTAATCATATTTGGACAGCCATGAATACTCAATAAAATCATTAATAAACTCATCCCAATCATCTTAACAATCGTTCAACAATCAATAGCAATCATAAACAAGTCAATCTCTAACATAATTGCAAAACAAATTAACCATTGATCAAGAAAGATAAAATCATGAACAATGTTTAAAGAGAAAGGATATAAGATGGTTATGGCTGCTCATGGCTGTGAAAAAACGAATGAGAAACGTTCCCGAGCCTTGGTTCTTGCCTCCTTCTTCTTTCTTTGCCTCCACACCTTCAAACCCTAGCGACACTTTTCTTTTTTTCTTGTTGCCAATCTATCCGATCGGAACTAGGGGGCTAGGTTTAGGGTTTATATTTATTTTCTTATGTTATAATAGTGTTGTAAGGCTTGGGCTTCCATGGTGCATATGGGCCGGGCTTTGAGTTGTTTCTTGAAATCGTATGCGTAAAAGGCCCATAAGCTCCTCAAAACGTCTGGTTTCTTCATTCTTTCACCCATAGACTACAAGATAAAGATTAATATGTAAAACCTACCCAAAACAAGTTAAAATACATAAAATATAATATAATTACGTAGATAAAAGGTGCGGAAAATAAGTGTGCTTTACAACACATCATCATCATACACAAAATTCTCAAAAATTTAAAACCAAAGCAATTCATTTTATTAAACACCATTTTAGAGTATTAAACAGCATAATTTACTAAGTATCAGAATTTCCAAAACCTGGTAGCAGTACCAAACCATAAACGGTGGAAAAGTTAAGTATTTAAAACCCTAAAACCGAATATAAAGTAATTGTTTGTTTTATTTTAAAGTTGTCATCTAGAAATGCCTTCGTCTCTCCGAGTAGCATCCAGCACGTCCAAGCGGTAACATCCACTAATTAACCTGAACGTCAAACTAACATACACACGAAGTCAGCTTGAGCTGAGTGAGTTCACGTTTTAGTAAACAACATACATAATTCGTTTCAAAAGTTATAGATATAAAATAATATAGATAATAATGGGCAAATGAATAATTAAATAATTAAAGAAATAAATAAATAAATATAAAAATAATCACTAAATAATCTATCCACGGTCGAACACGCGTACACGGGCTTCTCCACCACGAGTCAAAACTCGAGTAATATATTTGACCCGGACGAGTCAAAACTCGTGATACGGGCCCCTCCACCACCGGATTTAACAACCCGAGTAATATATTTGACCCGACCATAATCACCATGCACACACACACCAATAAGCCTATTCACATAAATCTTAGTCACAAGGAACTAAATAATATCAACAATCGTAGGCTATAAGGTAATGTATATACGTCAGTACAAAATAAGAACCAAAGTAAGTAGGTCTACTCGTATTCAATTAACACCAAGCCTACTAACATCCTCGAGTCTAGACCATAAACAATATATATAACCTAAGGAACTTATGACCAAAACGAGACTAAAATATCCTAAGGCATAGAATATAATCCACACCTTGTTTCATTAATGCACAATTAATAACTAGGCTAGAAAATGTCCTTTAAATTGTTTTAACGAGTAAATTCGGGTAAAATTGTAATTGAGTGTGTCTGCCAGCTCAAAACGTAAACGGAGTTAAAAGGGGCGTCATGAACTCACATGACACGAGTCACACAAATATCAATGAGTTAGAAAACCTCTAAGCCAATCCACAAATCACAACCCTGTCGGATTGCACACAAAGATTACTAACTAAATCGTACCGACTCGTTTATCCTACAAGGTGTTCTAACATGATTTGATTGACCTAAAGCCTCGACCTTACCAAATTCAATTACATCAATCCCAAAGGCCATTTATTTACCAAAACCACCCTTAGACAATTCTGGGGACAAAGGATTTCCAAACTACACTCGAAAGTTGTTAATTTTATTGAATACGCGCGTTAACGAGTTGTTTATGCACTTAGCAACCAACTCAGCCCCGTGTGGACCAAATTAAGAATAATTACAGCTCACAAGTCCACACGATACTACACAAGTTGAATGGGTCGGAAATTCACTTGTACAACGCACAAACTTCCAATTAAGCGCGAATTTACGTTGTAGCGACCCGTTTGAACAACCGACAACCAATTCAGCCTCATTAACATAAAAATTTAGTTTTTCACGGCCCGTAAAACATACAGAGGCTACACAATCTGAATTGGTTGTTAATTCCCTCAAACAACGTGCTGAACGCAACAATTGAAAATCTAGACATCTGAAATACTAGTTATCAATCTATCGACAATTGATCAATCAAACGAGCTTCATCGCTTACGATACTAAAGTATAATACATTTGACATACCTAGGAAGATGACGGAGCAAACGTCAATTAAATAGCCCCGACAATAACACAATTGGACAGCCACCGGTTAAGCCTAAAAGGAACGTTTCGATCAATAACGCGTCTAACTTTTAGATTTTAGCATGCAAAGATGCATTTTATTACATAGGAAAATCTTAAAAATAAATTATGAAATTTTTACCAGAGTTGCATAAATATCGTAGGTTTATAAAAATATTTTTATTATATCTTTCTAGTGCATACAAAAATCATAAAAATTCCTGCTACCCGGAAAGGTACGTGCAGCTATTTCAGTGCGCAACAAAGTGGTTTTATTTGTCTAAAAATCATTACCAAACCAAATTAAACGATTCCAATTGGGTTGTAATCCTAACTCAAAATATGAAGTTCCAAAAGTTCAACCAACCATTTTGTACTTTTCAAAAAAGAGTTATGATGTCGGGAAGACATGCCAGAATCCGACTCCCCACATCCGCTTTAACCCAAATTTTTATAAAATCATAAAAACGATTCAATTCTTGTCCAAAAATTACTAATTATACCTTTCTGGAAACAAGACTCAAAGTAGAACATCATGGAAACAAGAATCGATCAAGAACAATAAATTTTCATCTACTTACAGATCAAACAATAAACAAGTACAAATCAGTCAGCAACTGTTTTATTCAAAACTCAAACCCTAACATGTTTATGACATCTCTAGGGTTCAATAGAGGGTTTAATGGTGAAAAATACTTGCATTAGTATAATACCAAACTTGAATTAAACTTTTGCACCTTGGAATTTGCTGGAAAAAGAAAAAAGATGAATGTGTGGTGGCTGCTACAAGTAACGATCGGACAGAAGCCAAGGAGAAGGAAGTAAGGGTTATTATTTTACAATGTTACACTTAGGCCCTCAAACTTGAAAAAACATGATATGTTGAACCAAAAGTTGAATAGCATGACTTTCGAGAATGACTAGGAGGTCCTTTATGAATGCCAAATCGAGCTTCGGTTAAAATACAAACTTTAGAAGGCATAAATCCTTTTAACGAAAATTTACGGGCGTTACAAGTCTACCCCCCTTAAAATGGGATTCGTCCCCGAATCCCGCTATACAGAAACGTGCGCGTATTGTGACAAATCCTAATCATCTAATCATACAAGAAACGGAAGAGACAAAATCCCTACGGGCACAAAGTCTACAAACAGGAACAAAGCCTGCAGCTTAACAAGAAAACGTACTTGGAATTATATTACCCTACTACTTGGCTAAAACCATTACACATACGTTCTCCACGGAGTGAGGGATTTTAGCGATCAAATAAAAAGGAAACCTAGAGTGACAGCATGCTACGCCTCAGCTACACAATTACGCGCAATGTGTTCGAGAGGATGATAAACGAACGGGAGAATTTATGGAATAAGATGAACTTTAACGCTACTAACATGAGTATTAGCCATATCTTATCCCTACAAAGATAGAACCCTAACATAGTCAAGCACAAGTAGCCTTTAGAACCTGCAAGGTAACGGTAACTGCTAATAACGTTGATCAAGTGTTATTAATTGTTTACTTTACTCGCCCATTCTAAGCATACCCTGCCTCTAACCATATTAGCATCCCATCTAAAACTTAAGCAATTTATGCACATAATAAAACCCTAATGCTTATAAAAATGAATAAACAAATATAAAAAATTACCTCTTACACGCGGCTGGCATTTCTAGTCCTTCCTCTTACACTTCGAGTCCAAGCATTCAAGAATACTCGGATCCCTCGAACCTTGCCTCTGATACAAACTTGTAACACCCCGAATCCCGGGAATCCTATTGTTGGTCATCATACACAAAATTCTCAAAAATTTAAAAGCAAAGCAATTCGTTTTATTAAAAATCATTTTAGAGTATTAAGCAGCGGAATTTACTAACTATCAGAATTTCCAAAACCGGGTAGAATTACCAAACCATAAACGGTGGAAAAGTTAAGTGTTTAAAACCCTAAAACCGAATATAAAGTAAATTGTTTGTTTTATTTTGAAGTTGTCATCTAGAAATGCCTTCGTCTCTCCGAGTAGCATCCAACACGTCCAAGCGGTAACATCCACTAATTAACTTGAACGTCAAACTAACATACACACGAAGTCAGCTTGAGCTGAGTGAGTTCACGTTTTAGTAAACAACATTTTCAAAAGTTCAAAAGTTATAGATATAAAAAGTTCGTCATCATACACAAAATTCTCAAAAATTTAAAACCAAAGCAATTCATTTTATTAAAAACCATTTAAGAGTAATAAACAGCGGAATTTACTAAGTATCAGAATTCCCAAAGCCGGGTAGAAGTTCCAAACCATAAATAGTGGAAAAGTTAAATATTTAAAATCCCAAAACCGAATATCAAGTAAAGTTTTTGGTTTATTTTGAAGTTGTTGTCTAGAAATGCTTTCAACTCTCCGAGTAGCGTCCGGCACGTCCAAGCGGTAACATCCACTCATTAACCTGAAAGTCAAACTAACATACACACGAAGTCAGCTTGAGCTGAGTGAGTTCACGTTTTAGTAAACAACATTCATAATTCGTTTCAAAAGTTATAGATATTAAACGACATACATAATAATGGGCAAATGAATATATAAATAATTAAAGAAATAAATAAATATAAAAATAATCACCAAATAATCTATCCACGGTCGAACACGCCTACATGGGCCTCTCCACCACGAGTCAAAACTCGAGTAATATATTTGACCCGGACGCGGTAAGACATAAGCACGTGACACGAGCCTCTCCACCACGAGTCACACCCGAGTAATATATTTGGCTCGGTCACGGCTTACAAACCTACACACGTGATAGGAGCCCCACCACCACGGGATTTAACAACCCGAGTAATATATTTGACCCGGCCATAATCACCATGCACACACACATCAATAAGCCTATTCACATAAATCTTAGTCATTAGGAACTAAATAATATCAAAGATCGTAGGCTATAAGGTAATATATATACGTCAGTCCAAAATAAGAACCAAAGTAACTAGGTCTACTCTTATTAAATTAACACCAAGCCTACTAACATCCTCGAGTCTAGACCATAAACAATGTATATAACCTAAGGAATTTATGACCAAAACGAGTCTAAAATATCCTAAGGCATAGAATATAATCCACACCTGGTTTCATAAATGCACAATTAATAACAAGGCTATACAATGTCTTCAAATTATTTTAACGAGTAAATTTGGGTAAAATTGTTATTGAGTGTGTATGCCAGCCCAAAATGTAAAAAGAGTTAAAAAGTGGCATCATGAACTCACCTGACACGAGTTACGCAAATACCAATGAGTTATAGAACCTCTAAGCCAATATACAAATCACAAGCCTGTCGGATTGCAAACATAGATTACTAACTAAACTGTACCGACTCGTTTATCCTACGAGGCGTTCTAACATGATTTGATTGACCTAAATCCACAACCTTACCAAATTAAATTACATTAGCCCCCAAGGCCATGTATTTATGAAAACCACGCGTTTTTTAATTGTATCGAATACACGCGTTAACGAGTAGTTTATGCACTTAGCATCCAACTCAGCCCCGTGTGGACCAAATTAAGAATAATTACAGCCAAAAAGTCCACAAGATACTACACGGGTTGAATGGGTCGGCAATTCACTTGTACAATGCACATAAATATTAGTCAGAAGGATTTAAATAATATCAACAATCATATGCTATAAGGTAATGTAGATACGTCAGTCCAAAATAAGAACCAAAGTAAGTAGGTCAACTAGTATTCAATTAACACCAAGCCTACTAACATCCTCAAGTCTAGACCATAAACAATATATATAACTAAGGAATTTATGAGCAAAACAAGTCTAAAATATCTGAAGGCATATAATATAATCCACACTTAGTTTCATATATGCATAATTAATAACAAGGCTATACAATGTCCTTCAAATTGTTTTAACGAGTAAATTCGGGTGAAATTGTAATTGAGTGTGTATGACAGCCTAAACGTAAAAAGAGTAAAAAGAGGGCATCATGAACTCACCTAACACGAGTCACGGAAATACCAATGAGTTTGAGAACCTCTAAGCCAATCCACGGATCACAAGCCTGTCGGATTGCACACAAAGATTACTAACTAAACTATATCAACTCGTTTATTCTATGAGGCGTTCTAACATGATTTGATTGACCTAAAGCCTCGACCTTACCAAATTCAATTACATCAGCCCCTAAGGCCATGTATTTACCAAAACCACCCTTAGAAAATTCCAGGGATAAAGGATTTCCAAACTACACCCGAAAGTTGTTAATTGTATCGAATACACGCGTTAACGAGTTGTTTATGCACTTAGGAACCAACTCAGCCCCGTGTGGACCAAATTAAGAATAATTACAGCCAACAAGTCCACACGATACAACACAGGTTGAATGGGTCGGCAATTCCCTTATACAACGCACAAACTAGCAATTAAACGCGACTTTGCGTTGTAATGACCCGTTTGAACACCCAACAACCAATTCAGCCCCATTAACATAAGAATTTAGTTTTTCACGACCTTTAAAACATACCGAGGCTACACAATCTGAATTGGTTGTTAATTCCCTCAAACAGCGCGCTAAACGCAACAATTAAAAATGTAGAAAACCGAAATCCTAGTTTTCAATCTATCGACAATTGATGAATCAAACGAGCTTCATCGCTCATGATACTAAAGTATAATACATATGACATACCTAGGAAGATGACGGAGTCCCCGAATCCCGTCGCAACAGGAACGGATGCGGATGGAGACGAAACCTAATCATCTAATCTAACAAGAGGACGATAGGGACAAAACCTTTCCTAGCGCCTGAGTCAAACAGAAACGAGGCTTAAAGCTCAACAAGTAGTAAGGAAACCTAGAGTGATAGTATGCTAAGCCTCAGCTAAACAATTACACGCAAAGCGTTCGAGAGGATAAGAAATGGACGGGAGAATTTAAGGAACGAGAGGAACTTTAACGCTAATGACACGAGCATTAGTCATATCCTATCCCTACAAAGACAGAACCCTAACACAGTCAAGCACAGGTAGCGTTTAGAACATGGTAGGTAACGGTAAACTGCTAATAAAGTTGACCAAGTGTTATTAATTGTTTACTTTACCCGCCCATCCTAAGCACCCCTTGCCCCTAACCATATTAACATACTATCTAACACGTAGACAATTATAAACATAATGAAATTCTAAAACTTATAAGAATGAATAAACAATTAAAATTACCTCTTGACGTGCAGCTACTCGCGGTTGGCATTTCTAGTCTTTTCTTTTACAGTTCGAGTCCAAGCATTCGGGAATGCTCGGATCCCTCGAACCATGGATCCATACCAACTTGTAAGACCCCGAATCCCGGGAATCCTACAGTTGGTAATCACATCCACAAATTCACAAAAATTTAAAACCAAACGATTCTTTGTATTTAAAACAAGTTCAGAGTAAATAACATCGGAAAAGTTTAAGTATTAAAAATCCCAAAACACGGGTACAGGTGTCCAAAACCAATTGTAAATAAAATATTCGTTTTATTTGAAATCTTCATCTCATTAAAATCGTTTCAGAGTAGTAAACAGCGGAATAGATCACATCAAAATTCCCAAAACCAGGGAAAGTGACCAAAATTAAAATTTAAATACTTACGGTAATAATTTAAAAGAAACAGTTTGCGTTATTAATTCTTCGACTAGATGTGCCTTCAACCGTCCGAGTAGTCTCTAGCACGTCCAAGCGGAAATCTCTAATCCTCAACCTGAAAGTCAATCTAACATACACACAAAGTCAGGTTGAGCTGAGTGAGTTCAAGTTTTCATAAACAATAATTCATACTTTATTTCAAAGCTATAGTTATAAACAATAGAGAAGGTATAAATAAAATAAATTATATATAATTCACCAAGTAATCCAATCATCGTCGAACACACGTACACGGGCCTCTCCACCACGAGTCAAGACTCGAGTAATATATTTGACCCGGACGCTGTAAGACCTAAGCATGTGACACGAGCCTCTCCACCACGAGTCAAATCCGAGTAATATATTTGACTCTGTCACAGCTTATACATCCGAGCACGAGATACGGGCCTCTCCACCACGGATAAAACCCGAGTAATATATTTGACCCGATCTCGGCTCAAACATCCAAGCACGGGGTACGGGCCTCTTCACCACGGGTGCAACCCGAGTAATATATTTGACCCGATCCCGGCTCATACATCCAAGTACGTAATACGAGCCTTCTCACCCCGGGTCTTCCCCAAGTAATATATTTGACCCGATCATGGCTCAACATCAACGGGCCTCTTCACCACGGGATTTTAAAACCCATGTAATATATTTGACCCGCCAAAATGATGATCACGTCACACGGGTCTCTCCACCACGGGTACAACCCGAGTAATATATTTGACCCGGCCGTGAATCACCATGCACACAGACATCAATAAGCCTATAGACATCATTCTTAGTCACGAGAAACTAAATATCATTACACAATCGTAGGCTATAAGGTAGACATCCTCATACGTACATACATACCTCCATATATACATACATATAAATATTCCTATGTAAATATATATATATCATCCTATACGGGAACTAGGTAGATAGGTCTACTCATACTCAATTACTACCAAGTCTGCTAACGTCCTCGAGTCTAGACCATCAATAGTGTAGGTAACCTTAACGACACAAGACCTTGAACGAGTTTAAAACATCCTATGGCATATAAAATAATTCAAATATAGCTTTCAAAATGCACCATCACGAGTGAGACCATGTAAAACTATTCAAATCATTGTAACGAGTAAAATGGTTTAAAATTGTATTTAGGTGTGTATGCTAGTCCAAAACGTAAAAGAGTAAAAAGGGCATCATCAACTCACCTTAATCAATCGAACACCTGCAACGAGCTAGGAAATCCCTAAGTGCACAATCACAAGCAAGGGTCTGTAAATTATACACAACGCGTTACTAAACTAAACCGCAAGGACACACTTGCCTAATGGGCCGCCCAAGCTCAACACTTTGGCCCAAGGCCCAACTACTCGGCCCAAGGCCCAATACTTTGGCCCAAGGTCCAACAACTTGGCCCAAGGCCCAACACTTGGCCCCAGGCCCAACAACTTGGGCCGAGGCCTAACCCAAACCCAATTACTTTACCTTAGCCCTAAAACCCATCAATTAACTAAATCCATCCTACGATTATGGCCGGGGCTAACCATGATGCACAACTCACCCGCTGGTAATCAAATCGAGTCGAATACGCGCGTAATAAATCTTAAAACCAATTGTCAAACGAATCAGCGCCAAACGGACTAAATTCCCATCGTAACATTTTCTTACATCATAATTATGTCACCCGAGTTGATAGGGTTGACGGTTCCTTTATACAACTTTCAATTTAACATTTAAACGAAAATTCGTGCACCGCCGACTCGATTGAACAATCACCAACCAAAACAGCCTCGAGTATCAAAAATATAATTTTCCCACAGCCCTTAGACTCCCCTAGGGCCATGCAAACTGATTCGGTTGGTCATCCAACCGATTAACGCATCAAACTCAACAATTTACAATTCTACACCCGATAAACCCTAGTTTTCGAACTAAAATCAATTGACCGACCTAAACACCTCCATTGGCCAAGAAATTTTAGTATGTTGTAAGTGAAATACCTAGGAAGTTGACGGAGCACGAACTTCAATTATAACAGCCCCAAAAGATGCGAGAAAGGGCAGCCACCGGTTAAGCCTAAAACAAACTTATCGATCAATACGAATATAACATGCAGATTCTAGCATGCAAAGATGTATTTTATTACATAGGAAAACCATGGAATTAAATTATTAAATTTTTACCATTGTTGAATAAATATCTTAAGTTTATAAAAATATTTTTATTATATTTTTCTAGAGGACACAAAAATCATAAAAATTCTTCCAACACAGAAAGGTATGTGCAGCTATTTCAGCTGCGCAACCAAATGGTTTTATTTTTATAAAAGTCATTACCCATCCAAATTAAACGATTCCAATTGGGTTTGGTTCCTAACTCAAAATACTAACTTCCAGAAGTGGAACCAACCAATTTAGACTTGTCTAAAAAAGGTTATGATGTCGGGATGACGGACCAGAATCCGTCTTCCCGCATCAGGTTTGACACTCGATTTTATAAAATCATAAAAAGTATTCAAATTTCGTCCAAATATTACGTATTATACCTTTCTGGAAACTAGAATCAAATTATAACATCATGGAATCAAGAATCGATCAAAAACATTATATTTTCATCGAGTTACAGACCCTACAATAAACATATACGAATCTGTCAGCAAACTGTTATCATCAAAACTCAACCTTAACGACCAATACGCGATGTATAAGGATGGTTAAAGGTGTAAAAGGCTAGAGAGAACATGGGACTAACCTTGAATTGGATTTTTACGGCTTAATCACAGATGCAAGAGAAAAATCGGATGGTTTGGGTGAGTTGCTGCTGCCGATCACAGGTTCTAGGAGGGCTAGGGTTTTGGTTTTTGTTTATAATATAAAATGTTACGTTCTGGCCCTTCCAAGTTGAAAGTTGTGACACTAGAATGAAACTTAAGTAATTCAACTTATGGGTATGACAAGGAGGTCCCCGAAGTAAGCCGGTTCAAACCCGATAAATATACAAACTCTACAACGTGCATGCCGATAAACGAGAATGTCGGGTGCTACATACTAGTATAATACTTTAAGTCGTATGAGGGGATGTTTTGGGAAAAAAGGATGGACAAACGGACTTTTAAAACGTATTACAAGGCTTTAAATTAGAAAAATGAAACCCCGGCTTTTTGACCAACATTTATAAACGATCGAGCCGACTAACGAAATTTACTGGCGTTACAATCTATCTTAGATATTGATACATGTGTAACTGTATGTAGGTGTGTTTTGATGCATCTGAGCTTGTTCCAATCTAGAGAGAGATTGTTGAGTCGGATTTTTGATAAGAAAGATTGGAATCTTCTCAACCTACTCAGGAAACGAATAAGTATGGACTTATAGCAAGCTTAGACTATCGAGCACGGTTTTACTACCTCGAGAAAGGTCTTCAGAACCTCTGGTGGTTAATTCTTCTAGGTGTTAATGCTTCGAGCAAGCTACACTTCAACGAGCAAAAGTATTCTTCTATCGAGTATGGATTGCCAATCGAGCAAACAACTTGCTAATTCAAGTTATAATTAAGTGATTCCGAGCAGAGGATGTTCGAGCACATGGTGACTAGCATGAATGCTATAAGAAGATGTCATATGTTCAAAGAAAGGAGTTCGAGCATGGTTCATTCCCCCCGAGCAAGATTTACATCCGAGCATGCTAAAGATTGTTCAATAAGTCTCATGATAAGACTGAAGGCATCAAGAAGAATGAGCTTGCTCGATGGACTAATTCGAGCAAAGCATGGATTGGTCAAGAGGAATGAAGGTTGCTGGAGGAGAAAATCTTCACTGAAGATATTCTATGTAAAGTGTGCTTGAAGACACTAATCGAGCATACGTAGCATAGTGAGTCTGCTCGAGCAAGATACTTATCATACTCGAAGACGTTTACATTTGTATTTGTTTTTGTCTTTCATTATGTAATGATTAGGGACTCTAGAAGGAATGTTAGGGTCTATAAATAAGGTCCTAGTTTTCCATTTAGGTTAACGTTGGCACACACGGAATACAAGAAAACATTCCAATGAATATTCATTTTCTTTCCTCGTACAGCCGCCGACATCTTTCACGAAACCCTAGACATTCATTTACTGTTTCATTGATGATGTATTAAATACAGTAAATCTTTGTCTTTGAATCTTTACTTACTGATTATCATCTCTTGTTTCGTTTGTTGTTATATCAAGTCTTCACTCCCATCCGTTGAATATCTTGATTCCGCTGGGATATTCAATAGTCCTTTGGGTTATTGAGTCTGTGTTTTCTTGTCAACCTTATCAAGGTTTGCACATGATTCTCAGTCCTGACATTACAAGGCATTAAATCCTTTTAACAAAAATTTGTGGGCGTTACAAGTCTACCCCCTTTAAAATGGGATTCGTCCCCGAATCCCCCTTTACAGGAACGTGCGCAGATTGTGACAAATCCTAATCATCTAATCATACAAGAAACGGAAGAGACAAAATCCCTACGGGCACAAAGCCTACAAACAGTAACAAAGCCTGCAGCTCAACAAGAAAAAGTACTTGGAATGGTATTACGCTACTACTTGGCTAAAACCATTACACATACGTTCTCGATGGAGTGACGGATTGTAGCGGTCAAATAAAAAGGAAACCTAGAGTGACAGCATGCTACGCCTCAACTAAACAATTACGCGCAATGCGTTCGTGATGAAGAGAAATGAACAAGAGAATTTAAGGAATGAAATGAACTTTAACGCTACTAACACGAGTATTAGCCATATCTTATCCCTACAAAGATAGAACCCTAACACTGTCAAGCACAAGTGGCATTTTGAACCTGGAAGGTAACGGTAAACTGCTAATAACATTGATCAAGTGTTATTAATTGTTTACTTTACCCGTCCATTCTAAGCACCCCCTTCCCCTAACCATATTAGCATCCCATCTTAAGCAATTTATGCACATAATTAAAACCTAATGCTTATAAAAATGAATAAACAAATATAAAAATTACCTCTTGGCGTGCAGCTACACGCGGTTGGCATTTCTAGTCATTCCTCTTACAGTTCGAGTCCAAACATTCAAGAATACTCGGATCTCTCGAACCTTGGCTCTGATACCAACTTGTAAGACCCCGAATCCCTGGAATCCTTGATGGTTGGGTAAAAGTTAGTTATTATTATATATTAATTAGTTATGGAAGCTATGGAGCTTAACGAGGATATTTACGGGATTGAAATGAAGATCGAGAAGTGAAAGATTAGACGTGCACGCATCACGAGGCAGTCAAGAAAAGTAAAATAAAAAATCTAAAGTTTTACATCTTCGCGGGGGTATGTCACGTAGTGGGGGCTATTTACTAGTTGGTTACCTAATTGCACTTTAATCATATCTAATGGCCATTTTGGTAGACTTTAATACTTAAGTTTGGGTTTTGGTTTGATAAAAATATTCAAGATTGTCTTGGCTATTACTTATGGGATTAAAAGTTGTACACATGTGCAAAATTTAGATCGTCTAATCTTAATGTTTAAGTCAAATTGGGGTGGTCTGGTTCGGTAAAACTATAATGAAGCGTGGTAAGGCGGCTTCAGGGCTTTGAGGTGTGGGTTCCATTTTAATCATATGAACTAATAAAATTGTCGCACCTTATTTTTTCCGGTAAGTATTAAGGCATGGGTTTAAGTGGACAACAATATCGGCAATCACGGTTTTTGTGTTCTTTGTGCTTAAATAAGATAATCTATGAAGTATTTTGAGAATGATTTCTGATTCTGATTCCATTGCAAAGTATTTTTTGGGACGAAAAAGGATAAGTGTGGGGATGTGATGATTGGGTAAAAGTTAGTTATTATTATATATTAATTAGTTATATTTAGTTGAATAATCGAATGAACATTGGTACTTCAAGCATTGTTTACGTATTTTCAGGATATTGGAAGCTATGGAGCTTAACGTGGATATTTACGGGCTTGGAATGAAGATCGAGAAGTGAAAGATTGGACGTGCACACATCACGAGGCAGTCAAGAAAAGAAAAATAAAAAATATGAAGTTTTACATCTTCTCGATACGCGAAAATGCAAAGAAGGGCAACTTCGCGATACGCGAAGTTGCAGAATTACGACCGCGACTATTTTGTCCTTCGCGATACGCGAAGAAGAATCCTTTACATGTTCGCGATATGCGAAGATGCTTAAGTCGGCCAAAAATTTAGGTTTTGCCTTATATAAACCCCTTAACCTCCCCATTCGGTTATTAACTATTTCCAGGGGCAAAAGAGGCTGTGTTAGACGACTTCTCACCATTCCAAGGCTTCCGGTTCATCTAGGGTTTGCATGTTCATCAAAGATAAGTGTTTTGACATTATGATTATGTTCGGCTAAGTCCTTTGTTCATTCTAGGCTAGGGTTTTGTGTAATTCCTCTTAAGACCAGATTTTCTATGCTTAAAGTTATGAACTTGATTTAAGTTATTGCTTTTATCTGGTTTAATTGATTGCTTGGTTGTTTAAACAATTTATATTGGCGATTATTGATTAGTGCATCACTTGTTTGGTTTTGTTCATCAAACACTTAGGGTTAGGCTCTTGTTTCATTGAACTTATAATCATCGGTTCATGTAATTTAATTAGTTGTCATAAAACATAAATTGGTAATTGTGTAGATCGAGTTCAATTGTGTCAACAATTCGGTTAGTGTATCGTTTGTCATCACAATCAAACTACTAGGTCTAGTAATTACTGCGCAATCAAGACAAGTAAATCTGTGATTAAGTTGAATGTCACATTACCCGAACCTAGAATGAATAC
Source organism: Bidens hawaiensis (assembly GCF_021521415.1). Classification (NCBI taxonomy): domain Eukaryota; kingdom Viridiplantae; phylum Streptophyta; class Magnoliopsida; order Asterales; family Asteraceae; genus Bidens; species Bidens hawaiensis. The sequence goes on along the minus strand of NW_027491039.1, from coordinate 4,550,422 downwards.
TTTTAATTAATATTGTTTACAAATCTTTTTAAGTAATAATTAGTTTTAATTAAATATTTTTTTAAAAACCGCTTGACATCGTCTGTCCGTCTTAGTTAATTAATTAATTTAGTCATATTAAATTATTACTTTCCTTGAGTCCTTGTGGAGACGACCTTACTTACCCGTACTAGTTACTGGTATTTAAGTCCTTAATTAATTGTTTTTTAGTTGACCATTACAACCTACGTCAATCCTACAGTTGGTCATCATACACAAAATTCTCAAAAATTTAAAACCAAAGCAATTTATTTTATTAAAAACCATTTCAGAGTAATAAATAGCGGAATTTACTAAGTATCAGAATTCCCAAAACTGGGAAGAAGTACCAAACCATAAAGAGTGGAAAAGTTAAGTATTTAAAATCCCAAAACCGAATATAAAGTAAAGTGTTTGTTTTATTTTAAACTTTTCGTCTAGAAATGCCTTCAACTCTTCAAGTAGCATCCAGCACGTCCAAGCGGTAACATCCACTCCTTAACCTGAAAGTCAAACTAGCATACTCACGAAGTCAACTTGAGCTGAGTGAGTTCACGTTTTAGTAAACAACATTCATAATTCGTTTCAAAAGTTATAATTATAAAACAGTATAGATATTAATGAGAAAATGAATAATTAAATAAATAAATAAATATAAAAATAATCACCAAATAATCTAGCCACGTCGAACACGCGTACACGGGCCTTTCCACCACGAGCCAAAACTCGATTAATTTATTTGACCTGGATGCGGTAAGACATAAGCACGTGACACGAGCCACTCCACCACGAGTCAAACCCCAGTAATATTTTTAACACACATCAATAATCCTATTCACATAAATCTTAGGCACAAGGAACTAAATAATATCAACAATCGTAGGCTATAAGGTAATGTATATACATCAGTCCAAAATAAGAACCAAAGTAAGTAGGTCTACTCGCATTAAATTAACACCAAGCCTACTAACATCCTCGAGTCTAGACCATAAACAACATATATAACCCTAAAGAATTTATGACCAAAATGAGTCTAAAAATAACCTAAGGTATAGAATATAATCCACACCTGGTATCATAAATGCGCAATTAATAACAAGGCTATACAATGTCCTTCAAATTGTCTTAACGAGTAAATTCAGGTAAAATTGTAATTGAGTGTGTATGCCAGCCCAAAGCGTAAAAAGAGTTAAAAAGGGGAATCATGAACTCTCCTAACACGAGTCACGTAAATACCAACGAGTTCGAGAACCTTTAAGCCAATCCACAAATCACAAGCCTGTCGGATTGCCCACAAAGATTACTAACTAAACCCCACCGACTCGTTTATCCTACGAGGCGTTCTAACATGGTTTGATTGACATAAAGCCTCGACCTAAACAAATTCAGTTACATCAGCCCCCAAGGCCATGTATTTACCAAAACCACCCTTAGACAATTCAGGGGACAAAGGATTTCCAAACTACACCTGAAAGTTGCTAATTGTATCAAATACGCGCGTAGCAACCAACTCAGCCCCGTGTGGACCAAATTAAGTATAATTACAGCCAACAAGTCCACACGATACTACACGGGTTGAATGGGTCGGCAATTCACTTGTATAACGCACAAACTACCAATTAAATGCGAATTTGCGTTGTACCGACCCGTTTGAGAACCGACAACCAATTCAGCCCCCTTAACATAAAAATTTAGTTTTTGACAGCCCGTAAAACATACCGAGGCTACACAATCTGAATTTTTTGTTAATTCCCTCAAACAACGCATTAAACGCAACAATTAAAAATCTAGACAACCGAAATCCTAGTTTTCAATCTATCGACAATTAATCAATCAAACGAGATTCATCGCTCACGATACTAAAGTATAATACATATGACATACCTAGGAAGATGACGGAGAAAACCTCACTTTAAATAGCCCCGACAAGAACACAATTGGACAGCCACCGGTTAAGCCTAAAATGAACGTATCGATCAATAACGAGTCTAACATGCAGATTTTAGCACGCAAAGATGTATTTTATTACATAGGAAAATCAAAGAAATAATTTTTGCCAGAGTTGCATAAATATCTTAGGTTTATAAAAATATTTTTATTATATCTTTCTAGTGAATAAAAAAATCATAAAAATTTCTCCAATCTAGAAAGGTACGAGCAGCTATTTCAGTGCGCAACAAAATGGTTTTATTTGTTTAAAAATCATTACCAAGCCAAATTAAACAATTCTAATTGGGTTGTAATCTTAAATAAAGGATAAAGTTCTAGAAGTGGAACCAATAAATTTAGACTTTTCAAAAAAGAGTTATGATCTAAGGAAGACAGACTAGAATCCGACTCCACGCATCAGCTTTGACACAAATTTTTATAATATCATAAAAGCCATTCAATTGTCGTCCAAAAATTACAAATTATACCTTTCTGGAAAGTAGACTCAAAGTAGAATATCGTGGAAACAAGAATCGATAAAAAACAATAAATGTTCATCGAGTTACAGACCAAATAATAAAAGAGTACGAATCTGTCAGCAACTGTTTTAATTAAAACTCAAACCCTAGCATGTTTATGACATCTTTACGGTTCAATAGAGGGTTTAATGGTGAAAAATACTTGCATTAGTATAATACCAACCTTAAAGTTTTGCACATTGGAATTTGCTGGAAAAAGAAAAAAGATAGAAGGTGTGGTGGCTTCTACAAGTAACGATCGGATAGGAGCCAAGGTGAAGGAAGTTAGGGTTACTATTTTACAGTGTTACACTTAGGCCCTCAATCTTGAAAAAATGTGATATCTGGAGCCAAAAGTTAAATAGCATGACTTTCAAGAATGACTAGGAGGTCCTTTAAGAATGAAAAATTGAGCCTCGGTTAAAATATAAACTTTACAAGGCATAAATCCTTTTAACAAAAATTTACGGTTGTTACAGTATGTTTTAAAACCCACACAATGGGACGGATTATGTGGACCATCCAACGATAAAGGTAATTATGGGTCGACACGTAATTATTCAAGTCCGCGCATGGAAGACATAATAAGCACGTTGTGTGCAATAACTCGAAACCTGGAATGATTTTGAAAGACGGGACAAATGCAGTATGACAAGGGCATGGCGGATACGCCGCTGGTACATCCTATATATAAGTGTCCTTGCCATATTCCCATTTCCAGTGTCTTTCGGGTCATTCAAGGATCGATGTCATTGTTTTTATTAATTTATGTACATAAAATTGTTAAAACTTTAACAACTCCTTGTATAAGTTGTTTTCTTTTTAAAATTTTATGTTTATTTTAATTTCAGAACGAAATTTCTAAAAGTTGTAATCCTGTGACATTCGTTACTTTTCAAATCCGAAAAAACCCAACTCATTTCAAATTTTTGGTTTTGTTAATATATATATATATATATATATATAGGGGTGGGATCTAGAGAGAACTCCTTTTAAAGAGAGAACTAGAGCACTAATAAAAACTATTTCTAACTTTTTTAAAAAAACATTCTGCGATTTTTTTCTTTCTTCCTTCTAATAAGATGATATTATTAAAAAAAAAAAAAACCCGACGATGTAGTGCATACGTGCACTAATGTGTATTACATATATACAAAAGTGTTTTATTTCATATAATACAATGCAATTGCGTTATACAAACACAATTGCATTATACAATACACTATACTGAATATATGTAAATACAAACACTAATAATTGTACTCAAAACAAACTATTGTATATACGTAATACAACACTAATGCACATATGCACTACAATGTTTTTATTGTTATTTTTGTATATAATATAACACTATTGCACTAATACAATACAAAATATTGCATATACTCTATTCAACATTATTGCACATATCAAAATATACACTAGTGCACATATGCAATAAAAAAAGTCGATGCATTGCATATGTGCACTACAACGAGTTTTTTTTTATTTTTTTTATTTTTGAGTAAATGGTAACAAAATATAAGAATAATGCCAAAAACGGAAACTTAAAAATATTTTTTAATTAAATTAAAAATATTTCTTTATTAGTTTTCTAGTTCTCTCTTTATGGAGTTCTCTTTTTATCCTCTTCCTATATATATATATATATATATATATATATATTGGGAGATGATCAAGAAAAAACTCATCTTTACAGCGAAAACTTAAAAACTCCTAAATAATTATTTTAAATTAAAAATAAAAAAATATTTTCAAAATTATGCTTTTGCCATTATTCTTATATTTTCTTACCCTTCACTCGAAAAAAATAAAAAAATTAAAATTTTTTTTAAAAAAATCGCTGTAATGCACATACGTATTATTGTGCGAAACCGTTGTATTACACATGTGTATTACTATGTATTTTTATGTAAAATAGTATTTAATTGCATATATTCAATATATGTGTATTGTATTTGTGTAGTAGTGTTGTATTATATGGAAAAAAAATAATAATAAAATAAATGTCGATGTAGTACACATGTGCGTTAATGTTGTATTACACATACGTACTAATGTGTATTCGATGTGTGTACTAGTCTTATATTGCATATATACAATATTGCGTATCAAATATGTGCAATAGTGTATTCTATGCAATACAACACTTTTGTATATATGCAATGCACACTATTACACATGTGCACTACACCGACGAGGTTACCGTTAATGATTTTTTATTTTTTTACTTTTTTTTGGAACCAATGACGACATAGAAGAACAATGGGAAAAAAAAGAAAATGAAAAAAAATAAAAAAAAAAGTTAAAAACAGTTTTTTAGGAGTTTTTAAGTTTTCTCTTTAAAGTAGTTTTCATTTGAACCCACCCCCATATTATGATACGCTGATTTGTATTCGTCCGGTTGGTTGTTTCAATATATTTTATTTATCCTTTTTATTATTAATGATATAATCCCGTCGATTGAAGTTCATCGTTCGTTCGCTCTTTTTATTTTCGATCATTTAATAAAACTTCGTGTGTTAATATTCAAGCAATTCGCAAACTAATTCGGGTGTAACAAGCAAATTAATCTTTATTATAAAGCATCCCAAAGTTTAAGGTTCATAGTGTAACATTAGTTTAATTTTAATTTTCACAGAAGTACAAATTTTGTCTTTTAAACATAGCTGATTTACGGATTAGATTCTTTAAAATGTTTACTTTCAGGCGCTGTCCTTTACATGGTATGTCTATTCGATTTTTGTCCTTTTGACTAACAATGATTCATTATCTCAGTTAGTTTCATCATATGATGGGCATTATAGTAATTTCACTTTTCCTATTTAATTTTTACTTTTTACATCTCTTTAAATCTTTAATATAAAGTATTCGATCTTCATGGTTAAGTTTAACCTACTTAGAGCATTCTCAACACATCCCCAATAATTTTGTGAGGGGAATTTGTAAATTAAAGGGTGGGGTTGTAAGTGGTTGTGAGTGTAAATTATAGGATGGAGAGAGAAAAGGTAGTGATTTTTTGTAAATTTGGGGGAAAGGTAGTGATTTTTTGTAAGTTATAAGGTGGAGAGAGAAAACTGTAATGATAAAAGTATAAAAAAATATTATTTAATTAAACTGTAGAGAGAGATGTGGTGTTATATAGTGTAATTATGGAGATGAGAATGGGGGACGGGCTGAGAATGCTCTTACATCCTCTTTCATGTATGAACCCATGCATCCCCCTCCACATGTATCCATCCAACTCTTCATCTACTTTAACTCAACCTCACCATAATAATAATAATAATAATAATACTAATACTAATAATAATAATAATAATAATAATAATAATACAATCAAGATAATTTCTTCAGTCCAGTTCGTGAAGCAACACCACCCATCACTCTTTCAACCTCACCCAGTCGTTGACTCGGTAAAATTCGCAGCCTCTAAGGCGCGACATCTCTAGAAAGTTTTCCGTCACCGAAAAAAAGGTAGTTTGGACGGGGATGATGAAGGTTTGGTGGTTTTTTGGCAACAGCAGTGTAGTTTGGACGATGGTGGTGGCTAGCGGTTATGGCCATTGGCCACCGATTTTTCAAACCAGAACCTACAGCTCAGATTGGCGTTTAGGTTTGATGTATATGGTCCTTTTAGCTTTTTTGATCATATTAGTATTCAGGCTTGCTGTGTGGTGGTTAATGGTGGTGGCGTTCATGGTGTGGTGTTTGTGAATGTTAGTGATTGATTGCAGATGGGATGAAGACGATGATATATAGTGGTTGGTGTTGGGTTTTAACAAGATTATCAAAGTCATAAAATCCCAATTTTATGAAAAATGCAGAGGAAATTAGTTTTAAATCTTGTTAATTTCATATGTATAAAACCTATTTTACGCATGCAAAACCTAAGCCCGGATCCAAATACGAAATACATACTATCAAACACATGCATGTCACTATAAGTCCATGCATGTTAAAGCTACCTTTCAAATCCAAGGAAGAGGAAGGAAATGATGATGAAAAAGGCAAGAACTTTAATATGAAGCTCCTCAAGCTAGCATACCCCAAGCATTCCAACAAACACTACTTGTAGCTAGGATTTAGTAACACTTGACAACACTCCTTGGATCCCTTGCTCTTGGCCGTCCAAAGAGAGGAAGAGAGGAAGAGAGAGTAGAGGATTTTTCCTCTATTGTGTCTTCTGTTACTTATGTGTTGTTGTGTTATGTTGAGAGAAAAGAAATAAAGAATGAAAAATGGTCTTTCAAAATATGGCACCACCCATGGAACTAATAGAATCATCTGCATGTCTCCACTAACAAGTTTATAATAATAAAATAATAGGAAGGAGAAAGAGAAGGGGGGGGGGGGGGCACCCTCTTTCTACATTGTCCAAATTCAAAAATTATTTTATAACATAAAACTTGTTATAAATAGTTATGTTAACTTTCAATATTTAAAAATTACACAACTTAAGAAACATGCAAGGTTAATTTGGTTTACATATTGTTATTTAACCAACTTAAATAACACTATGTAATGTTCTCTCCTAAAATATAAATCATCCATATGATTTATTTATTACACAACTATATTGTATTCAGAAACCCTTTTCAAATAACTCAAGTGATAATATTTATTTGTTATTGGGTATGACCCGACTTGGATCATGACGTACTAGCCACAACAATAATAATATGTGTCTTGGTCATACCGAGTCCAACAATCTCCCACTTGCACAAGATACATATAAGATTGATGCAAGTAGAAAATACCGCCTAACTACGGTTTACAACCCCTAATACGCATGATGAAGTGCCATTCAATAACATCATCCCCTTCAAGTCCCTTACTTGAAATGATTTAGGTACATCTATCATTTATCCTTTTGCCTCAGATGTCATGTCAAATCCAAAGACACAGAGTGATCATTCTCTGTTGATTTAACTTAGCAGGCGTTAGACATCTCATTGTCAACGAATCAGAGGGACAAATCCCCTCTTGACTACATACGTCTCTCACAATCACCTAGTACCATACCTGATCTTAGAATTATGTACTGTCATGTTTCAGAGCAGCGAAGAACTAAGTCAAAGTATAATATTCGGTGAATATCAAGACCCAATATGTATCTCAGGTCGGAGGATACTATGATATTCGTCTTTACTCAAATTTACTTATGATCAATCACAAGGATTCCATATAGTAACATTTGAGAGCGGGTCAATCCAATATTTTTATCCCATAAATATCTATGAACCTTGGCAGCAACCCTTGCTCTATATTCATACGTTATGAATATCCACCAATCCAAGTTCTCATAAATATGAGCAACTACGGACATTTAGAATAATTAACTTATTCATGGATTTAAACATGCTAAAATGGAGCATAACTCAAAAATATCATAATCATAAACCATAATCATATGAATGAGTCAAAATAACAATTGTTCCGATATCCAAATACAAAATTCGATCATATCCAATCACTAGAATATCGAATTCCTAAGGCACAAGTATGACCCTCATGCTTTGGCCTTTCAAGGAGCTTCGTGAGTGGATCCGCAATGTTTTTGATCGGTGTGAACATTGCGAATACATATCTTTCCCTTTTCAACTTCATCCCTTATATAGTTGAACCTCCGCTCAATGTGCCTCGTCTTTTGATGTGCACGAGGCTCCTTGATTTGAGCAATCGCACCTTCGTTGTCCCAAAAGATCTCTAGAGGGTTATGAATGGTACGGACCACCCCTAGGTCGGCATTGAATTTTCTAATCCACGCAGCTTCTTGAGCTGCCGTTGTGGACAATGCTACCTCATCTTGCTTTGAGCACTTTCAAGACACTACCCCACCATTCATAATGAAAAAATATCCCGATTGTGATCGAGAATCATCTCGATCGGTTTGGAAACTCGCATCCGTGTAACCATTTATAACGAGTTCCTCCTCACTCGAACCGTATATTAGAAACACGTCCTTAGTCCTTCTAAGGTATTTCAATATACTTTTGACCGCCATCCAATGGCCACTTCCTGGATTATGTTGGAATCTACTTGTCATGCTTAAAGCGCATGACACATCCGGTCAGTGCATACCATTGCATACATGAAGGACCCAATAGACGATGCGTATGGGATTCCATTCATTTTCTCTTGCTCATCCTTTGATCTTGGACAATGAGATGCACTCAATATCATTCCTCTTTGAATAGGTACCAAACCTTTCTTAGAGTTCTCCATCTTGAACCATTTCAAGATTTTGTCAATGTATGCACTTTGGTTTAAATCTATCGACCGCCTTGATCTATCCGTATAGATCTTTATTCCCAAAATATAGGTGGCTTCACCAAGATCCTTGATAGAAAAACAACTTCCAAGCCACGCTTTTACACCTTCCATGGTTGGAATTTCATTCCCAAATAGTAGTAAGTCATCAACATACAATACTAAGAAGGTAATGATGCTCCCACTAGCTTTCTTATGCACACAAGCTTCATCACCATTTTTGATGAATCCACATTTCTTAACTTCTTCATCAAAACGATGATTCCAACTTCTAGATGCTTGTTTCAATCCATATATTGATTTCTTTAACTTGCATACTTTGTTAGGATGTAGTGGATCGACAAAACCTTCGGGTTGAACCATTTAGACATCTTCCTCAAGATGCCCATTTAGGAAAGCGGTTTTGAAATCCATTTGCCATATCTCATAGTCATAATGTGCAGCTATGGTAAACAATATCCTAATACACTTTAGGATTGCTACGAGAGAAAAAGTTTCATCATAGTTAACCCCTTGAGTTTGAGTGAAACCTTTTGCTACAAGTCCTGCTTTATAAGTATCCAAGTTTCCATGCATATCTGTTTTCTTCTTGAAAACCCACTTACTTCCAACTAGTTTGGAATTAAGTGGTGGTACAACCAAATCCCATACTTGGTTGTCATGCATGGATTGCATCTCAACGTTCGGCTTCAAGCCATATGTCACAATCGGATTGTGACATTGCATCACGGTATGTGATGGGTTCATCCGAATCTACCACATAGCATCCATCCATGAAAAATCCATATCTTTCGAGTGGATGACTAATTCTACCGGATTTGCGAACGTTTTGTGTGTCTTGATTGCTACTATCAACCAAACGTGTATCGTTTGATTGCTACTCTCAACAACCTCTTGTTGATTGCTACTATCAACCAAACGTGTATCGTCTTGTGGTTCTCGATCCTCTTCGAGTTCCACCATTCTAATAGTACCTTCCACAAGGAACTTAGTTTCCATGAACTCGGCCTTTCGAGCAACGAACACCTTTTGCTCGGTTGGGTTGTAGAAATAATATCCCATAGAGTCCTTGGGATATCCTACAAAGATACGCTTAATGGATTGAGTTTCAAGTTTGTTTTGGGTGTTGTTCTTGAGATAAGCCTCACAACTCCATACCTTTAAATATGATAACGATGGAGCTCTTCCATTCCATATTTGAAAATGTGTTTTGTCCACTTTCTTGTTTGGGGCAATATATAGAATACGGGCGGCGGAGAGCAAAGCGAAACCCCAAAAAGATAGAGGCAATGTGCTTCTAGCCATCATAGATCGAACCATATCCAATAGAGTTAGATTCCTCCTTTCGGACACACCATTGTGTTGTGGTGTTCCGGGTGGAGTAAGTTGTGAAATGATCCCACAACTCCTAAGATGATCTCGGTAAGCATCACATAGGGATCACCTCCTCTATCCGAACGAAGTACTTTGATGGTTTTATCGAGTTGATTTTGTACTTCATTTTGGAAGATTTTTAATATTTCATGAGATTGGGCATTGGGATGAGGAATTGTCCAACCTGTCTCAAAGAGTTGAAAGCTAAGAGGGATGCGGGGCAAACCTCGGGTAAAACTTTCATGATTCATATTGATCTTAATCTTATTTCCTCTGACACATGGGTATTGTATACCGGATGTGGAACTCATATTTGCAATTTATTGCAGGGGTTCAAGGGAAATGAAGGATTTAAGAAAGAAGATATTAGTCTCTTCATGGGAAACGGAGCAAAGGTTGTTGTCGAAGCCCGAGGAGACTACACATTGAACCTTCCAAATGGTTTGGAAGTTATTTTTAAAGATGTTTTGTATGCTCCTAGTTTGACTAGGAACATTATCTCCGTTTCTTTGTTAAGACAATATGGGTTTGATTTTATGTTTGTAGACAATGGTATTAGTGTTTTCATGAATAATGTCTTTTATTTTAAAGCAATGCCGTCTAATGGCATTTATGAATTAGTTCATGATAACACATCCTTTGATAACACGTTGTACCAATCAAGCACCAAGAGACTCAAAATGGATTTGAGTAAGACTTATCTTTGGCATTGTCGTCTTGGTCACATAAGCAAAGATCGCATACATACACTTCAAAAGAATGGTCTTTTGGAATCAAGTGAAGATGATTCATTTGATAAGTCTGAGTCTTGTTTACTTGGAAAGATGACCAAGGACCCCTTTAGTGGAACAAATGAAGGGGCAAAAGACTTATTGGGTATCATACATCCGGATGTGTGTGGTCCCTTTAAGGCAATGACAAGGAATGGTGAAAGATACTTCATTACTTTTATCGACGATTATAGTCGTTATGGGTATGTGTACTTGTTAAGACACAAAGATGAAGCCTTTTGAAATGTTCATTTCTCATCCTCACGAACGCTTTACGCGTAATTGTTTAGCTGAGGCGTGGCTTGTTGTCACTTTGGGTTCCTTTATACTCGACCGCTTAAATCCCTCACTCCTTTGGGAGCGTATGTTTAATGGTTTTTACTTATTGAACTATAGGTTTTGTTCCTGTTTGTAGGCTTAATGCCCGTAGGGGTTTTGTCTCTTCCATTTCTTATATGATTAAATAATTAGGATTTGTCTCAATCTGCGTCAGTTCTTGTATAACGAGATTCGGGGACGAATCCCATTTTAAGGGGGGTAGACTTGTAACGCCCATCAATTTCGTCAATCGGCTCGATCATTTATAAATGTTTGTTTAAATGCCGGGGTTTCCATCTTCCTAATTTAGATCCTTGTAATACGTTTTAAAAGTCCGTTCATCCATACTTTTGCTCAAAACATCGCCTTTTATAACTTAAAGTGTTAGATCTGTATGTAGCCACCGTTAATTTTCGTTTAATGGCATGCACGCTGTAGAGTTTGTATGTCGAATGGGATTTGATTTTACAAGTTGAGGGGCTTCCTGGTACTTCTTAAAAGTTCATTTATCCATCTCTTGGTTCAAGTTATCAAAATTCCATTGTAGAGGGGCCTAAGTGTAAAAATCCATAAACCTAATATAGTTGACTTCTTCCCCGTTGCTTTTATGCGATCGGTAGTTTTCCTCACACCACCACCAACATTTTTCTTCATCATTCCAGCTAATTCCTTGTGATATTCATCTAATTTCAGGTTAGTACTACATCATGTAATCTCTTTTTCACCATTAAACCCTCTATTGAACCCTAGAGATGTCATAAACATGTTAGGGTTTGAGTTTTGTTGTTAACAGTTGCTGACATATTCGTACTCGTTTATTGTTTGGTCTGTAACTCGATGAAGATTTATTGGTTTTAATCGATTCTTGATTCCATGATGTTTTACTTTGAGTCTAGTCTCCAGAAAGGTATAATTTGTAATTTTTGGACGAGAATTGAATAGTTTTATGATTTTATAAGATCGTGTGTCAAAGCTGATGCGGGGTGACGGATTCTGGTTTGTCTTCCCGACATCATAACTCTTTTTTGACAGGTCCAAATTGGTTGATTCCACTTCTCAAAGTTCACATTTTGAGTTAAGAGTAAAAAAAGAGTGATGATGTCGGGAAGACAGACCAGAATCCGTCACCCCGCATCAGCTTTGACACACAATCTTATAAAATCATATAACTATTGGTTGTTTCCACTTCTGAAAGTTCACATTTTGAGTTAAGAGTACAACCCAATTGGAATCGTTTAATTTAGTTTTGGTAATGATTTTTAAACAAATAAAACACTTTTGCTGTGCGATGAAATAGCTAAACTTACGTTTCTGTGTTGGAGGAATTTTTATGATTTTTGTGTGCATTGGAAAAATATAACAAACACATTTTTAAAAGCCTAAGACATTTATTAAAGACTGATAAAAATTTCATAATTTATTTATATGGTTTTCCTATGTAATAAAATGCATCTTCGCATGCTTAAATCTGCTCCTTATACTCAACATTGATCAATTCTTTCGATTTAGGACTTAACCGGTGGCTGACCAATTGAGGTCCTTTCGGGGCTGTTTTAATTGAAGTTTTTGCTCTATCATCTTCCTAGGTATGTCTTGTATATTGATGTGGTCTAAAATATACATATTATTATATAAATATTTCCTACGCTTTTAAATACTTTAAGCTAGGTTTGTATTGAATATTACTTAAGTGGTTTATGTTTAAGTTTCTAAAAGTTTTGAGAGATAATGAGCTAAATTGAAGTATTTTTACCAAAGTTGAAACGACGAGTGAAGGGCCAAACACATTTATTATATTACTAGATATTATTATTGTTATTAATATTATAATATACTTTGATAAAAAAGAAAATTAAAAATAGTAATATCATGTAATCAATTAAGTTTGATAAATTCTTTTGCATGTGAATTTTAAATTATCAATATATTATAACGTTTTATGTTTGTTTAATATAGAAATAAAAATTGAAGAAAATTCAATGTGGTGGAATCTTGTTTACAAAGCCACGAGAAAACAATAAAAGGAAAGTAAGAAACTTCAATCAATATTTGGTGGACCCCCTATGCATATGGGTTTGACTTGGGTTGCACGAAAATAAATAATATAAAAGGAGGATTGTTTCGTTTGGGTTTTAAAAAGAATATATTTCTGAAGAATGCAATCATTAGAGACAGAAGGGGCAGCAGACCCTAGGGAACAGAAGACACGGAAAAAGAAAAGTGAGAACAGCAAGGGAGAGAGCACCTGATCCGGGTTCAACACCGACTCATCCAAAAATTATTATTATTTTATTTGAATCCATTATTTTCATCATGAATTTATTGTTTAAACCTATTTACTTTCTTTTGTTCTTAAGTATGGTTGTTGGCTAAACCCTTATACTTCCTAGGTTATGATGAACCTACTTTGATGTTTTGATTTGACTTGGGATTATTTATTGTTATGGTTTTTATGTTTTAGTAAAAGATTTATTTATATTAAATTGATGCATATGGATGCTTAGGATTGTTTGATGAGTTTTGTTCCATAGCTTTCCTTGATTATTGTTTGTCATATGATAGGATTGCTATTAGGTCAATTACTTCGTGTTTTGATTATTTTATGGTTGATTTCATGATAAGATCATAGGAAAAATATTGTCACATAAACCTAAGTGTGCGGCTAATCTAAAATCTGTAAAGTGCTAGGTTATTGATAGATCTTTATTATTTAATCATGCTAGATTTAGTTCTTCGTAAGGAGTCCGTCTAGGGTTGATTATTTATTATTGTCTATTGAGTCAATTAAATATTTTAAATTGCCTTTGATTTCCGCGCTGTAAGGTAGGATTTCGTATAAAGGAACTAGATCATAATTAATTAGGGTTCCTTGAGAATGGTCAGGGGTCCTGTTCGGGTTTTCTTTTAAGTGACTATTTTACGATCCCAGTCCATAACTAAATATTTTCCCGGGTTAAGTCATAACTGAAATTTAGGGGATTCTAGCCATAACTAAATATTTTCCCGGGTAGTTTTCTCGTTATCATCTTATTTTCACAACAAACTTTGTTTTCGTTTAAATTACTTATTTTCTTAATTAGTTTTTAATTATAGTATTAAATTAGTTTTTTAAATAAAAATCACCCAAATAAATATAATTAATTTGTCGTGTTTTGTAGTCGAGTCTAATTAGCTAATAAATGTAATTTAGAGAGTCTCGTGGGTTCGATATCCGGACTTACTTAGCTTTACTAGAGTCGATCGGTTCACTTGTCGGTTAGTAGTTTAGTCGAGTTTTAGAGAGTCTATATATTACTTAGTGTTTATTTTTAGTTCATTTAGTTAATAAATATTAAACTACTTTTAGCACATCAAATTTTTGACGCCGTTGCCAAAAATTTGATTAGACTTGCTTGCTATATACGTGCTATTTGTTTTATTTATTGTTTTGAGTCGTAGGAGTCTAATTTTAATTATTAGTTATTTTAATCTATTTTCAGTTTTTTATTTTTGAGTCTTTTATTAGAGTCTACCAATTTCGTCTGAAAAGCAACCGATCACCATAGATACTTCACCGAAATCGTCACCCGCCAATTCACCCGCAAATTCACCACCACCAAGTCCTAGACCCGTTCCAATGGCCGAGAATAACCGCACCGTGTATCAGCAAGCTTTTGAAGGGTTCCATGGAGATCACTCACCCATTGTCGCCCCCGACATTAATAACCTTAACTCGTGGCAGATCCCATCCTATGTCATGAACAACATCACCAATCACCACCAGTTCCATGGCCGTGAAGATGAAGATGCACCGGCACACATCAACCGTCTGACCCGTGTGTTCAAAACGTTCAATTTGCAAGGTGCTAACCGGGATGCGATCTTCCTTCACTTGTTCCCGTTTACACTTTCAGATCGTGCCGCCACTTGGCTCGATTCACAACCTGCTGGAACATTCACCACATGGGAGGCGCTTCGCAATGCATTCCTCAAGAAGTACTTCCCACCTGCTAAGGCCTCTCGCCTCCGTGATCAGATCGATCCACTCCTTCCACATGGAGCCGGATGAGCCATACTACCAAGCTTCAGAGCGTTTTCAGAATCTGCTATCCCGTTGTTCGCAACATGGTCTCACCCCTTGGGCCCTTGTTGAGAAGTTTTACAATAGGCTTACATATGAGGCTCAAGCAAGGTTTGATACAGCCGCTGGGGGCAATCAGATGGACAGGAAGAACGTGACCAAGTATAACGGCATGTTTGAAAGTTTCGCACAATCTGAGTATGCGAAGAAGCCACAAGGCGGGAATTCTAATCCCGTCACCAGTACATCCTCATCTGCTCGAGTAGTGCACCAGGTTGATCTGGACACTGGTATGGCTGCTTCTTTGGAGAATCTCACCCGAGAGATAAAAGAGTTAAAGACTAAGGTGGATAAGTGAGAGATGTGTAGAGGTGGTCATGGTACGCTGGATTGTCCGTTGATGAATAATCAGGATGTTGATTTTGTGGCTGGTCAGAACAGGTTCCCTAATGCTTACAAAAACAACAATCAGAACTGGAACAACTACAAGAATCAGAATCAGAATTAAGGTCAGAATAACTCGAGTTGGCGTCCGGGCGGTGGGCCACCTGATTTCCAAGCTCCCTATAACCAAAATCAAGGTCAGTATAACAGTGGAAGTTCTAATGAGCAAGGTTCGGGTAATGGGAAAGATTCGAGTACTGGAATGGGAATATTGGAAGAAATGATGCAAGAAATCCTTAATAGAGATCAAGTCACTCAAAAGACCCTTGCCGACCATGATTTGCTTTTGAAGAATCAACAATCAGCTATGCTCGACATGCAGCGAACCATTGGTTATATTGCTCGACAATTTAATGAAAGACCTCCAAGACAGTTTTTAGGATCCACTCAGCAGAATCTGGCAGCTCAAATAAAGGCGATTACTACTCGTAGCGGTAGGGTTTTGTGTCCCGATGTGAGAAGGAATGAAGTTGACATGGATGATGAAGAGGTGATGGATGAAGAAATCGAGATGGAAGTATCGGGTAAAGTGCAGAACACCGCACCAGTTGCACCGCCAGTAGAGAAGAAGCCGGTTGAAGTCCGACCACCACCTTTGATTGACCACGCTCGTATCCCATATCCCGCTCGCGCGAAACACCAGAAATATACGCGAGAGTATGGGCACTTTCTTGATATGTTCCGACAGTTGAAGATCAATCTCCCATTCATTGAAGCCCTCCAACACATGCCGAAGTACGTGAAGTTCTTAAAGGACCTGTTGAAGAGGAAAGATAGGTTGGGGGAGGTGTCATCGATTCCACTCATGGGAGATTGTTCGGCGGTAGTGTTGAACTGCTTGCCCGAGAAGTTGTCGGATCCAGGTGTGTTTACAATTCCAGTTTTGTTTGGTAGTGATGCGATGAGCCAAGCATTGGCGGATTTAGGTGTGAGTATTAATTTGATGTCATATTCCCTATACGAGAAGTTGGAGTTAGACGAGCTTAAACCGACTCACATGTCATTATCGTTGGCCAATCGTTTGGTTATGTATTCACGAGGTATTATCGAGAATTTGTTAGTGAGGTGGATAACTTTGTGTTCCCGGTTGATTTTGTGGTGCTTGACATGGATGCCGACGAGAAGGTTCCCATTATTCTTGGTCGTCCGTTCTTACGTACTGCAAAGGCACTTATCGATGTGTATGATGGGAAGATCACGCTTCGAGTTGGTGATGAAAATGTTACTTATGATGTCGTGAGGTCGATGAAGCACCCGAGTGATCAAGATGATTTCAGTGGTCCATGCCATTCGGTTTTTTTTGTTAACTCTTTTATTGTAGGTACGGATAAATGCTTTGATTACATTTGTGTTACGGATCTCGTGGGAAGTAATGGTTTGGTTGATTGTGATGATTTGGCTGAGGGTGAGTTGTGTGAGAACGACTCGGTTTGTGATGAGTTGGTTGAGATTTCGGGTTTGCCCGAGATGATTGAGGTGAACGAGATTAGTTGTGAGAGTGAGGGGGGTTCTGAGGAGAAACCCGCTCCGTTGGAGTTCAAAGTACTCCCGTCACACTTGGAGTATGCGTATCTTGATGAGGGCTCAAATTTGCCCGTTATTGTGTTATCCAAGCTTACGGAAGAACAAAAGACGAAGTTGATTAAAGTGTTGAAACTACATAAGGGGGCGATTGCATGGCGACTTTCCGATATACAAGGCATTAGTCCCGCTTATTGCACACACCGGATTCTAATGGAGGATGAGTACAAACCGGTGGTGCACCCACAAAGACGCCCCAATCCGAATATGCAAGAAGTTATGAAGAAGGACGTGTTAAAGTTGATGGATGCCGGGATGATCTACCCGATTTCTGATTCTCCATGGGTGAGCCCGACCCAAGTTGTTCCAAAGAAGGGAGGTATGACCATTGTGATGAATGAGAAGAATGAGCTTATCCCTTCGTGTACGGTTACCAGTTGGAGAGTATCTATTCACTATGGGCGGTTGAATGATGCCACCCGGAAGGACCACTTCCCGTTGCCGTTTATTGATCAGATGTTGGAGCGTTTGGCAGGACAGCAGTTTTATTGTTTTCTTGACGGTTTTTCGGATTATTTTTAAATTCCCATTGCACCGGAAGACCAAGATAAGACGACTTTTACATGCCCGTATGGCACGTTTGCATACCGTCGCATGCCGTTTGGACTGTGTAACGCTCCAGCTACCTTTCAGCGTTGTATGGTGGCCATCTTTCAGGATATGATAGAGACATCCATGGAGGTGTTTATGGATGATTTTTTGGTTTACGGTAATTCTTTCGATCATTGTTTGGCAAATTTTGAGAAGATGTTGAAGAGGTGTATTGAAACAAAGTTGATGTTAAATTGGGAGAAATGCCATTTTATGGTGACAGAAGGGATCGTGTTGGGTCATAAGATCTCTAGAGATGGTATTGAGGTGGATCGTGCAAAGATTGATACTATAAGTAGACTTCCTCCACCAACGAACGTGAAAGCGATCAGGAGTTTCTTGGCCCATGCGGAATTTTATCGGCGGTTTATCAAAGACTTTTCAAAAATTACCCGCCCGATGACCCGACTCCTCTATAATTATGTACCATTTGTGTTTGATGATGAGTGTGTGAAGGCGTTTACGTTTTTGAAAGAAAATCTTGTAAGTGCTCCCATTCTTTGTTCTCCTGATTGGAGTTTGCCGTTTGAGCTCATGTGTGATGCTAGTGATTATGCGGTTGGAGCGGTTTTGTGGCAAAGGAGAGATAAACATTTTCACCCCATCTATTATGCTAGCAAGACGTTGAACGATGCTCAAGAGAACTACACCACCACCGAGAAGGAGCTTTTAGCCGTTGTGTTCGCATTTGACAAGTTCCGCTCATATCTCGTGCTTTCAAAGACCACTATTTTCATTGATCATGCAGCTTTGCGTTTTCTCTTTCACAAGAAAGACGCGAAGCCTTGTTGTATACGATGGATTCTACTACTTTCCGAGTTTGATATCGAGATCAAAGATAAGAGGGGTGCGGAAAACATAGCGGCCGATCATCTAGCCCGTCTAGAGGACCCGAGGAGAGAAGAGTTGTGTGAGGAGGAGATTGGAGAGTGTGAGATAGAAGATCCCCTTGAAGTTCAAGAAAGGTGGCAAAGAGTTCAAGAAAGGCGATAAGGTATTATTATTTAACTCTCGTTTGAAGTTGTTTGCAGGAAAGTTGAGATCGAAGTGGACGGGACCGTACCTAGTGAAAGAAGTTTTCCCGTACGGAGTGGTGGAGTTGGAGAATCCGGATAATGGAACCTCTTTGAAGGTGAACAGTCATCGCTTAAAGCACTATCTTGGAGGACCGGAGGAATTAATCGAAATGGAGGAAACTCCTCTTGATCCGTCGCATTGAATTGTCACACATGATTCTTGAGTGAAAACTCAAGTGTAGAGTTTGTATATTCTTTCTTATTTTTACTTCTATTTTATTTTTATTTTTCCTTGAGTCACTAAAGTAGTTTTTTATAGTTTTTATTTGTTTTTAAGTTTTGAAAGTTTTGAAGGAAGAGAGTGTGAGATAGAAGATCCCCTTGAAGTATAATGAAAAATTCTAGTGTGGGGATGGAGTAGCAGGAACCGTATACTTTTATAATTATTTATTTGCTGTTTCTATTCATGTTTATTGGTTGGGTTGGTTGGTTTGGTTACATACTTTGAATGATTAATATCTATCAAGTTGATAAGATGAATTTTTAGATATTTTTTTTTGTATTGTTGCCGCTTCCGTTCATGTACGGGAAGAAAGGAAATACTAGTTGTTGAGCATGTTCTGAGATGGAGGGCATTTTTTTGAAGAAGACTTTAAATATCATACTTCACTCGCATATTACCAGCTAAGTTTTTTCCATTTTACTTTGTTTTAGTTTTTAGTTTTTAGCTTTGTTTTATTCTTATTTATTTTTGTATTTTTAGGTTTTGTTTTTAAATTTTTTGAGTCGTGTTTCCGTCTCTTCATTGAGGACAACGCAAATTTTAAGTGTGGGGATAGGTGCACATGTCTTTAGATTGTTTTGTGGTTTTTATTTAAAAATAATAATAAATAAAAATAAAAAAAATTGAAAAAAGTTTTGAAAAATGTCTCTTGATTTTGTTCTTTTTGCGTATAAATGGAAGATGAGGATACTTATTGTTGATACACATTTTGTACGTCTCAGTCTTTATCAGGACATTAATGTAACTGGTTTAAATATAGGGATCTTAATGTAAATGTGGCTAAATGGGCCATTTGCTCTAATGTAAGTTACATTCGTCTAATCTGTAAGCTCATTTGTCAACCCAGATTAACGAATGAGATAACAAATGAGGGCTACTCGTTATATGTTAAATGTATTAACGAATGAAGAGTTCATTCGTGTGGTTTAATATAACGAATGACATATTCGTTAACTGTTATGTTAACGAATGTGGTCATCCCCTATTTATATGCTATAACTTATTCATTAATGTAAGTTTTTCAAGTTTGTTTATCAATTCTCTCTCGTTACTCTGCCAATTTATTCTCTCACATCATTTGTATCAATCATAACGTATATCGCCCTTAATCGTATACCTAAACATCATGTATCGTCGTAATCATAAGTTCTAGATCCTAACCAAGCTCTTTCAAGTGGTATAAGAGCCTTGGATCTGATCTTCGATACATAATCAAGTTAAAACAGTAATCAATTGATCAATTTCGAATATGAATTGATTGATTTTGTGAGTAGATTGAAGTTTAAAACCAGAGACTGGTTATTAGTTAAATTGAACTTGATTGAAGAATGTTTGTGACTTCGGACATGGCTAGATAGGTTCGGATTTGGTGTTGGATTGTTTTGGTATAAGTTTTAAGTAGTTTCAGTAAGATTTGGACGAGTTTGAAGTTGAAATTGGAAGTTTGAATCGTTGAAGACTGATTCGTTACGATGAAGTCTTATTTGTTAGGATGAAGACTGATTCGTTACACATTCGTTACACTCATTCATCACGCTAAGATCAAACCTTATTCGTTCAACCTTCTTCGTTAAAGCCTGATTCGTTAAGCCATATTCGTTAACTTTCATTCGTTAACGAATATCTTAGACATTCACTAAAGTAATCAACTTTTAACGAATATCCCATTCGTTAAAGTATCTCAGGTTTAACGAATATTCCATTCGCTAAAACCTATTCGTT
The DNA here is from genome assembly GCF_021521415.1 of Bidens hawaiensis. Lineage (NCBI taxonomy): Eukaryota > Viridiplantae > Streptophyta > Magnoliopsida > Asterales > Asteraceae > Bidens > Bidens hawaiensis. The sequence goes on along the minus strand of NW_027491039.1, from coordinate 4,529,522 downwards.
ATTAGCTCATTCGTTAATCTGTTAAGGAATGTGAAGAGATTCATTAAAACCCATTTGTTACTTGTTCATTCGTTACTGGTTCATTTGTGTGAACAGTAAACTTTGTAAATCCCTGAAGTTTATCAGTTGGTTTATGATGGCTGCTCAGAATTCATCTTATTATGCGTTAGCATCACTGTTGGTACATGATGTCAGTAGTTCAGTGTCTAGTGTCTGTAATCGAGTCGTTTGGATTTGTGTTTGTATGTAAGCGAAGTTAGCTCACAAGTTCGCTGATACAGGCGAACTTGTGAACTAAGCGAAGTTAGTGACAACTTCGCCTGAACATGCCAGGCGAAGTTGTCGTGTTATATATTGATTAGGTTACGGCTTAATCAATAACATTAGGAAGGATTCAATCAGTGTATTCAGGTTACGTGTAACGAGTCCAGTATTAGTGATTGATATCACGTGTTTAAGGTTGCAATATAACGAGTATTTGTTTATTGTAACGTGTGTTTAATCGTATCATCTTCTACGCTCGTAACGTCTTACGTAGGGATTCCGCACCTACGTAGAACGAGATATCTCGTGTAGATCCGGCTGGGAACCTACAATTGGTATCAGAGCATTTGCTCGATTGTGTGGTTCGGGATTATCACGCGGGTGTAGAAATCGTTCCGTTCGACTATTCGCGGGACGAGTTTTCTGAGTGTTTGTGTCCTACTCACCTCCTACAATCATAAACAACCCATTACACCTTCACAAACCTCGTAAAATCCAGAAATCAAACCTGCATATTCATCGTGTTCATCAGGCGAAGTTGCCGTCACTGTTCGTAGGGTTTCAGCGAAGATATAAGGTTAAGCGAAGTTATCCACAACTTCGCCTACCTTCTCAAGTTCGCTTATCTCAAGCGAAGTTACCATTAACTTCGCCTACTTCACAAGTTCGCTTACCTTAAGCGACGTTATCTACAACTTCGCCGAATCAGGCGAATTTAAAAAGGAAGCGAAGTTCAGAATCAGCGAAGTTCAGACTTAAGCGAAGTTATCCACAACTTCGCCTACAGTGCTGTTTAAAATAAAATTTTATTTTTCGAGTTTCTTTGGGTTTCGTGAAAGATGTCTTCAATAAACATTACGGAACTGGTGAAGATGGAAGTGGAAGCAGGTTTGGCTACAAAGGCACCAAAGATGCTTAAGAAAACCGAATATGTAGCGTGGAAAGATCGGTTTGAACAATATGTCAAGTACCAAGATGCTAAAATGTGGGTATGCATACAAGATGGTTACATTCCACCTACTGCTGAGTATGAGGGTCGTGATCAGATAAAGAAATACAAAGAGATGGAAGAAGAAGAGAAGAAAATGTATGAGGCTGAAAGCAAAGCTCATGCTGCGATTACTATGGCTCTTCCACAAGAGATTCTACACACCTTCAGAAAGTATAAGACAGCTAGAGAGCTTTGGGAAGCTCTTGAAAACCGTTTTGAGGGTAATGTGGGAATTCGTGCTTCAAAGATTAAACTACTTAAAACCCAATTCTCGGTCTTCAAGTACTTGAAGAATGAATCACTTGATGATATCATCACTAGATATTATCATCTGATGACCGAACTCAACAATTATTCAATTGCTTACAAAGAAGATGAAATTGTTGAAAAGCTTCTTGATGCTCTCCCACCGAAATGGGAGATGTACACACTGTGTTGATGAGAGAAGACAAAGACTTTGCTGACTATGACCTGGAAACAGCAGTTAACAAGCTACGAACTTTTGAACTAAACATGGTTCGAAATGAGACACCTACTGATCAGGTTCAAGATCCAGGAATGTATGGTGCAAAGGTTAATAAAAGTTCAAGTTCGAAGTCTGATTCGTCTGCTTACTACTCAAAGGGAGAGTCGGGCGCTAACTCAACACATGAAGGTCATGTATCTCTCAACATGAATGGTGATGTGTGCTTTGTAGCTGGAGGATCGAATGCTTCTAACCCTCAAGCAACCAAGAGTAGTTTTACCCCAAGTGTTTCGAATAACAGCTACTTAAGGATGCCCATGAGTGTAAAATCTGCTGAACAGCAGTTTGCTCTCTATGCATCCTTTATTGCTTCGTATGAAAATTACATTCAGGGTAAGATTGTTGATCCAGCAATATTGGAGGAAGACTATGATCAGATTGATGCTGATGATCTGGAAAAGATGGATCTGCAGTGGCCGATGGCTATGATTGTGAGAAGGGTTAAGAGGTTTATGAAGAAGACAGGAAGGAAGTTTGTTGGTGAGAGACCTGGTTTTGACAAGTCAAAGGTGCGCTGTTACAACTGTCAACAGAATGGCCACTTTGCGAAGGAGTGCACGAATGAGAGAGTTGAACGTAGTCAGAACAGGTCGACACACCAGAATGGGGGTGGTAATGATAATAGAGCCATGATTTCCAGACAGAATTGGGAGTATAACTGGAATCTGCATGTTGAAGATGTGTTCGAACAGGCCAATTTGGCGAACATCGAAACTGAAGATAGTGAGGAAGTGACTGGCGAAAGTGAAGCGTACATGGGAGAGGCTTAAAATGAAGCTTATATGGCAGATGTGAAAGACCAGCTCACCGAGGTAAGTTCTAAACCCCCATGCACTAAATGTGAAAATATGTCTGAACAATTGACAACTATAACTGATCAGTATGTTAGTTTGGATGCTCAATTTAAAACCTTAAAAGAAGAACATCATTTCACTAAAGCTAGAGAAAATAGTTATAAAGTAAAAATAAAAGCTAGTGAAAAAGATAATAGAAGTCTTAAAGCAAATCTAGCTGAAAAAATTAAAGTAATTAATCTGAGTTATGAAGTGTTAGAAGAAAAAACCAAACTAATAGCTGAAAGGGATAAACAGATAGCTGATCACCAGGTGAAAGTGGTGGAACTTAACAGGAAACTTGAGAAATTTAGAAATTCCACCGCTATACTTGATCACCTTGTTAGTGATCAAGGTTCCCCAGTTAAAAGGGGAGGAATTGGATATCATGAAGTTCCGCCACCGTACAATCATAATTACACTTTTGATCCTAGTAATCAGAAATCTGTTGATATTGATTTTGGTCAGACAGTTCCGGTTAAGGTAACTATTACATATCCAGAAGTTAGTAAAGGCGAAACGAGTAAGCCTGTGTCTAATGTGAAGCCTTCAAAAACTGAAAACAGAACTAACAGTAACTACAATAGTGGTAACACTGAAAACTCATCAAAGTCCAGAAATTGGACTAAATCAGGTTTTCAAAGAAAAAGATCTCAGTTTTTCACTGCTAACAACCAAACCATAAGTAATAATTCATTTAATTCTCGAAGGTTTGGATGGCCTCATAATCAAACTCCAAGAAGGTATCGTTTTAGGACTTACAGGAATTATTCTGAAACTAACTTTGGACAGCCAAGGTACGGGATGTATCGACCCAAGACCAATAGGTCTTGGGTCCCCAGATTTTAATCATCTGCTTTAATCGTGCAGGAACAGTTGAACAGGGCTGCAAACAATCAATGGGTTGTGGATAGCGGCTGTTCCCGGCACATGACGGGTAACAAGAATTTATTACACGATTGGAAACCTGTTCAGGGAGGAAGAGTGAGTTTCGCTGGAGAGAGCGGTGGAAGGATTACAGGAATTGGGACGGTGACTAACGGAAAGATGACGTTAGAGAAAGTAAATTTTGTTGAAGAACTGAAGCACAATCTGCTGAGTGTTTCGCAGATTTGTGACAAAGACTACACCGTGCATTTCACCAAGAATGAAGCGATCGTGCTATATCCTGGTTTCAAGATACCAGAGGATTGGATTGTTATGAAGGCTCCAAGAGAAAAGAATACGTATATAATGGACATGAGGTCGACTGAGATGACCACAGAAGAATCGTGTCTTCTGTCGAAAGCAACTGAATCGGAGTCTGAATTATGGCATAGGAGAATGGGGCATATTCATCTTCGGAAAATGAACTACCTTGTCAAGAATGGGCTTGTGCTGGGTGTTCCCTTGAAGAATTTCAAGTTTGAAGATCAATGCTTATCGTGCAAAAAGGGAAAGCAACACAAGAAATCCCATCGCACCAAGAAGGTTAACTCAATTGTCAGTACCCTAGACTTACTTCAAATGGATCTCTTTGGTCCCGTGAATGCAAAAAGTCTAGGGGGAACATCGTACTGCTTGGTGATCACTGATGATTTCTCTCGATACTTTTGGGTATATTTCCTGAAGTCAAAGGATGAAACGGTTCAGATGGTGATAAATTTGATTACCAAAGTTGAGAACATTATGGGAAAAAGAGTTAAATACATCAGGAGTGACAATGGGACTGAGTTCAAGAACTATCAGATGGAGCTCTTCTGCTTACAGAAAGGAATCGAACACCAGTACAGCGCTCTGTATACTCCACAACAAAATGGAGTGGCTGAGAGGAAGAACAGAACGTTAATTGAAGGAGCCAGAACCATGCTGGCTGATTAGAAACTTCCTGTGGTGTTCTGGGCTGAAGCTGCTGCAACAGCCTGTTATATCCTTAATCGAGTGTTAACCGTTAAAAGATTAAATAAAACATGTTATGAACTTATGCATGGGAGAAAGCCCAACTTGAGTGGTCTTGAACCATTCGGGTCCCCATGTTCGATATTAAAGACAAATTCTAAATTTGGTGAAGTAGCCGACGAAGGAATTTTAGTCGGATACGTTGTTGGAACTCCCAACAGACGAGTCTTTAATACATCGACCAGCAAGGTTGAGGTGGTCTGTAACACTGATATAACAAGTTACAAATCACCAAAACCAAGCACGGGACCCGCTGGGGTTTTCGACTATGATAGACTTTTCAAATCTTTTAACATACCTTACTTGGATTGTGCAGAAGTAGATGAAAGAATTGCTTTGAAGATGATTTTTGATGAGGAAGACAATTATGTGCAACGACCGAAGTATGATGAATGTCAGCCTTTCTCGTCAAATGCTGTCGATACCCCTGCTGCCTCTACTGAAGAAGAATTTTTCAATCCGTTTCACTCTCAACAACAAACACCCACTGATGAGCTACCTTCGAACCTGGAAGACAATCTAGATGTCAGTGCGGTTCCGACTACGAGAGTTCACAAAAATCACCCATTGGAGAATGTGATAGGTGATCTGTCCGACGGTGTACAAACAAGACAAAGCTTGAATGAGCACACATGTGTTTATACAAGCATTAAAGATTCAGGCATAATCAATGAGTGCTTGTACACCTGCTTCATCAGCCAGATTGAACCAAAGAACTATCAAATGGCTCTCAAGGACAACTCGTGGGTCGAAGCCATGCAAGAAGAATTAGCCCAGTTTAAGAAGATGGAGGTATGGAACTTGGTTGCAAAACCAAAGAATGTGCATGCGATTGGCACAAAATGGGTCTTCAAATGCAAGAGAGATGAAAAAGGGATTATTATCAGGAAAAAGGCGAGGCTGGTTGTAAAAGGTTTTAATCAACAAGAGGGGATTGATTACAATGAGGTGTTTGCTCCTGTGGCAAGATTGGAAGCCATTCGATTGTTTTTGGCATTTGCTGCACATAAGGAGATGAAGGTTTTTCAGTTGGATGTGAAGAGTGCTTTTCTTAACGGTAAAGTTGATGAGGTTGTGTACGTTGAGCAACCTCCGGGTTTTCCTGACCCAGACTTTCCTGATCACGTATACAAGCTAAGTAAAGCACTGTATGGGCTACATCAGGCCCCTCGTGCCTGGTATTCTACACTATCCGACTACTTGCTTGAAAATGGTTTTGAACAGGGAAAGATTGATAGCACTTTGTTCTTCAAAAGAAAAGGGAGCGACTTTCTACTGGTGCAAGTCTACGTGGACGACATCATCTTTGCTACATCAAAAGTCGCCATGTGTCAGGAGTTTGAGGCCGTCATGAAGAAGAGATTTGAAATGAGTGCTATGGGCGAACTAACATTCTTTTTAGGACTGCAGGTTGATCAGAAGAAAGATGGGATGTTCATTCATCAGACTAAGTATGTCCATGATGTTCTCAAACGCATCAAGATGGAGGACAGCACTCCATACGATACTCCAGTCTGCGTCAACCACAAATTGGGTGCTGATTCAGACAACGATGCAGACGTGGACCCAACTCAATATCGGGCAATAATAGGTTCTTTAATGTACTTAACTGCTTCTAGGCCTGATATAATGTTTGCTGTTTGTCTTTGTGCTCGCTTTCAGGCAAACCCAAAGGAATCTCACTTGAAGGGTGCGAAGAGGATTCTACGGTATCTCAAAGGCAAGCCTAAGCTGGGGTTGTGGTACACGAGAGGAGGAGACTTGGAGTTGGTCGCCTACACAGATTCTGATTATGGAGGGTGCAATCAGAGTTGACTTACAGGTGGATGTCAGTTTCTTGGTGGCAGATTAGTGTCATGGCAATGCAAGAAGCAGACCTCAGTCGGGATTTCAACCTGTGAAGCAGAATACATGGCAGCATCTAACTGCTGCTCCCAGGTTCTTTGGATTCAACAACAGTTGCGCGATTACGGTCTGAATTTCACTCATACTCCTATTTGCATTGATAATACTGATGCTATCTCAGTGACTAACAATCCCGTAAAACACAGTAAAACTAAACATATTGACATCCGTCATCATTTTATACGGGATTGTGCTGAGAAGAAACTGATTGTGCTCGAAAAGGTTGATACGCTATATAATTTCGCTGACATGTTTACGAAAGCGTTTGACAAAACTAGATTTCACAACCTTATTGAGCTGAATGGGATGATCAATCCCGAGTAACCGTGTTTTTATCTTTATTAAAAAAAAAAAAAAAAAAACATCACTATCGCTTAGAATTATGTCGGTTGCCTCAGTTTGAAGAACATATCTTCGTATATGTTTGGTCCTCATTTCTACTTGTTGAATATAAGGATAGCCATTAACCAGATGACTGAAAGTGACCGGGGCGGTTTATGATGTGTTTTTATTCTTTCGCTGAAAATTAGTCAATCATACTAAGTTAGAAGGACACATATTTGTATGTGGTCGGTCCAGCTGATCCATTGGATCTTCGGGATAGCCGTTTACCTGAAAACTTCAATTTGATCAAGGCGATTGAAGTTAAAAATTTTACCGGGAGATGAAATTATTTTTCAAGTCTACTACTTCGTAAGAAGTTCCTTTACTATGTTTAACAGAAAATTGATCCAACCTTGGAAAGTGATAGATATACTGATTCTGTGTGCTTAACTAGTGAAGTTATTAGGCCTAAAAGACTTTAGAACAGTCATTGTATGTCATGGTAGCTTTTTATGGTGCGTAAAAGTAGAAGTGATACTAACTAAATCTACTCGATTTTACGTGGAAACTTCTTAACAGTTGTGCATGTCTCCATATATATCTTTCCGAATGATAGGCAGAAAAGCGATTACCCAGTCATACACGAGCCCGTGAGTGTTCTGATTCCCGTGAAGATAGCGTGTCAAGATACTGCAGTGATCCAGATTCGGGACTTGCAGTAGTTTACTACTCTGAAGTCTGTGTAAATACTTAAAAAAAAAAAAAAAAAAAAAAAAAAATTTTGGGTTATTGAGACATTTTAGAGTTCATAATGATAAGACTTCTCAATCAAGATGCAAGATAGAGAACGGGAAGCAGAGTCCAAAGATCGAAGAGTTCCTACTATTAAATCAGACACTACGGGTCGAGGTCAACTCGGGGTGACTTGGGGAAAGCCAAATACGCTTTGAGAATAGATAGGAGGCATCATAATCTCTGAGTTGTTGCCCACTTAAGTTTTGAGCTTAATTGAACCGAACCCGTATCACAGAAACGATGAAAACCATTTTAAGTTAATTACCTGCTTAAAACATGTTTCTTTATGTCATAATACAGCTGAACACGGATCTGTGTGACAGTCACGTAGTTAGTATGATTCCTGTTCGGATCTTTTCTAATACATGGTAGTCCCTATCGAGACTGAAATTTGATCCCGTGAACTTTATTTTTAAACTTTTTTCTGCTTATGTAGTTGTATGATTTTATACCTGGTTACTTGGTCTTGATAGTATCATTTAACACTTTAAAGGTTGTTTTTAAAACTTAATTGCAAATTGTTCAAATTATAGGGGTTTGTTTTGAAAATTTTAATACCGGCGAAGTTGTCCATAACTTCGCCTGCAATAGGCGAAGTTATCCACAACTTCGCCTGTATAATTTTGACCCTATATAAAGGAAATTAAAAGTCAAACTGGTTCATTATATTCAAAACCCAGCGAACTTATCCAGCGAACTTAACCTCTAAACCCACAGCGAACTTATCGATCTTCATCTGTGTTCTTATTCCAGTTTCTAATCCGTGCTTAAAGGTGTGTAGGGTAATCGAATCGATTAATCATGTTCATTAACGTTTATCATCGGTTGATTCGACCCGTTTCACGTCCTCGTTTTTCGAACCCTTAACAACCGATTTTCAAACGTATCTTTACGTGTTCATAATCAATCTAATCGTCTAAATCGTCATTAAATCAAGTTTTACGAGATCCGCAAGCTCAAAATTGACTAAATCACGTCGTTCGATAAACCTAACTGATGCCGTTTCATATTCGGCGAAGTTACAGTTTAGGCGAAGTTGTCCGTAACTTCGCCTGAGGTTTAACTTCGCCTGATAATTATTTTTGAAACAGTTTATGAGGCGATGTTGTGGTTCGGCGAAGTTACCATTAACTTCGCCTGGACTTTTTTACTTAACAGTTAACAGACGAAGTGAAAGTTGAAGCGAAGTTGTTTCCCAACTTCGCCCCACCTTTAACTTCGCCTATACCGAAAAGATCACAACTTCGCTCATGGTAACAGGCGAACTTGTGATTTGCTTTGTCGCTTATCTAACTTAGTCTGTTTGGTGCAGATATGGCTGCTATAGGTGGTGCAGGCGGTGATGACGATGGTGATAACCAAAGACAGTTCTTCCCGGGTCACAACATGTATATAACATTAGACCCGGAGGCGAGCGGAGTTGATGATTTCCGTGAAATCATCACATTCCTACTACGCTCGCGTATATTCCACGCGATTATGACAACAGTGCCAATATCCTTGCCAAACATTGAGGATTTTTGGCAGACCGTGGAATATGATTGTAGGGTCGAGCCCCCGGTGATGCGAGCAACAGTCAACAATCACATTGTTCAGTTCTCATCTGAACAAAGCCGGGCGGCTTTACGTTTTGGAGATGAGACAAGAGATGACCCGACAGATTTTGTAGCTCCTTTCCGTGATGGAGCGTTTCTGAGGATGGGATACTCTGGTCCCTTGGGAGATACCCAGAGAAGGAATGGGTTCTTACTTGACCAGTGGCGCTTTCTCATGCATGTCATGATAGTTTGCATGTCAGGGAGAAAGGCGGGCACTGATGGCATGGGTGCGACCATGCAGTCGGCTATGACTGCTCTGAGTTATAACAAGCGTTACAGCTTTAGTCAGATGGTCTTCTACGAGATCGATCGACAACGAAGAGCGGTGGCGCGTGAGAGATTTATCATGTATCCAAGATTACTCCAAATGATCTTGAATCATGTTGCTCCAACGCTACCTCAGCACCGCCCAATCCGATACGTAGAAAGTGTGAGCAAAAGGATCTTTGCCCAATGCAGATCCTCCAGTGCGAGGAGCAAACCTGAGCTCCGTCCTCGACAAACTCCACTATTCGGGTACTTAATCAACCCGGGGTATGTGCCTGCTCGTGGGGACGAGTTTCGGGACCCGGCACCACAACAGGCAGGAGCACCTCAAGCTATACCTGCTGCTCCTGTTGTGTCACCGGAGGAGAACATAGATCTTGACGCAGAGTTTGGCGGTCAGGGATTTTTTGACATGGAGATGGTTGATCCAGAGGAGAATGTACAGGTCTCGGTTGAACGAGCTTCGGGTGTGAATGTTACTAGGGCAGCTACCACGGTGGCTGACTCAGATTCTGATGATGAATTGACCGAAGCGAGACGGATTTTGGTAACACATGAACGGACTCATGGGAAAAGAAAGAGAGCTGATGATAATAGTGAGTCAGACTATGAAGAAGAAGTTCAACAGTTGATCCGGAGATCAAGAAGGGAACGGATAGGTGCAGGATCGGGAGCCGGTGAGAGCTCGAGGGTGGTACGTTTCACCCCACCCGCACTGTCCGGTATGACAATGGTTCCCTCATCATTACAGGTTACAAGGCCAAGCGCCACGGACATTCCCGTGGTGGCTACCTCATCCTCATTTGGCCTCCCACTCACTTCATTTCAACTATCGGCTCCGGAGATTGTCTCGTTGCCACCTCCAACTCTTACTCCAACGGAGGTCGTGGCACATTTTATTGAGTCGACGGTTGTGGCCACTGCAGGGTTATCGGTGACGATACCACCTGCGGTTACGTCTACTTCTGAGGTCCCGGATACATCGGCAATCCCTCCTCAGTACACTCACGATATATCTCATATGAGGTTTGATTTTGATGCAACCTTATCAGACTCTGAACGAATAGCAGCACTTGAACGGGTCGTGGCAGAGCAGTCAAGGATTAATCTTATCCAGACCCAGGCTATTCAACGCCTAGTTGCAGAGAATCAGATGCAGTTGTCCCTGCTGGTAGAACATGGAAAAATCATAGATGCTCTGAAGGAGTTCTTGGCATCTCAGGGGGAGACGAGCTGTAAAGGCGATGAGTTGAGGACCAAGAGGAGAAATGATCGAGACGATGATCCCAATGCATCGAAAGGTGCAGGTGGTGAGTTGCCAAGAACTGTACAAGCTCTTGGGACTTCCACAACTCAGGGGGAGTCGACAAGTGCAGCTGGTGGTGATGATGTGGTGGTAGTGGAGGTTGAGGAGATGGATGATGATATTATGGGTGATGATGATGTATTACCGGTGGAGGAGATAGAGATTATTGGGGAACAGATTGTGATTGATGATGAGATAGAAGAGGGAGAGATAGTAGAAGAGAATGTAGAGCATGAGATTCCAGAAGTCGATAACGCAGATATGAGTAAAGAGATAGGAAATGATGAGACTGAATGGTAAGAGCAGCCTAGATGGAAAGAAGGCTATGCTCAGTGGTTCGTCAAAACGAAGAAACCAGCGGTCCCTACTATGTTTAAGAAGACTTACAACATTAGAGGCTATGCGGATGCGAGAAAAGGGATTATTTGCTGGATATACGATGAGCAGTTGAGGCTCTTCGTGATTAAGAGATATGATGGTATTCAGTACTTCAAAAGAATGTTGAGATCGTTGAACACACTGCCAGAATGTGAAGTGAAAGACTTAGCCAGATTGGGATTGATAAATCGAAGTGATGATAATATGGCTAGAGTCATCGGGAAGATAGTATGGAAGGAGAGTATAAAGGAAAAGAAGTTTGAGCTGTTGAAACCACAAAAGGGTAAACTTATCGAAGACAAAGATAGAGGGTTGAGAGCAGATGGCAAGCCTTGGATGATTATGAAGTATAAACCGATCCGGTGTTTGAAAGAAGTGCCGATGAAACAGATGCCCAAGGATGTGCTGAAAGAGCTAAAGTGGTGGTATGTAGATTGTGAGACAGCTGAAGCAGTGATGGAAGACGAAGATGAACAAGAGCTACTGAGAGTCTATGATCCGATGCATCTAGTGAACCTGTCTCGAGCTGATCCGCAGGTGCTGAATGAGAAGAAAATCTTTTATATTCCTGCTTGGAAAGACGAAGCGAGGAAATATCAAAGAGTTGTTTCGGTATGTGTACGAGAAGGAGTGAATGCTTAAAGATGAAGATTCATGATAGTTGAAGATTACGAGACACGTGTTTGAAGATAAAGAGATGAAGCTACTGCCAAGGGGGAGTCTGTTGGTACATGATGTCAGTAGTTCAATGTCTAGTGTCTGTAATCGAGTCATTTGGATTTGTGTTTGTATGTAAGCGAAGTTAGCTCACAAGTTCGCTGATACAGGCGAACTTGTGAACTAAGCGAAGTTAGTGACAACTTCGCCTGAACATGCCAGGCGAAGTTGTCGTGTTATATATTGATTAGGTTACGGCTTAATCAATAACATTAGGAAGGATTCAATCAGTGTATTCAGTTTACGTGTAACGAGTCCAGTATTAGTGATTGATATCACGTGTTTAAGGTTGCAATATAACGAGTATTTGTTTATTGTAACGTGTGTTTAATCGTATCATCTTCTATGCTCGTAACGTCTTATGTAGGGATTCCGCACCTACGTAGAATGAGATATCTCGTGTAGATCCGGCTGGGAACCTACAATCACAGAATGTCTTATTGCAACAAATGCTGACGATGGATAACGAGATAGGTAGTCATAATAAATGTCCCAAGCTGTTGAAACTATCGGACTTTGCCAGTTGGGAACCAAGATTCCGTGCACATCTGGGATCCGTGCATCCTAGCAGTGTTCGTTTTCTTGATGATGTTTATGCTGCACCACTGATCGGTAATGACAACACGAGTTGGACTCCGAAACCGTTTAAAGAGTATGAGACACATGAGTTGAAGGGCTTTGAAAGTGAGACGAAAGCATATTCTACACTCACTATGGCTTTCTCGGAACATATTTTTCATCAATATAGTACAATCAAAGTCTGTGCTTCACTGTTTACTACCTTGAAAAACAGAAGTTTGGGCAATACTCTCGAAAGCAAGAAGACCTTAGTGAAATTCCAATTCAGAAACTTTATTCTGATAAAAAATGAAACTTTAGAAGAAACAATCAACCGTTTCAGCCACTTGATTGTTGAAATGTCTTCTGTTGATCTTGAGCCAACAGAACAGGACAAGATTGATACTTTGAAGAATGCTTTACCTACAAACTATTCGACGTTCCTGTTTGTGCTTAAAGAGAACGGATTCTTTCAGAAACCTGAACTGACTACTGTATAATTCATTAATAAGATCGAAGAAAGGGAATTCGATCTTAAATGTCAATCTACTTTGAAAGAAAATCAACATCAGCAGTCGTCAACTCAAAACCCGTTACTTTATAGTGGTACATTACCAGCAAATAATGCTACAAGCTCAGTGCCTATTAATGCATTCTTTGCTCAATCCCAAGAGGATCCTAACGTAAACAGTCCTCATAATGTATATTTCATGGCGAGTGGTGCAACTGGCAACTTAAATGCTCATACTTCAACCTTACCAAAGGTCAATTTACAAGAAGCTGAACAATAATTCGCTTTTGTATGTGCATTCATGACTTCATATGAACAACTGGTGGGAAGTAAAATTGTTACGAGTGATCTCACAGATGATGACTATAATCAAATCGACTCAGATGATCTTGAGCTTATGGATTTGAAGTGGAACATGGCCATGATTGTTCGAAAGGTTAAAATATTCATGCAACGAACGGGAAAAGATCTTCCCACGTTGAACAAAAGGGTTGGGTTTGATAAGTTAAAAGTCAAGTGTTATAATTGCAGTGAATTTGGCCACTTTGCCAAAGAGTGTGACAAGATGAAGAAAGATTATTCTGGGTCACGCAATTCTGACCGTGCTTCTACAAAGTCTTCATCTGGAGGAGATAAAAGTAACACTGCTGGCTCTGGTGATCAAGACAAATCTCCCGTTACTCAAGCTTTATTGATAAATGATGGAGTTGATTGGTCTCAGCGCTTATTGGGAAACTAGGCAAACGTTGCTATCGTTGAGCCTGTGGAGAATTTTGAGGATGCCAGTAGCGAAAATTTGTTGGAGAGTAGTGATTCATCTGACTCGGAAACTGACAGTGATCAATCTCTGTTATCTCAACTAGAATCAACTCCTGAGAAAATTGAATCTTATGCTTGCATGGCTAATATAGATGAGGTATGTCCTACACCTCAAATTAATGTAAATGATCCTGCATCAATAATGATGGATTGTTCTGAGTGTGCTGTGTTAAAAGCCAAACTTGAAACATCATTAACTCAAAACAATACATTTACTAATGATTACTTTACTATCAAGGAATGCTATAAGCAAAAGACAAAATTGCTTGAGCAAGCTAATCTAAAAATTTAGAAATTATCAGATAGTAATCATGATCTTAAAGCTAAGGTTCATTGTAAAATTATTGAAGTGGATCAACATTTAAAGGAGATTCTTCGTCTCTGAACTTGCATTTCAAATCTGGAACAAGAAAAAATGGAATTAAATCATAAACTTAGTAAATTCAGAGATTCCTCTTTCTTGTTGAATGAAATAATCGAGGTTAATCATTCACATAAAAAGAACAGAAAAGCAGGTTTAGGATACGTTGAAATTCCTCCTCCATTTAATCAGGATTACAGTAGCATTCCTAAGGCAGAAAATTCTTTAAATATGTCTACTGATAAACCTGAAAATGTTGAGTCATTTGAACCGACTCGTGAACCAGTTAATATTGAAAGCAAAAAGTTGTTTACCAAAAATGAAATGGATGGTTCAATCGAGGAGCTAACTGAAACAGATGTGATTGTTAAAAATAAGGACATTCCAATTGACAATCACATTCTGTGTGAACCTGAAGATTTTGAAAAAGCTGTTTATGGTGCAAAATCCTCAAGTGTTTCTTCAAACAATTCACGTGTTCCTAAGGATATTCCTAAAGTAATTCCAAAGGAACATATTAATGTAACTTCCACAGACAAGCTTTCAGTGTCTGATGAGGAATTAATGCGATTCATTAATCATCCACTGAAAACTTCAACTAGAAAAGTATTTAAATTAAAAGGTCTCTCAAAAGTGTTCTCATACAAAGAAGTTCCATTGAATCTTCTTAAACCAGAATTGATTGAAAGTGTATTTCAAGATGAAACTACTGAAATGACTGAACTTGAGAAGAAATTCTTTCAATCAAAAACTAGTAATGTTCAAAAACAAAAAACAAATGTTTTCAAACCTATAAAATTCATAAAATCGTCAGGTTTGGAAAATTTATCGAATTTGACAAATCTTGAATTTTACAAAACAAAGAAGGGTTTAAAACATGAGTCATCAAAGAAGGCCACATTTGAGACACCTAAATCTGTTGATCTTAAAACTTTGATATCACAAACAACCGATACATCATCACAACAAAATTTAAATGACTCTCGACTGTGTTTCAAGTGTGGTGAACCAGGTCATGTTTCAAGACGATACAAAGCAAAAATCAACATTATCAAAGATTATTCAACTTGCAAGACTAAATATTTATCAAACACAAAGGAAAATCAAGTTGATGATTCTATGATAATGTACTCAAACATCAATCCGAGGAAAGTAATTCGGGTTGATACTCTTAAAGTATTAAACACACGTGTCGATCGTGCTCAACCCATCTGTTTAAACACAGATTCGGAAAGAATCCGTGATGGTTATCTTAAGAAGAAAACTAAGAAAACTGCCACTTATTCTCAAGTACCGAATACGAGTGTTAAATTATTAAGTTCTCCAAAAGTTTCAACGGGAGAGCCCAAGACTGAGGCTTGGGCTGCCTTTTTGGACTAATCATTTTACTTGTTTGTGCATGGTACATCTAGGTCCGTATCAAGTCAAAAATGGATATTAGATAGCGGATGTTCTCGGCATATCACCGGCAGCTTAGTGCTTCTGAACAACATTAAAAATATTCAAGGGGGTTATGTGGCGTTTGCTGGTAATCAAGGATGAATGATTACAAAAGAAGGGGAAGTTTCAAATGGTAGAATAACGTTTGAAAAAGTTAATTATTGTGAAAAGGTGGATCACAATCTGTTAAGTGTTTCACAGGTCTGCGATAAGAAATTCACCACCATATTCACCGATAAGGAATGTGTTATTCTTCAACCGGGATACACAATTCCAGAAGACATGGTTGTCATGCGATCACCTCGATCAAATGATATTTATGTACTTGACATGAGTTACGATGTCAAAGTTTCGCCTTCATCTACTTGCTTCGTATCTAAAGCAACAGAGAAAGATTCTATTATTTGGCATAAACGCATGGGACACATTCACTTAAGAAAAACGAACTTTTTGATGACTAATGATTTAGTGAATGGTGTGTCCCTTAAGAACTTCAAATTTAATGATCATTGCGTTGCATGCAAGAAGGGGAAACAAAAGAAGAAATCTCACCCGACCAAATCACTAAATGATATCATTACTCCTCTGGAATGACTTCATATGGATCTCTTTGGTCTAGTGAACCGTGCTAGCATTGCTGGAGATTTTTATTGTTTAGTTGTGACGGATGATTTCTCTCGTTACTCGTGGGTATTATTTATGGGATCGAAAGATCAAACTCCTGTGCTAATTTAGAACCTTATTACAAAGATCGAATCACTTTACAAACTGAAAGTGAGACGAATTCGTAGTGACAATGGAACTGAGTTCAGGAATAATGAATTGGATTTCTTCTGTATACAGAAAGGAAATCATCGGGAATTCAGTGCACCTTATGTTCCTCAACAGTATGGGGTGTTTGAACGAAAGAACCGTACACTGATTGAAGCTGCACGTACAATGCTGGCTGATTCAAAGCTACCTGTTCAATTCTGGAATGAAGCTGTGGATACCGCCTACTACACATTAAATCGCGTACTAACGGTAAAGAAGCTCAAGAAGACTTGTTACGAGCTTTTACATAATTGTAAGCCAAACTTAAAGCATTTGGAACCATTTGGGTGTCCATGTACTGTGTCGAAGAAAGACGTTGGAAAGTTCGATGAGAAAGCTTTTGAGGGTTATTTCTTGGGTTATAACTCTCCGAAGTAGCGGATTTTCAATCTTTCTTCTGGTTGCGTGGAGGAATGGTATCACGTTGATTGTCAAAGTTATACGACTCCACCAACTGTTACAAGTCCCGATTGGATGTTCGGCTACGATCGATTATTTAACTCATTTACATCAACAGTTAATGACATACCTGAAGATCTCGTTAGATCGTATTTGGAGGACCAATGTCTTCGAAGTCCAAGGGTTTCTTCGGTTGATGCAAGTGACTCTCCTAATGTATCTGAAACGTCAAATGATGTTTCTGAATTCTCCGATGATGCTGAGTTTTTGATTCATCATCTGTGATGATAGATGAAGCTCAAGAAACTACCGAGCCTATTCTAATCAGTGATGATTCATCATCTGTCTCTTTAAACACTGCGGAGGAGAATTTCACCAATTTGGGTGATAATGTATTTGTTCCTGCGAATCCTATATTACGGATTCAATTGTATGATGTGTATGATAGGCTTAACAGATCGTATTAGTGCTGAAAAGATATAAACCTAAATGCTTGCCAAATCTAGTGGGGTTACATCTTGATGCATAGTTAATATCTGTATTAAGTATCAAAAAGCTTTAAACATTGCTGTGTGTGCATACATTCATTTTTGAAGAAAATTCTGTTTTGGTTTATCTTTAATTTTCTAAAGAAATTCAACTTCATTTTTCTTTATTTTTTATTCAAATCTTGGATCCTCTCATTTGCAATAAGATTATCCGACCTGAGGGTTAAGATTTGAATGTTCTGCTTTATTTTCTTGGTGTTTCGTATAAAATCTTGGACTTTCTCCGCGCGATAATACGGCATTATCCGAATTGAGAGTTAAGATTTTATGCAACTTCAACTTATTTTATCTTGTTATTTTTGTTAAAATGGAACCTTATCTGCGTGTAGTAATACCGATCTTAAGGGAAAATTTTAACTTTCTGCTTTATTTTCTTTTCGTTATTTTTTGTATGAGTCACAGCTAATCAATTCAAAGAAGAAAGATGTACATGTGAAATTCAATGTATAAGGGATATGAAACTGTGTCTGACAGG
The DNA here is from genome assembly GCF_021521415.1 of Bidens hawaiensis. Classification (NCBI taxonomy): domain Eukaryota; kingdom Viridiplantae; phylum Streptophyta; class Magnoliopsida; order Asterales; family Asteraceae; genus Bidens; species Bidens hawaiensis. Next base: position 4,511,756 of record NW_027491039.1, on the reverse strand, counting down.
TGGGTTCCACATAAGATTTGTGCTTAATTGAACCTTAAAATGTATCGTAAAGTTACAGACGGATATGTCTAAAGTTTAAAGTGGACAATTATATCTGCAATCTTCTTTGGGTTACGTGCATAATAATGTCAAAATTGAAGTGTAGTCTAGGACGTTTTTAGTTAATATGATTCCCTGCTCAACTCACAAAAATATGTATTGCTTTTCATTTACTGTGTTTAGTTCTTTACTACTTGAAAATTTTCCAAATATACAAAAATATTTTGATTTTTATTTTTTTTCTGCTTTAGTTTCGATTTGCCAAGCTTGCGAATTAAATCATTGAGAAAAGGAAAAATATTTAAACCCCGGAAAAGGTTTAAGTTAAATCGTGCTTAACGTATTTTCAATTGGTAACAATTGATGTTTTAACGTAAAAATCCGTTTAAGTTAAGTATTACCGATCCACGGTGATCGGGTATTTTAATGTATGCAATTAAAACCTAACTTGGATTTAATTGATTATTTAATTCATTGATTAAAACCCTAATTGCTTTTAATGATTATTTAATTCCTTAAAATGAGAATTTTGTCTCATTCGCTAGGGAACATGATGATTCGTTAAAAAGTTTAACGAATGTAAAGTCTTTCGTTATTTAAACATAACGAATGAGTTTCTCATTCGTTATAAAGACATTCGCTTCCGTTGTGCATAACGAATGGAAGACATTCGTTTAAAACTTTAATGAATAAGAATGGTTAATGTATTATTCATTAAAGATTAACGAATGACTTATTGATTTGTTTAAAGATTAACGAATGACTTAGTTATTCGTTAACAATTTAACGAATGAGAGAAGTTTCGTTAAAAATTTTAACGAATGAGATTCAACAGTTAACGAATGAGGCCATTCGTTAGTTCAAATTTTGAACGAACGACCTTGATTAGCGTGAAATTATTGGATATAATCCCAAGGTTAGACGAATGACGGTTCATTCGCCTAATTCATATTACATTGTCTTCTTTAAACGAAACTCTGCCAAAATTTTCTCAAAAGCCATTACTTGCATATTTGCCTAATTGGTTGTTATCTTTGTGATCAGCAGGTAACTACGATCATCATCATACATGTTTCACTAAGATTTATAAGTGGTTTAAGTGTCAAATTGATTCATTAAATAATTGGATCTAAATTGAATAAAGAAATCGATGATATTCATATATGAGATTACTTTTACATTGATAATTGATGGATGATTACATGCATTTAGTTTCCGAACACAAAATCAATGGTTAATCGTACAGATTGTTTAGAATTTCAACAGATTCTAACATGAACACGACGATTTTGACTATAAATAGTCAAAATTGTTTGTATTTTGACTATTAGATTAGTCAAACAGACACTCTAATTATAACGAATGAAGCATTATTCGTTATCTTTATAACGAATGTAGCTTGATTCGTTAAAACAGTTAACGAATGACTGTATGATTCGTTAAAGTAACGAATGGATTGTTTAAAGTCATAACGAATCAGATTGGATTCGTTAAGAGTGATTCGTTAAATTTGATTCGTTACTTGTAACGAATAGGTTAACGATTAAGGATAATTCATTAAAGATAACGAATAAACTTTTTCGTGTTTAACGAATGTCCCATTCGTTTACAATTTTTAACGAATGTGATTGTAATTTGTTAAACAGTTTGTTTATTTTCAGATATTTTACTATTGTATGTTTGTTCTAAACAGATATGACATTGTCTTGGAATAAAAGCCACAACATATGTGCGTTTTTAGAGCCGAAATTTGAAGATACTCCTATCTTTGGGGGTATGATTAGTTTTCTCATCCGTTCAAGAATCTACAAGGCTATTTCTACCCGTACAGTTGTTTATCAGAAGATAATCCAAGCGTTTTGGAATACTGCTACGTTCAATGAAGAAGATAATCATATAGAAGCAGTTATTCAGGACAAACGGGTGGTGATTGATATTGGCGTGATCAGAGACTCACTAGGATTTAATGACACAGTTGATGACAGATGTGAGTTCGATCGAGCATTGATGAGAGGGTTATTTGGTCGTGTAAAGTATAATGGTGATTTGGGCAGATCTATGTACAACAAAGCAAACTTGTGTGAACAATACAAGTATTTGCTTCACGTATTGATTCGTTGTCTCGGTGGACGTAAGGGAGGATTTGACGAGTGCCGGGTGATGCTTCAATCTGCGTTTGTTGCTCTTGTTCTTAATAAACCATTCAATTTCTCCGAATTGGTTTATTATCATTTGAAAGAAAACATCACCAACAGACATAAGTTCTTAATGTATCCCAGATTTTTTCAAATGATGATAAATGATCTGGTGCCTGACTTTGAAAAAGATCAAGCATACGTGATGAAGCTCGATCATATGAATGAAGAGACGATGCGACGTTTGAGATCATAAAGAGGTCAGAGTTTTGCAGAAAGACAAAGTTTAAACGCTTGATTGGTCATCTAGCGAATATTAATTATGTCGCGCCTCCTAATGATCGTTGGGCACATGACGATTCAGATTCAGAACGTGAAGGTGGTGACGGTAAAGATGGTGGAGATGATGGTGGTGATGGTGGTCCAGGACCACAAGCCGAGTTACCTTATGAACAGAAGCGTAAACGTAAAGGTAAAGAAACGATGACGGACAAAGGGGACATAATCAAGAAACAACGAGTTAGTAGGGGTTCGAGTATTGAGATATCAAGTCAGCCGTTTGTGTCTTCTACTGCTGCTTCTACTCCTATTATTTCTTCTATCGCTTCTCCAGTTCAAGTTCCACAGATTCCACGATCTCCTACTCCTAGTACAATGGCAGATTTTCCTCGTTCTCCAACACCTGTGCAGATGCCTACGTCTCCAATGCCTCCAACTTTGACTTTGGCTACTACTGTGAGGCCTGGTCCTCACTTTGGAGACATCTTACATGCTGTATTGGCACAGATGCCTTCACCACAGCCAACGACATCTGTTACTCCTGTTACTCATATACCGTTGCCGAGGCCTTAGTACTCTTTTATGACATTCAGTCGTCCTTAGGGTCCTATGCAACCAGTGCATCCTAATTTATATCACATGGCTCCTCATGCTCAATGGTTTCACATGATGAATCTGCTGCATTTACAACACACTCAAATGCAAGCAGATCGAGCTGCAAATGAGCTGGCACAACGAAATTTGCTGAGGCATCTTCTATTGGCTCAGCGTGATAATAAGGAACTTCGAGCCCTAGTTGCTGCTAAGGGGGAGAGGTTAGACAAACAGGAGGAGATTATTCTTCAACTAACATGCAAAGAAGATGAATTAAAGAAGTTGAAGAATAATGAAGACAATCAGGATGGTGCAGGGGGTGGGGTAGATCAGCAACCGGGCGGAAGTTCCACACCGTCGGCGGGTAATAAGACTGATGCGAGTGTTGGTGGTGGGTCAGAAGCTAGTAATCTACAGATTGTTCAATAGAAAGATTACACGAGAGCCAAGCCAATAGACGTTATTCTGGCTAACATGCTTCTATTTGTAGGAATGGATGGGATTGTATATAGTATGGTGAATGCTGATGAGATCGAAGAAGGTGAATTTGTTGATCATTCGTTAATGAATGAACAAATTGCCTTGCCTCTGGATCTAAATGATGATGAGATTGAGGAATTGGGTAAGAATGTGGATGTGGAGATGGAAGATAGTACTGATACAGGTATTCCTCACGGGAATGTATCTGATTTTGAAGAAGTGGAAGTGGAAGATGTTACTGCTGAAGAATATCCAGAGTTTTACACAGATAATAACAATGACTCGGGTATTCCGTTCTTTACAACTGAGCATTTCAATGCAGCAGAGCATCGATTACAGGAAGAAAAAGATAAGTTAAAAGCTACGGAATCGAGCCATGTGTCCACTACAGAGAAGAAGAGGAAACGTGCTTTTGATGGTATGTTTGAGCATAATGTTGAGAAGATGAATAAGATGATCGAGACTTTCAGATATCATGACCAAGAAGATGTCAAAGTTGAGAAAGCTCGGGAATCAGCATACCAGATGAAGAAGTACAAGCCTGCTAAAGACGTTAAAGGTGATATGGTGGCCTGGCAGTACGATTTAGATCTTAAGGTATATATCGTGAAGTGGGAGCATGGTATTTATTATTTCAGACGCCCACACGATATTTTATCTATGCCTCGATGTGATGTACGAACCTTAGCTAATCGTCCATTTGTTAATCGTGGACACGATAAATGGGCTAGCTGGTTCTACGACCAGTTATTGCATGAAACCCGCTTTGGTTTCAAATTCTTCCAGCCTCAGGTGCCGACAAACAAATATATTGACGAAATAGATGCACGCACGGGATGGAGGAAGTTAATCTTAATAGTGAAGCCGCCGAAAGCGATGAAGAGGGTTCCGATTAAGATATTCCCTCAGAGTCTATTCACCTCATTTAATTATTTGTATTATGATAATCGTATAGGTGAAGCGGTTATTGTTTATGGCCAGGGTTCATGCACGAAGACGTTACGTGTATTTGATCCGATGTGGCTGGTCAATCTATCTGAGTCTGACAACGACGCGTTATTCAAAAATCAGATCAGATTCGCTAATGTAAAGGATTATGATCTTGCAATGCAGTTTCAGAGGGTTGTTCGTGTCTGCTACGCATACAAGATTCATAGCTGCGTTGATTGGAAGACAAAGATGTTTCAACGTTAAAGTATGATAAAGAGTTAGAGACGAGGGGGAGTTTGTTGATACACATTTTGTATGTCTCAGTCTTTATCAGGACATTAATGTAATTAGTTTAAAGTATTGGGATCTTAATGTAAATATGGCTAAATGGCCCATTCGCTCTAATGTAAGTTACATTCATTACCCTGTAACGAATGTAACACATTCGTCTAATCTGTAAGCTCATTCGTTAACCCAGATTAACGAATGAGATAACGAATGAGGGCTACTCGTTATATGTTAAATGTATTAACGAATGAAGAGTTCATTCGTGTGGTTTAATGTAACGAATGACATATTCGTTAACTGTTATGTTAACGAATGTGGTCATCCCCTATTTATATGCTATAACTTATTCATTAATGTATGTTTTTCAAGTTTGTTTATCAATTCTCTCTCGTTACTCTGCCAATTCCTTCTCTCACATCATTCGTATCAATCATAACGTATATCGACCTTAATCGTATACCTAAACATCATTTATCGTGGTAATCATAAGTTCTAGATCCTAACCAAGCTCTTTCAAAATTGTAAATACGTTATACGAACGTTTACGAGCCAGGAATCTAGTCGCAAATCGATACGTTAAGTCGTGTTTATTCAATACGTTAATCAATATATTATGATAGATGAAGATACATTAAGAGTCTAGAGAGAATCCGGCATGGTAACATTACATTAGATAAATATGGCACAGATCTCTATGCACATTCACAAGGGAAGGCCTATTTACAGGCAGTCCTCCTCATTCGTTAACATCACTAACGAATGAGGCTTCCCATAGCGAATGACCTCCCATTCGCTAAACATCCTTAGCGAATGGGCATTACTTTAACGAATGAGCCTCCATTCGTTATACAGTAGTAACGAATGAGCTCTTACATTAACGAATATGTCTAGTCTTTAACGAATGAGGCCCATTCGCTAAACATCCTTAGCGAATGTGCCTTTATACATTAATATAAAGACTAAACAACCCCTATCCTATTCGAACAGCTGCGGACACCAAATCCGTGCACTAACACTTATCAGGAATCGGTTTTTCAAACTACTAATAAGATATAATTAGAGAACACGCACTTAACTTGTGATGTGTCGGTAGGCTCAGCCTTGAGAATGAAAGGGCAGTTTGATAGTTGGTTTTTATCGATAAAATATGATTTTTAGTGAGAAACATGTTAAGTCTGTATAAAATACGAGATGAAAGGTCGGGCCATACTCAAGCCTCATTTTTAGTTCGATTGTAGAAAATTAAAATTTTTTAAAGAAATCTGAATACGCTATCATACGATGCTTGGGTAGGTTTAAACGTTAAAGTATACCGTGTAGCCGGTGATATAAACTTGTAAGGCCCTGAACCTCGGGAACCCCACAGCTGGTAATCATACAAAACACTTATAAAATATTTAAACTAAAAAAATCAATCGTTCCATTAAGCAACCAATTTCAGAGTAAAATTTAGCGAAAAACGTAAATAATAAAATAAGTTCCCAAAACCTGGGAATTTTGCCCAAAACTAACTTAATTATTTTTAATAAAAATTTTTAAAAGGAAATGTTTAATAATAAAGTCTTCAAATCCCGTATGCCCTTCACCGTCCAAGTAGCTTCGTGCACGTCCAAGCGATAAGGCATCCTCTTCCTAACCTGAAACTCACATTAACATGCACACAAAGTCAGCTTAAGCTGAGTGAGTTCAAGTTTAAAATAAGTAACAAAAGTCTTAATAATCATTCCAACGGCTTTAAAACTGTAAACGGAAATACATCAGTTTGGTCATCACATTTAATAAATAATCATCCTTACGTATGAACATCTCTATACGTGCATTCCTATATATATATATATAACATTCAATAATAACATTCAGGGCCGAGAAAACGTACAACCCCAACACGTAACATTCCATTCAACGCATGCAAACATGAAGTAGGCATACGTAACATTCCATAGTCGATAACGACTACAACATTCGCCAAATATTGGCCATACAATAATATATATACATTCTATAACATTCCAAGGCCTACCAATACTAGCAAGCCTATGCAAAAGAGTTTAAAACATTTCATCAAGCAAAATCGCTTAGGTGTGCATGCTAGCCCAAAACTTAAAAAGAGTTAAACGAGGCTTCAAGAACTCACCTGAGGTCAACCAAACACCAGCAACGAGCTAAGGACTCCCTAAGTGCACACTCACAAGTAAGAGCATGTAAATTATACACAACGTGTTACCAAACTAGCCCATACTAACGCACTCGTCTACCGGACCATCCAAGCCCAATTGTTTTGGCCCAAGGCCTAGCCCATACTAATTTACTTTACCTCAGCCCTTAAGACCTTTCAATTAACCGAACCCACCCTACTATCATGACCGGGGTTAACCATGATGTACAATTTACCCGCTTGCAAGCCAATCAAGTCGAATACGCGCGAAATAAGTTCTTAAATTAATTGTCGAGCAAATCAGCCCCAAATGGACCAAATTCCCATCATAACCTACTCATTTATCATAAACATACCACACGGGTCGATATGGGTGGCGGTTCCTTTTTACAACACTCACTTTAATGTTTAAACAACAATTCGCGCACAACCGACTCGATTGACAAATCACCAACCAATTCATCCCCGAGTATTAAAAAAATAATTTTCCCACAGCCTTTATACCCCCCCTAGGGCTGTGAAAACTGATTCGGTTGGTCACTCAATCGATTAATGCATCAACCTCAACAATTGTTACCAAACTAGCCCATACTAACGCACTCGTCTACCGGACCATCCAAGCCCAATTGTTTTGGCCCAAGGCCTAGCCCATACTAATTTACTTTACCTCAGCCCTTAAGACCTTTCAATTAACCGAACCCACCCTACTATCATGACCGGGGTTAACCATGATGTACAATTTACCCGCTTGCAAGCCAATCTAGTCGAATACGCGCGAAATAAGTTCTTAAATTAATTGTCGGGCAAATCAGCCCCAAATGGACCAAATTCCCATCATAACCTGCTCATTTATCATAAACATACCACACGGGTCGATATGGGTGGCGGTTCCTTTTTACAACACTCACTTTAATGTTTAAACAACAATTCGCGCACAACCGACTCGATTGACAAATCACCAACCAATTCAGCCCCGAGTATTAAAAAAATAATTTTCCCACAGCCCTTATACCCCCCCTAGGGCTGTGAAAACTGATTCGGTTGGTCACTCAATCGATTAACGCATCAACCTCAACAATTGTTACCAAACTAGCCCATACTAACGCACTCGTCTACCGGACCATCCAAGCCCAATTGTTTTGGGCCAAGGCCTAGCCCATACTAATTTACTTTACCTCAGCCCTTAAGACCTTTCAATTAACTGAACCCACCCTACTATCATGACCGGGGTTAACCATGATGTACAATTTACCCTCTTGCAAGCCAATCAAGTCGAATACGCGCGAAATAAGTTCATAAATTAATTGTCGGGCAAATCAGCCCCAAATGGACCAAATTCCCATCATAACCTGCTCATTTATCATAAACATACCACACGGGTCGATATGGGTGGCGGTTCCTTTTTACAACACTCACTTTAATGTTTAAACAACAATTCGCGCACAACCGACTCGATTGACAAATCACCAACCAATTCAGCCCCGAGTATTAAAAAAATAATTTTCCCACAGCCCTTATACCCCCCCCCTAGGGCTGTGAAAACTGATTCGGTTGGTCACTCAATCAATTAACGCATCAACCTCAACAATTGGCGATTCTACACCCGATAAACCCTAGTTTTCGAACTAAAATCAATTGACCAACCTAAACACCTCCAATGACCACGAAATTTTAATATGATGTAAGTGCCATACTTAGGAATCTTTCTACACCAAAAACTCTAATTTTTATCCACAGAAAGCGGGTCAATTGAACTCAACCCGAAATCTGCCATACGAAACAAATGGACAAAATTGAGCATTGAAACTACTAGGATTGAACGAAAGGAGTGTTGGGGATTGTATTACATACCTTTAATCACTTCTAGATGCCTTGGAATGACACAAAAATCGAAGTAAAGAAGGGGGGAGGTGTTCTTGGCTGCGCCGATCAGGATTGCAAGGGGGGGGTTAGGGTTTTGTTAATTATTATAATATAAAAATTTTACATCCAGGCCCCTCCCAATTGAAGTGTAAGGAAAAATGGAAGGAAAAGTTAAGTTCTTTAACGTACCGGGATGACGTAAAGGCATCCGAGAAACGTCGGTTAAGTCCCGAGAGTTATACATACTTTACATGCGCTAAATCATTAAACTGGAAGTTGACGGGTGTTACAAAACTTACAATCTTACACTTCTAGTTTTAGTGGTTAACATTTCATAGGCGTATGGTTTTATGGCCTTAAATCCTGTATTGATGGGATGCCTCGGGTTCGGAAACCACGGGTCTTTTTACGGTTGTTCATCTGGGTATCTTCGGATATTTAATCAAATAAAAGCTTTTTAGCATAAACCCGCAGTTTACTGCCATTACACTCACTTACATCAATTACAGTGAAGTAAAATCTTGATGATCCAGTGATCATCCCGTTGTTAGTCATACGTGGTCCTCTTACTTGCATCCCATACCATTAACAACAGGATCAACTAGAGACACGACTTACGTAAACCTATAGATGGAAACTTGTAAAATCACGTGTGGTAATGGGTTCGGGGTGTTGCTTGATAACGAGGGTATGTCATGTAGTGGGGAACACTAGCTACTTAGTTGAATAATTGAACCTTAATCATATCTAATGGCTGCTTGGTATACTTTGATGTTTAAATTTCGGTGGATAAATAATATCCTTGATCGTCTTAGCTATTCATAAAAAATGTGCAACAATGTTTTTAATCTGCTATTTATGAGGTTTAAGTCAAGTTGGGGTGGTTTGATCCGGTAAAATCTAAAATAAAACGGGTCTTGACTGTGGGTTCCACTAGATTATATAATAATAATAATAATAATAATAATAATAATAATAATAATAATAATAGTTGGATCTTACTTGTCCCGTTAAAGACAAAGGCATGGGTTTAAGTGAACAACAATATCGGTGATCGCAGTTTTTGCGTTATTCTAAAAATTTTTAAGATAACCTATACGTTTTTAAGACTGTATTTCTCTGATTCTGATCCTATTGCAATTAGAGTTTTTCAGGAACGAAAAAAGAGTAAGTGTGGGGATATTTGATGTGGTCTGAAATATACATATTATTATATAAATATTTCCTACACTTTTAAATACTTTGAGCTAGGTTTGTATTGAATATTATTCAAGTGGTTTATGTTTAAGTTTTTAAGAGTTTTGAGAGATAATGAGCAAAATTAAAGTATTTTTACTAAAGTTGAAACGACGAGTGAAGGGCCGAACACATTTATTATATTACTAGATATTATTATTGTTATTAATATTATTATATACTTTGATAAAAAAGAAAATTAAAAATAGTAATATCATGTAATCAATTAAGTTTGATAAATTCTTTTGCATGTGAAGTTTAAATTATCAATATATTACAACGTTTTATGTTTGTTTAATACAGAAATAAAAATTGAAGAACATTCAATGTGGTGGAATCTTGTTTACAAAGCCACGAGAAAACAATAAAAGGAAAGTAAGAAACTTCAATCAATGTTTGGTGGACCGGGCCCTATGCATATGGGTTTGACTTGGGCTGCATGAAAATAAATAATATAAAAGGAGGATTGTTTCGTTTGGGTTTTAAAAAGAATATATTTTCGAAGAAGGAAATCATTAGAGACAGAAGGGGCAGCAGACCCTAGGGAACAGAAGACACGGAAAAAGAAAAGAGAGAGCAGCAAGGGAGAGAGCACCTGATCCGGGTTCAACACCGACTCATCCAAGAATTATCGTTATTTGGTTTGATTCCATTATTTTTGTCATGAATTTATTGTGTAAACCTATTTACTTTATTTTGTTTTTGAGTATGGTTGTTGGCTAAACCCTTAGACTGCCCAGGTTATGATGAACCTACTTTGATGTTTTGATTTGACTTGGGATTATTTATTGTTATGGTTTTTATGTTTTAGTAAAAGATTTATTTATATTAAATTGATGCATATGGATGCTTAGGATTTTTTGATGAGTTTTGTTCCATAGCTTTCCTTGATTATTGTTTGTCATATGATAGTATTGCTATTAGGTCAATTACTTCGTGTTTTGATTATTTTATGGTTGATTTCATGATAAGATCATAGGAATAATATTGTCAAATAAACCTAAGTGTGTTGCTAATCAAAAATCTGTAAAGTGCTAGGTTATTAATAGATCTTTATTATTTAATCTTGCTAGATTTAGTTCTTCGTAAGGAGTCCGTCTAGGGTTGATTATTTATTATTGTCTATTGAGTCAATTAAATATTTTAAATTGCCTTTGATTTCCGCGCTGTAAGGTAGGATTTCGTATAAAGGAACTAAATCATAATTAATTAGGTGACCGTAAGGGAACTTAATTTCTAATACTGGTGTGCGTTAAAACTTGTTAGAAACTCATAAGTGTCTCTTGAGAAGGAGGGGTCCTATTCGGGTTTTCTTTTAAGTGTCTATTTTACGATCCCAGTCCATAACTAAATATTTTCTCGGGTTAAGTCATAACTGAAATTTAGGGGATTCTAGCCTAGGTAGTTTTCTCATCATCATCTAATTTTCACAACAAACTTTGTTTTCGTTTAAATTACTTATTTTCTTAATTAGTTTTTAATTATAGTATTAAATTAGTTTTTTAAATAAAAATCCCCCAAATAAATATAATTAATTAGTCGTGTTTTGTAGTCGAGTCTAATTAGCTAATAAACATAATTTAGAGAGTCTCGTGGGTTCGATATCCGGACTTACTTAGCTTTACTAGAGTCGATCAGTTCACTTGCCGGTTAGTAGTTTAGTCGAGTTTTATAGAGTCTAGAGTATTACTTATTGTTTATTTTTAGTTAATTTAGGTAATAAATATTAAACTACTTTTAGCACATCATATATCGTACTTTAGTATCCTGAGTTTTGGCATTCGTTAGATTGGTCGATTGTTTATGAAGTGAAAACTAGGATTTCGGTTGTCTAGTTTGTTTATTGTGGCGTCTAGCACGTTGTTTGAGGGAATTAACAACCAATTCAGATTGTGTAGCCTCGGTATGAATTAAGGGCTGTCAAAAACTATTTTTTAAAGTTAATGGGTGTAACGACAGGAAATTTTGTTAATCAGCTCGATCGCTTATAAAAGTTTGTTTAAAAAATGGGGTTTCATATTTCTAATTTAGAGCCTTGTACTACGTTGTAGAAGTCCGTTTATCTATCCTTTCGCTCAAGGCATCACCTATTATAACTTGAAGGTTAGTTTAGTATGTATCACCCGACATTTTTCGTTCATCAACATGAGACATTTGTAGAGTTTGTGTAAATTTTCGGGATTGATTCACCATTCTTCGGGGACCTCCTGGTCATTCTCGTAAGTCTACCCAATTAACCTTTCATCCAAGTTATCACCATTTGCCAAGTTGAGGGGCTAGTATGTAAATTCAATTATTTTAACATAAAACCCTCTTTTAATTTCCCCCTGTCTGATCGCAGCAGCTGTAGCTGCCTCAAACTCCATTTTTTTCTTTCTCCAGCCGATTCCCAAGTGTAAAACTCTAATTCAAGGTTAGTCCTACCCTAATACAAGTCCTTTTCACTATTAAACCATTTGTTGAACATGTTAGGGTTGAGTTTTCATTAAAACAGTTGCTGACGAATTCGTAACCGTTTATTGTTTGGTGTGTAACTCGATGGAATTTGATTATTTTTAATCGCTTCTTGATTCCATGATGTTCTACTTTTGAGTCTAGTTTCCAGAAATGTATAATTTGTAAATTTTTAGCAGAGATTTGAATGGTTTTTATGATTTTATACAAACGGGTGTCAAAGCTGATGTGGGGTGACGGATTCTGGACTGTTTTCCCGACGTCATAACTCTTTTTTGACAAGTCTAAATTGGTTTATTCCACTTCTGAAAGTTCACATTTTGAGTTAATATTACAACCAAATTGGAATCGCTTAATTTGGTTTGGTAATGATTTTTAAACAAATAAAACACTTTTGCTGCGCGCTCAAATAGCCGCACGTACCTTTCTGTGTTTGAGGAATTTTTATGATTTTTGTGTGCATTGAATAAATATAAAAAAAAATATTTTCAAAAGCCTAAGACATTTATTAAACTTTGGTAAAAATTTCATAATTTATTTCCATGGTTTTCTTATGTCATAAAATGCAACTTCGCATGCTAAAATCTGCATATTATACTCGTTATTGATTGATACGTTCGTTTTAGGCTTAACCGGTGGGTGTCAAATTGTGTTCTTGTCGGGGCTGTTTGAAGTGAGGTTTTGCTCCATCATATTTCTAGGTATGTCATATGTGTTATACTTTAGTATCGTGGGCTATGAAGCTCGTCTGGTTGATCAATTGTCGATAGATTGAAAAACTAGGATTTTCCTTGTCTAGTTTCTTCATTGTTTCGTTTAGCGCGTTGTTTGTGAGAATTAACAACCAATTCAGCTTGTGTAGCCTCGGTAGGTATTACCGGCTGTGGAAAACTTAATTTTTATGATAATGGGGCCGAACTAGTTGTCGGTTACTCAAACGGGTCGGTGCAATACGAATTCACGTTAGTTGAATAGTTGGTGTGTTGTGCTTGCGAGTTACCGACCCATCCAACTCGTGTAGTGTCGTGTGTGCTAGTAGGCTGTGAAATTTAGCATATTGTGTCCACACAGGGCTGAGTTGGATGTTAAGTGCCTAAACAACTCTTAAACGCGTATATTCGTCTCACCTAGCACTTTCGGGGGTAATTTGGGAATTCTTTATTCTCGAGAACACTTACGGGTGGTTTTGGTAAATATAAAGCCCCGGGGGCTGTTTTAAACGAACTTGGTGAGGTTGAGGCTTTAGGTAACTTGAACCATATTAGAACGCCTCGTAGGATAAACGAGCCATTTCGGCACCGTTAGTGATGATTATATGTAATCCGACAGGCGTTTGAGTTATGGGGGATACTTAGGGGTTCTCTAGCTCGTGGGGATTTCGTGCCTTGTGTCAGGTGAGTTCATGATACCCCTTTTGGGCTAGGATACACACCCAACTCAACTGATTTTACCCGATGAACCGTTTTAACGATTTCCCATAGGCTTGTTTCTATTATGGTATGTTTGGGAGGTTAATTATGTAAGTATACACCTGCGTTACCTTATGGCCCATACGCTTACTTGTATTATGGTACATCTTGGGATGTTATGTATGTATGCTTACACATGTGTTACCATATGGCCTATGATTAGGGATGTTAGTTAGTCATTAGTGACTGAGGATGGCTTACTTGTAGTATGATATATTTTGGAATAATATATATACGTATGTTTATACATGTGTTATTGTATGGCCAATGGTTGGCGATGTTAATTAGTCATTATGGACTAAGGATGTTTGGGTATGCCTACTTTGTGTTTGCATATGTTGGATGGAATGTTACGTGTTTGGGTTGTACGTGTGCTCGACCCTGATGTTAATTAGTTATATCGACTAAGGATGTTTACGTATACCTGCCTTGTGTTTGCATATGTTGGATGGAATGTTACGTGTTTGGGTTATACGTGTGCTTGACCCTGATGTTATTACGTGGATGTTATGAATACGGATATAATTATATAGATATATAGGTATGACTACTTACAGTTTATTATGGCCTAACCGTTTATATCCCATTTTATATTTAAAATTCTTTGAATTATTTATACGGATGTCAATTATTAAAACTTGAATTCACTCAGCTCCAGCTGATTTTGTGTGTATGTTAGTGTGAGTCTTCAGGTTACAAGGAGGATGCTTACTGCTTGGACGTGCTCGAAAATACTTGAATGGTTGAAGGCATATCTAGTCGGGGATTTTACTTATGAACACTGTTTCTTTTCAATTATTACTAGTTATGTTTAAATTTGATTTTGGGCACATTTCCTGTGTTTTTGGGGATATGTTTAGTACTTATGATTTTCTGCTGATTTTAAACTCTGAATAGGATTTATGAAATGAAAGAAGTGTTTGGTTTTAAATTTTTGGTGAAATTGTGGATATGGTTACAAACTATAGTATTCCCGGGAGTCAGGGTCTTACAAGTTGGTATCAGAGCCATTGTTTGAGGGATCCAAGCATTCCCGAATGCTTGAACTCGAACTGTAGAACAAAGGACTAGAAATGCCAACCGCAAGTAGCTGCACGCCAAGAGGTAAATTTTAATTATTTAAATTTTATAATTGTTTATTCATTTTATAAGCATTAGGGTACCATTGTGTGCATATTTGTTAAAGTGTTAGATAGGATGCTAATATGGTTAGGGACAGGGAGCGCTTAGAATGGGCGGGTAAAGTAAACGATTAATAACACTTGATCAACGTTATTAACAATTTACCCTTACCTTCCATGTTCTAAATGCTACTTGTGCTTGACTGTGTCACAGTTCCGTCTTTCTAGGGATAGGACATGGTTAACGCTCGCGTCGTTAGTGTTGAAGTTCCTCTTATTCGTTAAATTGTTCCGTCTATCTCTCATCCTAAAGCTTGTCGTGTAACTGTTTAGCTAAGATAAAGCTGCTATCACTCTAGGTATTTTTCATTTTTTGATATTTAAGCCTTGTTCCTGTTTGACTCGGGCGCTAGTAGAGGTTTTGTCCCCATCGTTCTCTTGTGTGATTAGAGATTAGGCTTTGGTCTCTATCTTCTTCCGTTCCTATTATAACGAGATTCGGGGACGAATCCCATTGTAAGGAGGGTGGACTTGTAACGCCCTGAAATTTCGTTAATCGGCTCGATCGCTTATAAAAGTTTGTTTAAAAGACGGTGTTTCTTATTTCTAATTTAGAGCCTTGTACTACGTTGCAGAAGTCCATTCATCCATCCTTTCGCTCAAGGCGTCACCTTTTATAACTTGAAGGTTAGTTTAGTATATGTATCACCCGGCATTTTTCGTTCATCGGCATGACACATTTGTAGAGTTTGTGTAAATTTTCGGCATTGATCCGCCATTCTTTGGGGACCTCCTGGTCATTCTCGTAAGTCTACCCAATTAACCTTTCATCCAAGTTATCACCATTTGCCAAGTTGAGGGGCTAGTATGTAAATTCGATTATTATAACATAAAACCCTATTTTAATTTCCCCCTTTCCGATCGCAGCAGCTGTAGCAGCCACAAATTCCATTTTTTTTCTTTCTCCAGCCGATTCCCAAGTCTAAAACTCTAATTCAAGGTTAGTCCTACCCTAACACTAGTCTTTTTCACCATTAAACCATTTGTTGAACATGTTAGGGTGGTGTTTTGATTAAAACAGTTGCTGACGAATTCGTAACCGTTTATTGTTTGGTCTGTAACTCAATGGAATTTGATTATTTTTAATCGCTTCTTGATTCCATGATGTTCTACTTTGAGTCTAGTATCCAGAAAGGTATAATTTGTAAATTTTTTGCCGAGATATAAATTGTGTTTATGATTTTATACACACGGGTGTCAAAGCTGATGTGGGGTGACGGATTCTGGACTATTTCCCGACATCATAACTCTTTTTTGACAAGTCCAAATTGGTTGATTCCACTTCTGAGAGTTCACATTTTGAGTTAAGATTACAACCAAATTGGAATCGCTTAATTTGGTTCGGTGATGATTTTTAAAAAAATAAAACACTTTTGCTGCGTTGTATGTTAAGTGCCTAAACAACTCTTAAACGCGTATATTCGTCTCACCTAGCACTTTCGGGGGTAATTTGGGAATTCTTTATTCTCGAAAACACCTGCAGGTGGTTTTGGTAAAAATAAAGCCCTGTGGGCTGTTTTAAACGAACATGGTGAAGTTGAGGCTTTAGGCAACTTGAACCATATTAGAACGCCTCGTAGAATAAACGAGTCATTTCGGTACCGTTAGTGATGATTGTATGTAATCCGACAGGCGTTTGAGTTGTGGGGGATACTTAGGGGTTCTCTAGCTCGTGGTGATTCCGTTCCTTGTGTCAAGTGAGTTAATGATGCCCATTTTTACTCTCTTCAAGTTTTGAGCTAGCATACACACCCAACTGATTTTACATGATGAACCCTTTTAACGATTTCCCATAGGCTTGTTTGTATTATGGTATGTTTGGGAGGTTAATTACGTATGTATACACATGTGTTCCCTTATGGCCCATAGCCTTACTTATATTATGGTACACCTTAGGATGTTATGTATGTTTACACATGTGTTACCATATGACCTATGATTAGGGATGTTAGTTATTTATTAGTGACTAAGGATGGCTTACTTGTAGTATGGTATATTTTGGAATAATATATATACGTATGTTTATACATGTGTTATTGTGTGGCCAATGATTAGCAATGTTAATTAGTCATTATCGACAAAGGATGTTTGCGTATGCCTACTTTGTGTTTGCATTCTTTGGAAGAAATGATACGTGTTTGGGTTGTACGTGTGCTAGACCCTGATGTTAATTAGTAATATCGACTAAGGTTGTTTGCGTATGCCTGCCTTGTGTTTGCATATGTTGGATGAAATGTTACGTGTTTGGGTTGTACGTGTGCTCGACCCTGATGTTATTACTTGGATGTTATGAATAGGGATATAATTATATAGATATATAGGTATCACTACTTACCGTTTATTATGGCCTAACCGTTTATATCCCATTTTATATTAAAAATTCTTTGAATTATTTATACGGATGTCAATTATTAAAACTTGAATTCACTCAGCTCAAGCAGACTTTGTGTGTATGTTAGTGTGAGTTTTCAGGTTACAAGGAGGATGCTTACTACTTGGACGTGCTCGAGAATACTTGAATGGTTGAAGGCATATCTAGTCGGGGATTTTCCTTATGAACACTGTTTCTTTTCAATTATTACTAGTTATGTTTAAATTTGATTTTGGGCACATTTCCTGGGTTTTTGGGGACATGTTTAGTACTTATGATTTTCTGCTTATTTTAAACTCTGAATTGGATTTATAAAATGAAAGAAGTGTTTGGTTTTAAAATTTTGGTGAAATTGTGGATGTGGTTACCAACTGTAGTATTCCCGGGGGTCAGGGTCTAACAACTTGGTTTCAGAGCCATGGTTTGAGGGATCCAAGCATTCCCGAATGCTTCGACTCGAACTGTAGAACAAAGGACTTGAAAGGCCAACCGCAAGTAGCTGCACGCCAGGAGGTAAATTTTAATTATGTAAATTTTATAATTGTTTATTCATTTTATAAGCATTAGGGTACCATTATGTGCATACTTGTTAAAGCGTTAGATAGGATGCTAATTTGGTTAGGGACAGGGGGTGCTTGAATGGGCAGGTAAAGTAAACGATTAATAACACTTGATCAACGTTATTAACAGTTTACCATTACCTTCCATGTTCTAAATGCTACTTGTGCTTGACTGTGTCACAGTTCCGTCTTTCTAGGGATAGGACATGGTTAACGCTCGCGTCGTTAGTGTTGAAGTTCCTCTTATTCGTTAAATTGTTCCGTTTATCTCTCATCCTAAAGCTTGTCGTGTAATTGTTTAGCTAAGACAAAGTAGCTATCACTCTAGGTCTTTTTCATTTTTTGAAGCCTTGTTCTTGTGTGACTCGGGCGCTAGTAGAGGTTTTGTCCCCATCGTTCTCTTGTGCGATTAGACGATTAGGCTTTGGTCTCTATTCGCTTCCGTTCCTATTACAACGGGATTCGGGGACGAATCCCTTTGTAAGGAGGGTGGACTTGTAACGCCCGGAAATTTCGTTAATCGGCTCGATCGCTTATAAAAGTTTTTTTAAAAGATGGGGTTTCATATTTCTAATTTAGAGCCTTGTACTACGTTGTAGAAGTCCGTTTATCCATACTTTCGCTCAAGGCGTCACCTTTTATAACTTGAAGGTTAGTTTAGTATGTATCCCCCGGCATTTTTCGTTCATCAGCATGAGACATTTGTAGAGTTTGTGTAAATTTTCGGGATTGATCCGCCATTCTTCGGGGACCTCCTGGTCATTCTCGTAAGTCTACCCAATTAACCTTTCATCCAAGTTATCACCATTTGCCAAGTTGAGGGGCTAGTATGTAAATTCAATTATTTTAACATAAAACCCTATTTTAATTTCTCCCTGTCCGATCGTAGCAGCTGTAGCAGCCTCAAACTCCATTATTTTTCTTTCTCCAGCCGATTCCCAAGTGTAAAACTCTAATTCAAGGTTATTCCTACCCTAATACAAGTCTTTTTCACCATTAAACCCTTTGTTGAACATGTTAGGGTTGAGTTTTGATTAAAACAGTTGCTGACGAATTCGTAACCGTTTATTGTTTGGTCTGTAACTCAATGGAATTTGATTATTTTTAATCACTTCTTGATTCCATGATGTTCTACTTTGAGTCTAGTTTCCAGAAAGGTATAATTTGTAAATTTTTTGCTGAGATTTGAATTGTTTTTTTGATTTTATACACACGGGTGTCAAAGCTGATTTGGGGTGACGGATTCTGGACTTTTTCCCGACATCATAACTCTTTTTTGACAAGTCCAAATTGGTTGATTCCACTTCTGAAAGTTCACATTTTGAGTTAAGATTACAACCAAATTGGAATCGCTTAATTTAGTTTGGTAATGATTTTTAAACAAATAAAACACTTTTGCTGCGCGCTCAAATAGCCGCACGTACCTTTGTGTGTTTGAGGAATTTTTATGATTTTTGTGTGCATTGGAAAAATATAAAAAAAAAGTATTTTCAAAAGCCTAAGACATTTATTAAACTCTGGTAAAAATTTCATAATTTATTTCCATGGTTTTCTTAGAAATAAAATGCATCTTCGCATGCTAAAATCTGCATATTATTCTCGTTATTGATTGATACGTTCGTTTTAGGCTTAACCGGTGGGTGTCAAATTGTGTTCTTGTCGGGGCTGTTTGAAGTGAGGTTTTGCTCCATCATATTTCTAGGTATGTCATATGTGTTATACTTTAGTATCGTGGGCTATGAAGCTCGTCTGGTTGATCAATTGTCGATAGATTGAAAAACTAGGATTTCCCTTGTCTAGTTTCTTCATTGTTTCGTTTAGCGCGTTGTTTGAGGTAATTAACAACCAATTCAGCTTTTGTAGCCTCGGTAGGTATTACGGGCTGTGGAAAACTTAATTTTTATGACAATGGGGCTGAACTGGTTGTCGGTTACTCAAACGGGTCGGTGTAACGTGAATTCACGATAATTGAATAGTTGGTGTGTTGTGCTTGCGAGTTACCGACCCATCCAAATCGTGTAGTGTCGTGTGGGCTAGTAGGTTGTGAAATTTAGCATATTGTGTCCACACAGGGCTGAGTTGGATGTTAAGTGCCTAAACAACTCTTAAACGCGTATATTCGTCTCACCTAGCACTTTCGAGGGTAATTTGGGAATTCTTTATTCTCGAGAACACTTACGGGTGGTTTTGGAAAATATAAAGCCCCGGGAGCTGTTTTAAACAAACTTGGTGAGGTTGAGGCTTTAGGTAACTTGAACCATATTAGAACGCCTCGTAGAATAAACGAGTCATTTCGGTACCGTTAGTGATGATTGTATGTAATTCGACAGGCGTTTGAGTTGTGGGGGACACTTAGGGGTTCTCTAGCTCGTGGTGATTTCGTGCCTTGTGTCAGGTGAGTTCATGATGCCCCTTTTGGGCTAGGATACACACCCAACTTAACTGATTTTACCTGATGAACCGTTTTAACAATTTCCCTTAGGATTGTTTGTATTATTGTATATTTGGGAGGTTAATTTTGTATGTATACATATGTGTTACCCTATGGCCCATAGGCTTACTTGTATTATGGTACATCTTGGGATGTTATGTATGTAAGTTTACACATGTGTTACCATATGGCTTATGATTTGGGATTTTAGTTAGTCATCAGTGACTAAGGATGGCATACTTGTAATATGGTATATTTTGGAATAATATATATGCGTATGCCAACCTTGTGTTTGCATACGTTGGATGAAATGTTACGTGTTTGGGTTGTTCGTGTGCTCGACCCTAATGTTATTACTTGGATGTTATTACTTGGGAGTCGGGGTCTTAAAATGGGGCTGGATTGGTTGTCGGTTGCTCAAACGGGTCGGTACAACGCAAATTCGGGTTTAATTCGTAGTTTATGCGTTGTACAAGCGATTTGGCGACCCATTCAACTCACGTAGTGTCGTGTGGACTTGTTGGCTATAATTATAATTCATTTGGTCCACTCGGGGCTGAGTTGGTTGCCAAGTGCATAAACAACTCGTTAATGCGCGTATTCAATACAATTAACAACTTTCGGGTGTAGTTTGGATGTCCTTTGTCCCCGGAATTTACTAAGGGTAGTTTTGGTAAATACATGGCCTCGAGGACTGATGTAAATGGTATTAGTACAGTTGGGGCTTTAGGTCCATCAAATCATGTTAGGACACCTCGTAGGATAAACGAGTCTGTACGGCTTAGTTAGTAATCTTTTTGTGCAATCCGGCAGGCTTGTAATTTGCTGATTGGATTTGAGGTTCTCTAGCTCGTGGTGATTGCGTGCGTTATGTCAGGTGAGTTCATGATACCCTTTTTACTATTTTCATGTTTTGGGCTAGCATACATACCCAACTAATTTTACATGATGAACCCTTTTAATGATTTCCCATAGGCTTGTTTGTATTATGATATGTTTGGGAGGTTATTTAAAATACACATGTGTTACCTTATTGCCCATTGGCTTACTTGTATTATGCTACATCTTGGGATGTTATGTATGTAAGTTTACACATGTGTTACCATATGGCTTATGATTTGGGATGTTAGTTAGTCATTAGTGACTAAGGATGGCATACTTGAAGTATGGTATATTTTGGAATAATATATATACGTATGTTTATACATGTGTTATTGTATGGCTAATGATTGGCGATGTTAATTAGTCGTTATCGACTAAGGATGTTTCCGTATGCCCACTTCGTGTTTGCATATGTTGGATGGAATGTTACGAGTTTGGGTTGTACGTGTGCTCGACCTTGACGTTAATTAGTCGTTATCGACTAAGGATGTGTGCGTATGCCTACCTTGTGTTTGCCTACGTTGGATGGAATGTTATGTGTTTGGGTTGTATGTGTGATCGACCCTAATGTTATCACTTGGATGTTACGAATAGGGATATAATTTTATAGATATATAGGTATGACTACTTACCGTTTATTATGGCCTAACCGTTTATATCCCATTTTATATTTAAAATTCTTGAAATGATTTATAAGGATGCCAATAATTAAAACTTGAACTCACTCAGCTCAAGCTGACTTTGTGTGTATGTTAGTGTGTGTTTTCATGTTACGAGGAGGATGCTTACCGTTTGGACGTGCTCGAGACTACTTGAAAGGTTGAAGGCATATCTAGTCGGGGATTTTACTTATAACACTGTTTCTTTTCAATTATTACTAGTTATGTTTAAATTTGATTTTGGGCACATTTCCTGGATTTTTGGGGACTTGTTTTGTACTTATGATTTTCAGCTAATTTTATACTCTAAATTGGTTTTATAAAATGAAATAAGTTTTTGGTTTTAAATTTTTGGTCAAATTGTGGATGTGGTTACCAACTGTAGGATTCCCGAGAGTCGGGGTCTTATAATGGGGCTGAATTGGTTGTCGGTTGCTCAAACCGATCGGTACAACCAAATTCGCGTTTAATTGGTAGTTTATGCGTTGTACAACCGATTTAGCGACCCATTCAACTCACGTAGTGTCGTGTAGACTTTTTGGCTATAATTATACTTAATCTGGTCCACACGGGGCTGAGTTGGTTGACAAGTGCATAAACAACTCGTTAGTGCGCGTATTCAATACAATTAACAACTTTCGGGTGTAGTTTGTAAATCCTTTGTCCCCGAAATTTACTAAGGGTAGTTTTTGTAACTACATAGCCTCGAGGGCTGATGTAAATGGTATTAGTATGGTTGGGGCTTTAGGTCCATCAAATCATGTTAGGACGCCTCGTAGGATAAACGAGTATGTACGGTTTAGTTAGTAATCTTTGTGTGCAATCCGGCATGCTTGTAATTTACGAATTGGATTTGAGGTTCTCTAGCTCGTGGTGATTTCGTGCCTTATGACAGGTGAGTTCATGATGCCCTTTTTACTGTTTTCAAGTTTTGGGCTAGCATACATACCCAACTGATTTTACATGATGAACCCTTTTAACGATTTCCCAAAGGCTTGTTTGTATTATGGTATGTTTGGGAGGTTAATTACGTATGTATACACATGTGTTACCTTATGGCCCATAGGCTTACTTGTATTATGGTACATCTTGGGATGTTATGTATGTATGTTAACACATGTGTTACCATATGGCTTATGATTTTGGGATGTTAGTTTGTCATTAGTGACTAAGGATGGCATACTTGTAGTATGGTATATTTCGGAATAATATATATACGTATGTTTATACATGTGTTATTGTATGGCTAATGATTGGCGATGTTAATTAGTCGTTATCGACTAAGGATGTTTGCGTATGCCTACTTCGTGTTTGCATATGTTGGATGGATTGTTACGTGTTTGGGTTGAACGTGTGCTCGACCCTTATGTTAATTAGTAGTTATCGACTAAGGATGTTTGCGTATGCCTACCTTGTGTTTGCATACGTTGGATGGAACGTTACGTGTTTCGGTTGTACGTGTGCTTGACCCTGATGTTATTACTTGGATGTTATGAATAGGGATATAATTTTATAGATATATAGGTATGACTACTTACCGTTTATTATGGCCTAACCGTTTATATCCCATTTTATATTTAAAATTTTTGGAATGATTTAAACGGATGTTAATTATTAAAACTTGAACTCACTCAGCTAAAGCTGACTTTGTGTGTATGTTAGTGTGAGTTTTCAAGTTACGAGGAGGATGCTTACCGCTTGGACGTGCTCGAGACTACTTGAACGGTTGAAGGCAAATCTAGTCGGGGATTATAATTATTAACACTGTTTCTTTTCAATTATTACTAGTTTAGTTTAAATTTGATTTTGGGCACATTTCCCGGGTTTTTGGGGACTTGTTTAGTATTTATGATTTTCAGTTAATTTTATACTCTAAATTGGTTTTATAAAATGAAAGAAGTGTTTGGTTTCAAATTTTTGGTGAAATTATGGATGTGTTACCAACTGTAGGATTCCCGGAAGTTGGGGTCTAACAATGGGGCTGAATTGGTTGTCGGTTGCTCAAACGGGTCGGTACAACCAAATTCGCGTTTAATTGGTAGTTTATGCGTTGTACAACCGATTTGGCGACCCATTCAACTCACGTAGTGTCGTGTGGACTTGTTGGCTGTAATTATACTTAATTTGGTCCACACGGGGCTGAGTTGGTTGCCAAGTGCATAAACAACTCATTACTGTCCGTATTCAATACAATTACCAAATTTCGGGTGTAGTTTGGAAATCCTTTGTCCCCGAATTCACTAAGGGTAGTTTTGGTAAATACATGGCCTCGTGGGCTGATGTGAATGGTATTAGTATGGTTGGGGCTTTAGGTCCATCAAATCATGTAAGGACGCCTCGTAGGATAAACGAGTCTTTACGGTTTAGTTAGTAATCTTTGTGTGCAATCCGGCAGGCTTGTAATTTGCGGATTGGATTTGAGGTTCTCTAGCTCGTGGTGATTTCATGCCTTATGTCAGGTGAGTTCATGATGCCCTTTTTTGTATTTTCAAGTTTTGGGTTAGCATACATACCCAACTGATTTTACTTGATGTTAATTAGTCGTTATCGACTAAGGATATTTGCGAATGCCTACCTTGTGTTTGCATACGTTGGATGGAAGGTTACGTGTTTGGGTTGTACGTGTGCTCGACCCTGATGTTATTTAGTTGTTATCGACTAAGGATGTTTGTGTATGCCTATCTTGTGTTTGCATGCGTTGGATAGAATGTTACGTGTTTGAGTTGTACGTGTGCTCGACCATGATGTTATTACTTAGATGTTATGAATAGGGATATAATTATATAGATATATAGTATGACTACTTACCGTTTCTTATGGTCTAACCGTTTATATCCCATTTTATATTTAAAATTCTTGGAATGATTTATACAAATGTGAATTATTAAAACTTGAACTCACTCAGCTCATGCTGACTTTGTGTGTATGTTAGTGTGAGTTTTTAGTTTACGAGGAGGATGCTTACCGCTTAGACGTGCTCGATACTACTCGGTCGATTGAAAGCATAGCTAGTCGGGAAAATTAATAATGAAGACTATTTATGTTTAAATTATTATTCAACGCATTTGAATTTGATTTTGGGCATATTTCCCGGTTTTTGGGAACTTGTTTGATACTTATGACTTTCCGCTGATTTTATACTCTAAACTGGTTTTCAAATAAAATGAGTTGCTTTGGGTTAAAATTTTGTTAAGCTTTTGGGATTCTTGACACTTATTATTCCGCTGTTATTTACTCTGTATCGGTTTTAAATAAAACGAAATTTTTCTTGGTTTTAAATTTTTATAAGTTTTTGACATGATTACCAACTATAGGATTCCCGGGATCCGGGGTCTTACACCCATGAAGTTCAAATCCTTTTGAATCTCGAATATCATTGTTCCCAACATGAGGCAAGAAACTTGCACCGAATCCTCATTATGCTTAACCCAATCGTTATGGTCTTGGACATCGTCAACACTAGGTTCATCGGGAATAGGATCCTCTAATACATAGTATTTCTTTTCTTGCTTGAGAACGATTCTCAAATTTCGATACCAATCCATAAAGTTGGTATAGCTTTGACGATCCTTGTCAAGAATAGATCTTAGTGATAGGTTATTAACGGGTGGAATAATAACGTTAGTTGGATTGTTGATTGCAGCCATCTACAAATATAACAAAGCTCAATTTTAGTATTTTCGATATCAATTAATTTTAATCGTTAATACCCTTTATGTCTCCAAATAATTAATGATTAAAATCTAGAACCCGACGTTACATTCAAATAGTAGTTAGGTGACCTTTATCCTACTATTTAAATTAACAAGGTAGTCAGCGTTTGACGATCGCAACCCTTTGCAACTTCTAGTTTTATGGAATCGGTTAAACATCTTATTTTTAGTCAGCATGTTTAATCCTGTCAACACCATTGTACGCCATGCTTCGGTGACCCTATTCACATGGTTTCCAATTTAAGTCGCCCTACTTATACACACATGTGAGAATACAAATACAAGTGGTTAGGTGACCTTTATCCCACAAACATGGCAAACCCACCTCAACTCATAAGTTTCCTCCAACATGGTTAGGTGACCTTTATCCCTTATCGAGTTCCCAAGTGATTCGAATGTCGTATAAAAGGATGGTGTTCAACTTATTTCATAAAAGGGGTTTTTAGTTTTCTAAATTCTAGATTGGAAAACCTTTTTATGTACCTTTCATTTGTATGCATTCAAATGTATGGTACTTAGTTGAAAAATCCACTTTCAAAGTTCCTATTAATAAAACCCATTTTATTATGAAATCACTAGCCGTTAATAAAACCAATTTTTATTACCTAACGATTTCTAAGGAACCAATTTTATGCTAGTTGTTGATTTTAAGTTGTTAGCAAACCATATTGCATTAACGCAAACAAAAGTAAATCAACCATGCAAGTATATAACATACAACCACAAGTTCATAACCATAGCCTCCTAATGTTGACTACACTTGTTGACCGAAGACAAGTGTGCAAAAAGGTCTCTCCTAAGGGACCCAAAAGGAGATGTGCTTGTGTCGGTGAACTCCCACTTGATCCCTCATCCAAATGCTCTAAGTGTTCACCCCCGTGTTGTGGTCTCCGTCATTATATTTAGGCTGTCTTCCTTGCATCTTCTTTTACAAAACATATCCTAATACATTTTTCTAGTAAAAGAATGCACCTAATCTACTTATTATTACAAACCAATTGAAAGAACAAATAGATTACAAACCCAAATAAATATTACAACCATATCGAATGAACTAACATATCAACACATTCATTCAACCAAACACAAGGCCATGGCTAGGTTATGAACTTCTATTACATATCCAAATATGCAATAACACAAGACCCAAAATGGTTCCCCTTAACCCATCGAAACTTTTGGCCAAACAAACAAAAACCAAAAGTTCCGGGTTTTGTCCAAACAAAATAAAGAATCATTCAAATGACTTAGTTTTTTCAAGATTACCACATGAATGTGAAGTATAACCTTGAAAAACCATGAGGTAACCAAAACCCCTAAAATTTTCGGCCATATGGTAAAACCCCACCATAAACCCGAAAATATTTGGGTCTAATTAAGCTTGCATCCGTATAAGTGGCTCTTGATGCCCTTGTTGGGTTTTAATAAGATTATCAAAGTCATAAAATCCCAATTTTATGAAAAACGCAGAGGAAATTAGTTTTAAATCTTGTTAATTTCATATGTATAAAACCTATTTTACACATGCAAAACCCAAGCCCGGATCCAAATATGAAATACATACTATCAAACACATGCATGTCACTATAAGTCCATGCATGTTAACGCTACCTTTCAAATCCAAGCAAGAGGAAGGAGATGATGATGAAGAAGGCAAGAACTTGAATATGAAGCTCCTCAAGCTAGCATACCCCAAGCTTTCCAACAAACACCACTTGTAGCTAGGATTTAGTAACACTTGACAACACTCCTTGGTTCCCTTTCTCTTGGCCGTCCAAACAGAGGAATAGAGAGTGGAGGATTTTTCCTCTATTGTGTCTTTTGTTACTTGTGTGTTGTTGTGTTATGTTAAGAGAAAAGAAAGAGAGAATGAAAAATGGTCTTTCAAAATATGGCACCACCCAAAGAACCAATAGAATCATTTGCATGTCTCCACTAACAAGTATATAATAATAAAATAATAGGAAGGAGAAAGAGAGGGTGGGGGGGGGGGCTGGCCACCCTCTCTCTACCTTGTCCAAATTCAAAAATTATTTTATAACATAAAACTTGTTATAAATACTTATGTTAACTTTCAATATTTAAAAGTTACAAAAGATAAGAAACATGTAAGGTTAATTAGGTTTACATATTGTTATTTAACCAACTTAAATATCACTATGTAATGTTCTCTCATAAAATATAAATCATCCATATGATTTATTTATTACACAAGTATATTGTATTTAGAAACCCTTTCCAAAAACTCAAGTGTTAATATTTATTTGTCATGATCATATCATATATAAAAGAATATTATTGGTGTTTGTCTAGCATGTTATTGGGTATGACCCGACTTGGATCATGACGTACTAGCCACATCAATATTAATATGTGTCTTGGGCATACCGAGTCCTACAGTTGGGAATATTTATTTTAAAATTACTATTTTACCCATCACATGGTAGGCACATGCTGTTACTCAAATGAGAATATGGACAGCCGTTAGTTAACGGACGAAAACCAAATAAAAATGTACTGTAAAGGACACCGTCTGAAAGTAACCTTTTTAAAGGACCTGATCTGTAAATCAAGTCTGTGTAAAGGACAAAATTTGTATTTTTGTCTTTAGTTTTTAATATACTACGAAACTGGAGGGGCCTAACTGAAAATATGTTTTAAATAATAATATTATAATTAACAAACCTTCCCACCCTCTTCCCCGTATTTTCGGCAGCCGGTTTTCCGGCCGACGAACCAATAATCCAGCGAGCCTCTAACATCCTTAAATAATGTATTTTGACTCAATTAAATAATGTAACGGTCTTAGTCAATAACGGAGAAATGTTAATCATCAATAATAACTTGTTATAACGACCCGTAAATTGCGATTTAGAACCGTAATAACCGCCGGTAAATCGGCAATCATATTAACGACCCTTTAACGAGCCTACGCTCCTATAACCAGTATAAATATGATCCTAATCTTGATCGAAACTCATTCACAAACTCAATTACCTCTCAAATACACCAAACAAATCCGTATTTAATCTTCAAAGATACTTTTCTGGCGAGGCCATATTCTCCGTCAAATCGTAAATATACATGGTAATTGTTATATGCATTTTATTCGTCTTGAGCCGTAGAACAAAACTCGTAACTTAGTTTTTGCAAGCACGGAATGGTTTAAAAGAATTAGGAACTAGGGTTTCAGTGGGAAAGATGATGACCAAACTGTTTGTTTAAGCATTTTTAATTCTGATATGATATCAATTAATTAGTATGGTCTAGTGGTTAAGATGTGAGGCTGTGAACGTTGATGATTTCCCATAGGCTTGTTTGTATTATGATATGTTTGGGAGGTTAATTAAAATACACATGTGTTACCTTATTGCCCATTGGCTTACTTGTATTATACTACATCTTGGGATGTTATGTATGTAAGTTTACACATGTGTTACCATATGGCTTATGATTTGGGATGTTAGTTAGTCATTAGTGACTAAGGATGGCATACTTGAAGTATGGTATATTTTGGAATAATATATGTACGTATGTTTATACATGTGTTATTGTATGCCTAATGATTGGCGATGTTAATTAGTCGTTATCGACTAAGGATGTTTCCGTATGCCCACTTCGTGTTTGCATATGTTGGATGGAATGTTACGAGTTTGGGTTGTACGTGTGCTCGACCTTGACGTTAATTAGTCGTTATCGACTAAGGATGTGTGCGTATGCCTACCTTGTGTTTGCCTACGTTGGATGGAATGTTATGTGTTTGGGTTGTACGTGTGATCAACCCTAATGTTATCACTTGGATGTTACGAATAGGGATATAATTTTATAGATATATAGGTATGACTACTTACCGTTTATTATGGCCTAACCGTTTATATCCCATTTTATATTTAAAATTCTTGAAATGATTTATAAGGATGCCAATAATTAAAACTTGAACTCACTCAGCTCAAGCTGACTTTGTGTGTATGTTAGTGTGTGTTTTCAGGTTACGAGGAGGATGCTTACCGTTTGGACGTGCTCGAGACTACTTGAAATGTTGAAGGCATATCTAGTCGGGGATTTTACTTATAACACTGTTTCTTTTCAATTATTACTAGTTATGTTTAAATTTGATTTTGGGCACATTTCCTGGGTTTTTGGGGACTTGTTTTGTACTTATGATTTTAAGCTAATTTTATACTCTAAATTGGTTTTATAAAATGAAATAAGTTTTTGGTTTTAAATTTTTGGTCAAATTGTGGATGTGGTTACCAACTGTAGGATTCCCGAGAGTCGGGGTCTTATAATGGGGCTGAATTGGTTGTCGGTTGCTCAAACCGATCGGTACAACCAAATTCGCGTTTAATTGGTAGTTTATGCGTTGTACAACCGATTTAGCGACCCATTCAACTCACGTAGTGTCGTGTAGACTTTTTGGCTATAATTATACTTAATCTGGTCCACACGGGGCTGAGTTGGTTGACAAGTGCATAAACAACTCGTTAGTGCGCGTATTCAATACAATTAACAACTTTCGGGTGTAGTTTGTAAATCCTTTGTCCCCGAAATTTACTAAGGGTAGTTTTGGTAACTACATAGCCTCGAGGGCTGATGTAAATGGTATTAGTATGGTTGGGGCTTTAGGTCCATCAAATCATGTTAGGACGCCTCGTAGGATAAACGAGTATGTACGGTTTAGTTAGTAATCTTTGTGTGCAATCCGGCATGCTTGTAATTTACGAATTGGATTTGAGGTTCTCTAGCTCGTGGTGATTTCGTGCCTTATGACAGGTGAGTTCATGATGCCCTTTTTACTGTTTTCAAGTTTTGGGCTAGCATACATACCCAACTGATTTTACATGATGAACCCTTTTAACGATTTCCCAAAGGCTTGTTTGTATTATGGTATGTTTGGGAGGTTAATTACGTATGTATACACATGTGTTACCTTATGGCCCATAGGCTTACTTGTATTATGGTACATCTTGGGATGTTATGTATGTATGTTAACACATGTGTTACCATATGGCTTATGATTTTGGGATGTTAGTTTGTCATTAGTGACTAAGGATGGCATACTTGTAGTATGGTATATTTCGGAATAATATATATATACGTATGTTTATGCATGTGTTATTGTATGGCTAATGATTGGCGATGTTAATTAGTCGTTATCGACTAAGGATGTTTGCGTATGCCTACTTCGTGTTTGCATATGTTGGATGGATTGTTACGTGTTTGGGTTGAACGTGTGCTCGACCCTTATGTTAATTAGTAGTTATCGACTAAGGATGTTTGCGTATGCCTACCATGTGTTTGCATACGTTGGATGGAACGTTACGTGTTTCGGTTGTACGTGTGCTTGACCCTGATGTTATTACTTGGATGTTATGAATAGGGATATAATTTTATAGATATATAGGTATGACTACTTACCGTTTATTATGGCCTAACCGTTTATATCCCATTTTATATTAAAATTCTTGGAATGATTTAAACGGATGTTAATTATTAAAACTTGAACTCACTCAGCTAAAGCTGACTTTGTGTGTATGTTAGTGTGAGTTATCAAGTTACGAGGAGGATGCTTACCGCTTGGACGTGCTCAAGACTACTTGAACGGTTGAAGGCAAATCTAGTCGGGGATTATAATTATGAACACTGTTTCTTTTCAATTATTACTAGTTTAGTTTAAATTTGATTTTGGGCACATTTCCCGGGTTTTTGGGGACTTGTTTAGTATTTATGATTTTCAGTTAATTTTATACTCTAAATTGGTTTTATAAAATGAAAGAAGTGATTGGTTTCAAGTTTTTGGTGAAATTATGGATGTGGTTACCAACTGTAGGATTCCCGGAAGTCGGGGTCTAACAATGGGGCTGAATTGGTTGTCGGTTGCTCAAACGGGTCGGTACAACCAAATTCGCGTTTAATTGGTAGTTTATGCGTTGTACAACCGATTTGGCGACCAATTCAACTCACGTAGTGTCGTGTGGACTTGTTGGCTGTAATTATACTTAATTTGGTCCACACGGGGCTGAGTTGGTTGCCAAGTGCATAAACAACTCATTAGTGTCCGTATTCAATACAATTACCAAATTTCGGGTGTAGTTTGGAAATCCTTTGTCCCCGAATTCACTAAGGGTAGTTTTGGTAAATACATGGCCTCGTGGGCTGATGTGAATGGTATTAGTATGGTTGGGGCTTTAGGTCCATCAAATCATGTAAGGACGCCTCGTAGGATAAATGAGTCTTTACGGTTTAGTTAGTAATCTTTGTGTGCAATCCGGCAGGCTTGTAATTTGCGGATTGGATTTGAGGTTCTCTAGCTCGTGGTGATTTCATGCCTTATGTCAGGTGAGTTCATGATGCCCTTTTTTGTATTTTCAAGTTTTGGGTTAGCATACATACCCAACTGATTTTACATGATGTTAATTAGTCGTTATCGACTAAGGATATTTGCGTATGCCTACCTTGTGTTTGCATACGTTGGATGGAAGGTTACGTGTTTGGGTTGTACGTGTGCTCGACCCTGATGTTATTTAGTTGTTATCGACTAAAAATGTTTGTGTATGCCTATCTTGTGTTTGCATGCGTTGGATGGAATGTTACGTGTTTGAGTTGTACGTGTGCTCGACCATGATGTTATTACTTAGATGTTATGAATAGGGATATAATTATATAGATATATAGTATGACTACTTACCGGTTTTATGGTCTAACCGTTTATATCCCATTTTATATTTAAAATTCTTGGAATGATTTATACAAATGTGAATTATTAAAACTTGAACTCACTCAGCTCATGCTGACTTTGTGTGTATGTTAGTGTGAGTTTTTAGTTTACGAGGAGGATGCTTACCGCTTAGACGTGCTCGATACTACTCGGTCGATTGAAGGCATAGCTAGTCGGGAAAATTAATAATGAAGACTATTTATGTTTAAATTATTATTCAACGCATTTGAATTTGATTTTGGGCATATTTCCCGGTTTTTGGGAACTTGTTTGATACTTATGACTTTCCGCTGATTTTATACTCTAAACTGGTTTTCAAATAAAATGAGTTGCTTTGGGTTAAAATTTTGTTAAGCTTTTGGGATTCTTGACACTTATTATTCCGCTGTTATTTACTCTGTATCGGTTTTAAATAAAACGAAATTTTTCTTGGTTTTAAATTTTTATAAGTTTTTGACATGATTACCAACTATAGGATTCCCGGGATCCGGGGTCTTACACCCATGAAGTTCAAATCCTTTTGAATCTCGAATATCATTGTTCCCAACATGAGGCAAGAAACTTGCACCGAATCCTCATTATGCTTAACCCAATCGTTATGGTCTTGGACATCGTCAACACTAGGTTCATCGGGAATAGGATCCTCTAATACGTAGTATTTCTTTTCTTGCTTGAGAACGATTCTCAAATTTCGATACCAATCCATAAAGTTGGTATAGCTTTGACGATCCTTGTCAAGAATAGATCTTAGTGATAGGTTATTAACGGGTGGAATAATAACGTTAGTTGGATTGTTGATTGCAGCCATCTATAAATATAACAAAGCTCAATTTTAGTATCTTCGATATCAATTAATTTTAATCGTTAACACCCTTTATGTCTCCAATAAAATTAATGATTAAAATCTAGAACCCGACGTTACATTCAAATAGTAGTTAGGTGACCTTTATCCTACTATTTAAATTAACAAGGTAGTCAGCGTTTGACGATCGCAACCCTTTGCAACTTCTAGTTTTATGGAATCGGTTAAACATCTTATTTTTAGTCAGCATGTTTAATCCTGTCAACACCATTGTACGCCATGCTTCGGTGACCCTATTCACATGGTTTCCAATTTAAGTCGCCCTACTTATACACACATGTGAGTATACAAATACAAGTGGTTAGGTGACCTTTATCCCACAAACATGGCAAACCCACCTCAACTCATAAGTTTCCTCCAACATGGTTAGGTGACCTTTATCCCATATCGAGTTCCCATGTGATTCGAATGTCGTATAAAAGGATGGTGTTCAACTTATTTCATAAAAGGGGTTTTTAGTTTTCTAAATTCTAGATTGGAAAACCTTTTATGTACCTTTCATTTGCATGCATTCAAATGTATGGTACTTAGTTGAAAAATCCACTTTCAAAGTTCCTATTAATAAAACCCATTTTATTATGAAATCACTAGCCATTAATAAAACCAATTTTTATTACCTAACGATTTCTAAGGAACCAATTTTATGCTAGTTGTTGATTTTAAGTTGTTAGCAAACCATATTGCATTAACGCAAACAAAAGTAAATCAACCATGCAAGTATCTAACATACAACCACAAGTTCATAACCATAGCCTCCTAATGTTGACTACACTTGTTGACCGAAGACAAGTGTGCAAAAAGGTCTCTCCAAAGGGACCCAAAAGGAGATGTGCTTGTGTCGGTGAACTCCCACTTGATCCCTCATCCAAATGCTCTAAGTGTTCACCCCCGTGTTGTGGTCTCCGTCATTATATTTAGGCTGTCTTCCTTGCATCTTCTTTTACAAAACATATCCTAATACATTTTTCTAGTAAAAGAATGCACCTAATCTACTTATTATTACAAACCAATTGGAAGAACAAATAGATTACAAACCCAAATAAATATTACAACCATATCGAATGAACTAACATATCAACACATTCATTCAACCAAACACAAGGCCATGGCTAGGTTATGAACTTCTATTACATATCCAAATATGCAATAACACAAGACCCAAAATGGTTCCCCTTAACCCATCAAAACTTTTGGCCAAACAAACAAAAACCAAAAGTTCCGGGTTTTGTCCAAACAAAATAAAGAATCATTCAAATGACTTAGTTTTTTCAAGATTACCACATGAATGTGAAGTATAACCTTGAAAAACCATGAGATAACCAAAACCCCTAAAATTTTCGGCCATATGGTAAAACCCCACCATAAACCCGAAAATATTTGGGTCTAATTAAGCATGCATCCGTATAATTGGCTCTTGATGCCCTTGTTGGGTTTTAATAAGATTATCAAAGTCATAAAATCCCAATTTTATGAAAAACGCAGCGGAAATTAGTTTTAAATCTTGTTAATTTCATATGTATAAAACCTATTTTACACATGCAAAACCCAAGCCCGGATCCAAATATGAAATACATACTATCAAACACATGCATGTCACTATAAGTCCATGCATGTTAAAGCTACCTTTCAAATCCAAGCAAGAGGAAGGAGATGATGATGAAGAAGGCAAGAACTTGAATATGAAGCTCCTCAAGCTAGCATACCCCAAGCTTTCCAACAAACACCACTTGTAGCTAGGATTTAGTAACACTTGACAACACTCCTTGGTTCCCTTTCTCTTGGCCGTCCAAACAGAGGAAGAGAGAGTGGAGGATTTTTCCTCTATTGTGTCTTTTGTTACTTGTGTGTTGTTGTGTTATGTTAAGAGAAAAGAAAGAGAGAATGAAAAATGGTCTTTCAAAATATGGCACCACCCAAAGAACCAATAGAATCATTTGCATGTCTCCACTAACAAGTATATAATAATAAAAAAATAGGAAGGAGAAAGAGAGGGGGGGGGGCTGGCCACCCTCTCTCTACCTTGTCCAAATTCAAAAATTATTTTATAACATAAAACTTGTTATAAATACTTATGTTAACTTTTAATATTTAAAAGTTACAAAAGATAAGAAACATGTAAGGTTAATTAGGTTTACATATTGTTATTTAACCAACTTAAATATCAATATGTAATGTTCTCTCATAAAATATAAATAATCCATATGATTTATTTATTACACAAGTATATTGTATTTAGAAACCCTTTCCAAAAACTCAAGTGTTAATATTTATTTGTCATGATCATATCATATATGAAAGAATATTATTGGTGTTTGTCTAGCATGTTATTGGGTATGACCCGACTTGGATCATGACGTACTAGCCACATCAATAATAATATGTGTCTTGGGCATACCGAGTCCAACAGTTGGGAATATTTATTTTAAAATTACTATTTTACCCATCACATGGTAGGCACATGCTGTTACTCAAATGAGAATATGGACAGCCGTTAGTTAACGGAAGAAAACCAAATAAAAATGTACTGTAAAGGACACCGTCTGAAAGTAACCTTTTTAAAGGACCTGATCTGTAAATCAAGTCTGTGTAAAGGACAAAATTTGTATTTTTGTCTTTAGTTTTTAATATACTACGAAACTGGAGGGGCCTAACTGAAAATATGTTTTAAATAATAATATTATAATTAACAAACCTTCCCACCCTCTTCCCCGTATTTTCGGCAGCCGGTTTTCCGGCCGGCGAACCAATAATCCAGCGAGCCTCTAACATCCTTAAATAATGTATTTTGACTCAATTAAATCATGTAACGGTCTTAGTCAATAACGGAGAAATGTTAATCATCAATAATAACTTGTTATAACGACCCGTAAATTGCGATTTAGAACCGTAATAACCGCCGGTAAATCGGCAATCATATTAACGACCCTTTAACGAGCCTACGCTCCTATAACCAGTATAAATATGATCCTAATCTTGATCTAAACTCATTCACAAACTCAATTACCTCTCAAATACACCAAACAAATCCGTATTTAATCTTCAAAGATACTTTTCTGGCGAGGCCATATTCTCCGTCAAATCGTAAATATACATGGTAATTGTTATATGCATTTTATTCGTCTTGAGCCGTAGAACAAAACTCGTAACTTAGTTTTTGCAAGCACGGAATGGTTTAAAAGAATTAGGAACTAGGGTTTCAGTGGGAAAGATGATGAACCAAACTGTTTGTTTAAGCATTTTTAATTCTGATATGATATCAATTAATTAGTATGGTCTAGTGGTTAAGATGTGAGGATGTGAACGTTGAGACCCGGGTTCGAAACCTGGGTCAGGACATTAATTTTGTGCATTTTTTTAAGCTGAATATCCTTTTTATTCAATTCATTAAACATTTAAAAATCATAATAAAACAGTAAAATTATATTTAAACCAAAATAAAAGTTTACAAATTAAGTATAAAATAAATTCCATCATTTTTCCTCTTAAAAAATCAAAATTTCGTTTTTGTAAACCACAATTATAGTTTGTTCATTAATCATAACCATAAATTTTAATTTCTTAAATTATTTCGTTAAAACCTTTACATATAATTTCGACTTGTAATCGTTAGTCCAAGATTTTATGAGCATCCTGCTTCGCATCTTTTCCGTTAAAATATTAATACCGTAATAATAACTAAATTCCGTAAACCTAAATAATAATATAATAATCAAGAGTCGTAAAACTTGTATTATAGTCTCAAATCTTGACTTAAATTATCAATATAATCCCATTAGATTCTCGATTAAAGTCTCATATTATTTACCCTAGCTAGTGTGGATCATTCAAGTCGGCGTTGTGACGCTTTCGGTTCGTTCGCTGTTTACAATATTTTAGACGTGTTTGATTATTAAAAACATCTCATAAGTTGAGTTTCTCACACCCCCTTTTTTAAATGTTTGCATATTTTGGGGGTAGTATATGTATCCTATCAAACTTCAAGATTTACAGTTTTACTTACAAACTACAATTCATACCATGGACTTGTGTGCTTACTTGCTTATTTGTTATATACGTGGATTTCAAGTGGTTGCCTAAATAAGTATGATCATACGCCCCACTTTGCACTCAGGTCCATTTGTATCGAGTGGAAAAGGGAACTCATATCCGAGTACCTTGGTAGACCCAACTGGAAAGGACCTTCGTTTGTTCTTTACACTCAGGTCCATTGCATCAAGTGTAAAGAACCCTTATGTGCTCATTTCACAAGTTTCATGGAATTGTATGATTATTACGTATTATATCAAACTGTGGGATTCTCACAAGCTATGTTCATAGATGACTTTATTTTATACATATGCTACAGGTATAGAGATAAGAAGATGAAGGCTAGAAGACACCTAGCATGATTATAGGATATTCAAAGAACAACTTATCGTTTCGTTTATTTATTTTTTTACAACTTGTATTATTTGATAAACTTGTGTTACATGATGATTTAAATGAAATAATGTTATTATGGTCACCTAATAGTGTCACGTGTGTTTGAGCAATCTGTACGTCACACTCAGGTGTTTCCGCTTTAGCCAGGGTGTTACAAGGCCCGTCGTTTTGCTAAACCGTAATCGGGCCAAATATATTACTCGAGTATTAACTCGTGGTGGGGAGGCCCGTATTACATGTTGTTTTCTGTAATCGGGTCTAATATATCACTTGAGTATTAACTCGTGGTGGGGAGGCCCGTATTACATGTTATTTTCCAATACTGGGTTAAATATATTACTCGGGTTTAACCCGTGCTGAGGGGGCCCGTGTTGCATATTTATAATTAGGACGGGTCAAATATATTACTCGAGTCCTTGACTTCGTGTCTCGTGATTCGTGATGGGGAGGCCCGTCATTTTGCTAAAACTGTAATCGGGTCAAATATATTACTGTCAGGACCGAGAGTCTGGTGAAACCTAAAGAATAGGTTGACAAGAACACGACGACTCTGTAACGTAATGGCCTATTGGATATCCCGGCGGAATCAGGATATCCAACAAGTGGGAACGAAGGTGTGATATATCGGACACGAAACGAGAATAAATACTCAATAAGAATACAATCAAAGATAGATTCACTGCATTTAATATATCATTTAATTCAACAGTGAAAGGAATTTCGTGTACGATGGCGGCGGATGTGCGAGGAAACAAATAGAATATTCTTTTTGGAATGTTTCTCGTATTGCGTGTGTCTTTTTCCGTCACTAAATGGAAACCTATGACCATATTTATAAACCCTGACATTCCTTCTAGAAGTTCCTAATCATTACATAATGAAAGACAAAATAATACAAGTGTTGAGTCCTCGAGAATGATAACAATCTTACTCGAGCAGACTCACTACGCTAGATATGCTCGATGAATGTCCTCGAGCATACTTTACTTAGAATATCTTTAGTGAAGATATTCTCCTCCAGCAGGCTTCTTTCCACTTAACCAATCCTTGCTTTTCTCAAATCAGTCCATCGAGCAAACTCATTCTTCTTGATGTCTTCAGTCTTGTCCTTGGACTTATTCAGCAATCGTTAGCATGCTCGGATGTAAATCTTGCCCGGGAACTGAACTGTGCTCGAAGTCCTTGCTTTGATCATGTGACATCCATTTATTGCATCCATGCTTGTCCCCATGTGCTCGATCATCCTATGCTCGTAACACTGGGTTAAAACTTGTATGATCAAGCTGTTTGCTCGATTGGCAATCCATGCTCGATAGAAGAATACTCTTGCTCGTTGAAGTGTAGCTTGCTCAAAGCCTTAACACTTAGAGGAATCAACCATTTAAGGTTCTAAAGACCTTACTCGAAGTAGTAAAACCATGCTCGATCATCGAGGCTTGCTCGAATTCCATACTTAGCCGTTTAGTGAGGAGGTTGAGAAGATTCCAATCATCCTTATCAAAAATCCGACCCAACAATCTCCCCCTAGATTGGAACAAGCTCAGATACACCAAAACATACCTGCATAGAGTTACACATGTATCAGACAGAAAGATATAACATTCAAGAACATGTCCTTTCATCACATAAATAGGAATTCTGCCTCTTTGGCATTACACATTAAAGTTTTTACATCAAAATACAACTTAAACAAAATTACATGATAAACAGAAATAAAATTAATCTTCATTAAGCTCCGTTCTGCTATCTCCTCCTCCTGCTCCTTGTGTCAGATTGTAACGCCTGTAAAATTTCATTGAGAAAAGAAAATGATGCTTATGCTTTGTATGATTCTATCTTCTACCGGGACTCGTCTTGAATCTTTGGGGGCCTCTTAGACGAGCCCATAAGTTGAATTACTTAAGTTTCATTCAAGTGTCGCAACTTTCAACTTGGAAGGGCCAGAATGTAACATTTATAATAAAATCAAAATCCAAAACCCTAGCCCCTCTATGTTCTGCGATCGGCAGTAAGCTAGGGCCTTGCACCCCTGATTTTTCTTTTTTGCATCTGTGATTAGGCCATAAAACTTCAATTCCAGGTCGGTATTATATGTATACAACTCTTTTACACCTTAAACCATCCTTATACATCGCGTATTGATCGTTAAACGACTTGTTGTAGACTTGTATGGTGGCTGTCCAATTGAGGAATTCCGGGGCTGTTTTGATTAGGGTTTTTGCACCAAAATCTTACTAGGTATGTCACTTACATCATACTAAAATTCTATGGCCAATGGAGGTGTTTAGGTCGGTCAATCGAATTTAGTTCGAAAACTAGGGTTTATCGGGTGTAGGATTGGCAATTGTTGAGTTAGATGTGTTAAGCGATCGGATGACAGCCGAATCAGTTCGTACAGCCCGGGGTGGGGGGGGGGGCTTTAAGGGCTGTGGGAAAATTATTTACTACGCACGTATTCGACTCAATTTGATTACCGGCGGGTGAGTTGTGCATCATGGTTAGCCCCGCCCATAATCGTAGGGTGGATTTGGTTAGCTGAAAGGTTTTAGGAGCTGAGGTAACGTAATCGGGTTGGGCCTCGGCCCAAGTTGTTGCACCTTAGGCCAAGTTTTGGGCCTTGGCCAAGTTGTTAGGCCTTGGGCCAAGTTGATGGGCCTTGGGCCAAGTTGTTGGGCCTTGGGCCAAGTTGGTGTGCCTTAGGCCAAAGTGTTGGGCTTGAGCGGCCCATTAGGCAAGTGTGTCCTTGCGGTCTAGTGTATAATTTATAGGCCCTCGCTTGTGATTGTGCACTTAGGGATTTCCTAGCTCGTTGCAAGTGTTCGATTGATTCAGGTGAGTTCATGATGCCCTTTTTAATCTTTTTACGTTTTGGGCTAGCATACACACCTTATTACAAATTTTACCCGATTTTAATCGTTTAAACTGTTGGATGGTATTACATGGTCTTATTCGTGATTGAGCATTTTGAAAGCTATGTTTGAATTATTTTCTATGCCTTAGGATATTTTAGACTCGTTTATGGTCTTATATTCCTTAAGGTTACATATATTATTCATGGTCTAGGCTCGAGGATACTATTAGGCCTAGTATTAATTTCTAGATTATCCATTATATATCGATTGAATGTGATGATATGGTTTGGTTGAATGTTTGAAGTAGGTGTTTTTATGTGTGTAAGTGAATGTGTATGTGAATGTGTATGTGATGGTAAACTGTGACCGGGTCAAATATATTACTTGGGGAGGACCCGTGGTGAGGAGGACCGTGTTGCATGTTTATGAAGCGGCTGGGTCAAATATATTAATTGGGGAAGACCCGGGGTGAGGAGGCCCGCCGTTCTATAAACCGTGGTCGAGTCAAATATATTACTTGGGGAAGACCCGGGGTGAGGAGGCCCGTATCACGTGTTTGGAATGTTAAACCGCGACCGATTCAAATATATTACCTGGGGATGACCCGGGGTGAGGAGGCTCGTGTTGCGTGATTTTGTTTTATTAAACTGTGACCGAGTCAAATATATTACTTGGGGATGACCCGGGGTGAGGAGGTGTGACATTTGAGCCAAAACAAGGTATATGTCAGTACGTATTTACCGAATAAGCAAATAAAAGCTTTTTGCGTAACAAACGAACGATTAACCGAACGGGTCGGGTCATGACCCAGATATCTTGGGGGGGCCATCTATAAGTGTTATACGTTTAATATAAGCTAAAATATTAGTAATATGGCCATAGTTTGATAGTAAACAAGTAAACGGAAACATGCTCGTTTAACTACCCGCTATAGATTTAAACGCGAAAGATAGTTACAAACCAAGCATTGTATCATCCGTTAAGCCGAAAAAGACTTACCAAAGACTTCTCTGAAATGTTTTAAGCGATCCGTGAAAATATTTTCTATTTTTACAAACATATAGTATGTTTTTATTATTTTACACAAAACTAGCCGAAAAACACTCGTTTTAGCGCTGTTTGTCGCACCCGATAAGTTTTTCGCGCCAAAAACCGAACCCAAAATATATTTGAACTCGGGATTTAACGCTCGGGCACACCAAACAAGGCATGTGGCCCAAAATTGGGCCCAAAATGGCCCCAAAGTCTTCCGGCCGCCAGAAGGGGAAATTAACCCCCATTATGTAACTTTTATATATAGAATATTAAGCTAGATATTTTTACACCATTTCATCATAATTCTGGAATATAAGTTCTGGAGTTTCTCTCAAGCTTCAAACCTTAGGTAAGTTAATTATTTTGATCCATTTTTAGTTTACTTAAACATGTATAAGCACATATAAACATAGCTTGATTGCCAAAAATCATTCCTAACCATGTAAAAACCCTAAAAATAGTCCATAAAAATGTTTTGATCATACACATAGTGAGGAACCTGGTTTGACAGTTTTTTTGGCCATAAACACGGATTAAAGGGTTGAAACGGCATTTTTACGGTTCAAAAGTTCGTTTTTGTGCACTAGCCGAAACCCTAAGTTAAAGGGTTGTTCTATTGATGAAACATGCTTGGTTTGTGATATAGGATTGGTATCTAGCTTACATAGGAGCTCAAGAGCTTGAAAAGTTGATTAGAAAGGCGGAAACGAACCAAAACCGCTAAGGTAATGCCGAAACACTCGCTTACGGGCTGTTTAGGTTAAGGTTGTGATGTGCGTATTATTGTGCCTTGAAATTTTTCAGGGACATCAGGGAACATGTCATTGAGTTCCTGTTCAAATTTGGTAATTTTTCAACCATTCGAGAATATTTGGTGAATTTATTACCGAATTGGGATGTTTAATGGGGAAAAATAGTTAAAATGCTTCAAAAATTATGAAATTTTTTAGGAAACTCAGATTAAATGTATTTTGATCACATATGAATTTTGAGATCATTTGGAGAAGTCTAAAGGTGTTTTGTGTATATGCGTTCGTGTGAATTTTTATAGCCGAATTTGGGGCGTAAAGAATATTGCACGAGCTTTTTACATTCTGGAATTGATACAGGTTATTTGGGACATAATTTGAGTATTCATGAATTTTGGTGGAATTTTTCAAAATTGTTTGGGATAAACGGACGATTTTCAGGCAAAATATAGCTGATAAAATGAATTTTTATAAATTAATAAATTAGTAAATAATTCCATAAATATTTTTATAAAATCTACATATTTTAATTGATAAGTGGCTAAATTTTCATAATTTAATTATTAACGGTTAATTAATTATGCTAATTTAAAGATTAAACAAATTCAATTTATATAAAAACCGGCAAGTTCGCGATTAACGAACCTACGGGAATATCAAAACACCAATAGTGATCAAAAATCATATATTTGGACTAATTAAGTAAAAACGAACTTTTCTATGAGAAACCTGGACAATCCGGGTGGATTGTGCACGTTTCTTCTTAAATCAAACTGAATAAACGGAAACGGGCCCCGTGGCTAATCCGGGACCCCAGTATGTGATCCTTCTTTATAACTTAATCATTTTATTAACCTTAACATTTACCCAAGCTTATTTTCCCATAACTTTTTCTGAACGCGTAAATGAACAACTTGGCCCAGCTGGGAAAACGGGAATCTGAACCAAATTCAGTTCTGAGTATTAGACATTGAACAACATCACAACCTAAGCCTATTGCCACTTTCTGGGCGTTCCAGCTAAACCCAGATTAGTTATACAGCCCAGTTTAGTATTGAGATTATAATAATATTAAAATATTAATATTATTATAATATTGATTATAGGAAACCGTGATTGCAAGTTATACAAACCTCGAACCAACGTGCTACTGATTATCTACTAAACAGTGAGTTTCATGACCCCACTTCTAAACTGTTTTATGAACTTTTGGGGTGAAAAGCATGTTTGATTACATATGCATACCTGAAACGTGTATTGATGTGAATTATCTAAGTGCTAACACACGAAAATCCCCACGATCACAGTGATTAACTTCGAGCCGGTGGCTTGTGAATAGTACTATTGGTTTGACAAACCCAAACGGAATCGGCCTGGTTGACGAGTCACATAGCGCCGTTTACACATGACCATATTTATACAAACATGCTATGTAGTGTTACACATAGCTACCGTGGCTTGTTGTGGGCGGAAGGGGAGCCACAGTGGTTGATTGAGCGTGGGAAATGGATGCACGCAGCACATACAGTTAAGGCTTCACTGTAGCTTA
The DNA here is from genome assembly GCF_021521415.1 of Bidens hawaiensis. Lineage (NCBI taxonomy): Eukaryota > Viridiplantae > Streptophyta > Magnoliopsida > Asterales > Asteraceae > Bidens > Bidens hawaiensis. The sequence continues at coordinate 4,467,850 of NW_027491039.1, read as the reverse complement.
GCATAATTACATCATTTACATACATACATACTTATTTCATGATTACAAGTGCTAACTTGTGAATAATCATAACTGTTTTCTGGAAACTCGTGAAACTCACCAACTTTAATAGTTGACCCGTTTTAAACTGCTTTTCAGGTGTACCTAAATCGGAATGATTTGGTGATCTGTTATATGTCCAAGGTGTGTGGTTGATGCTATGTGAATAAAAAGCAAGGGAGTTGGTAGTATGATCGTATAGTTAACGAACTAGTTTGGCTTGTATCACCTAGACTGTAAAACAATGACAAAACAAGGAAATGTAATATATTGTAAATTAGTTTGTAATGTTTCTTTATAAACAATGTGTTGATACCAGAGGTGTCTGTTACATTCCCGTTTTACGCTTCCGCATTGTGCTAGTCGGGGTGTGACAGAAGTTGGTATCAGAGCCATTGGTTATAAAGGACTAGGTTATCCCTTAGGGTACCTAAAATATAACCGTAGGCTCGATTAACTCTAGGAAAATAATTAAATAATAAATTAATATTATTTTCTGATGGATGCCGGGATGAACTTGTAGGGCAAGTGAGTTATTGTGGTCTGGAACATAATAACAGACCTGCTTGTACGAGGGAGTTCGGGGAGAAGTCGCGAAACGTGTGGTTAGGTAAAAGTGGCAACATATGTGTATAAAAGGTAATGGGTAAGTATATATATATATAACACCCATACGTGCTTATCTGAATCAAGGTGTATGAATACGTGTATGTATGATACTGTTGATGACGGTAAATTTTATTATGAATATTATATTCATTTATATTCAGTATTGATTTTAATAATAATTAAAATTAAAATTTTAATAAAACCAATATTATATTCTAATATAATTAATATTAAATTTGGTTTAATTAATTAATCTCCTCGACAATAGTTAGCGATAGCAATAGATATTATTCTTATAACTAACTTTTGTGCAGAGTCATGTCAAGGAATAACGACTACGTATCGGAAGAAGAACCGGTAATTCTTGTTGAGGAGGATCTAGAGGAAGAATCAGAGGAGGATCCATAGGAGGAGGATCCAGATGAGGAATCAAAGGAGGATCCAGAAGAGGAACCGGAGGAGGAGGAGGAAGAGGTGGAAGAAGAAGTTATTTGTAGAGAGCTACCCAGGAATGTGCCTGCTCTGTCCGGCTACAGATGCGATAGTTATCCACCCAGGTCACCACGCAGGGATCAAAACGAAGTTAACAGCCAGTATCGTTCGCCTGCAAGAGTAGCCAGATCACCCACTCTACCTATTCACCTGTCGCCGACAACTTCAGCACTGCACGAGTCCGACAGACTGCTCGTATTCGGGTAACCCTAATTGACCCTACCTCGATTCCATTCAGATCTACCCACTACCGGGGAGGACCTTCACGTCCCAGGGCAGATACTTCATCTTCCCGTTCGTTGAGTATACCTACTCCTCGCCCTGACCTCCCAACTCTTGGATGGCTGTCCTGACTAACCGTGTAGACCACTCGATAGCCATAGCTAACATTAACCAGGAAAGGAGGGATGTGACCTAGTGCTTATCGACGTTACATTAGATAGTACTGAACTTGCAGCAGTCAGATGCCTACCACCGTTGGTGTTTGGATAGTGCGACAGTTCGGCTGTGGAACTGTTACTGGATGATTATGGTGTTGTTGTTTTTATGCTTGTGGTTAGTCTATCGTTTGTACGGATAAATGCAGAATGTTACAAATATGTGTACGTGATCTTTTGATACTCCATGTATGTATATAGTAGTATGTTATGTTAACATGGGACACAATTTTGTACATTATCACAAGCACTGACCCTTATAGGGTTAAGTCGCACAGTCACTTAGTGACAGATTTTGATATATACATGCAAGCACTGGCCTTTATTAGGCTAAGTCTATGTACCTTTTTATTATCAATGTACAGAACAATTTGTGAAATGTCAGTATGTTATCTGGTTTACCTATACAACATTTATTGTGATTATAGTTACATTGCCGTAGACTGGAATTAGTATTAATTGGCTTATATGTGTTTATCATTATAGAATGGCCCAAAGAAAGCAAATCCTATGACTGAGGCGAAAATAGCCGAGATGATTGCTCAGCAAATGCAGGCAGTGATCCAATTATTGTAACACAAGTAACTGCCGGTGTTAATGCCAATATACAAACAAACCAGCAACAAATCAATAATGCTCCCCCAACCAACACTGAAATAGATACAAATAATAATCCCCCACCTAATACAAATGCCCCTACCAATGCAAATAATCCTCCACCTGATGCAAATAATGTCAATAACAATAATCCTCCACCGAATCCAAACAACAACAATAACAACCCTAATCCCCCTCGAAGGGAATATTCGATCAAAAACTTTATGGCCTGTAAACTGATCGAATTCAAAGGTATTAAAGGGCCAAACGGGCTGATTAAATGGATCGAAAAGACTGAATCTGTCCTCAATATCAGCAATTGTCCAACGGAAAACATTGTCAAGTATGTTGCTTCTACTTTTACGGACCATGCTTTGATGTGGTGGAACACTACAGTTCAGATAAAAGGGCAAGATACAATTAACCGCATGACATGGGCTGAACTCAAAACATTGATGCTAGAACATTTTTGCCCAAAGAATGAAATACAAAGGTTAGAACACGAACTTTGGAGTTTGGAAATGACATGAGCGGATCATTTAGGATACACGAACCGCTTGAATGAATTGGCCCGCTTAGTACCCTGGTTAGTAACTCCTGAGGACAAACGAGTCGAACGTTATATTTGGGGTTTAGCCTCGGAAGTGAGGATCTTGGTAAATTCCGTGGGTCACACATCATTCGAGAATGCCGTGACTCAAGCCGGCATTGTGACTTTTGATTTGGTGAGAAGCGGAGTATTGAGAATGACCGGAGAATCAGTGGGTATGAAACGAACTGACTACGGGACGAGAGCACAAGGAGGACAATCAAGCAAAAGTGCAAGTCCGACAATAAGAAATTATGCTATAACTGGTTCCGAAGCAAGACAAGTATAAGGGACCCTTGCCAAAATGCGATAAATGTAATTACCATCATGTGGGAGAATGCAAACTCCCGACATGCAAGAAATGTGGTCGAACTGGGCATTATGCCCCTAATTGCAGAGCAGGTACAAAAATTGTGAACCGATTAACCCAAACAACTCAACCTCGTCGTCGAAAGACGGATTAAGCATTGTATCATCCGTTAAGCCGAAAAAGACTTACCAATCACTTCTTTGAAATGTTTTAAGCAATCCGTGAAAATATTTTCGATTTTTACAAACATATAGTATGTTTTTATAATTTTACACAAAACTAGCAGAAAAACACTCGTTTTCGCGCTGTTTGTCGCGCCCGATAAGTTTTTCGCGCCAAAAACAGAACCCAAAATAAATTTGGACTCGGGATTTAATGCACGCTAAACAAGGCATGTGGCCCAAAATGGCCCCCAAGTCTTCCGGCCGCCAAAAGGGGAAATTAACCCCCATTATGTAACTTTTATATATAGAATATTAAGCTAGATATTTTTACACCATTTCATCATAATTATGGAATATAAGTTCTGGAGTTTCTCATAAGCTTCAAACCTTAGGTAAGTTAATTATTTTGATCCATTTTTAGTTTACTTAAACATGTATAAATACATATAAACATAGCTTAATTGCTAAAAATAATTCCTAATCATGTAAAAACCCAAAAAATGGTCCATAAACGTGTTTTGATCATACACATGGTGAGGAACCTGGTTTGATAGTTTTTTTGGCCATAAACACGGATTAAAGGGTTGAAACGGCATTTTTACGGTTCAAAGGTTCGTTTTTGTGCACTAGCCGAAACCCTAAGTTAAAGGGTTGTTCTATTGATGAAACATGCTTGGTTTGTGATATAGGATTGGTATCTAGCTTACATAGGAGCTCAAGAGCTTGAAAAGTTGATTAGAAAGGCGGAAACGAACCAAAACCGCTAAGGTAATGCCGAAACACTCGCTTATGGGCTGTTTAGGTTAAGGTTGTGATGTGCATATTATTAGGTGTTGAAATTTTGTAGGGACATCAGGGACCATGTCATTGAGTCACTGTTCAAATTTGGTAATTTTTCGACCATCCGAGAATATTTGGCGAATTTATTATCGAATTGGGGCGTTTAATGGGGAAAAATAGTTAAAATGCTTAAAAAATTATGAAATTTTTCTGGGAACTCAGAATTAATGTATTTTGATCACATATTAATTTTGAGATAATTTGGAGAAGTCTAAAGGTGTTTTGTGTATATGCGTTCGTGTGAATTTTATAGCCGAATTTGGGCTGACAAGAATATTGCACGAGCTTTTTACATTCTGGAATTCGTACAGGTTGTTTTGGGACATAATTTGAGTATTCATGAATTTTGGTGGAATTTTTGGAAATTGTTTCGGATAAACGAACTATTTTCAGGCAAAATATAGCTGATAAAATGAATTTTTATAAATTAATAAATCAGTAAATAATTCCAGAAATATTTTTATAAATATCTACATATTTTAATTGATAAGTGGCTAAATTTTTATAATTTAATGATTAACGGTTAATTAATTATGCTAATTTAAAGATTAAACAAATTCAATTTATATAAAAACCGGCAAGTTCGCGATTAACGAACCTACGGGAATATCAAAACCCCAATAGTGATCAAAAATCATATATTTGGACTAATTAAGTAAAAACGAACTTTTCTATGAGAAACCTAGACAATCCGGGTGGATTGTGCACGTTTCTTCTTAAATTAAACTGAATAAACGGAAACGGGTCCCGTGGCTAATCCAGGACCCCAGTATGTGATCCTTCTTTATAACTTAATCATTTTATTAAACTTAACATTTAACCAAGCTTATTTTCCCATAACTGTTTTCTGAACGCGTAAACGAACAACTTGTCCCAGCTGGGAAAACGGGAATCTGAACCAAGTTCAGTTCTGAGTATTAGACATTGAACAACATCACAACCTAAGCCTACTGCCACTTTCTGGGCGTTCCAGCTATACCCAGATTAGTTATACAGCCCAGTTTAGTATTGAGATTATAATAATATTAAAATATTAATATTATTATAATATTGATTATAGGAAACCGTGATTGCAAGTTATACAAACCTCGAACCGACGTGCTACTGATTATCTACTAAACAGTGAGCTTCATGACCCCACTTCTAAACTATTTTAGGAACTTTTGGGGTGAAAAGCATGTTTGATTATATATATATACCTGAAACATGTATTGATGTGAATTATCTGAGTGCTAACACACGAAAGTCCCCACGCTCACAGTGATTAATTTCGAGCCGGTGGCTTGTGAATAGTACTATTGATTTGACAAACCCAAACGGAATCGCCCTGGTTGCCGTGTCACATAGCGCCGTTTGCACATGACCATATTTATAAAACAGGCTATGTAGTGTTAGACACAGCTACCGGGGCATGTTGTGGGCGGAAGGGGAGCCACAGTGGTTGATTGAGCGTGGGAAATGGATGCACGCAGCACATACAGTCAAGGCTTCACTGTAGCTTAGCATAATTACATCATTTACATACATATATACTTATTTCATGATTACAAGTGCTAACTTGTGAATAATCATAACTGTTTTCTTGAAACTCGTGAAACTCACCAACTCTAGTAGTTGACCCGTTTTAAATTTTTTTTCAGGTGTACCTAAATCGGAATGATTTGGTGATCTGTTACTTGTCCAAGGTGTGTGGTTGATGCTATGTGAATAAAAAGCAAGGGAGTTGGTAGTAAGATCGTATAGTTAACGAACTAGTTTGGCTTATATCACCTAGACTGTAAAACGATGACAAAACAAGGAAATGTAATATATTGTAAATTAGTTTGTAATGTTTCTTTATAAACAATGTGTTGTGATACCAGAGGTGTCTGTTACATTCCCGTTTTACGGTTCCTCATTGTGCTAGTCGGGGTGTGACAGGAGGCTCGTGTTGCATGATTTTAACGGTTTTGCTAAACCGCGGCTGGGTCAAATATATTACTCGGGGAAGACCCAGGGTGAGGAGGCCCGTGCTGCGTGAAAAGATGTTTAATGTTTTATTTACTTATAATTTGGTTAAGAAAATCTATTTATGATTTTATGGACTCATGATTTCCCCCCTACATTCCATACTCATGGAATTTTAAATGGTTTAATGAATGTCGTTTATGAAAACTTGAACTCACTCAGCTGTTGCTGACTTTGTGTGTATGTTAGATTGACTTTCAGTTTAAGAAGTGGATGCTACCGCTTGGACGTGCTGGATGCTACTCGGGAGGTTGAAGGCATTTCTGGTCGAGGATTTCCAATAAAACGGATATTATATTTATATTTGATTTTTGGACTCTTTTTCCCATGTTTGGGATTTTCTTTAAATAATTACACTTTTTCCGCTGTTATTTACTCAGAACTTGTTTTAAATAAAAACGAATCGTTTGGTTTTAAATTTTTGTGAAATTGTGGATGTGATTACCAACTGTAGGATTCCCGGGATTCGGGGTCTTACAAGTTGGTATCAGAGCCATGGTTCGAGGGATCCTAGCATTCTTGAATGCTTGGACTCGAACTGTAAAAGAAAGGACTAGAAATGCCAACTGCGAGTAGCTGCACGCCAAGAGGTAAGTATTAGAGTTCTATTATGTGCATAGTTGCTTGAATGTTAGATGGGACACTAATATGGTTAGGGGCAAGTGTTGGTACATAAATGTCAGTAGTTCATAGTCTAGCGTTTGTAATCGAGTCTGTAATGTAATTATGTTTAAGTTTATGTTTATGTTTGAACAAGCGAAGTTGTCAACAAGTTCGCTTAGGCGAACTTGTTGAACAAGCGAAGTTGTCGACAAGTTCGCCTAGGCGAACTTGTTCAACGAGCGAAGTTACTGACAACTTCGCCTGAGGCGAAGTTGTCGTGTATTTATATAGCCTACGGGTTTACGGTTTAGAAGTGAGAGTTTTGGTTAATCACGTGTAATTCAGCAAGTCGATAGACGAGAGATAGAGTCTGTAATAGACGTGTTTCAAGTTATAATATATAACGTGTTCGTTTGTATCGCGTGTGATTGTTTTACGTATTCTACGCTCGTAACTACCTACGCAGGGATTCCGCACCTACGTAGATAGCGATATCCCGTGTAAGATCCGTCCGGGAACCTACAATTGGTATCAGAGCTTTGGCTCGATTGTGTGGTTCGGGATTTCACGCGGGTGTAGAAAACGTCTCGTTTGACCTATTCGCGGGACGCGTTTTCGTTGATATTGTGTTATACTCACCTTATACAGTCATATTCAAGCCGTCACACCGACCGGAAACTGCTAAATCGTCGAAAACAGATCTGAATATTTTCAGTGTTCTTCGGGCGAAGTTGTTGTTCTTCAGGCGAAGTTGCCGACGCTGGAAGTAGGGTTTCGGCGAAGATATAAGGTTGAGCGAAGTTAACCACAACTTCGCCTACCTCATAAGTTCGCCTAAGCGAAGTTAACCTCAACTTCGCTTACCTCCTAAGTTCGCCAAGTCACGCGAATTTAAGGATTTTCCAGCGAAGTTAACACTTAAGCGAAGTTATCCTTAACTTCGCCTATAGTACTGTTTGGAAGAATTTTTGTTTTTTTTTCGGGTTTTTCTTGTTTTCGAGAAGATGTCGCCGATTAACATCTCAGAGTTAGTCAAAATGGAAGTTGAAGCGGGGTCGGCTACTAAGGCCCCAAGGTTGATGAAAGGAACCGACTTTGTGGCGTGGAAAGATAGGTTCATTCAGTATATTAAATACCAGGATGCAAAGATGTGGGTGTGCATCCAGGATGGATATATTCCACCGACAATGGAATACGAAGGTCGGGATGTGATAAAGAAGTACAGCAAAATGGAGGAAGAAGAGAAAAAGATGTATGAGGCCGAGAGCAAGGCCCATGCTGCAATTACTATGGCTCTTCCTCAAGAGATTCTCCATACATTCAGGAAGTACACTTCTGCACGAGAGCTTTGGGATGCTCTTGAGAATAGATTCGAAGGGAACGTGGGTATTCGTGCCTCGAAGATTAAGCTGTTAAAGACCCAGTTCTCTGTTTTCAAGTATTTGAAGAACGAATCGCTCGATGATATTATCACCCGATATTATCATCTAATGACAGAGCTGAACAACTATTCTATTGCTTACAGAGAGGAGGAAATAGTTGAGAAGCTTCTCGATGCTCTCCCACCGAAGTGGGAAATGTACACTGTTCTAATGAGGGAAGACAAAGACTTTCCTAATTATGACTTGGAGACAGCAGTAAACAAGCTCAGAACCTTTGAGCTTAATATGGTTCGTAAAGAGACACCAACGGATCAGGTTCAAGACCCTGGTATGTATGGTGCCAAAGTTAACTCAGGCTCAAGTTCGAAGTCTGAATCTGCTGCTTACTACTCCAAAGGAGAATCAGGTTCTAACTCTTCTCATGAAGGAAATGTGTCAGTAAACATGAACGGTGATGTTTGCTTTGTTGCTGGAGGATCAAGTGCTTCGAAACCTCAAGCATCCAAGAGTAGTTTCTCTCCCAGTGCTTCAAGCAATAACTACTCTAAGATGCCAATGAGTGTCAAATCTGCTGAAGAGCAGTTTGCACTCTATGCATCTTTTATTGCTTCTTACGAGAACTACATACAAGGGAAGATTGTGGACCCTGCTGCTTTGGAAGAAGACTATGACCAGATCGATCCTGATGATCTGGAGGAGATGGATCTGCAGTGGCAGATGGCGATGATAGTCAGAAAAGTGAAGCGTTTCATGAAGAAGACTGGCAGAAAGTTCGTAGGTGGAAAGCCAGGATTTGATAAGTCAAGGGTGAGGTGTTACAATTGTCAACAAAATGGACACTTTGCAAAGGAGTGCACTAATGCACGTGTAGAACGTAGTCAGGGGAGGACTACACAGCAAAGTGGAAATAATAATGGGAATAATGCCATGATGTCTGATGCTGGTGAATACAACTGGAACATGTTCTCTGGAGAACTCTTTGAGCATACACACATGGCGAAGGTTGCAGCTGAAGAATGTATGAAAGCTGCTGAAAATGAAAAAGCTTTTATGGCTAATGACCAGAACTCCGAGGTATGTACTAAACCTATCTGTACTAAATGTGAGAACTTGTCTGAACAGCTTGCTACAATTACTGATCAGTATGTTAAGTTGGATGCCGAATTTAAAACCTTGAAAGAAGATCATCACTTCACAAAGACAAGAGAAAATAATTATAAAGTAAAAATTAAAGCTTGTGAAAAAGACGTTAAAAGTTTAAAAACAAAATTAGCTGAGAAAATTGATGTGATCGATCTAAGCTACGAGGTTTTAGAAGAGAAAACCAAGTTAATCGCTGAGAAAGAAAAACAGATTGCTGATCACCAGGTAAAAGTGGTGGAACTAAATAGGAAACTGGAGCAATTCCGGAATTCCTCTGCTATTCTTGATCACCTCGTTAGTGATCAAGGTTCCTCACCTAAGAGGGGAGGAATTGGTTACCATGAGGTTCCACCACCTTATAACCATAATTATACTTTCAATCCTAGTGTTCATGAATCTGTTAATTTTGTAGCTGATCAGACAGGTCCTGCTAAGGAAACTGGTAAAGTACCGGAAGTTAGTAAAGGCGAAACAAGTTCGCCTGTCTCAAAAGTTAAAATTTCTATTTCAAGTCCAGTCTCATCTGATTCGGATAAGTCATCCGAGTCGGGTAAGACAAAAGAGAAGGAAGTGTTACCCACTAGTGGAGAAAAAGTTAAATCAACTAAAAGGAGTACTCCACTCAACCCATATGTCCCACCTTATGTGAGACGTACGGTTGGTAATACTGCCTCCACATCTAAAACATATGCTGAAAAGAAAGCTGAACATAGGTGTTGTTTTAGATGTAATCAAACAGGGCACCTTGTTGCTGATTGCCCTCTGAAGCAGCGTTTAAGAGAGGTGAGACCCTCGAAAACTGAGACTAAGGTTTTTGGTAATCGTTTAAATGTTAAAAATGAAAAACATTCAAATTTGAGAGATAATACAGGATTTCAAAGAAACACATCTCGTTTTTACACTACTAATAACCAAACCAAATGCTATAATTCTTTTGATTCTCTTAATGTACGTCGGTTTGGTTGGCCTCACTATCAGTCTCCAAGGAGGTATCCTGTTAGGACTCGTGGAAATTTTTCTAATGCTAACTTTGGTCAGCCAAGGTGTGTGAGTTCTGTTAAGAAGGTTAATCGACCCAAGACCAAGAGGTCTTGGGTCCCCAAATTTTAATAATCTCTTTTGTTTGTGCAGGAACAGTTGAACAGGGCTTCCAATAATCTTTGGGTTGTGGACAGCGGCTGTTCCCGGCACATGACTGGTAACAAGGATTTGTTACAAGATTTAAAACCTGTTCAAGGAGCAAGAGTCAGTTTTGCCGGTGAGAGTGGAAGCAAAATAACAGGAAGGGGTACGGTAACTAACGGGAAGATGACGTTAGAAAATGTGAACTTTGTTGAAGAACTGAAGCACAATCTGCTGAGTGTGTCGCAGATTTGTGATAAGGAGTATACTGTTCACTTCACGAAGAATGAGGCGAATCATCATAAACCTTATTGAACTGAATGGGATGATCAATCCCGAGTAACCATGTTTTTTTTTTGTGTTTATGTAAAAAAAAAAAAAAAAAAAAAAGAAACGTCACTATTGCTTAAAATTAGTCGGTTACTTCAGTTTGATGGACATATCCTCGGATATGTTTTGGTCCTCGTTTCTATTTGTAGAGAATGAGGGTCGCCATTAACCAGATGACTGAAAGTGATCGGGGCGGTTATGATGTGTTTTCTTTCGGTCGCTGAAAATTAGTTGTTCATACTTAGTTAGAAGGACACATACTAGTATGTGGTCGGTCCAGTTGATCCATTGGATCTTCAGGATTGCCGTTTACCTGAAGACTTTGACGTGATCGGGGCGATTGAAGTCAAAATTTTTTAGGGAAATGAAATTACTTTTCAAGTCTACTACTTCGTATGAAGTACCTTAGCTATGTTAAACGGAAAATTGATCCAACCTTGGAAAATGATAGATATACTAACTTTGTGTGCTTAACTAGTGAAGTTATTAGGCTTAAAAGGCTTTAGGACAATCATTGTATGTCAAGGTAACTTTTTATGGTGCGTAAAAGTAAAGGTGATACAAACTAATTTTACTTGATTTTTCGTGGATACTCCTTAAGAGTTTTGTGTGTCTTCATATATATCTTTTCGAATGATAGGCAGAAAAGCGATTACCCAGTCATACACGAGCCCATGTGTGTTCTGATTCCCGTGATGATAGCGTTTCAAGATACTGCAGTGATCCAGATTCGGGACTTGCAGTTAAATTTCTACTTTAAAGTCTATGTTGAAAAAAAAAAAAAAAAAAAAAATATTTGAAGTTAGTGAAACATATTAGTGATGATAAAATCAAGACTTCTCTATCTTAGAGTAAGAAGAAGAACGGGAACCAGAAGAAGAGTACATACATGTTTAATCAGACACTATGGGTCGAAGTCAATTCGGGGTGACTAGGGGAAAGCCAAATACGCTTTGAGGATAGATAGGAGGCATCAATATTTCTGAGTTGTTGCCCACTTAAATTTTAAGGATTAATTGAACCTAACTCGTATCACAGAAACGATGAAAACCATTTTAAGTTATACCTGCTTACAACCTGTCTCTATATGTCATAATACAGCTAAACACGGATCTATGTGATAGTCACGTAGTTAGTATGATTCCTGTTCGGATCTTTTCTAAAACGTAGCAGTCCCTATCGAGACTGAAATTTGATCCCTTATACTTTAAATTTTTTACGTTTTATGACTTTTTAACTGGTTACTTAGAATTGATCATGTCGTTTATTTCTTAAAGGGAAGTTTTAAAGAGCTAATTCAAATAGTTCAAAATTATAAGAAATGATCAAGACTATTCAAAGCCTAGTGGAAGCAAATCAACTGCAGGCATCCCTCCTGGCTGAGCACGGGAAAGTTATAGATGCCTTGAAGGTGTTCTTGGCATCTCAGGGGGAGATGAGCTGTAGAGGAGATGAGCTGAGGACCAAAAGAAGAGAAGACCTAGACGATGATCCCAATGCATCGAAAGATGCAGGTGGTGAGTTGCCAAGAACTACTATAGCTCTTGGGGCTTCCACAGCTGAGGGGGAGTCTGCAGCTGGTGTTGATGTGGTTGCTGTTGGTGATGATGTGGATGTGGTTGAAGATGTTGAGATTGTTGATGATATGATTGATGCGCTGAAAGAGATAGACGATATGTTAGAGGATGATGAGTTGATAAATGAAGATGATGTTCTGCCAATCGATGAGATCGAAAAGATTGGTGCAGAAATTGTGGTTGAGAATGTGATAGAAGAAGGAGAGATTGTTGAAGAAAATGTAGAGCATGAGATCCCTGTGGTTGAACAGTCGACTATATGTGAAGATGCTGTGGTTGACAACACTGAGTGGGAAGATCAGCCAAACTGGAAGGAAGGCTGCGCTCAGTGGTTTGTAAAGACGAAGAAGCCAGCAGTACCTACGATGTTCAAAAAGTCGTATATTATAAAGGGATATGCAGAATCAAAGAAGGGAATCATATGCTGGTTGTACGATGAAGAGTTGAAACTATTTGTGATCAAACGTTACGATGGCATTCAGTACTTCAAGAAGATGTTAAGATCCCTGAATACCTTACCGGAGTGTGAGGTGAAAGACTTAGCAAGACTGGGGCTGATAAACAGAAGTGATGATAACATGGCGAGAGTAATTGGGAAAATTGTTTGGAAGGAGGCCATTAAAGATAAAAAGTTTGAACTTCTGAAGCCTCAGAAAGGGAAGTTAGTAGAAGACAAAGATAGAGGGATGAGGGCAGACGGCAAACCATGGATGGTTATGAAGTATAAACCAGTCCGTCATTTAAAAGAAGTGCCGATGAAGGTGATGCCCAAGAACGTCTTGAAAGACTTGAAGTGGTGGTACGTGGATTGTGAAACTGCTGAAGCGGTCATGGAGGATGAAGATGAGCAAGAGATCATGAGAGTGTATGATCCTATGCACTTAGTCAATCTGTCTCAAGCTGACTTGCAGGTACTACATGCTAAGAAGATTTTCTACATTCCTGCTTGGAAAGAGGAAGCTAAGAAGTACCAGAAGTTGGTTTCTGTATGTGTTAGACAGGGAGTGCATGCTTGAAGAGATGAAGAGAGAAGACGAGAGATTACAAGACACAAGCTTTGAAGATCAAGATATGAAGCTACTGCCAAGGGGGAGTCTGTTGGTACATAAATGTCAGTAGTTCATAGTCTAGCGTTTGTAATCGAGTCTGTAATGTAATTATGTTTAAGTTTATGTTTATGTTTGAACAAGCGAAGTTGTCAACAAGTTCGCTTAGGCGAACTTGTTGAACAAGCGAAGTTGTCGACAAGTTCGCCTAGGCGAACTTGTTCAACGAGCGAAGTTACTGACAACTTCGCCTGAGGCGAAGTTGTCGTGTATTTATATAGCCTACGGGTTTACGGTTTAGAAGTGAGAGTTTTGGTTAATCACGTGTAATTCAGCAAGTCGATAGACGAGAGATAGAGTCTGTAATAGACGTGTTTCAAGTTATAATATATAACGTGTTCGTTTGTATCGCGTGTGATTGTTTTACGTATTCTACGCTCGTAACTACCTACGCAGGGATTCCGCACCTACGTAGATAGCGATATCCCGTGTAAGATCCGTCCGGGAACCTACAGCAGGGGGTGCTTAGGATGGGCGGGTAAAGTAAACAATTAATAACACTTGATCAACGTTATTAGCAGTTTACCCTTACCTTCCATGTTCTAAATACTACTTGTACTTGACTGTGTTAAAATTTTGTCTTGTAGGGATAAGTCATGGCTAATACTCGTACTGCTGAGAGAGGTTGACCGAGTGGTCGCGGCCGTGGTCGTAAACCACGTGCCGAAGCTGAGAATGAGATCCCTACATTCCAGCAGAAGGAAAACCCAATTAATGAGGAAGGGGATAACCCCGTCTTAGGTTCTGCTATACGCGTAGCCATCGCAGATGAGGTTTATCAGGTTCTTCAGAGCGTCATTCCCGAGATTGTTGCTTAGGCGGTTAGGGTTGCAAAGGAGTCAATGTTGGAAAGAGTGCGGATAAGCAAGGAAAAGGACAAGAGACTCAGGTTTAAGACGAGGTGGTGGTGTCAAGTGAGAAGGAGGAAGAAGTTCGTGCATTTAGGGTGCCTTCTAGAGGTTGTTCATATGGGGATTTCAAGAAGTGCGACCCTCCCGCTTTCGATGTTACTAAAGATGCGTTGGCAGCTCATCAGTGGGTTAGAGAGATGGAAGCCATATTGAGGGTTAGTAAGTGCAAAGAGGAGGATATGGTAACTTATGCTACTGCCTCATTCCGTTCTGAGACGCTGTGTTGGTGGGATAATCTAGCTCTGGCTATGGGTAATCGTTCCATTAGGAGGATGGCTTGGGAAGAGTTGAAGCAGTTGGTTATCGATCATTTTTGCCCTCCGCATGAATTAGATAAGATGGAGCAGGAATTCTTAGTCTTAGAAGCGGGTGATATGTCACATCGAGAGTATACTACAAAATTCAACCAAATGGCTCGCTTATTTCCCGATCTAGTTACACCTGAAGATAAAAGGATCAAAAAGTACGTGAAGGGTCTTCCGGTAGATACTCGTAGGGGTGTGGTGACCACCGGCATGAGCTCTTTCCATTCGGTGGTTACCCTAGCAGCTACTTTGTATGACCAGAGAGAGATGGTGAGCCCAGCTGAACATGGAAAAGATTGGAAACCGAGCTCTAACTCCAATGGCAAACGTTACGGGGGCAATGATTCTGTGTCGGCAGGAAAGAAAGCAAGAGCTGAAACAACGAATTATAGGGGAGACGCGTATGATGGGAGATGCAAGAAGTGTGGGAAACCGCATAGTGGGGAATGTAGGTCCACGTGTATAACTTGTTTCCGATGTGCGAAAGCTGGACACTTCCACTACGAGTGTCCGACGTTGACTTGTTACCGGTGTGAGGGGTCTGGGCATTTGGCATCTCGGTGCACTGAAAATAAGGCGGGAGGTTCTGAGCGGGGAAACTCTTCTAAGGTTAAGTTGGATGACAAGACAAAGACTCAGGCTAGGGCCTTCAGCATCTCTGCGAAGGAGGCGGAGGAGGTAGCGGACGCGATTTCAGGTAATCCCTTGCGTTTGTGTTAATCGTTAAAATGTTGTACCGAATATTTCTTTTCTTATCGAATGCTTTCGTGTGTAATCGTCTGGCTAGGAAGTGGTTTGATATCAGTAGTAGGGGTACTATTTATACCCGTTCTGTGTATGATGTGATGCTTTGATTTGTCGCAGCCCGCGCTTGTTCTTGTGTAGCAGGATTCGGGGACGAATCCCATTCTTAGGGGGGTAGACTTGTAACGCCCGTAAAATTTCGTTGAGAAAAGAAAATGATGCTTATGCCTTGTATGATTCTATGTTCTACCGGGACTCGTCTTGAATCTTCGGGGGACTCCTAGACGAGCCCATAAGTTGAATTACCTAAGTTTCATTCAAGTGTCGCAACTTTCAACTTGGCAGGGCCAGAATGTAACATTTTATAATATAATCAAAATCCAAAACCCTAGCCCCTCTATGTTCTGCGATCGGCAGTAAGCTAGGGCCTTGCACCCCCGATTTTTCTTTTTTGCAGCTGTGATTAGGCCATAAAACTTCAATTCTATGTCACACCCCGATCGTGATGGCGGAATAATCGAGGCGCGGCGACTAAGTCGTGATTGTTGAGCACAATAGTATAAAAGTCTAAATGCATAAACATAACCAAAATGTCAAATATTACACCATCCAGGTAACATGAAACAAATTGTTTTAATACAAAATATCAAGTTTCCAGACAACTCCTAGACTAGCCTTCATCTCTCTAAGGCCTCTAAACTTGCTAGGGATTTCTTGCTGCATTATTTCCTGAAAACATGTAACAAACTGTCAACTACATAAAGTAGATGAGTGAATTCATAGGTTTAAAGAAAAAGAGTTTATACACAAACATACTAGTATAGGTTGTAGGGGTTTATATATAGGGTGTACCTGCGGCTAACCCACCACTCCTACAACTTATACTACTATGTTTGGATATAATACCCGGTTTTAAGATGGTTTGTAAGAAAAGGTCTCTTGGTTTTCCCAAAGAGGTTTTTTGTAGTAAGTAAAACATGAAATGTTCTCCTGGACTCTCAGCGGGCTTATTATTCTCCCATTAGAGTCGTTTGTGATAAGATTACTCAAAGATTTGTGGTCTCCCAACGGTACATGTAGCACATAGCAGTTAAGCATAAATAAGGACATATAGATTTGAGCATGCTAAGTTTACTAGATAAACCAACACCAAGATCCCACTGTTTACTAGTATCCAAGATGATGGTGAATAAATGATGATGATGATGAATGATGATGAAACTCAATGATCACACAAGACTTGATTGATCCCACGCAAGACTTAAACCAAGACTACCTCGTTCTTGTCATCCAGGACTCAGCTAGGTTCTACCGAGAGTAGGATAGACTCCCCAAAGAATCCTGGGTTCCCTTGGTCCCTACCGAGACTAGTATAGGTCCTCAAGAGTTATGGATTTCACCGAGACTAGTATGAAATCCCATGAGTTACGAGTGCCACCGAGAATAGAATGCCACTCATGGTCGCGAGTTCTACCGAGAGTAGAATAGACTCTCGCGACCAATTCAACTCATGATGCTTTGATCTCTAGATTTCCATGCTGACACAATGACTATGATGATATGAATATGATTCCCATTCCCATGATGTCAATGTTCATAGAATTTCCCATACTCATTGATTTCCAATGTTCTTAGATCTCCATAAGTTGATGGGTTTTCCCCATGTTCATTGATTTCCAAAGTTTATAGATTCTTAAAAAGCTTGTGGATTTCCGCACGTGTGTAGAAATCCAAAAGTTTATAGTTTAAAGAGTGTTTGCATAAATGATTTTATCCAAACGTGTAAAGTTACCATGTTTCCACCCCATAGTTTTGAAAAGCTTAAATAGGGGCTATGAACTCACCTTAATCTCGGGTTAGGATGGTGCTACAATAGATCTCCTTAGCCTAGAGTTGAACATATATATAAGGTTAACAACGTGCTATAAGTCTAAGAAAACGAGCTTACGCGGCCTCGAGCAAAAACTGGGTTTTAAAGACGAAAACAGCTTGGTTCTGGCTTGATTCGATCGAATAGGAACACGTTCGATCGAATAGACACACATTCGGTCGAATCTGAGGCACACTCGATCGAACTAGAAACACATTTGGTCGAACCAGTTGGAAAAACTCGTTCGGTCGAACATGGAACTTGTTCGATCGAATAGACACTCGTTCGATCGAATACGAAACTCATTCGGTCGAATGAGTTGGAGACCATTCGGTTGCTTTCCTATTCGATCGACTGGACTGATTCGATCGACTGGTTCGATCGAATGAGTCTGATTCGACTCCTTCAAGCTGGGCGACGGAGAAACCTACGGGTTTTTCAGATTTTCCAGATTTTTGACCCAAAATCGAAGTTTTTGACATGGAAATGCTCGGGATTGAAAGGGCTATCGATTCCTAGTGATTTTAAACACAAAAGCCTGCATTTTGACACCAAAACAAGACGGTTTTTGACCCGAAAACTCTAGAAACGAAAATGGGTGTTTTTGCTCGATTTGAGGCCGAAAATGGTTATGAAAATGGATGATTTTCAAGAAGATCTTACCAAGAATAACAACAAACAGATTTGTGGACTCGGATTTGAAGTTTGAAGACTTTCTCTCTCTAGTTTCTCTCTCTAGAATGAGAGTGTTTGGGTGGGAAGTGTTGGTGGAAATGAAAGAGATGGTGTAAGAATACTTGATTTTCCGCTTAAATACTCGGGTGACTCGGGTTCGGGTTTAGGCTACCGACGGGTCAAGACTAGTCGAGTTCATAAGTTTTTAAACAAACTAAAACTTTTTCAGCAAAACTTTTATAAAACCATTTTCCGAATAATTATTTGAAATCTTTTTAAATAAGAACATTTAATTTTTCGAAAGCATAAAAATTAATATTTTTCAGGCGTAAATGTCGTTTTATAAAATAAACATTTTAAATGATAAAAGCAGATTTTTCCAATGATATGGGTTCCGAACTTATCGTCCAGAATCCCAAAGTCTATAGTTTCCGATGATTTCACGATCCTAGTTTACCAATCGAATTTCAGGGCGTTACATTCTAGGTCGGTATTATATGTATACAACTCTTTTACACCTTAAACCATCCTTATACATCGCGTATTGATCGTTAAACGACTTGTTATAGACTTGTATGGTGGCTGTCCAATTGAGGAATTCCGGGGCTGTTTTGATTAGGGTTTTTGCACCAAAATCTTACTAGGTATGTCACTTACATCATACTAAAATTCCATGGCCAATGGAGGTGTTTAGGTCGGTCAATCGAATTTAGTTCGAAAACTAGGGTTTATCAGTTCGGATGTCACTTGCATTAAGCGATCGGATGACCGGCCGGCCGACCGGCCGAATCAGTTCGTACAGCCCTGGGGGGGGGGGGGGTTTAAGGGCTGTGGGAAAATTATTTTTTGAGGCTTGGGGCTGTTTTGGTTGGTGCTTGATCAATCGAGTCGGCGGTGCGCGAATTTTCGTTTAAATGTTAAATTGAGAGTTGTAAAAAGGAACCGTCAACCCTATCAACTCGGGTGACATAATTACGATGTAAGAAAAGGTTAAGATGGGAATTTGGTCCATTTGGGGCTGATTCATTTGAAAATTGGTTTTAAGATTTACTACGCGCGTATTCGCCTCGATTTGATTACCGGCGGGTGAGTTGTGCATCATGGTTAGCCCCCGCCATAATCGTAGGGTGGATTTAGTTAGTTGAAAGGTTTTAGGGGCTGAGGTAATGTAATCGGGTTTGGGTTGGGCGTCGGTCCAAGTTGTTGGACCTTGGGCTAAGTGTTGGGCCTTGGGCCAAGTTGTTGGGCCTTTGGCCAAGTTGATGGGCCTTGGGCTAAGTTGGTGGCCCTTGGGCCAAAGTGTTGTGCTTGAGCGGCCCATTAGGCAAGTGTTTTCTTGCGGTCTAGTTTAGTAACGCGTTGTGTATAATTTACAGGCCCTCGCTTGTGATTGTGCACTTAGGGATTTCTTAGCTCATTGCAAGTGTTCGATTCATTCAGGTGAGTTCATGATGCCCTTTTTAATCTTTTTACGTTTTGGGCTAGCATACACACCCTATTACAAATTTTACCCGATTTTAATCGTTTAAACTTTTGGATGGTATTACGTGGTCTTATTCGTGATTGAGCATTTTGAAAGCTATGTTTGAATTATTTTCTATGCCTTAGGATATTTTAGACTCGTTTATGGTCTTATATTCCTTAAGGTTACATATATTATTCATGGTCTAGGCTCGAGGATACTATTAGGCCTAGTATTAATTTCTAGATTATCCATTATTTATGGATTGAATGTGATGATATGGTTTGGTTAAATGTTTGAAGTAGGTGTTTGTATGTGTGTAAGTGAATGTGTATGTGAATGTGTATGTGATGGTATACTGTGACCGAGTCAAATATATTACTCGGGGAGGACCCGGGGTGAGGAGTCCCGTGTTGCATGTTTATGACGCGGCTGGGTCAAATATATTACTTGGGGAAGACCCGGGTTGAGGAGGCCTGCCGTTCTATAAACCGTGGTAGGGTCAAATATATTACTTGTGGAAGACCCGGGGTGAGGAGGCCCGTATCACGTGTTTGGAATGTTAAACCGCGACCGAGTCAAATATATTACTTGGGGATGACCCGGGGTGAGGAGGCTCGTGTTGCATAATTTTAACGGTTTTGCTAAACCGCGGCTGGGTCAAATATATTACTCGGGGAAGACCCGGGTGAGGAGGCATGTGCTGCGTGAAAAGATGTTTAATGTTTTATTTAGTTATGATTTGGTTAAGAAAAGCTATTTATGATTTTATGGACTCATGATTTCCCCCCTACATTCCATACTCATGGAATTTTAAATGGTTAATGTCGTTTATGAAAACTTGAACTCACTCAGCTCTAGCTGACTTTGTGTGTATGTTAGATTGACTTTCATGTTAAGAAGTGGATGCTACTTTAGAATCTCCATCTTCATATGCTTGATTTATCATGTTTAGTGCATCTGATGGTCCAACATCCACAACCTCTTTATCAGAGCTGGCATATAACTCTCCAATTACCTTTAATCCTTCTGCACATTCATTTTTCTCCCCCTGTTTTGGTGCATCTGAGGTCTTCTCAACCTCAAAATGCCCCTCTAGAGTTCGAATTTTTAATAATGCTTCATTCAATGCAGCCTCCAACGCTTTGTTCCTTGATACCAAAATAGCATTCTTTTCTATCAGTATGATATTCTCAAATTCAATTTTGGCATTTTCAACAACAATGTCATAGAGATTTGGACTTGAAGGTGGGGTTTCTTGATTTGGCTTTGGTGCGGGTTCAGAAAAGGGTTCTGACTCAGCTGTTTCTGGAGATGGAACTTTATAAGGCTCAGGTTGTGTGGGAATTGATTGTGTTGGTTGAGTAGTGGTAGTGGCATGTGTTTCTTGTAATGGTGAGGATGATGGGGTTTGAGGATGTGTATCTTGATCAAGTTGGGCAAGTTGGGAAACATGTGTGGTGATGATAGGTACAGTAAGTGGTAATGTTGGTGGTAAAGGGACATGAGTGTCATTGATTGGTTTAGTATCAGATAAGGCAAGTTCAGTTGTAGCAGGTGAGGAAGGAACATTGTCATTCACATCATTAAGTTTAATGGAGTCTGTGTCATCATTGTAAACCTCATGTGGTGGTGAGTCTGGTGGAGTTATCTTATTGATGGTATCAGCAACATTTGATACGACATTTGCTATAAATACATCGTCATCCATAGCCTCTGTAGCTCCACCCTCAACTGGTTCATTAGTTTCTTCATTCATCTCCAATTCTGCAGCATCTCTTTCCTGAGTAGATTGTTCAATCATAGGCACATTACCCTCAACAACTTCTTGTGTATCATCATTAATACCCATAACCATGGCATTCTAACCCTCTGGACCATTGTCCCCATCATCGTTCTGATCATTGTCATCATCTGCACCATCATCATCTATATCATCATCCTCTTCATCATCACTATTCCCAAGGGTTCTAAGTACATCAATAGCACCTAGAGCTGGCACTAGCAACCATGGGAGAACATCCCAATCATCATTATCTGCAAACTTGCTTTTTGCATCTTTCATTCTTTTGCAGATATTGGGATCTTGTAATCACAAAATCTCCCCTGATCTTTGAAGATCTGGCAACAAATGGTTTATTAAAATCTGCAGGAACCTTGGATACATAAGAAACCTCTTACTGACTTCCTTTTCTGCATTTGACACCAACCCTTGGAAGATAAATCTTGATATAATAAAGGGCTGTTGGTCTAATGTGGCCACTATGAGAGTCCCGAGCTCTCTGCTCAATAATGTCCAAGTCCCTCTCCATGGAGATAAGGACTGGATGACGTGATGGATCAAGAAACGGTAGATCAGTGGAAAACTTCCCTTCTGGAACTGTCCCTTCTTTACACCTCCTTGGTATCCCATAGTCTCTTGAAAGACTATTAACAATCTTGGGACCGAGTAGGATGGCTGAGCATCACAATTATCATTTAAGTCCAATGCAGCTCTTATTGAGGCTTCTGTAATCTCAACATCATGATTTAGGACAGAGGCCACAATCCTCATCCCATTAACGTCATTGACATAAGTAGCTGACCCCTAAAAATCCGTAATATGGTTCCTGTAGATGGTGGGGTTCCCAGTGAGGGCTACTTTTAAGTTGGAGTTTCTTAGAAAATTTATCATGTGTTCCAACTCTCTATTATCATCATCAATCTCTAACTGAGCCCACATAGTGTGCCTTTTCTCGAATTTTAAGGCCACCAGTTCTGCAAAATAAAAAAATATGTCAGTATACTGAGTTGCAAAACTAATATTCGAAGATATGTAGATGATAATAGTCTCTTCAATAACCTGTTCCATAGTAATATGCGTACGTGCAAAAACAAGTAAAAAATTAGTCCGTAAATCAATTAGAAACCCTAATTTCGAAATTGGTGTGACAATTATCGAATAACGATGTCTTACCGAAGTCGAAACAGAGCTAATGGCTGTATTCGAAGTATAATGGAGCAAGTAAATAAGTATTCGAGTTAGCAGGGAAAGCACGAGCAACAAGGGTTTTCGTCTAGGTTTAAGAGAGGAAGAAATATGTGAAAAAGTTTCTAACTCCCCTTTTTATACCTAACGTTTGGGTGGTACAGTACCTCTTTTTGTCATCTAGTGCATGTCAGTTGTCATTTAATTCAAATTTAATGTACCTCCCTTGCTCAAGCATACAGCCAAATGAATAGCTGTCTCCCACTGTACTCGAGTATGTAATATAACCCTTGCTCGACGAAATATAATGCTCCTGAGCACTAGTATACTCGAGACAGTGTGCTCGAATAGACTTGTGTTCGATGCCTTAGCTAAATGTTTGATCATATTACTTGCTCGAGTATGGAGTCACACTCTAGGGGTAGTTTGCTCGCATGTACTTAAACTTTACTCAAAATGTATATGCCTAAGACACCCGTAAGCTAACCTTACTTGATACCGCATCCTGCTCGAGACACTTAGAAATCCACCGTGACAATAACCTATACTCGAGATGTATTCTTAGTAGTGTTGTGCCCTCTGCTCGACCCACTTAGAATACTACAGGACACTGTGCTCGCTGTACCCTTGTGCTCGAAAGCCTTAGCAGATTGAATCCCTTTTAATACTGTACTCGAACACACAACCTGAGGGTCTAGCATACAAGGTTGCTCGAACTCCTTAACAAATTGATCCAATGAGTTCTTAAGCTCAAATTCTCATCCTTAAGTATCTAGCACACAGCTATGCTCAAATCACTTAGCAATTTAACCTTCAATCTTTTGTGCTCGAAAATTTAGGTCTAACAACCAAATATGTATTCTTGCTCGAAACACATAGGATGAATCATACAAGTCACGTAGTATGCTCAAAACAATGTAACACGCGCAAGCACAGTTTCTTTGCTCGAAACACTTAGTTGATTATTTAGTGCAGTTTGGTAATCACACCTGTTATGCCACAAATTTCGGACATGATCACTCATGTTCTCTGCTCAGATTTCAACTTTTCATAAAGGATAATCATTTCAAAATAGTGAGTTGAATTAAGCAATTTGTTTAAGGTGAAATAAGAGATCCAATTCCAGTGGAATATTCTATTGAAAACAATTTAATAGAAAGGTCTCAACATGGGATCAGAATATTTAAGGCAAGATCACACCACTTCATGGTCAGTGTTATTATGACTTGAGTCAGGTTGACAGCAGGTACACTTAGCATAATGGTCATTGCTTTCTGCGATACATTTAGGATTCAATTAGAGCATAAGTTAGGAAATTTTCAGGTTGCTTCTAATCTCTTCTCAAAGCTTATTTAGCTTTCTCCAAATCACCTCGAATTGACTTTAAGGTGTTTAGGACTTATTTGGATGCCCCACCACTGTAGTTACCTTGGTGCCCCTTAAGTCACGAAATCAGACAACTTATTTCTTTATATTATTTTTGATTCTTTTATATTTGTCAATAACTTTCTTTTTCTTTGCTTTTGATAAATTTGCTATATAGCAATAGTTTATATCTGCTCAAATACTTAGTAAACATTTTGTTAGACCAGAAACACCAACAGGCTCGTGTATGATTGGATAATAACCTTTCTGCTTATCATTTGGAGAGATATGCTAAAGAGCATACCTTATCTTCTAATGGTTCACCATATCAGACTTAGCAGATTTAGAATTACATCACATATGACAACTACAGATTATGGAAAGCTACAATACGGTGCCAATGACTGTACTCAAAGCCTTTTGAACTTATAATCCATGGGTTAGTTATCTTAAACAGTTTTCTATCACTTCCCAAAGGTTGGATACTATTTCTATCCAAAAACTTTTAACCTTCTTTAAAGCTTATAAATGGATAATCTTATCATATCTCTTATGAGATCACTAAAAACAGTGTTGCTTAGTTAAAATTACTTCACAATTTCAAAAATCATTTCTTCTAAAAATTCATTTTAAGGATTGATTTTGAATATAGTGATGTCACTTAAGCATATTTAACAAGCACACACTCAACTAATGTCAAACACATTCATTCAGATAGCACAGAACACACAAATCAACACATAAGTCTGTCGAGCATGCTTAGAAATTCGTCTAGCATACTCGAAAGTTTACCGAGCAACTTTAAAATGTATCATTTGAGTTCTTGTGCTTGAAAGACTTGACTGCGTGCTCGAGCAGTAGAAGTTCTTGGAATACTTGGAATGTTTTCCAGAACATATATCCATGCTCTACCAGTAATGACAACAACGTTTGTGCTCATATTACATTAGAAATCTCAAGTATGGTTTGTTTGTGCTTGGAGAACATCAAACACCCAATAAAACAAAAAGTCATGCTCGAAATAGTTAGAAAGTATTCAAGACAAGATTCTATGCTCGAGCATCTGAGCTATAACATCTGTGCTCGAAATACTTAGAATAGTCTTACAAGTACCTTTACTTGTGCTTGAGGAGCAACAAGCACAATATCAAGCTCAAATTCATGCTCGAATTACTTAGAATCACACAAATACATCATGCAAGCATAAATCAAAGTACCAAAAGCTATAATTAACAGTTTTAAAACAGATTTTCACACAAGGACAGTCACATACATGATTCATGCAATTAGAGTAATCAGTCAAGCATAGCAGATCATCATGCAGACATTCAAAGTGAGTAACAAAGATAATCAGTAAGAACCTCACTTAACCACACATCCTAAATCAAACTTCCTCAGCATTTATCATTCCTAGGCATTTTAACAGAAAATGAAACCTGGTTTTATCTAAAGGTTTGGTGAATAAATCAGCCAAATTATCAGATGTAGCTACCCTTTTCATTGCTATTAATCCTTTTTCCTGACAGTCCCTAATGAAATGATGTCTAATTTCAATGTGCTTAGTCTTAGAATGTTGGACTGGATTCTTAACAATGAACATAGCAGCAGTATTATCACTTAAAATAGGAGTAAGTAAGAAATGCATACCATAATCCAAAAGTTGATTCTAAATCCATAGAACCTGTCCACAGCACGCAGAAGCAGCAATCAACTCAGCTTCATCAGTAGAGAATGACACTGTAATTTGCTTCTTGCATTGCCAAGAAACCAGCCTGTTCCCTAGAAACTTGCATCCTCCAGAGGTTGATTTTCTACTCATGTTGCAACCATCATAGTCAATATCTGTGTAGGCCATCAAATCAAAGGAAGGGTTCTTTGGATACCAAATCCCCAAATCTGGTTTTCCCTTTAGATATCTGAAGATCCTCTTAACTGCCAGCATATGTGAGACCTTGGGATTAGCTTGGAATCTAGCACAGACACACATAGCAAACATAATATCTGGCCTTGATGCTGTAAGATACATCAGTGATCCTATTTTGGCCCTATATTCATGCTGGTCCACCAGCTCCCCTTTCTCATCAGGTACCATTTTCTCATGTGTGTCCATTGGTGTAGACACTGTCTTGAAGTCTTTGCACTTGAACTTGTTAAGAATCTCTTATACATACTTTGATTGATTGATGAAAATTCCATCAGCTTTCTGTTGCACCTGAAGTCCAAGGACGAAATTCATTTCCCCCATTGAGCTCATCTTGTACTTGGATTTCATCACTTGCTCAAACTCCTTGCACATTTGTTCATTTGTAGAGCCAAACATAATGTCATCCACATACACTTGCAACAGCAGCAGATCCTTGTTCCATCTTTTGTAGAACTAGGTTTTATCAATAGCTCCTCTGCAAAAGCCATTGTCCAACAGATGGTTAGACACCTCATCATACCATTCCCTTGTTGCTTGATGTAGTCCATACAATGCTTTGCTGAGTTTGTAAACCTTGTTGGGATGAATTGGATCTTCAAATCCTGGAGGTTCAGTGACATAAACTTCTTCTATCTTTCTATTTAGGAATGCAGACTTCACATCAAGTTGATAGACTTTATTATTCATTGATGCTGAATATTCCAGAAAGATCCTTTTAGCCTCTAGTCTTGCAACTAGAGCGAAAACTCTTCAAAGTCCACTCCTTCTTCTTGTAAGCATCCTAGAGCCACCAATCTTGCTTAGTTCTTGATCACTATCCCCTTTCATCTTTCTTGTTCCTGAACACCCATTTTGTTCCAATAGCATATTTGCCACTGGGTTTGTCAACCAAGTCCCATACATGTAAGTCTTTGAATTGAGCCAACTCTTCCAACATAGCTTCTACCCAGCTATTGTCCTTTAAAGCTTGATTAATGTTCTTTGGGTCAACTTGGGATAGAAAGCAAGCATACAGGCAGATGTTTGCTTTTTCAGAAGAACTTCTTGTCACTCTTTCATGCAAGTATCCTATGATATTCTCTGTAGGGTGATTTCTTTCAGCAGAGGTAGTGTGCACTAATTGTTGTGTAGACACTTCTATCTCAAGATTGGTCATGTTTAACTCAGCAGTGTCACTTTCATTTCTCTCTTGAGTTTCATCAGCTTCTTGAGTTTGGTTAATCTCTGATGATGACGCTTCATTTGACCCAATTTACAGAGAGTCAAACAAGGACTGAAACCTGTCTTCAAATTGATTTGTCACTCCAGGCTAAACAGGTAGTTGACTTTGAATGGGTTCACTTTCCACATCACTTGGACCTTCATTAGAAACTTCAACTGCAACATCTTGTCCATTCATCTCAACTTCAGCAGTTTTTCGATTGCTTCTCTTAAAGTTAAATCCATTTTTACTAGGACCAACAGATGGCCACAGCTTGTCCAGATCAACTTGTTTTTGTTTTCCTTTTTCTTCAAAGCTAGTTCTGTACATGCTGTCATCCATATCTTCACTATAAATTTTGAAAGACTTGATCATCTTCTCCAAATCAAAAAGCCAATTAGAAACTTCAACTGCAACATCTTGTCCATTCATCTCAACTTCAGCAGTTTTTCGATTGCTTCTCTTAAAGTTTTATCCATTTGTACTAGGAGCAACAGATGGCCACAGCTTTTCCAGATCAACTTGTTTTTGTTTTCCTTTTTCTTCAAAGCTAGTTCTGTACATGCTGTCATCCATATCTTCACTATAAATTTTGAAAGACTTGATCATCTTCTCCAAATCAAAAAGCCATTTGGGACCTTCAACACTGTTAAAATGGTTTTCATTTAATATTATATCTAAAGACTCAATAACCACCATATGCTCCTACACATAGACCCTGTAAGCTTTTGAATGAGTTTAGTATCCCACAAAGAAACATTCCAGAGATTTTGATTGGAATTTGTTCAGATAATCCTTTGTATTCAATAGTGAGCATCTGCATCCAAAAGGCTTTAAGAACTTCACATTGGGCTTTCTTTTGAAAATAACCCCACATGGAGTCTTGTTTAGTAGAACCCTGTTCTGCACATAACATGCGGTGTTTATTGCTTCTGCCCAAAAAGTGACTGACAGATTTGCATCAGCAATCATGGTCCTTGCAGCTTCAATCAATGTCCGGTTTCTTCTTTTTGCAACACCATTTTGCTCATGAGTTCTAGGTGCACTATATTGTTGAAATATCCCCTTAGAAGTGCAGAATTCTTCCATTGTTCCATTCTTGAATTCTGTTCCATTGTCACTTCTAATGACTTTGACCTTCCTCTCAAGCTGATTTTCCATCTTTAACACATAGGTTCTGATTAATTCTGAGGTTTCATCTTTGTTGCCCATAAAATATACCCAAGTAAATCTTGAGTAATCATCTGTGATCACTAGGTAGTATCTCTTCTTTCCAATTCTTGGAACACTCACTGGACCAAAAAAATTCATGTGAAGTAGTTCCAAGACCTCATCAATGGTTTTTATCATTTTGCTCTTATGTGAGGATTTATGTTGTTTCCCTTTGAGACAAGATGTGCATTTTTCTTCAATCTTGAATTCTCTTGTGGGAAAGCCAACAACATGTTCACCTTTCACTAGCTAGTTCATGTTCTTCAAGTTGACATGGCACATCTTCCTATGCCACAGTTTGTTCTCATTTTCAGTGGCTTTGGAAACAAAGTATGAACCACCTCTAGATGTAGCAGTATTCATTCTCAGTTCATAGAGGTTGCCATTTATTGGAGCCATCATCATGATCATCTCAGTTGGAATCACAAATTCAGGCTACAGAATTAGGCAGTGTTCATCATTGAAGGCCACTTTGTACCCTTTGTCACAAACTTGAGAAATGCTGAGTAAATTGTATTGTAGTCCTTCAACATGCATCACATTCTCAAAGGATTGGTGAGTGTTCCTCTTCCAACAATCTTCCCTCCATTTTCATCACTACCGAAAGCAACTAGCCCTTCATACTTCTTTTCATAATTGATCAGTGCACTCTTATCACAGGTTATGTAACTGGAACATCCACTGTCCATGTACCATAAATCATTACTGTTCAAGGACTTTTCCTGCACATACATACAAAAAAGAATCAGTTAAATTCTGACTTACAAACTACATTAGTTTGTTTCAGTTTCAGATGAAGATTCATCAGGAGTTGGAAGTGGAAGTGGGTCTTCATAGGCAACTTCACATTCTTTTTCTGAGTCAGATTCTGAACCAACTTTCACAACCTGTGGGATGATTATGTTATCAATTTGCTCAACCACATAGTCTTTCTTTTGAGACAACTCCTGCTTAGTCTTCCATTTAAATCCTCTTGGTTCATAACCCTGCTTCATCAAGAATTTTCCATCTCCATTCTGAACATCAGGTCTAATCTTTTCCTTTCCTTTATCAGTAGACCTATTGTTCTTTGCAGGTTTGCTTGATACCTTTGCATCATCTTTGATTTTCAACACTTGTTTCAGTCTCTTTTCCAAGACTAACTTTTCTCTTCATCACTTGAAATTTTCTTCTCTTCATTTAGGTATCTCTGATACATTTCCTTGTATCCTTTCATGTCAAATCCACATACCACATCAGGAACCACAAACTCTTCCTCTTCAAACCAGCAAGAGTCAATGTGATGACCATAGGCATAACACTTCTTGCACCGGACTTTAGCATAGCTCCCCAAGTCTTCAAGCAATTTCATGTCTTTAATTCGGTCACTGGGTTTGGGTAAGTCAAAGCCTAGCGATGTTTTTCGACATAGAGAGTTGCTGAAGTCCATTTTTATTGGTTTGTTCAGATTAGGTTCCAGATGATATTTCTCTTTGACAAACACTACAGGCTTCAACTTGGATGGGGTTCTTGAACAGCTTCCATTTCCTTCTTCAATAAATCTTTTCATTGGTACATATTCCGTATCTCCAATGTCAAATAGTTCATGATTTGAGAAGACTGGATAGATTGGAGGATGGGACTGATCATAAGAAGATTTAATTGTCTCTTCATTTCTTGTTTTGATTTATGGCTGTGGTCTAGCACAAATGTCAAACACCACATGTTCTTTTCTTATCTTTTCATAGTGCTTTTTAAACTTTGGAGTCATCTTTGGCAGAAGAGGAATCTTTTCACTTTTCTTCTTTCTGGATCCCCTTTTCTTCTTGCCCTTCGATGATTTTGTGCTGCCACAAGTGCAGTTACTTTTTTCACTGAAGTATTCACTCCATTTCTTTTTCTCACTTTCCTTCTTTGCATTCTTCTTCATTTATGGTTCCTCATTCTGTTTCCCTGCAAATTCTCCATTCTCATTCACAAACACATCATCATACTGTTTTACAAAATCAACTTTATCATCAAACACATTCTTGAATTGTTTCAGATATTCACTCATGCTCTCCTTGTCTACTTTCAGTGGGTAGCTGTCACAGAAAGGTGGTGGCACCTTTTTGTACTTTTCTTCCTCTATCATTTTATCCGTAAAACCCACTATATTTCCTGTAGAAACATGGTTCTTCAAGAATTCCATTTGAATTAACAACTCAGCATTCTTCAGTTTCTCTTCAGCATACATCTTCTTCAAGCCCCTTGATTTGATTCTCATAAGTTGCTTCACTGTCTTCATACACATTCAAGAATGCTTCCTTTCTTCCAAACTCAGTTTTCCATTTTCCAACATCCTGATTTAATTCATCAATTATAATAAAAAGGTCAGAAATTGAAATATCAGATTGTACATGCGCATTGGATGATTCTGGCTTGTCCTGTACTTTTGCCATAAAGGCAACATTCGCCTTCTCAATCTCAGCCGCGCGGTTGCTCCAATCAAACTCCCCATCCCGAGGCACCCTAGTCACTGCAACGTTTCCTTGATCCCTAACTTGATTCACATTGTTCTGATTAACTCTGTTCTAATTAGTGTGAATCTGCAGTTGGTTGTTTCTTTGGGGTTGAAAGGTTTGTTGCTGTGGTCTGTTTTGGTTTTGATAGGGGTTTTGGTTGGTGATCTGATTTCTTTGATGTTGGAAATTCTGATTTTGATTATGATAAAATTGATTCTGATTAACTTGATAACCAACTTGTTTTGGCATGTTGCACTCTCTTGCAAAGTGTCCTGGTTGTTGACAGTTGTAGCAAATTGCTTTAGATTTATCAAAACCTATTCTCTCATTTGGTCCATGAAGCTTGATCTTCCAGTTCGGTTGTATAACCTCTTGCTTCTTACAGCCAACAGGGCTGCCTACCACTTTATGTCTATATCCTCTAAATCATCAGTATATATTTGTTCTAGATCTTCCAGCACTATGCTTGTTTTTATCAGATTCTTGGCCACGAAGGCATGATATGACTCAGTAAGCATGGAGAACAAGGCTTGAAGGCTTGGTAGTTTGTTCTTTGATTTGAGTTGTTCCGCACAAATGTTGACTGGCCACTTGCTGTTGAGGCCACATCATCTTGTATTAGCTATACATTGAATCTTGGCTGACCACCACAAGTTGAATTTGCCTCAGATGGCTCTTCAATAATTTGGCTGCTGATTCTTAATTGAAAGATTTTCCATGGGAGCTACGAGGGCATTATTCACTTGAAAACTGGGGTTATCTTCCTTTATCATGTGGTTTTCTATCATTTCTTGTCCTGCAGCCTTTAAATATGCAATCACATCATCCAATTTAAAATTGGAGAAATTTACTTTTTCCTTGATGAATTTGCTGGCTGTGTACCACTCACCAGACAAAGATGATAGAAGCTTTTTATTCATATTAAAATCAGATATCTGTAGGTCTGTTGTTCTTATATCATTCACAATCATCATGAACCTTTGCAAAACTGATTTTAGTCTTTCTTCGTCCTTAAACTTGAATCTATCAAGCTGTTGTTTCAGTCTGTCTTTTTTTATGTTTTTCAACTCTATAGTTCCCTCAAACATGTCAACAACTGCATCATACATTTCTTTAGCAGTTTTGTGATGGTTGACTGTTGTCAGAATTTCCCAAGACAGGCCTAACTTCAGCATTGATAGTGCTTTGTCATCTCTCTTTTTCATCTTCAGCTCAACGGTGGCATTGCTGTTCAGAGCAGTTGAGGGAACATAGTTTCCGTCAGTGATAGAAGTCCAAAGCTCTGGGTCATTGTAGTTTACACTTGCCTCGAAGAGCACCTTCCATTTGATGAAGTTTTCTTGTCCAAGCAATCTAGGAATCTTGTTGGTGGAGACTTCTTGGTCTTCCATTTGAGCAGATCTGGGATCTGCAGTAGAGAAACATAGTAAAGCTTCAAGCTTTTTCACAAACCTTCTATCCCGTGGCCTTCAGCGAGCTTCCATAGATCTGATACCTTTTGTCAAGACCAAGATTCAGGTGAAACCTAATGAATATGTTGACAAGAACACGATGACTCTGTAACCTAAAGGCCTATTGGATATCCCGGCGGAATTTGGATATCCAACGAGTGGGAACGAAGGTGTGATATATCGGACACTAAACGAGAATAAATAATCAATAAGAACACAATCAAAGAAAGAGATTCACTGAATTTAATATATCACTTAATACAACAATAAAAGGAATGTCTAGGGTTTCGTATATGACGGCGGCGGCTGTACGAGGAAACAATAAAAATATTTTTTTGGAATGTTTCTCATATTGCGTGTCTCGTTTTCCATCCCTAAATGGAAACCTAGGACCCTATTTACAGACCCTGACATTCCTTCTAGAAGTTCGTAGTCATTACATAATGAAAGACAAAACAATACAAGTGTTGAGTCCTCGAGCAAGATAACATTCTTGCTCGAGCAGACTCTCTATGCTAGATATGCTCGATGAATGTCCTGCAACATACTTTACTTAGAATATCTTTAATGAAGATATTCTCCTCCAGCAGGCTTCATTCCTCTTGACCAATCCTTGCTTTGCTCGAATCAGTCCATCGAGCAAGCTCATTCTTCTTGATGTCTTCAGTCTTGTCTTTGGACTTATTCATCAATCTTTAACATGCTCGGATGTAAATCTTGCTCGGGGGAACTGAACTATGCTCAAAGTCCTTGCTTTGATCACGTGACATCATTTTATTGCGTCCATGCTTGTCCCCATGTACTCGATCATCCTGTGCTCGTAACATTTGGTTAAAACTTGTAAGATCAAGTTGTTTGCTCGATTGGCAATCCATGCTCGATAGAAAAATACTCTTGCTCGTTGAAGTGTAGCTTGCTCGAAGCCTTAACACTTAGACGAATCAACCATTTAAGGTTCTGAAAACCTTGCTCGAAGTAGTAAAACCATGCTCGATCGTCCATGCTTGCTCGAAGTCCATACTTAGCCGTTTTCTGAGGAGGTTGAGAAGATTCCAATCTTCCTTATAAAAAATCCTACCCAAAAATTACCCGAGTATTAACTCGTGGTGGGGAGGCCCGTATTACGTGTTGTTTTCTGTAATCAGGTCAAATATATTACTCGAGTATTAACTCGTGGTGGGGAGGCACGTGTTGCATACTCATAATTAGGACGGGTCAAATATATTACTCGGGTCCTTGACTTCGTGTCTCGTGATTCGTGGTGGGGAGGCCCGTATTACGTGTTTAGGTTTTGTTAAACATGACAGAGTTAAATATAGTACTCGAGTTTGACTCGTGATGGGGAGGTTCGTGTCACGCATTTATGTGTTATCGCGACCGGGTTAAATATAATACTCGAGTCTTGACTCGTGGTGGGGAGCCCAGTGTTTGCGTGTTTAACCGACGAAAATTATTTATTTATTCATTATTTCCTCAATATTATACATTTATAAACTTTAAACTGAATTATAAGTGTTGTCTAAAAAAACATGAACTCACTCAGCTTAAGCTGACTTTGTGTGTGTGTTTGTTTGAATTTCATGTTGAGGAGATTGGAAATTACTGCTTGGACGTGCTCAAGACTACTTGGTTGGTTGAAGTCATCTCTAGTCGAAGATTTTAATAAAACAAACATTATTCCTTTTATATTTGATTATGGAATGATTTTTTGGACATTTCCCCGGTTTTAGGATTTGGTACTTGACTATTTTTCCGTTGCATGTCACTCTAGACTAGTTTTAATAAAAATAAGTTTTGACTTTTATTTTTGAGAATTGGATACGAAGAACAACTATAGGACTCGAGTTTCGGGGTCCTACTGTCAGGATCGTGAATCTCTTGAAACCTTAAAAAGGTTGACAAGAACACACCGAGTCGATTACCCAAAGGCCTGTTGAATATCCCGGCAGAATCAGGATATCCAACGAGTGGGAATGAAGGAGTGAAAATAGCAAACACAAAACAATGATAGTTAATCAATAAAAGCTCATTCAAAGAGAAAGATTCACTGTATTAAATGATTCATTAATGAAACAGTGAAAAGAATGTCTAGGGTTTCGTGTATAACGGTGGCGGCTTTACGAGGAAACTAAATAGAATATTCTTTGGAATGTTTCTCGTATTCTGTGTGTGCCAGCCTGTAAATCCGTGTCCTAAATGGAATCCTAGGACCCTATTTATAGACCCTGACATTCCTTCTAGAAGTTCCTAATCATTACATAATGAAATACAAAATAATACAAGTGTTGAGTCCTCGAGCAAGGTAACAATCCTGATCGAGCAAACTCACTATACTAGGTATCCTCGACGAGTGTCCTCGAGCATACTTTACTTAGAATATATTTAAAGAAGATATTCCCTTCCAGCAGATTTCATCCCTCTTGACTGGTTCAAGATTTGCTCGAACTAGTCCATCGAGCAAGCTCATTCTTCTTAATGTCTTCATTTTACTTAATTCAGCAATCTTTAGCATACTTTACTTAGAATATCTTTAGTGAAGATATTCTACTCCAGCAGGCTTCATTCCTCTTGACCAATCCTTGCTTTGCTCGAATCAGTCCATCGAGCAAACTCATTCTTCTTGATGTCTTCAGTCTAGTCCTTGGACTTATTCAGCAATCTTTAGTATGCTCGGATGTAAATCTTGCTTGGGAACTGAACTGTGCTTGAAGTCCTTGCTTTGCTCATGTGACATCCTTTTATTTCATCCATGCTTGTCCCCATGTGCTCGATCATCCTGTGCTCGTAACACTTGGTTAAAACTTGTATGATCAAGCTGTTTACTCGATTGGCAATCCATGCTCGATAGAAGAATACTCTTGCTCGTTGAAGGGTAGCTTGCTCGAAGCCTTAATACTTAGAAGAATCAACCATTTAAGGTTCTTAAGACCTTACTCGAACTAGTAAAACCATGCTTGATCGTCTAGGCTTGCTCGAAGTCCATACTTAGTCGTTTTCTATGGAGGTTGAGAAGATTCCAATCTTCCTTATCATAAATCTGACCCAACAATCTCCCCTAGATTGGAACAAGCTCAGATGCACCAAAACATACGTGCATAGAGTTACACATGTATCAGACATTAAAGATATATCATTTAAGAATATGTCATTTCATTACATACGTAGGAATTCTGCCTCTTGGGCATTACACATTTAAGTTCTTTTTACATCAAGTACAGATTAAAAATACAAAGATAAACAGAAGAAATAATTAATCATCGTTCATTCTCTTTTCTGCTATCTTCTCCTCCTGCTCCCTATATCAGTTCCTTCTTTCATTCTCTTTACAAAGGAAGCCTTCTTGTTTAATCATGTCAAGCTCTACGGCATCGGAGGACTTATATGTAAATTTTGCCTTAATCAAGTCTTGAAGTTCTTGTGGATGCATAAATTTGAGATCTTCATCTTGTCTTATCCCTGCAATGGGTATGCCAGACTCATTTCTCAATGTAATTGAATCATTGTGCTGATTGTATATTATGTAAGTGATTCTCCCAAATTGTTGCACCGCTGAGTTAGGTTCCTGCATCACTTCTCTCATGGGTAAGCACTCTTTTAATGTTTTCCTTTTACCATGCGAGCTACTGACTTGAGACTGTCTTTTCTTCATCTCAAAGAGGGAGAGTTCAGAGATATGTACTTCATTGATCCTTTTGTTTGTTTTCTCCCTCTCTGTCTGGCTTCTTATCTCTCTCTTCTTCTGTTGCAAGAATGGAAACCACCTTTCTGCTTGTTCTTTTATAAATCTTGAAAGATCATTTCTTTGTTGACTAGATGGCTGATTTCTGATTTGATTGTCATATAGTGTCAGTTCTGCCATCTTTGTCAACTGTTCTTTTGTAAACTTTCTTAAGTCATCTCTGAATATGATGAGATGCTCTTCTTTATCTTTAGTAATTATCTCAAGGTCTTTGACCTTTTATCAAGAAGAGATGTGTGGGCAGATTCAAATTTCTTGGTTGCTCGTGCCTCAAACTCTCAGATCTTAATGGTGCATGGCTGGTGCTTCCTTGTTGAGTTTTCTTTGCTTTATCCAGCCCTTCCTCTTCATACCATCTTTTGATTGTCTCATCAGTTTGAACGGCTAGCCTTGACATTTTTGCTCTTACTTCTTCTTCGGCTCTCTTCTTCGCTTCCTGCAGTTTTCTTTGTGTTTCAAGATACAATTTCCGCTCTCTGTTGTATATTTCCATTAATTTTTCATGATGCATGTTTAGGAACTGTTCTTCTGTCATTCCTTTCTCGATAACAAACTTCTTTAACATTTCTACCCTCTCAGGGTCTTCAAACCATCTTTTCAATTCTTCTTCTTTTCTTTTTGCATCATCTCTTTCCCTTTGCAGTCTCATCTTCAACTCCTATTCTCTCTTATAATTTGCTCGACT
Organism: Bidens hawaiensis; assembly: GCF_021521415.1. Lineage (NCBI taxonomy): Eukaryota > Viridiplantae > Streptophyta > Magnoliopsida > Asterales > Asteraceae > Bidens > Bidens hawaiensis. The sequence goes on along the minus strand of NW_027491039.1, from coordinate 4,431,508 downwards.
CTTTTGATCTTTGTGAGAGGCTTTTACAAGTTTAATTTTTCTTTTCAGTTCTTCAGGAGAGAGAGATTTATCAAGAAGTTATAGCTGTAGCCGTATAGTTGAAGAAACTTGATATCATTATGTTTAGCTTTTAATGCTTCATAGTTTGCTTCATCAGTTGCTTTCTTTTCAGTTCTCTTCTTACTACTGTCAGACTCCTTTAATACCTTTTCACCCTCTACTTTCTTCTTTGATACCTTCTTCACATAGTCTGAGATGTCATCTACAAGAGCATTCCTGTATAGTCTATCAATTGTGTCAAAAGATTGTAAGTTAAGGAATTCAGACTTGTGACCGGCTTTAATCAGAGTTCCTCTTTTAGACTTCCTTATCTTCTACCCTTCAGCTTCTTTTGCCATTTGTTCTTTTGTTAGTCTTTGAAGGTGCCTTAAGTCATATCCCAAACTGATTAGATAATCTTTGTCTTCGTTCTCCATTTCAACCTCCTTTGACTCCTCATCATCTTCATTCTCAACTTCTAAATCAACTGTTTCTTCAAGATTATGGAGAGCCTCAATCATTGGTTCATCATTTCTATCAGATTGAGCCCTCCTTCTTTCTTCCGGTTTTTCCAATCTTATTTTGTACACCATTTTCTTTACGGATTTTTGTCTTTTAGATTTGGGTGTCTCAGTTTCTGCTGTATGCTTTCGTTTCAAAGATGATTGAGTTGGTGTGGGTGTTTCGGGTTGTGTCACTTCAGCTTCTGGCTCTTCATGTATGATTTCCTCATCAACTGACTCAGAGGTCTTCGATTCTTCATCAATAATTTCTTCTATGACTGATTCACTTACAACAGCAGGCTCTTCAACATTTTGTTCTCTTTCTTTGCTCATGTTAATGAACTCTTTTTGTGCCTTTCTTGCTGCTGGTACTATTTCTGGATGATGCCTTTCTGGATTATTCAGAATGTGTATAAGATCCTTCATTTTGACCAATTTTACCATTTTACTTGTTGAGACTTCAATGGATTCATCTTTTTCACAAATGACCGGTCCCAATCCAAGTTCTTGTTCCTTTTCAGGATTGTCAGGTTCAGTTTCATATTGTTCTGGTTCATTTATTATTGGCTCTTCAATCCCAGTGATAACTGGCTCTTCAGTTTGTGTAGGTTCTTGTTCATTTTCATTCATATTTGTTTTGAGAGCTTCAATTTTAACCTTAAAGGAATCATCTACCTCTTTCAACATCCTCTCATCCTCCACTTCCTTCTCTTTCATGTTTATTAGTGCTTCAAGCACTTCCTGAGGGATATCCTCCTCCTCTTCGCTCTCCAAAGCCTCCAAATCTTCATTCATTAAATTTATGGCTTTCTTTACAGATTCAGCTTCTGCAACATCTGGATCAACTATATTTTCTTTGTGCAAAATAACATCAGATTGAACTTTATGTTTGTCACACCCCATCCTAAGGCGGAAAAGCCAGGGCGTGAGCATGATTGCTCATAGCTCGAGGTAACTATCATGCAATAATTATGGCAATATCTAATAATTCATTTTATTTCAAATAAAACAAAGATATCCAAAAATAGCAAATCAACCGTAACAAATAATCCATGTCAAAAAAAGAAATAATCCAAAATAAAATTTAATTATATTTTCTTTATGATTTCCTAAAGTCTCAACTAGCAATCCAGTACATCAATCCCTTAGTGCATGCGATATACTGCATATACATAGAAAATACAATAGTTTTAACAACAAATATGTTGAGTGAGCAAGTCATTAAGTTTTGCAATAATATATAATATGAAAAGTAGCAAAACGTAAGTAAAGCGGTAAATAAACCAAACCAATGAGCAAATAAGTGTTAAGTGAACCATTGCCAAGCGAATCGGGCACCGGTTACAATTAAACTGTCGTATGATCATACTATAATGAGAATATGGTGGACCTCCCCGAATGCGCAAATTAAACAAGTAATCAATTAGCAATTTAAGTCTAGCAATTCACACACAATACAATGTTTGCTAATGATAAAGATAAGTATAATATAAATACTTTAAGTACGTATACGCCCCCAAAACGTTTATAATATGTGAAAACGGGGGAATGACAAAACTCACCTTAAAATAAGCAAGTTAATATGATATTAAGAAATACACAACTAGTCTTCCGATTAACGCGCTGAACGAAGATAACCAACAAAACCTAAAACTTAACGGTGTGATAGTATAAGTAAAAGCGAAACTATTTCCATTGGAATCAATCCAAACGGAAAAGTATAACTCGAGTTATGCCGGTTTTAATGTTTAAACGAGTCGAGTTTGACCAGAACCCAAACTTTGAGTCGGGGGTCGGGTTTTGGTCAGAACCATTAAAATTTAATTTCAAGAAGAAAAGTCTTCTGGACCGAACATTGAATCCCACCAGAAGTATGAGAAAACGAGAAGTCAAACAGATTGACTATTTTACCCTTTATCTGGTTTTAAAGCAATTGACCAGTCAATAACCGTCAATCTCAGAAATTGATTAAGGGTTATCGACCAGCAAATGTTTATGAACAAAAACTCAGTTTACAAGTTACCCAGAATGTGCACGAACGTGCAAAGTCAACCGTTTAATGAACGGTTCTTCAACAAATCACCAAAAACCGAAGAGATTTGAGATGAGCAGCAGGTATGACGGCTGGAGGATGATAATTAGGGTTGGTGTAAAGTTTTGTGGCAGATGTTTAAGGTTAGTTTATATAAGAAAAGGCTAAAACGAACTAACATTGGACTTTTGGCCCGTTTAAGCAATAAATCATGTAATTTATGAAAGAATCACTGATTATATCATAGGATTGGGTCTTGATGAATAAAAAACGAATTTCAATATATATTTAAGTTATGTTAAGATATCTTGATCCTTACTTCTCTCGATTCATGCTCAAAATATCAAAATAACCGATTTTATGCCAAAACGAGCTAATAAACGAAAAACGAACTCAGATTCTGCATGAACTAACTGTGCAGCAGTACCATAGCGCTGTGTGGCCAGCTTCTGGAGCACCACCGTGCGGTGCTCCGGCGTCCAGGTGGGTCAATTTTCAGCCGTTGACAACTTTAGTCCCTAATGTTTGTATTTTTGCCATTTTATGAATTTTCAAGATATAATTAGGATTTAAACAATGAGTAAACATGAAGGGCTTGATGTGAATATATAGAAACTTAATAGTTCATAAATGCAAAGTTCTTAACCGAAATTAGGATCCGAATAAAGTTCAAACACGAATAAAACAAGATAACCGAATAAAATGAAAACCCGAAATTGAGATTTGTAAAAAGGAACCGTCAACCCTATCAACTCGGGTGACATAATTATGATGAAAGAAAGGATTAAAATGGGAATTTTGCCCATTTGGGGCTGTTTCGTTCAACAATTTGTTCTATGGTTCATTACGCACGTATTCGACTCGATTTGCCAAGTTGTTGGGCCTTGGGCCAAAGTGTTGGGCTTGAACGGCCCATTAGGCAAGAGTGTTCTTACGGTCTAGTTTAATAACGCGTTGTGTATAATTTACAGGCCCTTGTGTGACATTTGAGCCAAAACAAGGTACACCTCAGTACGTATTTATCGATTAAGCAAATAAACGCCTTTTGCGTAACAAGCGATCGATTAACCGAGCGGGTCGGGTTATGACCCAGAAATCTCGGGGGGCCATCTATAATTGTTATACGTTTAATATAAGCTAAAATATTAGTAATATGGCCTTAGTTCGATAGCAAACAAGTTAAACGAAAACATGCTCGTTTAACAATCCGCTATAAATTTAAACGCGCAAGATAGTTACAAACCAAGCATTGTATCATCCGTTAAGCCGAAAAAGACTTACCAAACACTTCTTTGAAATGTTTTAAACGATTCGTGAAAATATTTTCAATTTTTACAAACAAATACTATGTTTTTATAAATTTACACAAAAATAGCCAAAAAAACACTCGTTTTCGCACTGTTTGTCGTACCCGATATATTTTTCGCACTAAAAACTGAACCCGAAATAAATTTGGACTTGGAATTTCATGTTTGGGCACTTAAATCAAGAAAAGTGGGCCAAATGGGCCCAAAAGGGGACCCAACGAGCCCAGCCCGCCAAATAAGACTTTTCCTCCCTTGGTTTTCCTTTAAATTTAAAAACAAATACAAGATATTTTAAAGCCATTTTCTTGTGGAAAACTCTGGATATAAACATGGTCCTCTCAAAACCCAGCAAGAACAAGGTAAAAAGTTTATTTTTGTCTAAGTTTAACTCGTTTAAACTCGAATAATACCATATAAACATAGCTTGATTGCCAAAAATCATTCCTAACCATGTAAAAACCCTAAAAATGGTCCATAAACATGTTTTGATCATACACATGGTAAGGAACCTGGTTTGATAGTTTTTTTGGCCATAAACACGGATTAAAGGGTTGAAACGGCGTTTTTACGGTTCAAAAGTTCGTTTTTGTGCACTAGCCGAAACCCTAAGTTAAGGGCTGTTATGTTGATGAAAAATTGCTTGGTTTGTGATATAGGACTTGTATCTAGCCTACATAGGAGCACAAGATCTTGAAAAGTTGATTAAAAAGGCGGAAACGAACCAAAACCGCTAAGGTAATGCCGAAACACTCGCTTACGGGCTGTTTAGGCTAAGGTTTTGATGTGCATATTATTAGCATTTAAAATTATGCAGAGACATCAGGGACCATGTCATTGAGTCTCTTTTCAAATTTGGTAATTTTTCGACCATCCGAGAATATTTGACGAATTTATTACCGAAATGGGACGTTTAATGGGGAAAAATAGTTAACATGCTCCAAAAATTATGAAATTTTTCTGGGAACTCAGGTTTTATATATTTTGATCACATATGAATTTTGGGATCATTTGGAGAAGTCTAAAGGTGTTTTGTGTATATGCGTTCGCGTGAATTTTTATAGCCGAATTTGGGCCGAAAAGAATATTGCACAAGCTTTTTAAACACTGGAATTGATACAGGTTGTTTTGGGACATGATTTGAGTATTCAGGAATTTTTGTGGTATTTTTGAAAATTGTTTGGGATAAACGAACGATTTTCAGGCGAAATATAGCTGATAAAATGAATTTTTATAAATTAATAAATCAGTAAATAATTCCAGAAATATTTTTATAAAAATCTACAGATTTTAATTGATAAGTAGCTAAATTTTCATAATTTAATGATTAACGGTTAATTAATTATGCTAATTTGAAGATTAAACAAATTCAGTTTTTATAAAATCTGGCAAGTTCGCGACTAACGAACCTGCGGGAATATCAAAACACCAAGAGTGATCAAAAATCATATTTTTAGATTAATTAAGTAAAAATGAACTTTTTTATGAGAAACCTGGACAATCCGGATAGATTGTGCATGTTTCTTCTTAAATCAAACTAAATAAACAGAAACGGGCCCGGTGGCTAATCCGGGACCCCAGTATGTGATCCTTCTTTATAACTTAATCATTTTATTAACCAATACATTTACCCAAGCTTATTTTCCCATAACTGTTTTCTGAACGCGTAAACAAACAACTTGGCCTAGCTGGGAAAACGGGAATCTGAGCCAAGTTTGGTTTTAAGTATTAAACATTGAACAACATCACAACCTAAGCCTATTGCCACTTTCTGGGCGTTCCAGCTATACCCAGATTAGTTATACAGCCTAGTTTAGTACTGAGATTATAATAATATTAAAATATTAATATTATTATAACATGGACTATAGGGACTAAGTGATAGCAAGGGAAACGAACCCCAAGTTGACCTCGCACTGAGTTCCTACAAAACTGTGAGTTTCATGACCCCACTCTTTAAACTATTTTACGAACTTTTGGGGTGGAAAGCATGTTTATACACGTTATCTATCTGAAAACGGTTCAGGATATAAAATATCTGAACATTTATATATGAAACGTCCCTACAAACATAATGATTGACTACGTGCAGATGAAAGATGATTATTATCGTTGGTTGATATATTGAGTGGAGATAATACGAATTGCAAAACATAATGAAATTACACGTGACAGCATGTTTATACAAACACGTTATGTAATGTTAAACATAACTAATTTGGGAAACAACGTGGTCTGTAATGTCCATGGGGATAACGTGGTCTGTGATGATTATGGGGCTATTGTGGGCGGAAGGGGGGCCACAATAGTAACAAACTAAGGTTGAATATGGCCTATGAGCCAAATTCTGCTGCAACTTACTAAACTAAAGTTGAGTATGGCCTATGAGCCAAGTTCTGCTGCAACTTACTAAACTAAAGTTGAGTATGGCCTATGAGCCAAGTTCTGCTGCAACTTACTAAACAAAGTTGAGTATGGCCTAAGAGCCAAGTTCTGCTGCAACTTACTAAACTAAAGTTGAGTATGGTCTACGAGCCAAGTTCTGCTGCAACTTAATAAATAAAGTTAAGTATGGCCTATGAGCCAAGTTCTGCTGCAACCAAACTAACCAATTTGATTATGGCATGAATGCTAGAAAATAATGTGATTGTATATATTGTGGGCGGAAGGAGGGCCGCAGTAATTAATGATACATGGGAATGCTATACATGAATATATGTGTATATATCTAAATATATATATATATATATACTATGTGGTTAGGCTTAGGAAATAATATATATATATATGGATACTCTGTGTAATGATTGATTTTATGTGGAACCTTTGTGGACAGAAAGGGGGCCACAGTGGTTGATTGTACGTGGAACCGTTGTGGGCGGAAGGGAGGCCGCAGTGGTTGATTTTACATGGAAAAATGGAAGCACGTAGTGCGAGTAAACAGTCACGATTTTATCGTAGTTTTCAAACTTATATCTTAAACCTACACACATACAAATATACATTCAAACATACAGATGTACATATATATAAACATAAATATATTTGTACATACACGCGTACATACAAACTATGACTGTGTGGTACGCAGAACTGATTTCGTTAAAACTTATGAAACTCACCAACTATTCGTAGTTGACCTGTTTTAACATGCTTTTCAGGTATTCAGAAAAGTGAAGTAGAATTATGTGCTACGTGTTTGGATTGTGATCGAGGCCGTGTAAACCGATACAAATATGAAGTGAAGTCGTTAACGAACTAGTTTTGATTGTATCACCTAGTTTATAAAAGATGTTAGAACAACGTAATATATTGTAAACTTAGTTAATAATGTTTCTTTATGAACAATGTATTTGATACCAGTTGTGTCTGTTATATTACTGTTTTACGCTTCCGCAAATCGCTTAACGGGGTGTGACACCTTGCTTGTGATTGTGCACTTAGGGATTTCCTAGCTCATTGCAGGTGTTCGATTGATTTCAAGTGAGTTCATGATGCCCCCTTTTTAGCTCTTTTTAAGATTTGGGCTAGCATGCACACCTAAGTGTTTCCTTACATGATGAAATGTTTTAAACGATTTTATATAGGCTTGCTAGTATATGGTAGGCCTTGGGATGTTCTATATATATATATAGATATATATATATATACATTATTGCCTGGCCTATATTTGGCGATGTCGTAGTCGTTTCGACTACTGATGTTGTGAATGCCTACTTTGTGTGTTGCATGCACTGATGTTACGTGTTTGGGTTGTACGTTTGCTCGACCCTGATGTTATACGTGGATGTTATATATATATATATACTGTTATATATATAGGGATGTAATTGAAAGGATGTTTACATATACATTTTGTATATGTATGTATGAGGATGTTTAGTTTTCAGTAATGATGATTTGATGGATGCACCCTTTACTTTTTAAACTTTTGGTATGACTATCATAATTATTACTACTGATATCATCTACTTAAAACTTGAACTCACTCAGCTCAAGCTGACTTTGTGTGCATGTTAGTGTGAGTTTCAGGTTAGGAAGAGGATGCCTTATCGCTTGGACGTGCATGAAGCTACTTGGACGGTGAAGGGCATACGGGAATTGAAGATTATATTATTAGACATTTATTTTTAAAAGTTTTTATTTAAAGATAATTATGTTAATTTTGGGCAAAATTCCCGGGTTTTGGGAACTCATTTACTTATTTACGTTTTCCGCCGAATTTTACTCTGTGATGCTTATTTTAATGAAAAGAATTGTTTTTAAAGTTTAATTATTTTACAAGTGTTTCGAATGAATACCAACTATGGGGTTCCCGGGGTTCGGGGCCTTGCAAGTTGGTATCAGAGCCATGGTTCGAGGGATCCGAGCATCCCCGAATGCTTGGACTCGAACTGTAAGAAAAGAGACCAGTATGCCCACCGCGAGTAGCTACACGCCAAGAGGTAACTTTAAATTATTTAGTCATTCCTTTGAATTTGAAAGTTTCCAGTATGTGATTAATTGTAAAGAGTTAGATAGAATGCTAATGTGGTTAGGGGCGGGGGGTGCTTAGAATGGGCCGGTGAAGTAAACGACTAATAACACTTGATCAACGTTATTAGCTGTTTACCCTTACCTTCCATGTTTTAAATACCACTTGTGTCTGACTATGTTAGGGTTCTGTCTTTGTAGGGATAGGATTTGGCTAACTCTCGAGTCGTTAGCGTTAAATTTTATCTTATTCCCTAAATTCTCCTGTTCATTTCCCATCCTCTCGAACGCTTTGCGCGTAATTGTTTAGCAGAGGCGTAGCATACTGTCACTCTGGGTTCCTTGGTACTTGACCGCTTAAATTCCTCGCTCCTTCAAGAATGTATGAGCAACTGTTTAGCTAAGTAGGAGCGTGATGTTATCCCAGATACCTTTCTACTTGATGAATTACCGGCGTCAGTCTTATTTGATTCAGGCGCCAGTAGAAGTTTTGTGTCTGCCGCTTTCTGTTCCTCGTTGAATAATTCACACAAACGCGTAGTCGATGTGTTTGAGGTTGAGGTCGCTATAGGAAAATTTGTTTTCGTGTCTAGGGCTACCGTCGGTGATGTTCCTATCGTTCGGGATTTCCCTGATGTAATTCAGATGATTTGTCAGATGTGCCGCCGGACCGCGAGGTCGAGTTCCAGATAGATCTTGTGCTAGGCGCAAAAACCCGTTGCTCGAACCTATCGTCTAGCACCGAATGATATGAAAGAACTTATGGCCCAGTTGGAAGACTTGCTCGACAAGGGATTCATTCAACCGAGCATCTCGCCTTGCGTTGCCCCGGTCTTGTTCGTTAAGAAGAAGGACGATAGCATGCGGATGTGCATTGACTACCGTGAGTTGAATAAGCTCACCGTTAAAAATCGGTACCCGCTCCCGAGGATTGACGACTTATTTGATCAGCTCCAAGGAGCTAGTTCGTTCTCGAAGATGGACCTTAGGTCCGGGTATCATCAGTTGAAGATTCGGGAGGAAGATATTCCTAAGACTGCCTTCCGCACTCGTTATGGGCACTACGAATTCTTCGTGATGTCTTTCGGTTTGACCAACGCACCGGCTACGTACATGGATCTTATGAACCGGGTGTGTAGACCGATGCTCGATCGCTCTGTTATTGTATTCATCGAAGACATCCTTGTGTATTCCAAAAGCGAATCCGATCACGCCGGTCATCTCTCGGAAGTTTTGGAAGCTCTGCGAAAGAACAAGTTGTATGCAAAATTTTCTAAGTGTTCCTTCTGGTTGCGTGAGGTTCAGTTCTTGGGCCATATTATTAACCCGAGTGGTATTCAGGTTGACTCTGCAAAGGTGGAAGCCGTGAATGAATGGGAGTCTTCTAAGTCTCCAAATGAAATCCGTAGTTTTCTGGGTTTGGCGGGGTATTACCACTGCTTTATTCCCGATTATTCGAAAATTACTTCTTCACTGACCAAGCTGACTAAGAAGAGTGTTAAGTTCGTTTGGGCTACGGAACAGGAGGAGGCTTTTCTCGAGTTGAAGAACAGATTGACGCATGCCCCGATCTTAGCTTTACCTGATGGCACCGATGATTTGGTGGTGTATTCTGATCCCTCTTATCAGGGGCTTGGGTGTGTTTTGATGCAGCGAGGTCAAGTCATCGCTTATGCCTCACGGCAGTTTAAGCCCATGAGGCGAATTATCCTACCCACGATTTGGAGCTGGCGGCGGTGGTGTTTGTGCTTAAGTTGCGGAGACATTATTTGTACGGTGTTCCTTGCGTTATTTATACCGATCATAAGAGCTTAAAGTATTTCTTCGAGCAAAAGGAACTAAATATGCGACAGCGTCGATGGTTGGAGTAGATTAAGGACTACGATCTGGAGATTATGTACCATCCGGGTAAGGCTAATGTGGTAGCCGATGCGTTAAGCCGGAAGGAAAGACCGAAACCTATTCGTGTGAAATCCTATCAGAATGAAGCGTTACAGGTGGAATGGATTATGTTAGAACGTATTTGGGGTCAGGAAAAGTTGTTGGAAGACGTCGGCGATGGGGTAAAGTATAAGGATGGGCGTTTATGGGTACCGAGGTATGGGGGTTTCAGAGGTAAAATTTTAGATGAGGCGCACAAGTCGCGCTATTCCATTCATCCGGGCGCGACCAAGTTGTACCAAGACTTGAAAAAGAATTATTGGTGCCCTGCAATGAAGTTTGAGGTGGCTCAGTATGTAAGTAAGTGTTTGACATGTCTGCAAGTTAAGGCCGAGCATCAGAAGCTGTTTGGGAGACTTTAGCCATTATAAATACCTGAGTGGAAATGGGAGCATCTTACTATGGATTTCGTGACTAAACTGCCTCGTACTCCTAGGGGTAATTATGACACCATTTGGGTAATCGTGGATAGACTGACCAAGAGCGCTCACTTCTTGCCGCAAGAGACTTTTAATTGTGAGCAGCTGGCCGATGTGTTTATTCGTGAGATCGTCTCTAGGCACGGGGTTCCGGTATCTATTGTTGCGGATAGCGATACACGTTTCACCTCCAGGTTTTGGAAAAGGTTTCACGAGGAGATGGGCACCAAACTCCTCACCAGTACTGCTTATCACCCACAAACTGATGGTCAGTCCGAGAGGACCATTCAGACTCTCGAGGATATGTTGCGGGCTTTTGTTATCGATTTTGGTGGTAGTCGGGATCGTCACTTACCGTTGGTAGAGTTCTCATATAATAACAGTTATCACGCCACGATTGGGATGCCACCGTTTGAGATGCTGTATGGTAGGAGGTGTAGGACTCCGGTATGTTGGGGTTCCATAGGCCAGAAGCAATTGGGCAGTTTGGAGGTGGTCGAGGCCATGACTGAGAAGCTCGATAAGATTAAGGCTTTTATGAAAGCGGCGCAGGATCGTCAGAAGTCTTATGCGGATAAAAGGCGAATGCCTATTGTGTTTGAGGTCGGGGATCGGGTTATGTTGAAATTTTCTCCATGGAAAAGCATTATTCATTTTCGTAAGAGGGGGAAGCTCAGTCCGAGGTTTGTTGGCCCGTTCCGTATTTTGGCCCGAGTTGGTGAGGTAGCTTATAGGCTGGAATTACCCGAGGAGCTCGCGGGGATTCATCCTACTTTTCACATGTCCCATCTGAGGAAATGCTTAGCGGATGAAGAGGCCCATGTGCCTCTTGATGATATCGAACTGGATAGTAAGCTGAACTACGTTGAGCAACCGATTGCTATTCTTGACCGTCAGGAGAGGCATTTGAGAAATAAGGTGGTTAGTCAGGTGAAGGTGCAGTGGAAACACCGTAGGGGTTCAGAGGCCACTTGGGAGTCCGAAGAAGAAATGATGAAGCATTATCCGCAGTTGTTCTTGTCGCATCGGGATGGAGTTGTAACGCCCGTTAATTCCGGTTTCAAGAATTAAAGATTGTAGACTATGTATAATTCTCAGGATTTATCCGACGTTCCACAGAAGCCTTTACGTCATCCCGTACGTCTAATCGCTTAACATTTCTTCCAAGTTGCATTATTATTTTCCGGGGGCTAGAATGAAAAAGTTTTATAGTATAACATTAAACAAAAAAACATAAACCCTAGATGCAGCAGCAGCAGCAGCGATCGGACCAGGGAACAGCTCCCCTCCTTTGTTTGCTTCGACTTTTTGATCGATTCCAAGCTCCTAGAAGTAGTTCAAGGTATGTACTACAATTGTAAGGCCCCGTTACCGGTAGCCCTACTTTCGTGTTGGATTTACTCATAAACACAGTTCTAAATTTCAGAGTTAATTAAAACATTTACGCGGAATATAAAACTTTCATAAAACATTACATAATTCATAACTTGTCTCAAAACATCCTTTGTCTTTCAACATTAAAGCATTAAAATTAAAACATCATAAGTCTTCAGATGCCAGGCTCTTGTTCAATGCCACGTGTCTCCTCAAGCGAGCTGCCTCATCCTACTCACCTGCGTGCATACTAAAAGTCAGCTACGCTGAGTGAGTTCTAGTTAATCATACACTATACAATACACATAAACTTATATTCTTTCATTCATACTTTCGTACTTTCATACTTTCATTCTTTCATACTATCATACTTTCATTCTTTCATAATTTCATTCTTTCTTTTGTATTAACTTACCTTCATATCTTACGTTATAAAGAGCATTACGCCCTACATTCCTCGAGTATTATTAGGGCTCGGTACCCTCCTTCCTCGAGTATTATTAGGGCTCGGTACCCTCCTTCCACGAGTATTATTAGGGCTCGGTTTCCCTCTTTCCACGAGTATTATTAGGGCTCGGTTCCCTAGTTCTCGAATATTAGTAGGGTTCGATTCCCTCTTCGTTACCATACAACCATACGTCATACCTCCAGTATTATTAGGGCTCGGTACCCTTTTCGTAACCATACAACCATGCAACCGTCATTTCCTTCTTTTATTAACTTTATCACGTTCATACACATAAGCATACATATCATACTTACCTTACACGTAGCGTTACAACCTGACAGTACGTGCAATATCCGAAGATCGTTCACGTACCATCAAGCAATCATTCCTACATATCATATCATTCACATAAGGCATACACTTATCTCTTAGGATAAGCGTATTAACAAACATATCGAGTATGCACACAGCCCCGAAAACATAACACATAAATGGGGCTAGAAACTCACCTGAACACGGTTACGTTCACCGTTAATCGTAATCCCTTTCTTCAGTTGTGCACGGCTGACTGTATAACAAGTATACGTATCACTTAACTATCACTTCTCATAATGTATTTCTATCTTTATATGACCCACAACGAACGGGGGTTCGGGGGCAGCGCCCCTGGCAGCGGGGTCTAGAGGCGGCAGCCTCTAGCAGGGTCCAAGGGGCAGAGCCCCTGGCTGGGGTCGAGCTGGAAAAATTTTATTTCCATTAACTGTCTTAACACATTTTTCATTAGATTTTTAATTCATTTTCTAAACGAACTTGACTTTAAGCGAAGTTAAACCTTAGGCTAACTTAGCTTTAGGCGAAGTTAAACCTCAGGCGAACTTAGCTCTAGGCGAAGTTATCAGGCGAACTTGGCTTTAGGCGAAGTTAAACCTCAGGCGAACTTAGCTCTAGGCGAAGTTATCAGGCGAACTTAGCCGTAAGCGAAGTTATCCATTAGGCGAACTTGGCCTCAGGCGAAGTTGCCATCAGGCGAACTTAGCCGTAAGCGAAGTTATCGCTTTGAAGGCGAAGTTATCGCTTTGAAGGCGAAGTTGCCCAGATGCAGGCGAAGTTGCCCAGATCAGCCGCTGTTTTAGTTTCTGACCAGCATTTCGATCGATTTTAACACCCTTGCTATGGTTCGACATCACCCCCTACGTTCCCCAACCGTTTCCGGTCGTATATACGCTATAAAGCTCGGATCTTTAAACTTCAAAGATCAATAATCATACCTTTTTGAGCTCGTTTGGATCTCGTTTACTTGTTTAATCAAAACCAACGCTCTCTCTCTCTCTCTCTCTCGGATCTGCCCGGTTCTACCCTCGGCCGGCGGCGAAGTTGTGTGGTGTGTGTGTTTAGGAGTGTGTTAGAAAAGTGATAGAATGAAAGATATTTTTGGGTTTAGGGGGTATTTATATCCCTTAAATCCCATGGACCTAAGGCCCATTCTCATTTAACCCATCTCAATTATTCCAAGTCCATGATCCGCTCCTTACCCGATATTAATTAATTACGCGAAATCACTAAACATAACTTCCTTTATTCAACATTATAAATTTTAGGATGTTAGAAGTCTTCCCTCCTTAAAGAGGTTTCGTCCCCGAAACCTAACTATTACATAAACAGACTAGGGTAAAACTTGCGCATCTCATCCTCGGCCTCCCAAGTAGCATCTGATCCCTTGAGGTGTTTCCATATCACTTTTACCAAAGGTATAATCTTGTGACGAAGCTGCTTCTCCTTGCGGTCAACGATCTCTATCGGTTGCTCGATGTAGTTCAATTGTTCGTCAACCTCAATGTCCATCAATGGCACGTGAGACGTGTCATCAGCTAGACACTTCCTCAGATGAGAAACATGGAAGGTTGAATGAATTCCTTCTAACTCATCGGGTAAATCCAGTTTATAAGCTACTTCACCCACACGATCTACAATCTTGAACGGTCCAATGTACCTCGGACTCAACTTTCCTCTTTTCCTAAAACGGATAATCCCCTTCCAAGGCGAGACCTTGAGCATCACATAGTCACCAACGTTAAACTCAATTGTTCGTCGCCGCTTATCTGCATAAGACTTTTGTCTGTCTTGAGCGGATTTCATTCTTGCTTTGATCTGATCGAACTTTGAAGACGTTTCTTGAACCACTTCGAGGCTTCCCATTTCTTTCTGACCAATCTCACCCCAACACACCGGGGTTCTACATCGTCTACCGTAAAGCATCTCAAACGGTGGCATACCAATACTTGAATGGTAACTGTTGTTATAGGAGAACTCTGCCAGGTGTAGATGATCATCCCAACTTCCACCAAAATCTAAAACACAAGCACGTAGCATATCCTCAAGGGTTTGGATCGTCCTTTCAGACTGTCCATCGGTTTGAGGATGATACGCCGTACCGATGTTCATCCTCGTCCCCATAGTGAATTGTTTAAGATACTCACTTCTGCTCTCCTTGTCTACCTTCAGTGGGTAGCTATCACAAAAAGTTGGTGGCACCTTTTTATACTTCTCTTCATCAGTCATTTTATCAACATAACCCACAATATTGCCTGTAGAAACAAGGTGCTTCAAGAAATCCATTTGAATCAGTAATTCAGCATTCTTCATTTTCTCTTTTGCATACATCTTTTTCAACCCTTCAATGTCATCTTCAAGTCCTTTGATTGTACTTTCGTAAGTTACTTCACTTGTTTCATAAAAACATAAGAAGGCTTCCTTTCTCCCACACTAAGTTTTCCACTTTCTAATCTCCTGATTTAGTTTATCAATAGTAACAAGAAGATCAGAAATTGAAACATCAGATTGTACCTGAGCATTTGAAGGTTCAGCCTTGTCATGCACTTTGGTCATAAATGCAACATTTGCCTTCTCCATTTCAGTTGCATGATTGCTCCAATCAAATTCACCATCCTGTGGCACACTGGTTACAGCTACATTTCCTTGATCTCTATACTGGTTCACATTGTTCTAATTAGTTCTGTTTTGATTTGAGTGAACCTGCATTTGATTGTTTCTTTGTGGTTGAAATGTTTGTTGCTGGGATCTGTTCGGATTTTGATAGGGGTTTTGGTTGGTGATCTGATTTCTCTGATGCTGGAAGTTCAATTTCTGATTCTGGTAGAATTGATTCTGGTTAACTTGATTGCCAACTTGCTTTGGCATGTTACACTCTCTAGCAAAATGTCCTGGTTGTTGACAATTATAATAGATGGCTTTTGATTTGTCAAAGCCGATTCTTTCATTTGGTCTATTAAAACTCGTTCTTCCTGTTCTGTTATACAACCTTTTGCTACTCACAGCCAACATAGCTGCCTGCCATTTTATGTCCATGTCTTCCAAATCATCAGCATCGATTTGCTCAAGATCTTCCTGGACAATACTTTTGTTGATCAGGTTCTTGGCCACAAAAGCATGGTATGACTCAGTAAACATAGATAACAATGCTTGATAATCTGTTCCTCGAGCATTATTGTTCTGCAAGAATGTTGACTGCCCATTTGCTGCAGAGGGAGTGTCATCTTCAATCAGCTGAACATTGAATCTTGATTGGCCACTGCAAGTTGAACTTGTGTCTGATGGTTCCTCAATAATAGGCTGCTGGCTCTTGATTTAGAGGTTGCCCATAGGTGCTTCAAGGGCATTGTTCACTTGAAAACTTGGCTTGTCCTCCCTAATCATATGGTTCTCTATCATCTCATGTTCTGCAGCCTTAAGAAAGGCAATCACATCATCTAACTTGAAATTGGTAAAACTGGCCTTTTCTTTGATAAACTTGCTGGCAGTGTACCATTCTCTGGACAATAATGATAAAAGCTTTTTGTTCAGTTCAAAGTCAGAGATCTGTAAATCAGTCGTTCTTATGTCGTTTACAATCGTCATAAACCTTTGCAAGACTGATTTTAATCTGTCTTTCTTGATGTCTCTTAATTCAGTATTCCTTTCAATCATTTTGATAACTGCATCATACATACCCTTTGCGGTCTTATGATGATTGATAGTTGTCAAAATTTCCCAAGAAAGCCTTAACTTTAGCATAGACAAAGGCTTATCGTCTCGTTTCTTCATTTTTAGCTTAACAGTGGCATTGTTGTTCGGAGCTGTTGAGGGAACGTAGTTTCCTTCGGTGATGGACGTCCAAAGCTCTGGGTCGTTGTAGTTCACAGCTGCTTCGAAGAGCACCTTCCATTTGATGAAGTTTTCTTGTCCAAGTAACCTTGGAATCTTATTGGTAGAAACTTCCTGGTCTTCCATTTTATCATATCTGAGATTTGTAGCAGTAAAAAAGAGTAAAGTTTCAACCTTTATCACACACCTTCAGTCCCGTGGCCTTCAGCTAGCTTACAGAAGCTTTGATACCACTTGCCAGGACCGTGAGTCGGGTGAAACCTTAAAAGGGTTGACAAGAACACACCGACTCGATTACCCAAAGGCCTGTTGAATATCCCGGCGGAATCAGGATATCCAACGAGTGGGAATGAAGGAGTGAAAATAGCAAACACAAAACAATGAAAGATAATCAATGAAAGCTCATTCAAAGACAAAGATTCACTGTATTACATGATTCATTAATGAAACAGTGAAAGGAATGTCTAGGGTTTCGTGTATGACGGCGGCGGCTATACGAGGAAACAAAATAGAATATTCTTTGGAATGTTTCTCGTCTTCTGTGTGTGCCAGCCTGTAAATTCGTGTCTTAAATGGAATCCTAGGACCCTATTTATATACCCTGACATTCCTTCTAGAAGTTCCTAATTATTACATAATGAAATACAAAATAATACAAGTGTTGAGTCCTCGAGCAAGGTAACAATCCTGCTCGAGCAAATTCACTATGCTAGGTATGCTCGATGAGTGTCCTCCAGCATACTTTACTTAGAATATCTTCGAAGAAGATATTCCCTTCCAGCAGACTTCATCCCTCTTGACTGGTCCAAGCTTTGCTCGAACTAGTCTATCGAGCAAGCTCATTCTTCTTGATGTCTTCAGTTTTACTTATTCAGCAATCTTTAGCATGCTCGGATGTAAATATTGCTCGGGAACTGAACTGCGCTCGAAGCCCTTGATTTGATCACGTGACATCTTCTTATTGCATCAATGTTGTCCCCGATCATCTTGTGCTCGTAACACTTGGTTAAAACTTGTATGATCATGTTGTTTGCTCGATTGGCAATCCATGCTCGATAGACGAATACACCTGCTCGTTGAAGTGTAGCTTGCTCGAAGCCTTAACACTTAGAAGAATCAACCATTTAAGGTTCTAAAGACCTTGCTCGAAGTAGTAAAACCATGCTCGATCGTCTAGGCTTGCTTGTAGTCCAAACTTAGCCGTTTTCTGAGGAGGTTGAGAAGATTTCAACCTTCCTTATCATAAATCTGACCCAACACTTACAACTTGTAACATCCGGCCCCTCGCACCACCAATATTTTCCGCTTTGCCCACAAAGAGCTCACATTTTTGTTTTTGGTATGCGTAGGTGGAGACTTCCTAGGAGGTCACCCATCCTACTACTACTTCCACCTGAGTACGCTTAACTGTGGAGCTCTCCTTTCGTCCTCTACTGTTAAGCCCAAAACGTGTTGGTGATTTAAGAGGCGGGGCAATTATTTATGAACCAAGGGTCTCTTTTGTCCATGGCCGATGTGGGATTTGCCTAAGGTGTTACAAACACCCCCCATTTTGGACTCATCGTCCTCGATGAGGTTTTCCCCACCATCCAATCTAAGATGTGGGATTTCCCTAAGGTGTACCTCGGGACACCCCCAGGGACTCATCGTCTCTTATGTGGTTTGCCCCACCATCGTGAACGGCACAAGAGTGGCCCTGATACCACTTGTAAAATCCGGCCCCTCACACCACCATTACTGTCCGCTTTGCCCACGAAGAGCTCACAGATTTCTTTTGGGTTTGCCCATGTGGAGACTTCCTAGGAGGTCCACCCATCCTGCTACTACTTCCACCTGAGCACGCTTACCTATGGATCTCTTCTCCCGTCCACTATCGTTAAGCCCCAAACGCATTGGTGATTTATGATGTGTTGTAAAACACACGTATTTTCCGCACGTTTTATCTACGTATTATATTATATTTTATATGTTTTAACTCGTTTTAGATAGCTTTTACATAATTTTATTCATGTTGTAGGTTTTGGGTGAAAGAAAGAAAGAAACCGAGCTTTTGGAGTAGTTTACGAGCCTTTTACGCATACGTTTTCAAGTAAAAACTCAAGGCCCGGTACGTTACATCATGGAAAAGCCCAAGCCTCATATTATAACATAACATAAACAAGAAAAAAAAAACCTAGAGGGCAGCTGAGCAGCGATCGCAGCAGCGGCAGGGGGAAGGAAGGAGAAAAAAGTTTTTTCGGCTTAGGGTTGGAGCTTGTGGTGGCTAGGGAAGGAAGAGGACCCAAGAACCAAGCCTCGGGAAGATTATACAGCAGTAGTTACAGCCAAGAGCAGCCCCGGAATCATCCATATCCTTTCTTTTCATAACATTGTTCATCATCTTTTTATACTTGGTCAATTGATTACTAGTTTTGCGATTGATTGAAAGATTGAATTGTTTATGAGTAGGATTGATTGTTGAATGATTTTTGAGATGATTGATATGAGTTTTATGGTATTTTTATTGAGTATATGTTGCTGTCCAAATAATATGTTTGGCTAATCTTGTTAGTTCTACCTAGGAATGATGATTATTATTAGGTTTTGATAGGTTTTATGGATTGTTTGATTGATAGACTTGAATTGTTATTGTAAAGTTTGATTTAGACATGAAATAGGTTGTGTTTAAGGGCTGGAATTTTTGTTGATTCATTTCATAAACCCCGTGTGTTGATTGATTAGTTTTGTATTGATTGATCGGTGCATTGTTCGATTCTAGACTTGGTGTTTAAGGTTTGTTTGCGGTAGGAACAACCGTAGGGTTTTGTTGCATGATTAATTGGTTTAAGTACAGCAGTTAGGCACCTTCTTTGAGACTGAAAGGTGATAAGAAGTTAGGGTTGTCTCATTGCCTTTGCATGCTAGAATAAGGATTGCGCGAGAGCGAGTTCGTTTCTTGTCAGGTTTAGGTTTTTGAGCGACTAGTTGATCTATTTTGGTTTAAGTTGAATTGTTCCTCTATCCTTGGTTGTGTAGTATTCATTGCCATTAGGGTCGCGTGTTGGTGATACCGAGAGGTGATCTAGCATTAGAACACGTTAGCAATTGTTTCCCAGTTTGGTCATTTTAGGCGATTTTGAGTAGTTTAGGCTTGTTGAGTGAGAACGAGAGGTGATGCAGTGAGCTCGAGCGATCCTTAGTCTTGTCATCTTTAGGAACCGGTGTCTTGAAGTAATTCAATCCATTAGCTTGTTAGGCCTACAATTTGATTCAGACCTAGGTAGACGTTTTTCTCCATCCTAAGTTAACACAGTTAGTTTTCCGTTAAGTTTTCTATTTTAGGTAACTTTTGTCAGTCAGTCTAGTTAGTTCAGTTAAGTAATTAAAAATCAAAAATCAATTAAATATTATTCTAAGGTAGGTCTTGTCTAGGGTTAGTAATCGTTAGCGTCTTACGTGTCCACGTGTTCGATACTCGGACTTCCAAGGTCTATACTACTTGCGATCGGTACACTTGCCGGTTGTGTGTGGTTTTAGGATTTCGTTTTAATATTAAAGCTTAGTTGTGAAGGTCATTATTATAGGGTTATTAGACATACATCAATTTAAGAGGCGGACATTTATTTATAAACCAAAGATCTCTATTGTCCATGGCCGATGTGGGATTTACCTAGGGTGTTACATTAATTTAAAATAGCCATAAGTATTTACTTTACATGTTAAAATATTAATCTAGACATACTCGGTTCAACGTATCATATTAACGATTATACATGTAAATAATGAAATGAATATAGATTCAATATTTGTTCATATGAAAATAATGTTAATAACTTGAAGTTAATTATTTATGATTTAATAATAAAAATAATAATATAGTGTTGAAATCGAGGTTGTAACTTAACAAATAAAAATCAATCATATTAATAATAATTAAAATAATAATAATAAATAAATAAATAACTTTTCATGAAAATAAAAAATTTAAAACGGGTTTTAAAAATAGCAAATGTTACAGCATTCCCAATACTTTTGAAAATTTCATCCTGAAATTAAGGAAAAACTACGACAAAAGTCATTAAAAGAAACTTTTAAGGGTTTTTTCTTTTCTTTGTTTTTTTTTAAATTTAACATAGCATAGAGCTTTGCGTTACTGGGACAACATTACAAATGAAAATATTTCAAGGACGCTTATATATAGGATGTACCAACGGTGCATCCACCATGCCCTTATCATACCAGATTTTTGCACCATTATCAAAAACACCCTCGGCTCTATGTTATGACACATAATCATACGTAATTATGATTTTCATGCGAGGACTTAGGTAATTACGTGTCGACCCGTAATTACCTTTTATTGTCGGATGATCCACATAATCCGCCTTATTGTATGGGTTATAATACAATAGCATCAATAATTAAAAATATAACTTTGTGAAAAAATAACTAACCGATGGACTTTTGTGAACTTAATAAATAAATAGGAAACCAAAATAAATCATCATAACCATATGAACATTATCAACAAAAGTACAATAAACGAACTTTCAAGTTCAAAGTAAAAGGTCGTTGTAACAAACGTCAACAAACGATTTTGAATCGAGAATAAACATGTGAAAGTTTAAGAATACATAATGAAACTTTAAATGAATTGATTTTGGATAGATGAGAAAAATTACGGCTTAACTCAATTGAGATAAAAATACATACGCCTTCTATTAGTTAGCTATGATCATAATCATGTTCATAGACCCTGGTTTTAATAAGTAATAAATGCTTGTGGTAACCGGTCATAGGCCGCAAGATTGAGCAATAAATTTGCGCATGAATTATAGACTAGAGATATTGGAGAATAATGAGGATGATTCTAAAAGAAACATAAATAAATAAAATGTGCGAGTGGTGAGTGTAGACACATCAAGATAATGATAGAATATTAAACTTGAGACAGATAGCCTTGAGGATTTGATTTAAGCATCAAAACTTCAAAAAAGTGAATAGATTAAAAGTTGAAATAGATAAGGGTCTTCCGGTAGCTTGAATCCTTAGTTGTGATTGACTTGGAACATTTTGCCTTGTACACTTTGGAGGGTTGGATATTCATAAAGATGATCTATCAGGCTTGGTTGGGTTTAAATGGCTCTAATAGGTTAGGGTTGAATGGGCTACATGGATGAGGTTTGATTGAAATGGGCTTGATAAATTTGGGCTTAGGGTTCTTGGGTTTGATGGGTTTGACTTGTTAAAAGATTTCTTAACTTCAGTCACAGTGGATGTTTCATCTTGAAACACACTTTCGATGAATTCAAGTTTCATTAAACTAAAAGGGATACCATGTTCATTGAATACTTTATTTACCCCTTTCGGTTTGTAAACCCAACCTTTTGATAACTTAATTGCTCATTGTAGGATTGATAAACGTCATCAAATCCTCATCAGAAATCATATATTTTTCTTATTGCTTTACTTTAATATGAGAATCTTTTGAACATTTTGAACTTGTTGAACCATTTAAACCATTAATTGCTTCTTCAAACTCATGTGGCTCACAAAGAATATGATTTTCTCGTGAGATTTCTTATTCTTGTGAATCACATGTGTTCGTCAACTTCTTAAATTGAATCATCACGTTCTTTTTCAGTAAAAACAGCTTTACTTTTAATATGAGATATCGGAACCGATTTTTCATTGATAGTTTTCACAGGTTCAATTTTCTCCACTAGATTCACTTTGTTTACGGTAATAGTAGAATTAACAACCGATGAAGAGTCAGTTTCAACCTTTTTATGAACTATTGCTTCTCGAACACTAGTGTAGTTATTGTTAAAATGGAGGAGGGATTTCAACGAATCCAAACATGCTTTTCCATTGTTTTGCAGGTTATTGTTAACGTCAATGATATCGTTTAAAAGAAAGGAAGAATCTCTGAATTTTCCAATTTTATTCTTCAATTCCAACATCTCATTTTTCAATTTTGTGATGTTGGTTCTAAGTTTAAGAATTTTTTGGAATTGATTATCGATTACATTTAATTTAACACCCATTTTTGCATTCAGATCGTGATTACTATCAAACAAAGCTTTGATTTTCTAAGTTGATTTTTCTTCAGTTTTAACAGTTTGTCTATAGTTATCACGAGCCACTGTTAATTCACAAACCAACTGATCATTGTGGTGCGATGAAGACTCCAGCTTATACATTAGTTCACCATAATGAACACATACTGATTCGTTAACAGAAGCTTCACTTACTTTATTGTCATCAACAGGAACTTTCTCTGAGAAGTTAATACTAACCTCTTCAATCTTTTCCATACACTCAAAGTTTTCTGGTTAATCAATACTTGAATCATCAGACTCGCTCTCTGTTTCTGATTCCTCACTCTTATCACTCAATCTTTCGCCCTAGCCTCCTCAAAATGCACAAACGTCTCGAACATCGCCAATTTTGCTTGATTTCCATTAGGTGAGTTTCCAAACAGTCTTTGGGACCAATCGATCTCATCATTTGCAATCAAAGCCTGTGACCTGCTAGATTTACCTAGATCCCCATCAGCTGTCTTTTTTTTTTCAGAAGTATTGAACTTGTTACTTGAACTTCTATCTTGAGTTCCGAGACCAGAATATTCTTTCTTGGGTGTATCACATTCTTTTGCAAAGTGACCGAATTCCTGACAGTTATAACACTTTACTTTTTAACTTATCGAACCCAATCCCCTTTTTCAATGTAGGCAAATCCTACCCTTTCTTTGCATTTACCTCTTGGCCTTCCTTACAATCATGGCCATGTTCCATTTCAAGTCTATTAACTCTAGATCATCTGGATCGATCTGGTCATAGTCATCATTAGTGAGTTCACTCGAAGCAATCTTTCTACCCACAAGATTTTCATAGGACGTCATGAAAGCACTCTTAAAGGCAAACTGCTGTTTTGCCTCCTTCATGTTGACCTTTGGTGGTGGCGAACTTTGAAAACTAGCACCAGCAGATGAAGAACCACCCGATCAAGAAGCCAGGAAACATACATTTGGACCAGAACTGCCACTTTGAGGGATTTCCTGATTAGCTTGGGTATAGAATGCATTAACGAACAGAATTGTTGTTCACAGGAAGAGATCCGCCGTACAAAGTAGGATCTTGGTTATCTTTGACAAACCTTG
Source organism: Bidens hawaiensis (assembly GCF_021521415.1). Classification (NCBI taxonomy): domain Eukaryota; kingdom Viridiplantae; phylum Streptophyta; class Magnoliopsida; order Asterales; family Asteraceae; genus Bidens; species Bidens hawaiensis. The sequence goes on along the minus strand of NW_027491039.1, from coordinate 4,407,673 downwards.
ACACTTCAGACCATTCTCCTTGAGAACTAGCAAGAAGGTGGAATATGAAGGAGGAAGTGCATTCTTCAATGTATCAATCTTATCACACTCACTTGGCTCCAAATACTGATTGGTCATCTCAGCAATTGAATGACAAAAACAATTCAGCATCTCTTCCACGGTCTCTCCTTTCAGCATGCTATAGTTTCCAAACTGAAACTTTAGCAATGTTTTTTTTTTGCTCTCTTGTGTGTTTCCCATACTTCTTAACTTCAGATGCTGAAATAATGCAACACAGTTCTTGATACCACTTACTTGATGGTAGATGTTTTCTAGTAATGCCATGGTTAGAGTAGAATATGCTTTTGTCTCGATTTTAAAAGCTTTCTTCTTGTTAACTGAGTATAAACTAAATTCTTTTAAAACATAATTGGTAGTATTATCACCAACAACTAGAGCTTTATAAACATCATCCAAGCTGCAAACACATTCAGGATGAACAGATCCTAAATGAGCTCGAAAAATGGGTTCCCATTTTGAAAAGTCACTGAATCTCAAGAGCTTCGGGCACTTGGTATGAGACGTGATCTCATTATCCATATTTAGCATTCGCTGCATAAATTCTTTTTGGGATGCAAGTGCATAAAAGTTTGCCATCTTGACAGCTGAAGGATGAAAAATGTTAATTTTGAAATTTCAGGGTTAAAATTATTAATCAATGAAAGTTCAGGGTAACAAATGTGAATACAAATGAGTTCACATGAATGACAATACTTTAAGTAAGGAATGAGTCAAACGAATGAGAATAATTTTGATCAGACCAATGGAATGTATGAATGAGGTATTGTTCACACTAATGAACCTCACCTAATGAAGAAAAGTTCATGTGCACACGAATGAGCTCAGAAACGAATAAGGACAAACGAATGTGTAAGTATAATGAATCAGCACAAAAACGAGTGAGGAAGAATAACCAATGTGACTGTTATAACAGTTATAACCATCGTACGAATGAACAGTTATAGTTTAGTGAATGAGCCAAGAAATTAATGAATGGGCATTCAAACCATCAAATCTTCATAATTTTTCTGATTTCAAACTTTAACAAAATTCAATTCAAACTACACATAAACCAGTCTAACACGTTCGAATCTTAACCAAATCTTATCAAACCACGTCCAAAACACTCATCCACTAATTCCGAACATAATCCAATCATTCCGGACCTCAATCTATACACAATGCAATCAAATTTTAACCAAAACTCGTGAAACTCAAATCCGAGTTCCCGTTCAAATTGAAACTTACAATTAACAAATAACAACAAACTAATACAATTATATTTTTCATGGATGATTAATAAGCCATCGCGACGAACGTCAAAATAGATCCAATTAATATCAATACACTGAGTAGTTGATCGATTATCAGTCCTTAACTCTTAAAACTCAGATTCGATACAATTAAGAACAATTAAACCTGAAATTTAAGTTCAATTGAATACGATAACATCGAATTCAAGAATCAATAAGAACATTAGGCTCTGATACCACTTAAGAAACCATATGGTTTCTGATTCAATATGTATATGATAAGGATTTAGTTCTTATGATATGATATGTGATTAGATTTGAGTAGTTACGTTAACTATGTGTATTCGCGAGTGTAATTGGGCAAAGTAACGAGATGTAAAGTGAATAATCAATAGCCATTATAAATTCATAACGTTATAGGGTATTTATAGATGAAGAGACTCATTCGTTAGACAGACCTAACGAATGAGCTCTCATTTGTTAAAATACATTAATGACATTCGCTAAGACTAACGAATGAGCATATTCGTCCTCACATTCGTTGTCAAATTATAATGAATGAGGGATACATTTGTTAGCTACTCTAACAAATGTGACCTACGCTTAACGAACGTGTCATACGAATGTAATACAATTCCCCAAAATACCCCTATACATTATTTCTAATATAATAATACTTCAAACAAAGACCGCGACACAAAACTGAGAACCAACACTTTATTTCAATAAAATGAGTAAAATGTATATCAATAATGAAAATCAATATTAAACTTAAATTGCTAAAACATTCATGCACCACCATGAATTTGATGCTATAACAAAATTTTAAAGGATAATATAATAACTTTGACTTTGAGGATAAGATTACACAAAATAATTTGAAAACTCCAATAAAGTGTGATATGAATTTCTTGAAATTTGAGGACGAGTCGGGTTTTAGGATTTTGAAATATCGTGACTAATACGAGATTAAACTAATATAGTTGGAGGATTTAAAACACTATGAATTATTTGAGAATAAAATAATTTGAGTCTTTGAAATAATACAGATAATTTAAAATAAATGAAAGTAATTAAATAACATATGAATCATAATGAAAATATTGATTTTTCTTCCAAAATTAAAACTTTCCATGAATCACTATGACATTTTGTGTTCTAACAAATTAAATAAAATAAAGTGATTAAATAAATTCAATTTGATAAGTCGGCTTCCATAAGCCTTCTATGACGTTTTAACTCGCCCAACTAATTAAGGAATCGTCGAGATAATGGAGTTGAACCGCCCATGAGCGTTCCATGGAATTTTCAATTCTTCAACTAAATAACGAACAATCGAAATCTTAATGGGAAGTTGGATCATCTCATGTGTCACCATGGTTAATGATGCTCCAACAAAATAAAATGATTAAAAACGGGTTATATTAAATAGTTGTAGTATCCATGGATACAAAACTAAGCGTGAAAATATAATAAAATAATTGGAAATACCGAATTTAGCCACGAAATCACTACGAAGTCGTTTATAATTTAAGGGTGTAATCGTCACATGATCACATTTGATACAATGAGGTTAGTATATTTGTGAACGTTTGGTGTGATATGCTTTAGCCTAATAGGTTTCACACCCTCGTCGAACCCTCCAAAGGCAACTGAGTCTCGCATTTAATTGAAATTTATGCGCATTGCATTTCCTTAGGCTCACAAGCCTTAGTGTCAAGGGTTCGGTGAATAAGTGTGTGCCCTTTCCATTTACTACATATCTGTCGCAGGAATCATCCTCAAGGAGAAAGGAGTAAAAATAAAATGGTGGGAATTCTTAAGTAATTTCCCAAAGTAAAATGATAATATAAGGTTTTGAAAATGATTTAAAAGTGAGGCATAGCCTCGGAATGAGTGTGCGATTTTGTGTACATTAATACAAATAAAAAATTATTAATTAAGCTATGAACAAGAAAGAAAATTGTAAGGCCCCGAACCCCGGGAACCCCACAGTTGGTAATCATTCAAAACTCTCGTAAAAATAAATAAACTTAAAAACAATTCTTTTCATTAAAATAAGCATCACAGAGTATAATTCGCTGGAAAACGTAAATAAGTAAATGAGTTCCCAAAACCCGGGAATTTTGCCCAAAATCAACATAATATCTTCAATTCCCGTATACCCTTCACCGTCCAAGTAGCTTCGTGCACGTCCAAGCGATAAGGCATCCTCTTCCTAACTTGAAACTCACACTAACATGCACACAAAGCCAACTTAAGCTGAGTGAATTCAAGTTTTAAATAAGTAACAAAAGTTTTAATAATCATTCCAACGGTAAACGGAAATACATCGGTTAGGTCACCACATTCAATAAATAGTCATCCTTACTTTTGAGCATCTCTATACGTGCAATCCTATATATATCAATAAATATATATATATATAACATTCAATAATAACATTCAGGGCCGAGAAAACGTACAACCTAAACACGTAACATTCGGCGCATGCAAACACAAAGTAGGCATACGCAACATTCAGTTGTTGAGACGACTACAACATTCGCTAAATATTGGCCATTCTAATATATATATATATATATATATATATATATATATACATACACACATTCTTTAACATTCCAAGGCCTACCAATACTAGCAAGCCTATGTAAAATCGTTTAAAACATTTCATAGAGCAAACTCGCTTAGGTATGCATGCTAGCCCAAAACTTAAAAAGAGTTAAAAGGGGGCATCATGAACTCACCTGAAATCAATCGAACACCTGCAACGAGCTAGGAATCCCTAAGTGCACAATCACAAGCAAGGGCCTGTAAATTATACACAACGCGTTACTAAACTAGACCGTAAGAACACTCTTGCCTAATGGGCCGTTCAAGCCCAACACTTTGGCCCAACTTGGCCCAAGGCCCAACATTTGGCCCAAGGCCCAACAACGTTACCTTAGCCCCTAAGACCTTTCAATTAACCAAATCCACCCTACGAATAAGGTCGGGGCTAACCATGATGCACAACTCGCCCGTCGGTAATCAAATCGAGTCGAATACGCGCGTAATAAACCTTAAAACCAATTGTTAAATGAATCAGCACCAAATGGACCTAATTCCCATTTTAATCCTTTCATTCATCATAATTATGTCACCTGAGTTGATAGGGTTGATTGTTCCTTTTTACAACTCTGAATTTAACATTTAAACGAAAATTCGCGCACCGCCGACTCGATTGACGAAGCACCAACCAAAACAGCCCCGAGCATCAAAAAAATAATTTTCCCACAGCCCTTAGACTCCCCTAGGGCCATGCAAACTGATTCGGTTGGTCATCCAACCGATTAACGCATCAAACTCAACAATTTTCAATTCTACACTCTATAAACCCTAGTTTTCAAACTAAAATCAATTGACCGACCTAAACACCTCCAATGGCTACGAAATTTTAATATGATGTAAATGCAACACCTGGGAATCTTTCTACACTGGAAACTCTAATTTTTATCCATGGGAAGTTGGTCAATTAAACCTTGGCCGAAAATCTGTCCAACGAAAAGTTTCAGCAAAATCGAGCATCAAAACGATTAGGGGTGAACAAAAAGAGTGTGGGGATTGTAGTACATACCTTGAACTACTTCTAGGAGCTTGGAATTGATCAAAAAGTCGAAGCAATGAAGGGGGGGGAGGCTGGCCTTGGGCCGATCGAACAGCAGCTGCAAATAGGGTTTAGGGTTTTTTGATTAATGTTATATTATAAAATATTTTCATTCTAGCCCCTGGAATTGAATATAATGCAACTTGGAAGAAATTTTAAGCGATTAGACGTACCGGGATGACGTAACGGCTTCTGAGAAACGTCGGTTAAGTCTTGAGAGTTATACATACCTTACACGCGCTAAATCATTAATCCGGAAGTTTGACAGGTGTTACAAGTCCACCCCCCTTACAATGGGATTCGTCCTCGAATCCCGAGGTGACAGGAACAACTGCGGATACAGCGTCATCATCTCATCTTCGGATTCCAAAGTAGCCTCGGAACCCCTACGGTGCCTCCACTGCACCTTCACCTGCTTAACCACCTTGTTCCGCAACCGTCTTTCCTGACGGTCAACTATAGCAATAGGCTCCTCCACATAGTTCAGCTTACTATCAACCTCAATATCATCAAGAGGCACATAGGCCTCCTCATCCGCTAAACACTTCCTCAAGTGGGACACATGGAAGGTAGGATGAATCCCCGCGAGCTCATCAGGCAATTCCAGCCTACACGCTACCTCACCAACACGGGACAATATACGAAACGGACCAATGAACCTCGGACTAAGCTTCCCCCTCTTACGAAAATGAATAATGCGCTTCCAAGGAAAAACTTTCAACTTAACCCGATCCCCAGCCTCGAACACAATAGGTCTTCGCCTTTTATCCGCATAAGACTTCTAACGACCCTGCGCGGCCTTCATAAACGCTTTAATCTTGTCGAGTTTCTCAGTCGTAGCCTTGACCAATTCCAAACTACCCAACTACTTCTGACCAATGTAACCCCAACAGACTTGATTCCTACACCTCCTACCATACAACATCTCAAACGGTGGCATCCCAATCGTGGCGTGATACCTGTTATTATACGAGAGCTCTACCAACGGTAAGTGACGGTCCCAACTACCACCAAAGTCGATAACACAAGCCCGCAACATATCCTCGAGAGTTTGAATGGTCCTCTCGGACTGACCATCCGTCTGCGGGTGATAAGCAGTACTGATGAGGAGTTTGGTGCCCATCTCCTCATGAAACCTTTTCCAAAACCTGGAGGTAAAACGCGTATCCCTATCCAAAACAATATATACCGGAACCCCGTGCCTAGAGACGATCTCACGAATAAACACATCGGCTAGCTGCTCAGAATTAAAAGTCTCTCAAATCGGCAAGAAGTGAGCGCTCTTGGTCAGTCTATCCACGATTACCCAAATGGTGTCATAATTACCCCTAGGAGTACGAGGCAGTTTAGTCACGAAATCCATAGTAAGATGCTCCCATTTCCACTCAAGTATTTCCAATGGCTGAAGTTTCCCAAACGGCTTTTGATGCTCGGCCTTAACTTGTAGACACGTCAAACACTTAGTCACGTACTGAGCCACCTCAAATTTCATCGCAGGCAACCAATAATTTTTCTTCAAGTCTTGGTACATCTTGGTCGCGCCCGGGTGAATAGAGTAGCGCGACTTGTGTGCCTCATCCAAAATTTTATCTCTGAATCCCCCATATTTCGGTACCCATAAACGACCATCCTTATACTTCACCCCGTCACCGACGTCTTCCAACAATTTCTCCTGACCCCAAACACGTTCTGACATAATCCATTCCACCTACAAAGCCTCATTTTGAACGCTTGCAATTTGCTTCAAAATATTGGGTTTAAGGATGAGCTGGTAATATTTTACACGAATCGGCTTCGGTCTCTCCTTCCGGCTCAATGAGTCAGCCACCACGTTAGCCTTACCTAGGTGGTACATAATCTCCAAATCATAATCCTTAATCAACTCCAACCATCGACGCTGGCGCATATTCAGTTCCTTTTGTTCAAAGAAATATTTTAAACTCTTATGATCGGTATAGATAACGTAGGGAACACTGTACAAATAATGCCGCCACAAATTAAGAGCAAACACAACGGCCGCAAGCTCCAAATCGTGAGTAGGGTAATTCGCCTCGTGAGACTTTAATTGCCGCGAGGCATATGCGATGACTCGACCTCCCTGCATCAGAACACACCCAAGCCCCTGATAAGAGGCATCAGAATAAACCACTAGGTCATCGGTGCCATCGGGTAAAGCTAAAATCGGGGCATGTGTCAATCTGTTCTTCAACTCAAGAAAAGCCTCCTCCTGCTCCGTACCCCAAACGAACTTAACACTCTTCTTAGTCAACTTGGTCTTTGAAGAAGCAATTTTCGAAAAATCGGGAATAAAGTGGCGGTAATACATCGCCTAACACAGAAAACTACGGATTTCAGATGGAGACTTAGGAGACTCCTATTCATTCACGGCTTCCACATTTGCAGGGTCAACCAGAATACCACTCGGGTTAATAACATGACCCAAGAATTGAACCTCACGCAACCAGAAGGAACACTTAGAAAATTTTGCATACAGTTTGTTCTTCCGCAGAGCCTCCAACACTTCCACGAGATGACCGGCGTGATCGGATTCACTTTTAGAGTACACAAGAATGTCGTCGATGAACACAATAACTGAACGATCGAGCATCGGTCTACACACCCGGTTCATAAGATCCATGAACGCAGCCGGTGCGTTGGTCAAACCGAAAGACATCACCAGAAATTCATAATGTCCATTATGAGTGCGGAAGGCAGTCTTAGGAATATCTTCCTCCCGAATCTTCAACTGATGATACCCGGACCTAAGGTCGATCTTCGAGAACCAACTAGCTCCTTGGAGCTGATCAAATAAGTCATCGATCCTCGGGAGCGGGTACCGATTTTTAGCAGTGAGCTTATTCAACTCACGGTAGTCGATAACCATTCGCATGCTACCGTCCTTCTTCTTAACGAACAAGACACCGGGCCACCCCAAGGCGAATTGCTCGGTCGAATAAAGCCCTTATCGAGCAAGTTTTCCAAATGAGCTATAAGTTCCTACATTTCATTCGGCGCTAGGCGGTAGGGAGCTCGGGCAACGGGTTTGGCGCTCGGTACAAGGTCTATCTTGAACTCAACCTCGCGATCCGGCGGCACATCTGAGAAATCATCTGGAAATACATCCGGGAAATCCCGAACAATAGGAACATCACCGACGGTAGCCACCTCGGTATTCACATTCATAGCATATGCCAGATACGCCCCGCACCCCCGCTGCATCAACTTTCCCGCCTTAAGCATGGATATAATATGTGGCGTCGCAACATTCCCCCCTTCACATACTTCTTAATCCTTTTTTCCTCACGGGTAACCAGATCGGGACATAAGCGAGCCATCTTGTTGAACTTTGTGGTGTATTCCCGATGTGTCATACTACCCGCCTCCAAGGTCAAGAATTCCTGTTCAATTTTATCCAATACATGCGGAGGACAGAACTGATCGAGAACCAACTTCTTCAATCCATCCCATGTCATCTTCCTAATCAATCGATCACCCATAGCCTGCACCAGGTTATCCCACCAACATAATGCCTTGGAACGAAACAAGGCGGTAGCATACGTGACCATGTCATCCCCCTTGCACTTACTAACCCTCAGAACGGCCTCCATCTCTCTCACCCACTGATGCGCTGCCAAAGCGTCTTTAATACCATCGAAGAAAGGGGGTCGCACTTCTTAAAGTCACCATGCAAGCAACCCCGGGTCGATACACTAACAGTACGCACCTCATCTTCGTCCTCACTCGGCACATACACTTCCTCTTCCTCTTCGACCATCACCTCCTTACTCTTCCTTCCCCATCCGAACCCTTACCAACCAGTGACCCCTCCATGGCCCTGACGGCGTCAGCAACAATCTCAGGAATGGCGCTATGGAGCACCTGGTAAACCTCATCCGTGATAGCCACGCGCAAAGCAGGATCTATGGCGGGGTTATCCCCCTCCTCAAGAATCGGAGTCTCCTCCCGCTGGGGAGTAGGAATCTCTTTCTCGGCTTCGGCACGTGGCTTACGACCACGGCCGCGAACACTAGGACCACCTCCCTTAGAAGCTCGAGTATTAACCATGACTTATCCCTATAAAGACAGAATTTTAACACGGTCAAGTACAAGTGGTAATTAGAATATGTAAGGTAAGGGTAAACTACTAATGACGTTGATCAAGTGTAATTAGTCATTTACTTTACCCGCCCGTCCTAACCACCCCCTGCCCGTCCTAACCACCCCCTGCCCCTAACCTCGTTAGTCTTGTATCTAACACTTAAACATCTAATCACATACCGGAACTTTTAAATTTAAAGGAATGATAAATAATTAAAAGTTACCTCTTGGCGTGCAGCTACTCGCGGTGGGCATACTGGTCTCTTTTCTTACAGTTCGAGTCCAAGCATTCGGGGATGCTCGGATCCCTCGAACCAAGGCTCTGATACAAACTTGTAAGGCCCCGAACCCCGGGAACCCCACAGTTGGTAATCATTCAAAACACTCGTAAAAATAAATAAATAAACAATTCTTTTCATTAAAATAAGCATCATAGAGTATAATTCGGCGGAAAACGTAAATAAGTAAATGAGTTCCCAAAACCCGGGAATTTTGCCCAAAATCAACATAATTATCTTTAAATAAACTTTTAAAAATAAATGTTTAATAATAAAATCTTCAATTCCCGTATGCCCTTCATTGTCCAAGTAGCTTCGTGCACGTCCAAGCGATAAGGCATCCTTTTCCTAGCCTGAAACTCACACTAACATGCACACAAAGTCAGCTTAAGCTGAGTGAATTCAAGTTTTAAATAAGTAACAGAAGTCTTAATAATCATTACAACGGTTTTAAAACGGTAAATGGAAATACATCGGTTAGGTCACCACATTCAATAAATAGTCATCCTTACGTATGAGCATCTCTATACGTGCATTCCTATATCTATCAATATATATATATATAACATTCAATAATAACATTCAGGGCTGAGAAAACGTACAACCCAAACACGTAACATTCGGCACATGCAAACACAAAGTAGGCATACGCAACATTCAGTAGTCGAGACGACTACAACATTCGCCAAATATTGGCCATTCTAATATATATATATATATATATATATATATACATACACATATTCTTTAACATTCCAAGGCCTACCAATACTAGCCAGCCTATGTAAAATCATTTAAAACATTTCATCAAGTAAAATCGCTTAGGTGTGCATGCTAGCCCAAAACTTAAAAAGAGTTAAAAGGGGGCATCATGAACTCACCTGAAATCAATCGAACACATGCAACGAGCTAGGAAATCCCTAAGTGCACAATCACAAGCAAGGGCCTGTAAATTATACACAACGCGTTACTAAACTAGACTGTAAGAACACTCTTGCCTAATGGGCCGTTCAAGCCCAACACTTTGGCCCAAGGCCCAACAACTTGGCCCAAGGCCCAACACTTGGCCCAAGGCCTAACAACTTGGCCCAAGGCCCAACAACTTTACCTCAGCCCCAACGACCTTTCAATTAACCAAATCCACCCTACGATTAAGGTCGGGGCTAACCATGATGCACAACTCGCCCGTCGGTAATCAAATGGAGTCGATACGCGCGTAATAAACCTTAAAACCAATTGTTAAACGAATCAGCCCCAAATGGACCAAATTCCCATTTTAATCCTTTCATTCATCATAATTATGTCACCCGAGTTGATAGGGTAGACGGTTCCTTTTTACAACTCTCAATTTAACATTTAAACGAAAATTCGCGCCTCGCCGACTCGATTGACGAAGCACCAACCAAAACAGCCCCGAGCATCAAAAAAATAATTTTCCCACAGCCCTTATACTCCCCTAGGGCCATGCAAACTGATTCGGTTGGTCATCCAACCGATTAATGCTTCAAACTCAACAATTTACAATTCTACACCCGATAAACCCTAGTTTTCGAACTAAAACCGATTGACCGACCTAAACACCTCCAATGGTTATGAAATTTTAATATGATGTAAATGCTATACCTGGGAATCTTTCTACACCGGTAACTCTTATTTTTATCAACGGGAAGTGGGTCAATTACACCTTGGCCGAAAATCTGTCCAACGAAAAGTTTCGGCAAAATTGAGCATCAAAACGATTAGGGATGAACAAAAAGAGTGTTGGGGATTGTAGTACATACCTTGAACTACTTCTAGGAGCTTGGAATTGATCAAAAAGTCGAAGCAATGAAAGGGGGGGGAGGCTGGCCTTGTGCCGATCGGACAACAGCTGCAAATAGGGTTTAGGGTTTTTTGATTAATGTTATATTATAAAATATTTTCATTCTAGCCCCTGGAATTGAATAATAATGCAACTTGTAAGAAATGTTAAGCGATTAAACGTACCGGGATGAAGTAACAGCATCCGAGAAATGTCGGTTAAGTCCTGAGAGTTATACATACTTTTCACGCGCTAAATCATTAAACCGGAAGTTTGACGGGTGTTACAAAAATCAAACAAATAGGACACACATATAGGAAAACGTATAGGGGACCTAAGCATGCTACTAGGTGATTGCGTCTAACCACCTATCTTATAGCTTTCATCTCTGATACCAATAGGTCACACCACAACCTAACGGGGTAACATGTCGGGGTGCGACATAATTTGTATCATAGATAAAAGACACTAAAATAAATATCAAGTTTCAATATCTAATTTATTTATTACAATCATCATACACAAGAGTTTAACAAATCAAAATCATCCCAAAACTATTATATTAACTAATACATATAAATTGTTCTTTATTTTATTAAACCTAAGGTATAACTAATATCTTGCATCTTTAATCATCCCATGTAATGTAACGCCTGGAAATTTTTGTTAACTTGTATAATCAGGTTTTGATATTTAAGGTTGAGGGGTCTCTAGTGGCCATTCTAATTTTCATTTAATAAGCTTTGGAAGCAAGTAAACTAAATTGTAAACTAGGGGCCAAAATGTATTTTGCTTAAAACCTAAAATAAAATAGCCGCCCTCTTCTCCCTCTTGCGATCGGCTTGTAGCAGCCCCCTCCTCCGCCGATATTCTCACCATCTAAGCCATTACAATGAGAATATCAACTAATTCCAGGTTAGTACCATTAATTCGTTTATTGTACCCAAGAGATGACATAAACATGTTAGGGTTTGAGTTTTGATGATAATAGTTTGCTGACAGATTCGTACTCGTTTATTATTTGTTCTATAACTCAATTACAATTGATTTTTCATGATCGAATCTTGTTTCTAAGATATTCTACTTTGAGTCTAGTTTCCAGAAAGGTATAATTTGTAATTTTTGGAAGAGATTTGAATAGTTTTTAAGATTTTATATAAACATGTGTCAAAGCTGATGCGGGAAGTCAAATTCTGGTCTGTCTTCCAGACCTCATAACAATTTTATGTCATGTCCAAATTGGTTGGTTTCACTTATGGAACTTCAAATTTTGAGTTAGGATTCCAAACCAATTGGGGTCGTTTAATTAGGTTGGGTATTAATTTATAAACAAATAAAACCCTTTTGTTGCACACTGAAATTGCTACATGTACCTTTCTATGTTGAATGAATTTTTGTCATTTTTGTGTGCATTAGACAACTATAACAAAAATATTTTTAGAAACCTAAGACAATTATGAAACTATGGTAAAATATTCATAATTAATTTTCTGATTTTCCTATGTAATAAAATACATCTTTGCATGCTAAAGTCTGCATATTAGACTTGTTATTGATCGATTCATTCGGTTAAGGTTAAAATCGGTGGCTGCCCATTAAGTTATTTCTGGAGCTGTTTTGACAGAGGTTTTTGTTCCAATATCTCCCTAGTTATGCCAATTACTTCATACTAAAATATCTTGGCCAATGGATTTGATTTCATGGGTCAATCGTTAATAGTTCGGAAACTAGGATTTCGATCGTTTAAATTGTTAATTGTTGCGTTTTATGTGTAATTTGAGGGGATTAACAACCAAATAAGATTGTGTATTGTTAATATGATTAACGGGCTGTTGAAACACTAATTTTTAATAAAATGGGGCTGAATTGGTTGGTGATTGCTTAAACGGTTCGGTAGAATGCGAATTCTCGCTTAAATGGTAATTTGTGCGTTGTACAATGGGATTGCCGACCCGTTTAGATCGTATAGTGTTGCCTGGACATTATTTCTGTAATAATACCATATTTTGTCTAAATGGGCCTTATTTTGTTGGTAATTACTTAAACAGCGTGATAACGCGCGAATTCGACACAATTTACCTAAACCGGGAGTAGTTAGTAAACCCTTTTGTCCCCGGTTTTATTTGAGGGTAAACCCTTTGGGCCTGATGTAAATGATATTATCATGGGTGAGGTTTCGGGTCAATTAAATTATGTTAGGACGTCCCGTAGAATAAGCGAGTCGGTTCGGGTTAGTTAGTAATTGTTGAGTGCAACCGTACAGGCTTTTGAATTGCGGGACTGCTCATAGATTCTCTAGCTCATTGGTACTTGTGTAACTTGTGTCAGGTGAGTTTCATGATGCCCCTTTTAATCTTTTTTTTTCATTTTGGGCTAGCATACACACCCTATTACAAATTTTACCTGATTTACTTGTTTAAACTGTTTGGATGGTATTGCATAGTCTTAGTTGTATTTTGTAAGGCCCCGAACCCGGTAGCCCTACTTTAGCGTCGGATTTACTCATAAACACAGTTCGTACAAATCAGAGTTCATTAAAACTTTCGCGGAATATAAAAACTTTCATAAAACATTTCATAACAAAACACGTCTTGTCTTAAAACATCATTTTGTCTTTCAAAATAAACGAAACATTAAACTTAAACGTCTTGAGTCTTTCGATGCCAGCCTCTTATTCAGTGCCACGTGTCTCCTCAAGCGAGCTGCCTCATCCTACTCATCTGCGTGCATACTAAAAGTCAGCTACGCTGAGTGAGTTCTAGTTAATCATACACAATATAATACACATAAACTTATATTCTTTCATTCATACTTTCATACTTTCATTCGTACCTTCATTCATACTTTCATTCATACTTTCATACTTTCATTCATATTTTCTTTACACACATAATCCTACGTTTTAAAGAGCCTTTCGCCCTATAACCTAACATATATTATAAGGGTCTGGTCCCTAACATCACAGATATTATAAGGGTCTGGTCCCTAACATCACATATATTATAAGGGTCTGGTCCCTAACATCACAGATATTATAAGGGTCTGGTCCCTAGCATCACAGATATTATAAGGGTCTGGTCCCTAGCATCACAGATATTATAAGGGTCTGGTCCCTAACATCACAGATATTATAAGGGTCTGGTCCGTAGTTCTCGAATATTAGTAGGGTTCGATTCCCTCTTCGTTACTATACAACCATACATCATACCTCGAGTATTATTAGGGCTCGGTACCCTTTTCCTAACCATACAACCATACAACCGTCTTTTCCTTCTTTTATTAACTTTATTACATTCATACACATAAGCATACATATCATACTTACCTTATACATAGCGTTACAACCTGACGGTACGTGCAATATCCGAAGATCGTTCACGTACCATCAAGCATTCATTCATACATATCACATATATCACATATGGCATACACTTATCACTTAGGATAAATGTATTAACAACACATCGAGTATGCACACAGCCCCGAAAACATAACAAGGAATGTGGCTAGAAACTCACCTGAACACGGTTACGTTCACCGTTAATCGTAATCCCTTTCTTCAGTTGTGCACGGCTGACTGTATAACAAGTATACGCATCAATTAACTATCACTTCTCATATTGCATTTCTATATTTATACGACCCACAACGAACGAGGGTCCGGGGGCAGCGCCCCTGGCAGCGGGGTCTAGGGGCGGCAGCCCCTAGCAGGGTCCAAGGGGCAGAGCCCCTGGCTGGGGTCGAGCTGACCTGGAAAAATTTTATTTCCATTAACTGTCTTAACACATTTTTCATTAGGTTTTTAATTTATTTTCTAATCGAACTTGACTTTAGGCGAAGTTAAACCTTAGGCGAACTTAGCTTTAGGCGAAGTTAATCCTTAGGCGAACTTAGCTTTAGGCGAAGTTAATCCTTAGGCGAACTTAGCTTTAGGCGAAGTTAATCCTTAGGCGAACTTAGCTTTAGGCGAAGTTACCAGTTAGGCGAACTTGGCCGTAAGCGAAGTTAAGCTTTGAAGGCGAAGTTATCGCTTTGAAGGCGAAGTTATCGCTTTGAAGGCGAAGTTGCCCAGTCGCAGGCGAAGTTGCCCAGTTCAGCCGCGGGTTTGGTTTTCATCAAGCATTTTGGCGATTTTAACACCCTTGTTATGGTTCGACATCACCCACTACGCTCCCCAACCGTTTTCGGTCGTATAAACACTATAAAGCTTGGATCTATAAACTTCAAAGATCAAGAATCATACCTTTTTGTGCTTGTTTGGATCTCGTTTAACTTGTTTAATCACAACTAATCGCTCACTCTCTCTCGGATCACGCTCGTTCCTCTCCCTCGGCCGCCGGCGGTGTGAGTGGTGTGGGTGTGTTTTGGAGTGTTAGAGAATAAGATGGAATGAGTGATGTTTTAGGGTTTAGGGGATATTTATATCCCTTAAGCCCATGGACCTAAGGCCCATTCTCATTTAACCCATCTTAATTAATCTAAGTCCATGATCCGCTCCTTACTCGATATTAAATAATCAATAACGCGAAATCACTAAACATAACTTTCTTTATTCAACCTTAAAATTTTAGGATGTTACATATTTGTACATTTATGAAACCATGTGTGAATTATATATATATTGCTTATGGTCTAGGCTCGAATATATTAGTAGGTCTGGTATTAATTCCTAGACTATCCATTATTTATGGATTACACGTGATGATATTGTTTGGTTGATCGTTTGGACAAGATTTATATTATTGATAGTCTATGTTCGAGGACATTATTGGACTCGTTTATAATTATAAGTTTTGAAATTATATATTGTTTATAGACTATACTTGAGGATATTATTTAGACTCGTCTATGATTATACATTTATGAAAATTATATATTATTTATAATCTATACTTAAGGATGTTATTTAGACTCGTCCATGATTATATATTTCTGAAATATTATATATAATTTATAATATATCCTTGAGGATGTTATTTAGACTCGTCTATGATTATACATTTATTTATATTATTTATAATCTATACTTGAGGACATTATTTGACTCGTTTATAATTATATATTCCTGAAAACTATTTATTATTGATAGTCTATACTTGAGGACATTATTATACTCGTTTATAATTATATATATTTCAGAAAACTATATATTATTGGTAGTCTATGCTTGATGGCATTATTAGACTCGTTTATAACTATATATTCCTAAAACCTATTTATTATTGACAGTCCATACTTGAGGACATTATTGAACTCGTTTAAAATTATATATATTCCTGAAAACTATTTATTATCGATGGTCTATACTTGAGGACATTATTAGACTCGTTTATAACTATATATTTCTGAGAACTATTTACTATTGATAGTCTATAATTGAGGACATCAGTGGACTCGTTTATAAGTATATATTTCTGAAAACTAATTATTATTGTAGTCTATAATTTGAAGACATTATCACACTCATTTATAATTACATATTCCTAGAAACTATATATTATTGATAGCCTATGTTTGAGGATAATGATAGACTCGTCTATAATTATATGTTCCCGAAATTATATAATAAAGGCTATGCTTAATGATGTTATTTAGTTGATTGATTACCTAAGATGTATATAGGCGTGTCTATTGATGTGCTTGTTTTTGATAAACTGTGACCGGGTTAAATATATTACTCGAGTTTTATTCGTGGTGGGATGCCCGTGTCGCATCTTTATGTTAGGGCGGGTCAAATATATTACTCGAGTCCTTGACTTCGTGTCTCGTGACTATTGGTTTGGAGGCCCACCATTTTGCTAAACCGTGATTGGGTCAAATATATTACTCAAGTCTTGACTCGTGGTGGGGAAGCCCGTATTACGTGTTTTGGTTTTGTTAAACCATGACCGAGTCAAATATAGTACTCGAGTTTGACTCGTGGTGGGGAGGCTCGTGTTACGCATTTATGTTTTACAGAGATCGGGTTAAATATATTACCCGAGCCTTGACTCGTGATGGGGATGCCCAGATTACGTGTTTAGGTTTTGTTAAACTGTGACATTTGAGCCAAAAGAAGGTACACCTCAGTACGTATTTACCGATTAAGCAAATAAACACTTTTTGCATAACAAACGAACGATTAACCGAACGGGTCTGGTTATGACCCCGATATCTCAGGGGGCCATCTATGAGTGATATACGTTTAATACAAGCTAAGACATTAGAAATATGGCCTTAGTTTGATAGCAAACAAGTTAAACGAAAATATGCTCGTTTAACTACCCGCTATAGATTTAAACGCAAAAGATAGTTACAAACCGAGCATTGTATCAACCGTTAAGCCGAAAAAGACTTACCAAACACTTATTTGAAATGTTTTAAGCGATCCGTGAAAATATTTTTGATTTTTACAAACATATAGTATGCATTTTTACAAACAGCGGGGTCTATGGGCGGCAGCCCCTAGCAGGGTCCAAGGGGCAGAGCCCCTGGCTGGGTTCGAGCTGACCTGGAAAAATTTTATTTCCATTAACTGTCTTAACACATTTTTCATTAGGTTTTTAATTTATTTTCTAATCGAACTTGACTTTAGGCGAAGTTAAACCTTAGGCGAACTTAGCTTTAGGCGAAGTTAATCCTTAGGCGAACTTAGCTTTAGACGAAGTTAATCCTTAGGCGAACTTAGCATTAGGCGAAGTTAATCCTTAGGCGAACTTAGCTTTAGGCGAAGTTAATCCTTAGGCGAACTTAGCTTTAGGCGAAGTTACCAGTTAGGCGAACTTGGCCGTAAGCGAAGTTAAGCTTTGAAGGCGAAGTTATCGCTTTGAAGGCGAAGTTATCGCTTTGAAGGCGAAGTTGCCCAGTCGCAGGCGAAGTTGCCCAGTTCAGCCGCGGGTTTGGTTTTCATCAAGCATTTTGGCGATTTTAACACCCTTGTTATGGTTCGACATCACCCACTACGCTCCCCAACCGTTTTCGGTCGTATAAACACTATAAAGCTTGGATCTATAAACTTCAAATATCAAGAATCATACCTTTTTGTGCTTGTTTGGATCTCGTTTAACTTGTTTAATCACAACTAATCGCTCACTCTCTCTCGGATCACGCTTGTTCCTTTCCCTCGGCCGCCGGCGGTGTGAGTGGTGTGGGTGTGTTTTGAAGTGTTAGAGAATAAGATGGAATGAGTGATGTTTTATGGTTTAGGGGATATTTATATCCCTTAAGCCCATGGACCTAAGGCCCATTCACATTTAACCCATCTTAATTAATCTAAGTCCATGATCCGCTCCTTACTCGATATTAAATAATCAATAACGCGAAATCACTAAACATAACTTTCTTTATTCAACCTTAAAATTTAAGGATGTTACAAGTCTCACCTCCTTAAAGAGGTTTCGTCCCCGAAACCTAACTATTACATAAACAAACTAGGGTAAAACTTGCGCATCTCATCCTCGGCTTCCCAAGTAGCATCTGATCCCTTGCGGTGTTTCCATATCACTTTTACCAAAGGTATAATCTTGTAACGAAGCTGCTTCTCCTTGCGATCAACGATCTCTATCGGTTGCTCGATGTAGTTCAATTGTTCATCAACCTCAATGTCCATCAATGGCACGTGAGACGTGTCATCAGCTAGACACTTCCTCAGATGGGAAACATAAAAGGTTGAATGAATTCCTTCTAACTCATCGGGTAAATCCAGTTTATAAGCTACTTCACCCACACGGTCTACAATCTTGAACGGTCCAATTTACCTCGGACTCAACTTCCTTCTCTTTCTAAAACGGATAATTCCTTTCCAAGGCGAGACTTTAAGCATCACATTTTGGCCAACGTTAAACTCAATTGGTCGTCGCCGCTTATCTGCATAAGACTTTTGTCTGTCTTGAGCGGCTTTCATTCTTGCTTTGATCTGATCGAACCTTGAAGACGTTTCTTGAACCACTTCTAGGCTTCCCATTTCTTTCTGACCAATCTCACCCCAACACACCGGGGTTCTACATCGTCTACCGTAAAGCATCTCGAACGGTGGCATACCAATACTTGAATGGTAACTGTTGTTATAGGAGAACTCTGCCAGATGCAGATGATCATCCCAACTTCCACCAAAATCTAAAACACAAGCACGTAGCATATCCTCAAGGGTTTGGATCGTCCTTTCAGACTGTCCATCGGTTTGAGGATGATACGCCGTACCGATGTTCAACCTCGTCCCCATAGCTTCATGGAATTTCTTCCAGAACCTCTAAGTAAACCGTGTATCTCTATCAGACACGATCGATAACGGTACTCCATGCTTGGTTACAACTTCTTTGATGAACAAGCTTGCTAACGTTTCTGACGAGATGGCCTCTCGTATGGGTAGAAAGTGAGCACTCTTGGTCAAACGGTCCACAATCACCCAGATGGTATCATGTTGCTTAGCTGTACGAGGTAGCTTAGTTATGAAATCCATGGTGATGTGTTCCCATTTCCACTCAGGTATCTCTAGCGGTTGCATCTTCCCATAGGGCTTTTTGTGCTCGGCTTTGAGTTGTAAGCAAGTTAAGCACTTACTAACATAATCCACTACATCATTCTTCATTCCTGGCCACAAGAAATCTCTTTTCAAGTCTTGGTACATCTTTGTAGCTCCAGGATGGATTGAGTACCTTGACTTATGAGCTTCATCTAAGATTCGACTTCTAAGATCACCATGGAGTGGGATCCACATACGGTCGAACCTAGTCTTAACTCCATGAGTGTTTTCCATAAACTCATCTTGCTGGCCATAAATCCTTTCTTTCTTTACTAACCCTTCATCTACTAACACTTCTGTCTGCACTTTGATGATTTCATCAAAAAGACTTGGGTTCATGATCAACTTGTATGACATCACTGTTGCAAGGACTTCCTCATTCTTACGACTTAACGCATCAGCGACCACGTTAGCTTTACCGGGGTAATACTTAATCTCACAGTCGTAATCCTTAATCAACTCCAACCATCTTCTCTGCCTCATGTTCAATTCTTTCTGCTCGAAGAAGTACTTTAAACTCTTATGATCTGTATAAATAGTACACTTAGTACCGTACAGATAATGCCTCCATATTTTATGAGCATGCACTACAACTGCTAACTCCAAATCATGCGTCGGGTAAGTACTCTCATGGACCTTCAATTGTCTAGACGCGTAAGCTATCACCTTCCCTCATTGCATCAACACGCAACCTAACCCTTGATGCGAGGCATCAGCACAAACAACGAAATCCTCGTCACCATCGGGTAGAGCAAGGATTGGAGCTTGCGTGAGTCTCTTCTTTAATTCTTCAAAGGCTTCTTCTTGAAACTTTCCCCAACTGAATACTATCGACTTTCGGGTCATACCAGTCAGCGGTGCGGCTATCTTGGAGAAACCATCGATGAATCTCCTATAGTAGCCAGCTAACCCTAGGAAGCTTCGTATATCAGTCGGATTCAGCGGAGTCTTCCAATTCGTTATCGCTTCAATCTTAGCTGGGTCCACGGTGATCCCTTCCGGACTAACCACGTGACCTAAAAATTGCACTTCTCTTAACCAGAACGCGCACTTCGGAAACTTGGCATACAACTTCTCCTTCTTCAGAGTCTCCAATACCTCACTCAGATGCTCAGCATGGTCAGACTCGCTCTTTGAATAAATCAATATATCATCGATGAAGACGATAACCGACTTATCCAACATCGGTCGACACACCCTATTCATCATGTCCATAAATGCTGCAGGAGCATTTGTTAGACCGAATGACATTACGAGGAACTCGTAGTGTCCATACCGCGTTCGGAACGCTGTCTTAGGGATGTCTACCTCTTTCACCTTCAGCTGATGGTAGCCTGATCTGAGATCTATTCGTGAGAACCAACTTGAACCTTGCAGTTGGTCAAACAGATCATCAATCCTTGGCAAAGGATATCTATTCTTTATCGTAAGCTTATTCAACTCACGATAGTCTATGCACATTCTCATGATTCCATCATTCTTTTTCACGAACAATACTGGTGCGCCCCACGGGGAAACACTCGGTCTTATGAAACCTTTGTCGAGGAGTTCTTGCAGTTGGGACATCAATTCTTTCATCTCGGACGGTGCTAGACGGTAAGGAGCTTTTGCGACAGGTTGGGCTCCTGGTATTAAATCTATCTGAAATTCTATCTCTCGCCCCGGTGGCAACCCCGGAAGATCCTCAGGGAATACTTCTGGGTAGTCGCGCACAATAGGAACATCTTTCATTTCTTTCGTCTCGGCCGTAGCGTTGACGACATACGCCAGGTAGGCACAACACCCTCGCCTTAGCAAACCCTCAGCTTTTATCGTCGAAATGACATTAAGCCCAGAACTTTCCTTATCACCATAAACCGTTACCGCACTACCATCCAGTGACTTTAACCTTATCATCCTACTCTTACATACTATCTGAGCCTCAAACTCAGACAACCAATCCATACCCAAAACCACATCGAACCCTCCCAAGGTCATAACGTACAAGGTAACCGGGAACTCATGTCCTTCCAATTCTATCTTACAGTTCTTAACCATTTTTGTTATTTTAACCGAAGTGTCACTGGCGGTTTCTACTACAAAAGTTTCAGGCACTCGGCAGCCTTTCATTTTAGCTAGTTTACTAAATGTCGTAGCTACAAAACTTCTATTCACACCAGAATCAAATAATACGGCAGCAGAAATGCCGTTTACTAAGAACGTACCGGTCACAACATCAGGAATCTGTCTAGCTTGCTCTTGGGTCAACATGTAAGCCCTAGTCCTCGGCCTTGCTTGATCAGCATCTTTCTTCCACTACCTCCAGCTTCACCCTCGGTGCATTCTCTAGCAAGGTGACCTGTCTTACCACACTTGTAGCATGCAGGCTTAGAACTGCACTCATGAGCATAATGACCTGCCTTCCCACACTTGTAGCAAACATTCGACCCAACTCTACACTCTCCAGTATGCATCTTTCCACACTTATGGCATGTATCCGAACCCTTCCCCCACCTACACTCACCACTGTGTGCCTTGCCACAAGTCTTGCACGACCTGTTCTCCCAAACTCTCGGCTGTTTGTTCTTAGGGTTCCACATCTGGGTACCGGGTCGTTTAGCAGGAGCGACCCATTTCTTCTCTTTCTTCTCGTCTCCCACCACCACATCATCCGCAGCCAAGTCTGCATAGACCATTTCTGCGAGTTCGACAGCAGAATCGAAAGTAGCAGGTTTACTTGTCCTGACTAACATGCGGACTCTCTGTGGTAATCCCCTCACGTAACACTTGATTCTATTCTAAAAGGGAAAACACAAACATCATCACTCAAGGAACTATTTAGTACAAGGATAGCAAGGCTAACAGGTAATAACAGTGGCCAGTTGTGATTAGCTGATCACGTTACTTTCCGTGTCCTATACACTTCCCTTTATGAGTCTACTTGTGCTGGTTCTACTTAAGCAGTTAGTCAAATCAAACAATCAATTATTCCTATCCCTGACGTTCACATATCTTTTCTTTCTCATTAACATATATCATTTAATCATACACTTTACCTTTACTGATCTTGCTTGAGCGACACATGGCATTCTTGAACTGGCATCTTCTTTCCTTTCTTACTTAAATCCCAATCTCTGTTCGATTCTAAGCATGTAGGATGCTTAAATCTCTCGAACTTTGCTCTGATACCAACTTGTAAGGCCCCGAACCCGGTAGCCCTACTTTAGCGTCAGATTTACTCATAAACACAGTTCGTACAAATTAGAGTTCATTAAAACTTTCGCGGAATATAAAAACTTTCATAAAACATTTCATAACAAAACACGTCTTGTCTTAAAACATCATTTTGTCTTTCAAAATAAACGAAACATTAAACTTAAACGTCTTGAGTCTTTCGATGCCAGCCTCTTATTCAGTGCCACGTGTCTCCTCAAGCGAGCTGCCTCATCCTACTCACCTGCGTGCATACTAAAAGTCAGCTACGCTGAGTGAGTTCTAGTTAATCCTACACTATATAATACACATAAACTATATTCTTTCATTCATACTTTCATTCATACTTTCATACTTTCATTCGTACCTTCATTCATACTTTCATTCATACTTTCATACTTTCTTACCTTCATTCATATTTTCTTTACACACATAATCCTACGTTTTAAAGAACCTTTCGCCCTATAACCTCACAGATATTATAAGGGTCTGGTCCCTAACATCACAGATATTATAAGGGTCTGGTCCCTAACATCACAGATATTATAAGGGTCTGGTCCCTAACATCATAGATATTATAAGGGTCTGGTCCCTAGCATCACAGATATTATAAGGGTCTGGTCCCTAACATCACAGATATTATAAGGGTCTGGTCCGTAGTTCTCGAATATTAGTAGGCTTCGATACAGTACTGAATATCTACTAAACCGTGACTTTCATGACCCCACTTTAAAACTGTTTTACGAACTTTTGGGGTGAAAGGCATGTTTGATTACATATACATACCTGAAACATGTATTGATGTGAATTATCTAAGTGCTAACACACGAAAGTCCCCACGATCACAGTGATTAACTTCGAGCCGATGGCTTGTGAATAGTACTATTGGTTTGACAAACCCAAACGGAATCGGCCTGGTTGCCGTGTCACATAGCGCCGTTTGCACATGACCATATATATACAAACAGGCTATGTAGTGTTATACATAGCTACCGGGGCATGTTGTGGGCGGAAAGGGGCCACAGTGATTGATTGAGCGTGGGAAATGGATGCACGCAGCACATACAATCAAGGCTTTACTGTAGCTTAGCATAATTACATCATTTACATACATACGTACTTATTTCATGATTACAAGTGTTAACTTGTGAATACTCATTACTGTTTCTTGAAACTCGTGAAACTCACCAACTCTAGTAGTTGACCCGTTTTAAACTGCTTTTCAGGTGTACCTAAATCAGAGTAATTTGGTGATCTGTTACTTGCCTGAAGTGTGTGGTTGATGCTATGTGAATAGAAGCAAGGGTGTTAGTAGTAAGAACGTTTAGTTAACGAATTAGTTTTGTTTGTACCACCTAGACTGTAAAACAATGATAGAACAAAGAAATGTAATATATTGAAAATTAGTTTGTAATGTTTCTTTATAAACAATGTGTTGATACCAGAGGTGTCTGTTACATTCCCGTTTTACGCTTCCGCATTGTGCTAGTCGGGGTGTGACAGAAGTTGGTATCAGTGCCATTGGTTATAAAGGATTAGGTTATCCCTTAGGGTACTTAAAATATAACCGTAGGCTCGATTAACTCTGGGAAATAATTAAATAATAAATTAATATTATATACTGAATGATGTCGGGATGAACTTGTAGGGCAAGTGAGTTATTGTGGTCCAGAACATAATAACAGGCTTGCTTATACGAGGGAATTCGGGGAGAAATCGCGGAACGTGTGGTTAAGTAAAAGTGGCAACATATGTGTATAAAAGGTAATGGGAATGTATATATATATGTAACACTCATACGTGTTTATGTGGAACAAGGTGTATGAATACATGTACGTACGATACTGTTGATGACAGTACATTTTACTATGAATATTATATTCATTTATATTCCGTATTGATTTAAATAATAATAATAATTAAAATTTTAATAAAACTAATATTAAATTATAATATAATTAATATTAAATTTGGTTTAATTAATTAATCTCCTGGACAATAGTTAGCAATAGCAATAGATATTATTCTTATAACTAACCTTTGTGCAGAGTCATGTCAAGGAATAACGACTAAGTACCGGAAGAAGAACCGGTAATATCTGTAGAGGAGGATCCCGAGGAAGAATCAGAGGAGGATCCAGAAGAGGAGGATCCAGAAGAGGAGGACCTAGAAGAGGAACCGGAGGAAGAAGAGGAAGAGGTGGAAGAAGAAGTTATCTGTAGAGAGCTACCCAGGAATGTGCCTGATCTATTTGGTTACAGATGCGATAGTTATCCACCCAGGTCACCACGCAGGGATCAAGACGAAGTTAACAGTCAGTATCGTTCACCTGCTAGAGTAGCCAGATTACCCACTCCACCTATACACCTTTCGCCGACGACTTCAGCTACTGCGCGAGTCCGGTAGACTGCTCGTATTCGGGTAACCCCGATTGACCCTACCTCAATTCCATTCAGATCTATCCATGACCGGGGAGGACCTTCACGCCCTAGGACAGATACTTCATCTTCCCGTTCATTGAGTATACCTACCCCTCGCCCTGACCTTCCAAACGCAGGAAACAACTCTTGGATGGCTGTCCTGACTGACCGTGTGATAGACCACTCGATAGCCATAGCTAACATTAACCAGGAGAGGAGGGACGTGACCCAGTACTTATCGACGTTACATCAGATAGTACTGAACATGCAGCAGTCAGATGCCTACCACCACTGGTGTATGGATAGGGTGACAGTTCGGCTGTGGAACTGTTACTGGGTGATTACGGTGCTATTATTTTTATGTTTGTGGTTAGCCTATCGTCTGCATGGATAGATGCGGAATATTACAATTATGTGTACATGATCTTTTGATACCCCATGTATGTATATAGTAGTATGTTATGTTAATATGGGGCACAACTTTGTACACCATTACAAGCACTGACCCTTATAGGGTTAAGTCTAACAGTCACTTAGTGACAGATTTTGATATATACATGCAAGCACTGTCCATTATCAGGCTAAGTCTATGTACCTTTTATTATCAATGTACAGAACAATTTGTGAAATGTCAATATGTTATTTGGTTTACCAGTACAACATTTATTGTGATTATTATTACACAGTACCGTAGACTGGAATTAGTACTAATTGGCTTATATTTGTTTATCATTATAGAATGACCCCAAAGAAAGCAAACCCTATGACTGAGGCAGAAATAGCCGAGATGATTGCTCGGCAAATGCAGGCAGTAATTCCGCTTATTGTAACACAAGTAACTGCCGCTGTAAACGTAAATATACAAACAAACCAGCAACAAATCAATAATGCTCCCCCAACCAACAATGAAACAGTTACAAATAATAATCCCCCACCTAATACAAATACCCCTACCAATGCAAATAATCCCCCACCGAACCCAAGCAATGACAATAACAACCCTAATCGCCCTCGAAGGGAATATTCGATCAAAAACTTTATGGCCTGTAAACCGATTGATTTCAAGGGCACTGAAGGGCCAAACGGGCTGATTAAATGGATCGAAAAGACTGAATATGTCCTCAATATCAGCAATTGTCCACCCGAAAACATTGTCAAGTATGTTGCTTCTACTTTTACTGATCATGCTTTGATGTGGTGGAACACTACGGTGCAGATAAAAGGTCAAGATACGGTGAATCGCATGACATGGGCTGAACTCAAAACACTGATGCTAGAACATTTCTGCCCAAGGATCGAAATTCAAAGGTTAGAACATGAACTTTGGAGTTTGGAGATGAGAGGAGCGGATAATTTGGGATACACTAACCGCTTCAATGAATTGGCTCGCTTAGTACCATGGTTAGTAACTCTTGAAGATGAACGAGTTGAACGTTATATTTGGGGTTTAGCCCTGGAAGTGAGGAGTTTGGTGAACTCCATGGGGCACACATCATTTGAAAATGTTGTGACCCAAGCCGGAATTGTGACCTTTGACTTGGTAAGAAGCAGAGTATTAAGAATGACCGGAGAATCAGTGGGTATGAAACGAACTGACTACGGGACTAGAGCACAAGGAGGAAAATCAAGCAAACGTGCACGTCCGACAATCAGAAATTATGCTATAACTGAATCCGATACGAAGCAAGACAAGTATAAGGGACCCTTGCCAAAGTGTGACAGATGTAATTACCATCATGTGGGAGAGTGTAGATTGCCGGTATGCCAGAAATGTGGTCGAACTGGGCATTATGCCCCTAATTGTAGAGCAGGTGCAGAAATTGTGAGCCGACCAACTCAAACAACTCAACCTCGTCATTCACCGCCACCGAGACCTCAGCCAATCCGCCAACAACCTATCCAACAAACTTCAACCGCAACAACCTACCATGCCTGTTATGAATGTGGCAGTACAGATCATATTAGAAGAAACTGCCCCAAGTTGAATCCAAGAGCAGTTACGAGACCAAACCAAGCATCGACTTCAAGTGTGTCTCGGGGACGCGCGTTCGTTATCGGGTCTGGAGAAGCACGACAAGACCCAAACGTAGTAACAGGTACATTTACTGTTTCTGATCAATATGCTTCTGTGTTATTTGATACTGGTGCCGATAGAAGCTTTGTTTCCACTAATTTTGTATCCTTGGGTAACATGCCAGTTAGTAAACTAACAAATCCCTATACTATAGAACTCGCTAACGGTAACTCTATAACTGTCAGCCAAATAATCCAAAACTGTTCCATCATTCTTAATGAACACCCATTCCTTATTGACCTACTCCCGGTAGAGTTAGGAAGTTTTGATGTTATTGTCGGCATGGACTGGTTAACCAAGAATAAGGCAGAGATTGTGTGTAACAACAAGACAGTTAAAATTCCCTTTTCGAATGGTGAGGTGATTGTAGTACAAGGAGAGAAGTCTGGTTCGATATTACCTCTCATGTCTCATCTCAAAGTGTTCAAATGTTTACGCCAAGGTTGTATGGCATTTTTGGCAAACATGACTATAAAGAACCCTGATGAGAAATGCATATAAGAGATTCCCGTTGTACATGAATACCCCTATGTCTTTCCTGACGATTTACCCGGATTACCACCGAATCGACAGGTTGAATTCCGCATAGACTTAATTCCAGGATTAGCCCCTATTGCTAAGGCACCTTATCGATTGGCACCCTCTGAAATGCAAGAACTATCCAACCAGTTACAGGAATTGTTAGATAAGGGTTTCATTCGTCCTAGTTATTCTCCTTGGGGAGCACTGGTATTGTTCGTAAAGAAGAAAGATGGAAGTTTTAGAATGTGCATCGATTACCGGGAATTAAACAAAGTTACCATCAAGAACCGATACCCTCTTCCACGAATAGATGATTTGTTTGACCAACTCCAAGGGGCAAAATATTTCTCGAAAATTGACCTTCGATCCGGTTACCATCATGTTAAGATTCAAGAGGAAGACGTGTCTAAAACAGCGTTCCGAACTCGTTATGGCCACTACGAATTGTTAGTTATGCCGTTCGGACTGACTAATGCTCCCACAGTTTTCATGAACCTTATGAATCGAGTTTGTAAACCGTACCTCGAAAAATTCGTTATCGTGTTTATTGATGACATTTTGATATATTCGAAAACCAAGGAGGAACACGAGCAGCATTTACAAACTATCTTGGAGCTGTTGAAGCAGGAAAGGTTGTATGCCAAGCTGTCAAAATGTGAATTTTGGCTACAATAAGTACAATTTCTAGGAAACGTTGTTAATCGACACGGTATCCATGTAGACCCGAGTAAGATTGAAGCCATCAAAAATTGGCAGGCCCCAAAGTCACCGAAAGAGATCCGCCAATTTTTGGGTTTAGCTGGGTATTATCGGCGTTTTATTGCTAACTTTTCCAGCATAGCCCAACCTTTAACTCTTTTGACTCAAAAAGATCGTGCTCATGTTTGGGGAGAAGAACAAGAAGCGGCTTTTCAATTGCTGAAACAGAAACTATGCCAATCCCCGATACTGAGTCTTCCAGAGGGAACTGATGATCTGGTAGTTTATTGTGATGCGTCCCGGAAAGGTTTAGGGTGCGTACTTATGCAAAGAAACAAAGTCATAGCATACGCTTCTCGACAATTAAAGGTGCACGAGAACAATTATACCACCCATGATTTGGAACTAGGCGCAGTTATTTTCGCATTCAAGATCTGGAGGCACTATTTGTATGGCACCAAGTGTACAGTATATACCGACATCAAAAGCCTACAACATATTTTCGACCAGAAAGAACTAAATATGAGGCAGAGGAGATGGGTAGAATTGTTGAATGATTACGACTGTGAGATTCGATACCACCCGAGCAAGGCTAATATAGTGGTAGATGCTTTGAGTAGAAAAGACATGATCAAACCATTACGGGTCCGAGCACTTGGAATGATCGTCCAAACCAGCCTCACCAAGCAAATTCGTATTGCTCAAAACGAAGCTCTGAAAGGAGATCACTTGGAAAATGAAAACTTGCAAGGAACCGAACAAAACTTTGAAGAAAGAACTGACGAAATTCTATACTACAAAAGTCGAGTTTGGATTCCCACTTTCAGCAATCTGCGTGACTTGATCATGGACGAAGCCCATAAGTCCAAATACACCATTCATCCTGGAACGGATAAGATGTACAAGGACTTGAAGGAGTATTATTGGTGGCCCGGTATGAAGAAGGATATAGCCACGTATGTCAATAAATGTTTAACGTGTGCGAGAGTTAAGGCTGAATATCAAAAACCTTCGGGAATGTTGCACCAACCAGAAATACCACAATGGAAAAGGGAACAAATTACCATGGATTTTGTAACACATCTCCCGAAAACCTCCCGAGGAAACGATGCAATATGGGTGACAGTTGACCGACTAACCAAGTCTTCACACTTCCTCCCAATCGGAACCACGTTCACAACCGAAAAACTTGCTCACATCTACATCAATGAAATCGTATCCCGACACGGCGTACCCGTTTCAATTATTTCTGATCGCGATAGCCATTTCACCTCTCGTTTCTGGCAAGCCGTACAAGAAGCTTTGGGAACCCGAATTGACCTAAGTACCGCCTACCATCCCCAAACCGACGGTCAATCTGAGCGAACCATTCAAACCTTAGAAGATTTGCTTCGCGCTTGTGTACTAGACTTTGGTGGAAACTGGGATCAACATCTTCCACTGGTCGAATTTTCGTACAACAATAGCTATCACAGTAGCATTCAAGCGGCACCGTATGAAGCGCTGTACGGACGGAAATGTAGATCACCCTTGTGTTGGACTGAGGTTGGAGATACCCAAATTACACGATCTGACTTGATTCAAGAAACCACCGACAAAATCCGTAAAATCATAAACAAGTTGAAAATTGCCCGAGATCGACAGAAAAGCTATGCTGATGTTCGTAGAAAGTCGTTATCCTTTGAAATAGGCGACAGAGTTTTTCTGAAAGTATCCCTGTGGAAAGGCGTCATGCGATTCGGAAAAACCGGTAAACTAGCCCCGCGATACATTGGGCCATATGAAGTCATTTCTAAGATAGGTCTGGTAGCTTACCAACTGAAACTTCCTATGGAGTTGAGTTCTATTCACGATGTCTTTCATGTTTCAAACATGAAAAAGTGTCTTACTGACGAAACCGAAATCGTGCCATTAAAAGACTTAAACATAAACAAAAAACTGAATTTCGTTGAAGAATCGGTGGAAATATTAGAGGGAAAAATAAAACAATTAAGACACAACAAAATATCTCTAGTAAAAGTTCGGTGGAATTCACAAAGGGGACCCGAATTCACGTGGGAGCGGCAATCCGAATTCAAAAAGAAATACCCGCACCTGTTTCCAAACAAAGACAAAGTTGAATAACCGAATTTCGGGGACGAAATTTTCTAACGGGGGGAGAATGTGACATTTGAGCCAAAACAAGGTACACCTCAGTACGTATTTACCGATTAAGCAAATAAACGCTTTTTGCATTACAAACGAACGATTAACCGAACGGGTCGGGTTATGACCCAGATATCTCGGGGGACCATCTATGAGTGATATACGTTTAATACAAGCTAAGACATTAGAAATATGGCCTTAGTTTGATAGCAAACAAGTTAAACGAAAATATGCTCGTTTAACTACCCGCTATAGATTTAAACGCAAAAGATAGTTACAAACCGAGCATTGTATCATCCGTTAAGCCGAAAAAGACTTACCAAACACTTATTTGAAATGTTTTAAGCGATCCGTGAAAATATTTTTGATTTTTACCAACATATAGTATGCTTTTATAATTTTACACAAAACTAACCGAAAAACACTCGTTTTCGCGCTGTTTAACGCACCCGATAAGTTTTTCGCGCCAAAAACCGAACCCGAACTAAATTTGGAACGGGATTTTCGTATTTGGGCTTGAGAAATCAGAAACTTGGGCCAAAATGGGCCCATGGACTTCCGATCGGCCAGCAGCCACCCCCCCCTTTTATTCTTTCACATAAGCTCTGTTCCAGCCAGAAAACCTTCAAACCATAAGGTAAGGGGCTTAAATAAGTAGCTTTTGTACTTGTTTAAACTTGTTTAATACCATAAAAACATGTCTTGGTTACTAAAAATCATTCCTAACCGTGTAAAAATCCTAAAAATAGTCCATAAATATGTTTTGATCATAAACACGGTAAGGAACCTGTTTTGATAGTTTTTTTGGCCATAAACACGGATTAAAGGGTTGAAACGATGTTTTTACGGTTCAAAAGTTCGTTTTTGTGCACTAGCCGAAACCCTAAGTTAAGGGTTGTTATGTTGATGAAATATTGCTTGTTTTGTGATATAGTACTTGTACCTAGCTTTCTTAGAAGCACAAGAACCTGAAAACTTGATTAAAAGGTCGGAAACGAGCCAAACCCGCTAAGATAATGCCGAAACACTAGCTTACGAGCTATTTAGGTTAAGGTTGTGATGTGCATATTGTTAGGACTTGAAATTTTGCAGGGACATCAGGTACCATGTCAATGAGTCCATGTTCAAATTTGGTAAGTTTTCGACCATTCGAGAATATTTGGCGAATTTATTACCGAATTGGGATGTTTATTTGGGAAAAATAGCTAAAATAGTTCAAAAATTATGAAATTTTTCTGGGAACTCAGATTTGATGTATTTTGAACACATTTGAATTTTGGGATCATTTGGAGAAGTTTAAAGGTGTTTTATTTATTTGCGTTCGTGTGAATTTTTACAGCCGAATTTGGGCCGAAAAGAATATCGCACGAGCTTTTTACATTCTAGAATTGATACAGGTTGTTTTGGAACATGGTTTGAGTATTCAATAATTTTTGTGGAATTTTTGGAAAGTGTTTGGGGTAAACGAACGATTTTCAGGCGAAATATTGCTGATAAAATGAATTTTTATAAATTAATAAATCAGTAAATAAATTCCAGAAATATTTTTATAAAAATCTAAATATTTTAATTGATAAGTGGTTAAATTTTCATAATTTAATGATTAACAGTTAATTAATTATGTTAATCTGAATATTAAACAAATTCAGTTTTTATAACAACCGGCAAGTTCGCGACTAGTGAACCTGCGGGAAAATCAAAACACCAAGAGTGATAAAAAATCATATGTTTCGACTAATTAAGTGAAAATGAACTTTTCTATGAGAAACCTGGACAATCCGGGTAGATTGTGCACGTTTCTTCTCAAATCAAACTGAATAAACGGAAACGGGCCCCTTGGCTAATTTGGGACCCCGGTATGTGATCTTTCTTTATAACATAATCATGTTATTAACCAATACATTTACCCAAGCTTATTTTCCCATAACTGCTTTCTGAACGCGTAAACGAGCAACTTGGCCCAGCTGGGAAAACGGGAGTCTGAGCCAAGTTCGGTTTTAAGTATTAAACATTGAACAACATCACAACCTAAGCCTATTGCCACTTTCTGGGCGTTCCAGCTACACCCAGATTAGTTATACAGCCCAGTTTAGTATTGAGATTATAATAATATTAAAATATTAATATTAATATTATTATAATATTGATTATAGGAACTACTGATAGCGGACTGAACAAACCACGCGTTGATACAGTACTGAATATCTACTAAACCGTGACTTTCATGACCCCACTTTAAAACTGTTTTACGAACTTTTGGGGTGAAAGGCATGCTTGATTACATATACATACCTGAAACATGTATTGATGTGAATTATCTAAGTGCTAACACACGAAAGTCCCCACGATCACAGTGATTAACTTCGAGCCGGTGGCTTGTGAATAGTACTATTGGTTTGACAAACCCAAACGGAATCGGCCTGGTTGCCGTGTCACATAGCGCCGTTTGCACATGACCATATTTATACAAACAGGCTATTTAGTGTTATACATAGCTACCGGGGCATGTTGTGGGCGGAAAGGGGCCACAGTGATTGATTGAGCGTGGGAAATGGATGCACGCAGCATATACAATCAAGGCTTCACTGTAGCTTAGCATAATTACATCATTTACATACATACATACTTATTTAATGATTACAAGTGTTAACTTGTGAATACTCATTACTGTTTTCTTGAAACTCGTAAAACTCACCAACTCTAGTAGTTGACCCGTTTTAAACTGATTTTCAGGTGTACCTAAATCGGAGTAATTTGGTGATCTGTTACTTGCCTGAAGTGTGTGGTCGATGCTATGTGAATAGAAGCAAGGGTGTTAGTAGTAAGAACATTTAGTTAACGAATTAGTTTTGTTTGTACCACCTAGACTGTAAAACAATGATAGAATAAAGAAATGTAATATATTGAAAATTAGTTTGTAATGTTTCTTTATAAACAATGTGTTGATTCCAGAGGTGTCTGTTACATTCCCGTTTTACGCTTCCACATTGTGCTAGTTGGGGTCTGACATAAACCATGACCGAGTCAAATATATTACTCGAGTTTGACTCGTGGTGGGGAGGTTAGTGTTACGCGTTTAATTTTTAACGTGATCGGGTCAAATATATTACTTGAGTCTTGACTTGTGGTGGGGAGGCCCGTATTATGTGTTTAGGTTTTGTTAAACCGTGACCGACTCATATATATATTACTCGAGTTTAACTCATGGTAGGGAGGCTCGTTTTACGCATTTATGTCTTACCATGACAGTTCAAATTTATTACTCGAGTCTTGACTCGTGGTGGGGAGGCCCGTGTTGCGTGTTTGACCGAGGAAAATTATTTATTTATTATTTTCTCTAAATTCTTATATTATATATTTATGAATTCCTCAACTATTTTTATATTTATAAATTTTAAACTGATTTATAAATGTTGTTTATAAAAGCATGAAGTCACTCAGCTTAGGTTGACTTTGTGTGTATGTTAGATTGATTTTCAGGTTGAGAAGTTTGGAGTTACCACTTGGACGTGCTCGAGACTACTCAAATGGTTGAACGCATATCTAGTGGAATACGTTAATAAAAGAAATGTTTTCCTTAGTATTTGATTTGGATTTGAAATTAGGCATAATTTCCCGGTTTTGGGATTTGGTACTTGCTTATTTTTCCGCTGCATGTCACTCTTGACCAGTTTTTAATAAATTGAAATCGTTTGAATTTTATTTTTGAAAGTTCTGGGTAAGATAACCAACTATAGGATTCCCGGGTTTCGGGTTCTTACAAGTAACTACATGCGATATGCGTAAATACATACATATATATGTATTTTGTCAACAATAATGTTGTGCAATTAATCACAAGTTTTGTATATATATATATATAAAAATATATATATGTAAGACCCCGAATCCCGGGAATCGTACAGTTGGTAATCACATCCACAATTTCACAAAAAATTAAAAAAACAAACGATTCATTTTTATTTAGAACAAGTTCAGAGTAATTATTTAAAGAAAATCCCAAACATGGGTACAAGTGTCCCAAAATCAAATATAAATATAATATCCGTTTTATTGGAAATCCTCGACTAGATATGCCTTCAACCTTCCGAGTAGTCCCCAGCACGTCCAAGCGATAACCTCCAATCCTTAACCTGAAAATCAATCTAACATACACACAAAGTCAGCTTGAGCTGAGTGAGTTCAAGTTTTAATAACAGACATTTAAATAAATCATTCCAAGGGTTTAAATGTAAAACGGGATTATAAAACATTCTAAGAGTTTAAATATAGAAACGGGATTATAAAACATTCTATGAGTTTAAATATAATAACGAGATTATAAAACATTCCAAGAGTTTAAATATAAAAACGGGATTATAAAACATTCCAAGAGTTTAAATATAAAAACGGGATTATAAAACATTCCAAGAGTTTAAAATATAATACGGGATACGAACAGTTAGTCCATCATCAACACTAAGTATTCGTACTTAGACATCTATATACATCCATATATTTATATCCCTATAAATACCGTCCAAATAATAACATTAGGGTCGAGCACACGTACAACCCAAACACGTAACATCTCATCCAAGTAATAACATCAGGGTCGAGCACACGTACAACCCAAACACGTAACATCCGACGATGATCATGCCACACGAGCCTCCCCCCCCAACGGGCTTTTCAGGGCCCGCCACAGGATTTAAGAACCTGAGTCGTATAGTTTGGCCTGGCCAAGATCACCATCCATCCGTATGCAAACACAAAGTAGGCATACAAAACATTAGTAGTCGAAACGACTACAACATCGCCAAATATATGCCAAACAATAATTTATATATATATACATACATAGTATAACATTCCAAGGCCAACAATATACTAGCAAGCCTATATAAAATAGTTTAAACGTTTCATTAGGAAAAATCGTTTAATACTAGGTCTAATAGCAACCTCGAGCCTAGACCACAGGTAATTTTAAAACCCGAGTAATATATTTGACCCGCCAAAATGATGATCACGCCACACGGGCCTCTCCACCACGGGATTTGAAAACCCGAGTAGTATATTTGACCCGGCCGTGATTACCATGCACACACACGTCAATAAGCTTACTCACATCATTCTTAGTCACGAGGAATTAAATATCATCACACAACCGTAGGCTATAAGGTAACACATACTCATACATACATACAAACCTCCATACATTGATACATATATATATATATATATATATATATATATATATTGTAACATCCTAAATTTTAATTATAATAAAGAAAGTTATGTTTAGTGATTTCACGTTGTTAATTATTTAATGTCGAGTAAGGAGGGAGTTGGGCTTAGATTGCGTAAGATGGGTTAAATGAGAATGGGCCTCGGGTCCGTGGGCTTAGAGGGATATAAATATCCCATCCCAAACCCAATCTTTCATTTCCACCTTCTTTCTTCACACACTCAAAACACACACATACTAACCGATCAAGATTCGAAGCCGAGACCCGAGATTTTGTTGATAGATCTGAGTTGGTAAGGTAAGAACAAATCCACCAAAGCTTATATTACTGAAAATGGTTAGGATTTGATGGGTTAACCGAACCCGAAACCCAAACTGCCCAAATCGGACCCCTAAAACGTCGATTTTAGGCCGATTTGATGGTTGGGATTTGTAGGCGCCGATCATACGATTCCGTGGGTACCAAAATCGAGTTATTTGGCTAAGAAACGAAGGATTTATGGGCAAACAGATCTGCAGCGCGATAACTTCGCCAGCAAGATTAAGTTCGCCTGATGAACTTCGCCTTCAAGCGTAACTTCGCCTTCAAGCGTAACTTCGCCTAAGGATAATTTGCCTACGGCCAAGTTCGCCTAAGGTATAACTTCGCCTGAAGCCAAGTTCGCCTAAGGTTTAACTTCGCCTGAAGCCAAGTTCGCCTAAGGTATAACTTCGCCTGAAGCCAAGTTCGCCTAAGGTTTAACTTCGCCTGAAGCCAAGTTCGCCTAAGGTTTAACTTCACCTGAAGCCAAGTTCGCCTAAGGTTTACTTCGCCTGAAGCCAAGTTCGCCTAAGGTTTAACTTCGCCTTAACCCCAGCCAGGGGCTCTGCCCCTTGGACCCCGCTAGGTGCTGCCGCCCCTAGAACCCCGCTGCCAGGGGCGCTGCCCCCGGACCCCCGGTCGTTGTGGGTCATATATAGATAGAAATACAAAACGAGTAGTAGTAGTTAATTGATATGTGTAAATATTATACAGTTAGCCGAGCCCAGTTAATGAAAGGAATTACGATCAACGGCGAGCGTAACAGGATCCAGGTGAGTTTCTAGCCCCATTCCTTGTTATGTTTTCGGGGCTGTGTGCATACTTGATGTGTTGTTAATACATTTATCCTAAGTGATAAGTGTATGCCATATGTGATATATGTGATATGTATGAATGATTGCTTGATGGTTCGTGAACGATCTTCGGATATTGCACGTACTGTCAGGTTGTAACGTTATAAAGCCATATGTGATATATGTGATATGTATGAATGATTGCTTGATGGTTCGTGAACGATCTTCGGATATTGCACGTACTGTCAGGTTGTAACGTTATAAATATGGCAAGTATGATATGTATGTTTATGTGTATGAACGTAATAAAGTTAATAAAAGAAGGAAATGACGGTTGTATGGTTGTATGGCTACGAAAAGGGTACCAAGCCCTAATAATACTCGAGGTATGTTGCATGGTTGTATGGTAACGAAGAGGGAACTGAACCCTACTAATATTCGAAAGCAAGGGACCAGACCCTTATAATATCTGTGATGTTAGGGACCAGACCCTTATAATATCTGTGATGTTAGGGACCAGACCCTTACAATATCTGTGAGGATAGGGACCAAACCCTTCATAATATCTGTGATGTTAGGGACCAGACCCTTATAATATCTGTGATGTTAGGGACCAGACCCTTATAATATCTGTGAGGTTATAGGGCGAAAGGCTCTTTAAAACGTATGATTATGAATGTAAAGAAAGTATGTAAGTAAGAAAGAAAGTATGTAAGTAAGAATGAAGGTATGAGTACTTATGTGTGTATAAAAGAAAGTTATGAGGTTAAGTACGTATGTATGTAATAAGGTATTGTATGGTATTGTATGATTAACTAGAACTCACTCAGCGTAGCTGACTTTTAGTATGCACGCAGGTGAGTAGGATGAGACAGCTGGCTTGAGTGGAGGACACATGGCAGAAGACTAAAGCCTGGCATCTGAAGATCTGATATGTTTTATAAGATATGTTTTAATTTTGGAAAGACAAAAGGAATGTTTTACGACATGATTATGAATTGATATGTAATGTTTTATGAAAGTTTTATATTCCGCGTAAAGTTTTAATTAACTCTGATATTTAGAACTGTGTTTATGAGTAAATCCAACACGAAAGTAGGGTTACCGGTGACGGGGCCTTACATATATATATATCATCCCAAGACATTCCAAATTACAAGTAAGCCTATGGGCCATAAGGTAATATATATTAATCAGTCCAATACATGAACTAAGTAAATAGGTCTACTCGTATTCAATTACTACCAAGCCTATTAACATCATCGAGTCTAGACCATATTTAGGTATATAACCTTAAGGAATATAAGACCATAAACGAGTCTACAATATCCTAAGGCATAAAATATAGTTCACAAATAGTTTCATAAATGCACAAATATGAATAAGGCTATGTAATACCATCCAAATAGTTGTATCGAATAAAATCGTGTAAAATTGTATTACGGTGTGCATGCTAGCCCAAAACTTGAAAAGAGTAAAAAGGGGATCATGAACTCACCTGGAATCAATCGAACACCTGCAACGAGCTAGGAAATCCCTAAGTGCACATTCACAAGTAAGGGCCTGCAAATAGTACACAATGCGTTACTAAACTAGACCGTAAGAACACTCTTGCCTAATGGGCCGTTCAAGCCCAACACTTTGGCCCAAGGCCCCACACGTTGGCCAAGGCCCAACACCTTGGCCCAAGGCCCAACAACTTGGCCCAAGGCCCAACCCATACGCAATTACTTTACCTCAGCCCCTAAAACCTTTCAACTAACCAAATCCACCGGTTAAGCCTAAAACGAACTTATCGATTAATAACGAGTAAAATGTGTAGATTTTAGCATGCGAAGATGCATTTAATTACATAGGATAACCTTTGAAATAAATTATTAAATTTTTTCCAGACTTTAATAAATGTCCTAGGTTTATTAAAATATTTTTATTATATTTTTCTATTGGACACAAAATTTATAAAAATTTCTCCAACACAGCAAGGTACGTGCAGCTATTTCAGTGCGCAACAAAATGGTTTTATTTTTATAAAATTCATTACCGAACCAAATTAAACGATTCCAATTGATTTGGTTCCTAACTCAAAATACTAACTTCCAGAAGTGGAATCAACCAATTTGGACCTGTCGAAAAAAGGTTATGACATCGGGAAGAAAGACCAGAATCCATCATCCCGCATCAGCTTTGACACTTGATTTTTCTATTGGACACAAAATTTATAAAAATTTCTCCAACACAGCAAGGTACGTGCAGCTATTTCAGTGCGCAACAAAATGGTTTTATTTTTATAAAATTCATTACCGAACCAAATTAAACGATTCCAATTGGTTTGGTTCCTATCTCAAAATACTAACTTCCAGAAGTGGAACCAACCAATTTGGACCTGTCGAAAAAAGGCTATGACATCGGGAAGAAAGACCAGAATCCATCATCCCGCATCAGCTTTGACACTTGATTTTATAAATTCATAAAAACCATTCAAATCTCGTCCAAAAATTACGTATTATACCTTTTTGGAAACTAGACTCAAATTGGAACATCATGGAATCAAGAATCGATCTAAAACAATGGATTATCATCGCGTTACAGACCCTACAATAAACGTATACGA
This sequence comes from Bidens hawaiensis, assembly GCF_021521415.1. Taxonomy (NCBI): domain Eukaryota; kingdom Viridiplantae; phylum Streptophyta; class Magnoliopsida; order Asterales; family Asteraceae; genus Bidens; species Bidens hawaiensis. The sequence goes on along the minus strand of NW_027491039.1, from coordinate 4,368,070 downwards.
ATCTGTCAGCAAACTGTTGTCATCAAAACTCAACCTTAACGACCAATAAGCGCGTTAATATGATCAATTAAGGTGTAAAAGACATGGGGAATCATAAAACCGACCTTGAATTGAAGTTTTCAGGGCTGAAACTTGGCTGGGCACAAGAAAATCGAGCAGGGGGGGTCTTGAGGCCGATCGGCTGCTGGGAAAAGAGTTAGGGTTAGGGTTATTGTTTTGTAATATTATGATATATAATAAATTACACTCTAGTCCCACCAGTATAAAGTGTGTAGCAACTTGGGTGAAAAGTCAATTAATTCAACTTACGGGTATGACAAGGAGATCCCCGAAGTAAGCCGGTTCAAACCTTATAAATATACAAACTCTACAACGTGCATGCCGATAAACGAAAATATCGGGTGCTACATACTAATATAATACTTTAAGTCGTAAGAGGGGATTTTTTGGGAAAAAAGATGGACAAACGGACTTTTAAAACGTATTACAAGGCCCTAAATTAGAAAGATGAAACCCCGGCTTTTTGAACAACATTTATAAACGATCGAGCCGATTAACGAAATTTACGGGCATTACAATATAATGGTAAAAATGACAATTCCTTGTGATAATGTGTATTACATCAATTAGCAAAACATATATAAAATTGTATTTTCAACATGACACTAGATTCGGACATGTCACACCCCGTCTAGCAAATGCGAAAACGTAAAACGGGAATGTAACAGACACTTCTGGTATCAACCACATTGTTTATAAAGAAACATTACAAACTAATTTACATTATTTTACATTGTTCTAATTTCTTTTTACAAACTAGGTGTTACAAACCAAATCCAATCCGTTAAGCTGCTCTACTCCTAATTCGAATACTTGTATAAATTTGCACAACATCGATCACAATCCAAAAACGAAGCGCATAAGCAATCTACTCCACTTTTCTGTACACCTGAAAAGCATGTTAAAATGGGTCAACTATAAATAGTTGGTGAGTTTCAATAAAATTATTTGTGCGTACTATACTAGCATAATTTGTATGTACGCACAAATGTAAGTATCTATGTACCTTTGCATGTTTGTATGTACATCGGTATGATTGGATGTACACATATATGTTTGTATATTAATGATATAGTTATACTAAGCAACAGTGAAACCTTGACAGTTTATTCGTGATAAGTGCTTCCATTTCTGACGTTTACAACTGTGGCCCACGTTCCGCCCATAACATATTTCAAGTAACTACGTTTAGTACTACATAATATGTAACTATCAGCATATAATCATGTATAATCTTAGTATATTCTTGGAATTCATGCCCTAATCAAGTTAGTTTATATATTTGCAGTAGAAACTTGGCATCAAAGCCATGCTCAACTCCATTTGTTTAGTTACAGTAGAAATTGGCATATAAGCCATACTCAACTTAGTTTGTTCAGTCGCAATAGAATCTTGGCATACGTGCCATACTCAACTTAGTTTGTTAAATTGCATTAGAAACTAGGAATTCAAGCCATACTCAATTTAATTTGTTCAATTGCAGCAGAACCTTGGCATTTGCCCAAGGCCCAACAACTTGGCCCAAGGTCCAACATCTTGGCCCAAGGCCCAACAACTTTACCTCAGCCCCTACGACCTTTCAATTAACCAAATCCACCCTACAAACAAGGTCGGGGCTAACCATGATGCACAACTCGCCCGTCGGTAATCAATCGAGTCGAATACGCGCGTAATAAACCTTAAAACCAATTGTTAAACGAATCAGCCCCAAATGGACCAAATTCCAATTTTAATCCTTTCATTCATCATAATTTTGTCACCCGAGTTGATAGGGTTGACGGTTCCTTTTTACAACTCTCAATTTAATATTTAAATGAAAATTCGCGCACCGCCGACTCGATTGACCAAGCACCAACCAAAACAGTCCCGAGCATCAAAAAAATAATTTTCCCACAGCCCTTAGACTCCCCTAGGGCCATGCAAACTGATTCGGTTTGTCATCCAACCGATTAACGCATCAAACTCAACAATTTACAATTCTACACCCGATAAACCCTAGTTTTCGAACTAAAATCGATTGACCGACCTAAACACCTCCAATGGTTATGAAATTTTAATATGATGTAAATGCCATACTTGGGAATCTTTCTACACCGGTAAATCTAATTTTTATCAACGGGAAGTGGGTCAATTACACCTTGGCCGAAAATCTGTCCAACGAAAAGTTTCGGCAAAATTGAGCATCAAAACGATTAAGGATGAACAAAAAGAGTGTTGGGGATTGTAGTACATACCTTGAACTACTTCAAGGAGCTTGGAATTGATCCAAAAGTATAAGCAATGAAAGGGGGTGGGAGGCTGGCCTTGTGCCGATCGGACAGCAGCTGCAAATAGGGTTTAGGGTTTTTTGATTAATGTTATATTATAAAATATTTACATTCTAGCCCCTGGAATTGAATAATAATGCAACTTGTAAGAAATGTTAAGCGAATAGACGTACCGGGATGAAGTAACGGCTTCCGAGAAACGTCTGTTAAGTCCCGAGAGTTATACATACTTTACACACGCTAAATCATTGAACCGGAAGTTTGATGGGTGTTACTAAAATCAAACAAATAGGGCACACATATAGGAACACGTATAGGGGCCCTAAGCATGCTACAAGGTGATTGCGTCTAACCACCTATCTTATAGCGTTCATCTCTGATACCAATAGGTCACACCACAACCTAACGGGGTAACATGTCGGGGTGCGACATAATTTGTATCATAGATCAAAGACACTAAAATAAATATCAAGTTTCAATATCTAATTTATTTATTACAATCATCATACACAAGAGTTTAACAAATCAAAATCATCCCAAAACTATTATATTAACTAATAGATATAAAATGTTCTTTATTTTATTAAACCTAAGGTATAACTAATATCTTGCATCTTTAATCATCCCATGTAATGTAACGCCTGGAAATTTTTGTTAACTTGTATAATCAGGTTTTGATATTTAAAGTTGAGGTGTCTCTAGTGGTCATTCTAATATTTCATTTAATAAGCTTTGGAAGGAAGTAAACTAAATTGCAAACTAGGGGCCAAAATGTATTTTGCTTAAAACCAAAAATAAAATAGCCGCCCGCTTCTCCCTCTTGAGATCGGCTTGTAGCAGCCCCCTCCCCCGCCGATATTCTCACCATCTAAGCCATTACAATGAGCATATCAACTAATTCCAGGTTAGTACCATTAAATCGTTTATTTTACCCAAGAGATGTCATAAACATGTTAGGGTTTGAGTTTTGATGATAATAGTTTGCTGACATATTCATACTCGTTTATTATTTGGTCTATAACTCAATTACAATTGATTTTTAATGATCAAATCTTGTTTCCATGATATTCTACTTTGAGTCTAGTTTCCAGAAAGGTATAATTTGTAATTTTTGGAAGAGATTTGAATGGTTTTTATGATTTTATATAAACATGTGTCAAAGCTGATGCGGGGAGTCAAATTCTGGTCTGTCTTCCAGACCTCATAACAATTTTATGTCATGTCCAAATTGGTGGGTTTCACTTATGGAATTTCACATTTTGAGTTAGGATTCCAAACCAATTGGGGTCGTTTAATTAGGTTGGGTATTAATTTATAAACAAATAAAACCCTTTTGTTGCACACTGAAATAGCTACATATACCTTTCTATGTTGAATGAATTTTTATCATTTTTGTGTGCACTAGACAACTATAACAAAAATATTTTTAGAAACCTAAGACAATTATGAAACTATGGTAAAAGATTCATAATTTAATTTTCTGATTTTCGTATGTAATAAAATACATCTTTGCATGCTAAAGTCTGCATATTAGACTTGTTATTGATCGATTCTTTCGGTTAAGGTTAAAATCGGTGGCTGCCCATTAAGTTATTTCCGGAGCTGTTTTGACCGAGGTTTTTGTTCCAATATCTCCCTAGTTATGCCAATTACTTCATACTAAAATATCTTGGCCAATGGATTTGATTTCATGGGTCAATCGTTAATAGTTCGAAACTAGGATTTCGATCGTTTAAATTGCTAATTGTTGTGTTTTGTGTGTTATTTGAGGGGATTAACAACCAAATAAGTTTGGGTATTGTTAATATGATTAACGGGCTGTTGAAACACTAATTTTTAATAAAATGGGGCTGAATTGGTTGGTGATTGCTTAAACGGTTCGGTAGAATGCGAATTCTCGCTTAAATGGTAATTTGTGCGTTGTACAATGGGATTGCCGACCCGTTTAGATCGTATAGTGTTGCCTGGACATTATTTCTGTAATAATACAATATTTTGTCTAAATGGGCCTGATTTTGTTGGTAATTACTTAAACGGCGTGATAACGCGCGAATTCGACACAATTTACGTAAACCGGGTGTAGTTTGTGAACCCTTTTGTCCCCGGTTTTATTTGAGGGTAAACCCTTTGGGCCTGATGTAAATGATATTATCATGGGTGAGGTTTCGGGTCAATTAAATTATGTTAGGAAGTCCCGTAGAATAAGCGAGTCGGTTCTGGTTAGTTAGTAATTTTTGTGTGCAACCCTACAAGCTTTTGAATTGCGGGACTGCTCATAGATTCTCTAGCTCGTTGGTACTTGTGTAACTTGTGTCAGGTGAGTTTCATGATGCCCCTTTTTAATCTTTTTTTTCGTTTTGGGCTAGCATACACACCCTATTACAAATTTTTCCCAATTTACTCGTTTTAACTGTTTGGATGGTATTGCATAGTCTTAGTTGTATTTGTACATTTATGAAACCATGTGTGAATTATATATATATTGCTTATGGTCTAGGCTCGAATATATTAGTAGGTCTGGTATTAATTCCTAGACTATCCATTATTTATGGATTACACGTGATGATATTGTTTGGTTGATCGTTTGGACAAGATTTATATTATTGATAGTCTATGTTCGAGGACATTATTGGACTCGTTTATAATTATAAGTTTTGAAATTATATATTGTTTATAGACTATACTTGAGGATATTATTTAGACTCGTCTATGATTATACATTTATGAAAATTATATATTATTTATAATCTATACTTAAGGATGTTATTTAGACTCGTCCATGATTATATATTTCTGAAATATTATATATAATTTATAATATATCCTTGAGGATGTTATTTAGACTCGTCTATGATTATAAATTTATTTATATTATTTATAATCTATACTTGAGGACATTATTCGACTCGTTTATAATTATATTTTCCTGAAAACTATTTATTATTGATAGTGTATACTTGAGGACATTATTATACTCGTTTATAATTATATATATTTCAGAAAACTATATATTGTTGGTAGTCTGTGCTTGAGGGCATTATTAGACTCGTTTATAACTATATATTCCTAAAACCTATTTATTATTGACAGTCCATACTTGAGGACATTATTGAACTCGTTTATAATTATATATATTCCTGAAAACTATTTATTATCGATGGTCTATACTTGAGGACATTATTAGACTCGTTTATAGTTATATAATTCTGAGAACTATTTACTATTGATAGTGTATACTTGAGGACATTAGTGGACTCGTTTATAAGTATATATTTATGAAAACTAATTATTATTGTAGCCTATAACTTGAGGACATTATCAGACTCGTTTATAATTACATATTCCTAGAAACTATATATTATTGATAGCCTATGTTTGAGGATAATGATAGACTCGTCTATAATTATATGTTCCCGAAATTATATAATAAAGGTTATGCTTAATGATGTTATTTAGTTGATTGATTACCTAAGATGTATATAGGCGTGTCTATTGATGTGCTTGTTTTTGATAAACTGTGACCGGGTTAAATATATTACTCGAGTTTTATTCGTGGTGGGGAGGCCCGTGTCGCATCTTTATGTTAGGGCGGGTCAAATATATTACTCGAGTCATTGACTTCGTGTCTCATGACTATTGGTTAGGAGGCCCACCATTTTGCTAAACCGTGATTGGGTCAAATATATTACTCAAATCTTGACTCGTGGTGGGGAAGCCCGTATTACATGTTTTGGTTTTGTTAAACCATGACCGAGTCAAATATAGTACTCGAGTTTGACTCGTGGTGGGGAGGCTCGTGTTACGCATTTATGTTTTACCGTGATCGGGTCAAATATATTACCCGAGCCTTGACTCGTGGTGGGGATGCCCAGATTACGTGTTTAGGTATTTTTAAACCATGACCGAGTCAAATATATTACTCGAGTTTGACTCATGGTAGGGAGGCTCGTTTTACGCGTTTATGTCTTACCGTTACCTGGTCAAATGTATTACTCGAGTCTTGACTCGTGGTGTGGAGGCCCGTGTTGCGTGTTTGACCGAGGAAAATTATTTATTTATTTATTTATTATTTTCTCTAAAATCTTATATTATTTATTTATGAATTCCTCTGCTATTTTTATATTTATAAATTTAAAACTGATTTATAAATGTCGTTTATAAAAGCATGAAGTCACTCAGCTTAGGTTGACTTTGTGTGTATGTTAGATTGATTTTCAGGTTGAGAAGTTGGGAGTTACCGCTTGGACATGCTCGAGACTACTCAAATTGTTGAACGCATGTCTAGTGGAAGACGTTAATAAAACAAATGTTTTCCTTAGTATTTGATGTGGATTCGAAATTGGGCATAATTTCCAGGTTTTGGGATTTGGTACTTGCTTATTTTTTCCGCTGCATGTCACTCTTGACTAGTTTTTAATAAATGGAAATCATTTGAATTTTATTTTTGAAAGTTCTGGGTAAGAAAACCAACTGTAGGATTCCCGGGTTTCAGGGTCTTACAAGTAACTACATGCGATATGCATAAATATATACATATATATGTATTTTGTCAACAATAATGTTGTGCAATTAATCACAAGTTTTGATATATATATATATATATAATGGTTAAAATGACAATTCCTTGTGATAATGTGTATTACATCAATTAGCAAAACACATATAAAATTGTATTTTCAACATGACACTAGATTCGGACATGTCACACCCCGTCTAGCAAATGTGGAAGCATAAAACGGGAATGTAACAGACACTTCTGGTATCAACCACATTGTTTATAAAGAAACATTACAAACTAATTTACATTATTTTACATCGTTCTAATTTCTTTTTACAAACTAGGTGTTACAAACCAAATCTAGTCCGTTAAGCTTCTTTACTCCTAATTCGAATACTTGTATAAATTTGCACAGCATCGATCACAATCCAAACACGTAACGCATAAGCAATCTACTCCACTTTTCTGTACACCTGAAAAGCATGTTAAAATGGGTCAACTTTAAATAGTTGGTGAGTTTCAATAAAATTATTTGTGCGTACCATACTAGCATAATTTGTATGTACGCACAAATGTAAGTATGTATCTATGTACGTTTGCATGTTTGTATGTACATCGGTATAATTAATGATAGATTCGTCTATAATTATATGTTTGTATATTAATGATATAGTTATACTAAGCAACAGTGAAACCTTGACAGTTTGTTCGTGATAAGTGCTTCCATTTCTGACGTCTACAACTGTGGCCCACGTTCCGCCCACAACATATTTCAAGTAACTACGTTTAATACTACATAATATGTAACTATCAGCATATAATCATATATAATCGTAGTATATTCTTGGAATTCATGCCCTAATCAAGTTAGTTTATACATTTGCAGTAGAAACTTGGCTTCAAAGCCATGCTCAACTCCATTTTTTTAGTTACAGTAGAAATTGGCATGTAAGCCATACTCAACTTAGTTTGTTCAGTCGCAATAGAATCTTGGCATACGTGCCATACTCAACTTAGTTTGTTAAATTGCATTAGAAACTAGGAATTCAAGCCATACTCAATTTAATTTGTTCAATTGCAGCAGAACCTTGGCATTTTCCACAATTGAATTTGTCATATGTAGAGTCATGCACATAATCAATAGTAGTATTCGCATTCCAACGACTCATAATCAATTACTATAGGGATATTTCGTGTGTCAGCACTTAGGCAATTTCTATGATAATACGTTTCCAGATAGACAAATGTATATATATACATACTTTTCACTCCAAAAGTTCGTAAAACAGTTTAAAAAAAGGGGTCATGAAACTCACGGTTTAGTTGGTACTCAGTGCAATATCAGCCTATGGTTTGTTTCACGTGCTATCACTTAGTCTCTATAATCAATATTATGATAATATTAATATTTTAATATTATTATAATCTCCGTACTAAACTGGGCTGTATATCTAGTCCGGGTATGGAGTCACGCCCAGAACATGTCAATAGGCTTAGATTATGACGTTATTCAATGTCTAATGTTGAAAATTGAACTTGTCTCACTTTCACAAATTTACCTACTGGGCCAAGTTGGTCGTTTATGCGTTTAGAAAACCGGAATGATCACATGAACTCGGGTAAATGTGTCGGTTGATAAAATGATTAAATTTATAAAGGAAAATCATAGTTTAGATGTCTTGATTTGCTACAGGGTTCGTTTCTGTTTATTCAGTCTGGTTTCCAAAAAAATGCGCACAATCCATCCAAATTATCCAGATTTCTTACAAAAAGTTCATTTTTACTCAGTTAACCTAAAAATATGACTTTTGATCACTCTTGATGTTCTGATATTCCAAGAGGTTCGTTAATCACAAACTCCTTGGTTTTATACTAATTGAGTTTGTTTAACTTTCGAATTAGCACAACTAATTCTTTGTTTATCATTAAATTATGAAAACCTATACACTCACTAATTATAAAAATATTTCTGGAATTATTTATTGATTTATTAATTTGTAAAAATTTATTTTATATGCTATATTTAACCCGTAAATCGTTCGTGTATACCAAACGATTTCCGAAAAATTCGATAAATTTTCAGAACTTAACAATTTTGCCAACATACATTTTTGTGCAAAAAACAACCATAAAAACTCGAATAAAAAGTGAATCTAGAAATCATATCTAGGGTTTTCAAAATGATTCCAAATTTATATATGATCATATTACACCATACCTAAGTTCTCCACAAAATTTCATAATTTTTTAAGAAGTTTTTTTCAAAAATAAACGTCCCCAAACGGTAATAAATTCGCCAAATATTATAGGATTGTCGAAAAATTACCAATTTGGACAGGGACTCACTCATATGGCCCATGATTTCCCTGCAAATTTTCATAAGCTAACTTCAAACACGTCACAATCTAAACCTAAACAGCCCCTAAACAAATGTTTCGGAAATACCTTTGCTGTTTTCGATCGTTTCAACACTTTTTCTCACTTGTCTGGGTTCTTGCCGTTCTAGCTAATGTACCTACAGATTCTATACCACAAAACCAAGCATGTATCATAAAAAATCCAGCCTTGAAACATAGGGTTTCGGTTAGGGTTTCAAACCGAACTTTTGAATAGTAAAAACACAATTTACACCCTCTAATCCTTGTTTATCGCCAGAAAACTAATCAATTCTGATTTCCAACCATGTTTAAAATCAAAATATGTTTATGGATCATTTTTGGGGTTTTGTATGGTTAGAAGTAATTTTTGGTAATCAAACTATGTTTCTATGTATATAAACATGTTTAAATAAGCTAGAAATTGATCAATATGGAGTCTTCGCTTTGGGGTTACTGGAAATTTCAAAAATAGAGCACAAGCAGCTGCTAGGAATTGATATTTTGTAAAATAATAGATTAATGAAGTAGAGATGAATTAATATAACAAAGGGATATAGTCCACTTTGGCGGCCGGGAATTTTTGGGCCCCCTTGGGGCCTAATTTTGGCCCATTAGTCTCGTTTTGCATGCCCGAACGTTAAATACCGAGTCCAAGATTATTTCGGGCTTGGTTTTTGGCAAAAAAAATATATCGGGTACGACAAACAGCGTGATCGGGTACGACAAACAGCGCGAAATCAAGTGTTTTTTGGCCAATTTCTAGTAAATTTAGAAAAACATACTATTCATTTGTAAAAATACAAAATATTTTTAAGGATAGCTTAAAGCATCTCAAATAAGTGTTTTGTAGGTCTTTTTTGGCTTAACTGATGATACAATGCTTGTTTTGGAACTATCTTTCGTGTTTAACGTCACAGAGGGTAATTGAACGAGTACGTTTTCATTTAACTGGTTTGCTATTGTACTAATGCCATAACATCAATATGTTAGCCTATAATAAACTTATATCACTTATAGATGCCGCCCCCCTTGAGATATCCGGGCCATAACCATACTCGTTTGGTTATTCGTTTGTTTGTTACGAAATAAGAGGTTAATCGTTTATTTGATATATAAATACTAAGGCAAACCTGGTTTCGTGACGAATGCCACAAGACATGTTTACTTGGACGGCGTATGATCATACTATGAGGATGAAGATGAGGATGAGATACCCACCAACCATAAAAACTCTAAACACATAGTAATATAACATTTAGAAACTAATCAAGCAATATCACAATATGAAAATAGTGGAATTATGTTTGAGCATATACTGGTATAATAAATAAATAATAAAGTTGTGTATGCATAAAGTCGTCAAAACAAAAATAGAAAAAGGGGAGTGTGAATACTCACCTTGATTGGTGAATGAAAAGATTGGTCTTTGTTTAAGTTTGGGCGAGTCCTAATGATTAATCCCAAAATCCAAGTAATTAAGGCTTCTTTAGAATGTTTTGGATAAATTAATGTCAAAGAAATTTATGTGTAATAAAATAACACAACTAGATGTTGAGAAAGAAGCAAGAAAAATGAAATCAGTTATGGAAAGATTTATGTCACCGGTTTCATAAATGTTTAAAAAAATTAATAATTTCTCAAAAATTATATGTAAGTAACAACTTTAATTTATTAAATTTGCCCATATTCGGACATGAGATAGGCTAAAATAGTCGGTCTTCTAGGAGGGTACAAACATGCGCACTAATTTTAAAATAAAGATTATGAAGTCATACGAAATAATAGAATCACAAATAAATAGTTGTTAGAACAACAACTCAATAAAGTTAATTATAGGTTTTGGCCTTGTATCTTTTCAGATTTTTATGATCAATTTATTGCTCAACCTTTGTTGAAAAATTCTACTGTCAAATCTGAACATTGTAAACAACAATGTTTTTGATGCGTTGGAATGGATTTTGATAAAGAAAATTATGAACCACTTTTGGTATAACAAATACAATTTGTTTGTCATGTATCACAAAAATCCTTATGGTTCTTAAATCAAAATAAATTAAACAAAATAAAAACTTCAAGAACGTAAGAACTTGTTAAAGTGTGACAGTTAAAGATAATCTTGCAACCTTATGTTCTTTTCTCCCCCACCTAATACACCATGATGTATTGACTAGGTGAGATCATAGACAAGATTATTTGACGATTTTGAAACCATTATAAAAAAAGACAAATAAGAGAAATGAAGAACAAACACATTAAACATGACTAACGATAAAAAAAATATGAAGAACATAAATTATAAACTTACTAGTGACATTCGTCAATTTTCGATTCATATTTGTATTTGTAAACCCGGCCCGTTGTTTCAATGTATTGTCATTATTATATATCATTAATAAAGTATTCCCTACATTTATGTTCAACGTTTGTTCATTTATTATTACGTTCAATTTATTTATAAAGCCTCGAACTTTATCGTTAATAGAACTTTATGGGTTAAACACGTAAATAGCAAAAATCATAATTAGTTAACTTAAAATAACATCCAAAAAGTTGAGGGTTCATTTATGCAAATTATATATAAACTAAAGTTTAAAAGATCTTAAACTTCAGGTATCATTTGTAAATGTTATTGAAATTATATTAAAATGTTAAATTAACCCAACCCTCGCCATCTTTCCCCCTCGTTTTTTCGACGGACCTCCGGTGGCCGGAATCCGGCGCCGGAGTGTCTTGTTTTGGCCATAAAACTTGATTTTCAATCCAAATAAATTATATTAAAACATTTAAACATCGATATTATATTATAATTAACTGATTAATTACGTTATAACGTCCTAAACACCGCGATTATATCCGTGATATATGCCAGTATTTTCGGAAAATCAAATCAATGTAATTGACGCGTAAACGCTCCTCCAACTAGTATAAATGCCACACTATTCTCAAACTAACATCGCTCACAACCTTCTTTCCCTGTAAATCACTCTATATTGGCCATAATACTTCGTCAAGTCTCCGGCTCCGGAGAGGCTCCATTCTCCATCATGGAAACTCTCTAATGGTTAGTGTGGATCGCTCATCTCGGAGTTCGTTACGCGTTAAGTTCTTTTGTCGTTATTAAACTTATCAACACTTTTGGATTCCCGTTTTTACCTCAATTAATAAGGTGAATTTCTCACACCCCCCTTTTTAACGTTTTTACATTTTAGGGGTAGCATATATATCCTATCCAACTCAACTATTTTTTATATTTGTTTATAAAACTGCGATTCATATCATGGACTTGTGTGTTTACGTGCTTACTTGATTATTTACTCAGCTTATGGTTGCCTCAATAAGTATGATCGTAGGCCTACCTTTGCACTAAGGACCATTTTGTTATGAGTGGAAAAGGTACCCTAGATCCGAGCACGTTGGTTGTTACCAACTGGAAAGGACATTGCATGCGAAGTAGTATAATTATCACAAGTTTCATGGAATTGCATGGTTTTCACATACCTATCCAAAACTTGTGTGAACTCACCAACTATTAAGTAAGTTGACCGTATTTTATATATATGCTACAGGTACCATTATTAGAGGCTGAAGTTTCGAAGACACTAGTATTAGGGTATTAATGAAATAAAGAAGATGTTATAGTTGTTTGCTATGTTTTGGATGTATTTGCTTATTTTAAAAACTTGTGTAGTAAACGAATTAATGATATTATGGTCACTTAATAGTGCCACATGTGTTTGAACAATCTGTACGTCACACTCGGGCGTTTCCGCTTAAGCCGGGGTGTTACAGATTGGTATCAGAACCGTGACTATAAGATAGGACATTAGACGTAGTGTTCTAGTTTAGTTATAGCTTAATTATTTAATTATCTAGGTTGCATGATTAGAAAATTGTGTGAGCCTTACTTGATCTAGGTTACATGATTAGAAAATTACCTGGGCCTTTACTTGATTGTTCAAATTCACTTATTCCATTGTACTACTTATTTCGTTTACGCCTCATGTACACAAAGCATGCACAAGTCCAAGGCATAGGCCTAAAAGCAAAGATTTTCAAAAAACTATCAAATCACTTTTTACTGTGATGTTCCGATAATTCCGCTGCATAAAGATGATTCGTCGTGGCAGGTATGTAGTATCTGGAAGGGGGACGTGCTTATTTCCCGAACTCTTGACACCAAGGTTCATGAAACATAAGGATAAGAAATGCGCATATATCCAATCAGACGCTGGACCGGGTTTTTTACCTGGAGATTTCGGGAAGAGCATGAAACTTGTTAGGCCAAAGCTGTCACACCCCAACCTAAAACGAAAATGCCGGGGCGTGATCCGATTGTTCATAGCTCGAAGATACTATCATAAATATGAATGACAATGTCTACTTATTTATCTTACTTCAAATACACACACAACATCCAAATATAACAAAACAATTCAAATCAATATATATGACAAATTTAAATTCATGTTTGTCTTCATTAAAACCCTAAGGTCCTTCTAAGTGTCCATACTACAACTTCAATTCAATAGCAACCTGCATATACGTAGAAAACAGAGTTTGTCAACAACACATGTTGAGTGAGTTTATCACCAGTTTTGCAAGAAAATAAGGTTAATATAATAAATATGATATAGTATGATAAACAATCAAAACGTAATAAATGCGGTAATGAAATCAAACCAGGAGCAAATAAGTTGTCGATTAAACCATTACCAAGCGAATCGGGCGCCGGTAAATCAACCATGAGCAAATAATAATAAGACCATTGCCAAGCGAATTGGGCGGTGGTCATAATATGAGAACCCTCTCCAAGGGGATATGCCAAATGATTGCACATCAACAAGTAAGCACATAACAAGTATATTATATTAATCACATACAATTACACGTTTGTTTTTTTTGGTATATATATATATATATATAGTATGATATACGCATATGTCCTCAAAACGTTTTAGAAAACTGAGTAAAATAGGGGAATGATAAAACTCAGCTTAGATTAATGACAAGCGATTAATAAATGCGATTAAACGAGCTAACGAATAAGCGAGTCGTCCACTACACGTCAAAAGATACGAACAATTAGAATCTGAATCTTAAAAATATGATAATATAGATAAAAAAGAACTTATGGCTGCTGGAATCAGTCCAAACGGACGTTTAGAACTAATGTTATGCTATATTTGCGAGCTGGTACTGACCAGAAGCCGAACAGCGAGTCGGAAGTCGGGTTTAAGTCAGTAGCCTTAAAATTTCGTTATGAGAATAAAAGTCTTTTGGACCAGAATTATGAGTAAATGGATAGTCAAAGTTATTGACTTTTTTGACCTTAAACTGGTTTGACTCTAATTGACCCGTCAATACTCCTCAATCTCAAAAATTGATTGAGGGTTATCGACAAGTGAGTATAAATGAACGTTTGATCAGTTAACAACTTACCTGGATGGTGTTTGTATTACCGAGAAATCGAGGTCAAAGGCTTAACGAATGTCAAAGTCAACTTCAGCTAACGAATCTTCACTTTAAACGAGCAAAACAAGAAATAAAAGATCGGTTGAGGGTAGGTGACGGCTGGGAATGCTTAGTTGCAGTAAACTTTAGGGTTTGGAGTTATGATGTGTTTATATAGGGGTTTAATCAACTTGTTGGACAAGAAACGGGTCGATTCTGGTAACCGAATCATACAATTAAGAACGAAATCAGATCTTTAAATCGTCGATATATTAACCAAATTAATGAGTATGAACCTAGACATCATTATACACTAAATACAATAACTTGTGGCTCAAATTTCATGATTTAGGAAAGATTTAGCATTAAACGAAAATCTTAAACGAAACTGGCTGATCTGGCTGCATCTTCGCGCCGCGCTAAGATGCAAGGCTTGCATCTTCGCGCTGCGTGAAGGTGCAACTTCACCAGACTTTCAAATTTTAACAGTTTTAATCCCTGTAGTTCCAAAAACACACTTGTAAGTCGTTTTAAGCAATTTTAAGAGTTTCTAAGGGCTATTTTGCACTAATGGAAGTTAAGGAATTATAAACTAAGGTAAAAATAATTATTTCACTAATAAATGCATAATTTTATTAATAATAAAGATCCAAATACTTTCCCGAATCGAGTAAACTTAAACGAATACGAGTTTGAAAAATCCGAGATGTTACAAAAGCATACCACACCAAACGCCATACGAGTAACCACTTTATGTCTTCAACCGTGATCATGTCCTCTTTGTGATAAGGATATGGTTGCACTCCTTAGGATGTCACACAAGTCATAGTGGTTCATGCAACGTGTGACTCCGACCCTCAATGTTTTACAATGTGTTTTAACCAAAAGTCTGTCAAGCCATGGTGATACACGAATACCCAGCTTTTGGTTCGATTTATTTTCGAAATTTTGATATTTTTGTTGGAACATAAGACTACATGGTGGTTCAAGAAAACTCTAAGTTCCTCGCAACACTTATTTTACTATGGTTTTCATACTTTAACAAACTTTATCAAAGTTTTCTTTTCTTTATATATCATGCACTATTCGGAGTCTCACGATTTCCGTTACCATTTTTCACAGAATGGCATCCCATTACCTTAAGTGTCGATTATCTTGAACCTATAGCCACAAGATAACTTCCCAGATCACTAAGCACCTGACAGCGGTTCTCCCTAATATCATGACCCATGTAATGCCTGTAAATTTCGTTAATCGGCTTGATCATTTATAAATGTTTATTTAAAAGTCAGGGTTTCATATTTCTAAATTAGAGCCTTGCAAAACGTTTTAAAAGTCTGTCTACCCATACCTATGCTCAAAACATCGCCTCTTATGTCTTAAAGTGTTATATTAGTATGTAGCACCCAACATTTTCGTTTATCGGCATGAGACATTTGTAGAGTTTGTATTATATTCGAGACTCGATATGGCATTCCTCGGGGACCTCCTTGTCATTCTTGTATATCGTGTTATTAAACTTTTGGCACAATTCATCTCATTTAGAACTTTGATGTCCTAAGTTTAACATTTTATAATAATTAACCCTAACCTTGCCTATCTTCTCTCTTCTGTCCGATCGATGTATAGCAGCCACCCCTATCATGATTTATATATATATTCCAGCCATTACCAAGCCATCTCCATCAAATTTAAGGTTAGTACCATGTCAAGGAACTTTGTTTTCACCATTAAATCGGTTATCGAACCCTAGAGATGTCATAATCATGTTAGGGTTTGGGTTCTGATTAAAATAGTTGTGAGCAGATTCGCACTCTTTATTGTTTGGTCTGTAACTCGATGAATATTTATTGTTTTTGATCGATTTTTGAATCTATGATATTCCACTTTGAGTGTACTTTCCAGTAAGGTATAATTTGTAATTTTTAAACGAGATTTGAATGGTTTTTATGATTTTATAAAAACGTGTGTCAAAGCTGATGCGGAGAGTCGGATTCTGGTCTGTCCTCCTGACATCATAACTCTTTTTTGACAAGTCCGAATTGATTGGTTCCACTTCTGGAACTTCATATCTTGAGTTAAGGTTACAACCCAATTGAATCGTTTAATTTTGTTTGGTAATGAGTTTTAAACAAATAAAACCCTTTTGCTGAGCACTGAAATAGCTGCACATACCTTTCTGTGTTGGAGAAATTATTATGATTTTTTGTGTCCACTGGGAAAATATAATAAAAATATTTTTATAAACCTAAGACATTTATGCAACTCTGGTAAACATTTCATAATTTATTTCTATGGTTTTCCTATGTAATAAAATACATCTTTGTATGCTAAAATATGCATGTTATACTAGTTATTGATCGATACGTTCGTTTTAGGCTTAACCGGTGGTTGTCCAATTGTGTTCTTGTCGGAGCTTTTTAAAGTGAGGTTTTGCTGCGTCATCTTCCTAGGTATTTTATATGTGTTATACTTTAGTATCGTGAGCCATGAAGCTCGTTTGATTGATCAAATGTCGATAGATTGAAAACTAGGATTTCGGTTGTCTAGATTTTTAATTGTTGCGTTTAGCACGTTGTTTGAGGGAATTAACAAACCAATTCAGATTGTGTAGCCTCGTTATGTTATATGGGCTGTGAAAAAACTTAATTTTATGTTAATGGGGCTGCATTGGTTGTCAGTTGCTCAAACAGGTCGGTACAATGCAAATTCGCGTTTAATTGGTAGTTGGTGCGTTGTTCATGCGAATTACCGGCCCATTCAACTCGTGTAGGCTTGTTGGTTGTAACTATACTAAATTTGGTCCACACGGGGTTGTGTTGGTTGCTAAGTGCATAAACAACTCGTTAGCTCGCGTATTCAATACAATTAGCAACTTTCGGGTATAGTTTGGAAATCCTTTTTTGCCGGAATAAAGTAAGGGTGGTTTAGGTAAATACATGGCCTCGGGGGATGATGTAAATGGTATTAGTATGGTTGAGGCTTTAGGTCCATCTAATCTTGTTAGAACGCCTCGTAGGATAAACTAGTCGGTACGGTTTAGTTAATAATCTTTGCGTACAATCCAACAGGCTTGTGATTTGTGGATTGGCTTAGAGGTTCTTTTACTCATTGGTATTTGCTGGCTCGTGTCAGGTGAGTTCATGATGCCCCTTTTTAAATCTTTTTACGTTTTGGGATAGCATTGTAACACCCGTTAATTCCGGTTTCAAGAATTAAAGCTTGTAGAGTATGTATAATTCTCGGGATTTATCCGACGTTTCTCGGAAGCCTTTACGTCATCCCGGTACGTATAATCGCTTAACATTTCTTCCAAGTTGCATTATTGTTAAATTCCGGGGGCTAGAATGAAAATGTTTAATAATATAACATTAAACAAAAATAAAAATCCTAAACCTTTGTGCAGCTGGTCCGATCGGCCGAAGGTAGCTCCCCCCCCTTCATTGCTTCGACTTTTTGATCAGTTCCAAGCTCCTAGAAGTAGTTCAAGGTATTTACTACAATCCCCAACACCCTTTTTGTTAACCCCTAGTTGTTTTGATGCTCAATTTTTCCAAAACTTTTCGTTGGACAGATATTCGGCCAAGGTGTAATTGACCCACTTCCCATGGATAAAAATTAGAGTTTCCAGTGTAGAAAGATTCCCAGTTATGGAATTTACATCATATTAAAATTTTGTAGCCATTGGAGATGTTTAGGTCGGTCAATCGATTTTAGTTCGAAAACTGGGTTTATCGGGTGTAGAATTGCAATTTGTTGAGTTTGATGCGTTAATCGGTTGGATGACCAACCAAATCAGTTTGTACGGCCCTAAGGGAGTCTAAGGGATGTGGGAAAATTATTTTTTTGATGCTCGGGGCTGTTTTGGTTGGTGCTTGGTCAATCGAGTCGGCAGTGCGCGAATTTTCGTTTAAATGTTAAATTGAGAGTTGTAAAAATGAACCGTCAACCCTATCAACTCGGGTGACATAATTATGATGAATGAAAGGATTAAAATGGGAATTTGGCCCATTTGGGACTGATTCGTTTAACACTTAAGTGTTTTAAATGGTTTTACATAGGCTTGCTAGTATTGGTAGGCCTTGGAATGTTATAGAATGTGTGTATGTATATATATATATTTTAGAATGGCCAATATTTGGCGAATGTTGTAGTCGTCTCGACTACTGAACGTTGCGTATGCCTACTTTGTGTTTGCATGCGCCGAATGTTACGTGTTTAGGTTGTACATTTTCTCGGTCCTGAATGTTATTATTGAATATATATATATATATATATATATATATATATATATATATATATATATATTGATATATATAGGAATGCACGTATAGAGATGCTCATACGTATGAATGACTATTTATTGAATGTGGTGACCTAACCGATGTACTTCCGTTTGCTGTTTTAAAACCGTTGAAATGATTATTAAGACTTTTGCTACTTATTTAAAACTTGAACTCACTCTGCTTAAGCTGACTTTGTGTGCATGTTAGTGTGAGTTTCAGGTTAAGAAGAGGATGCCTTATCGCTTGGACGTGCACGGAGCTACTTGGACGGTGAAGGGCATACTAGAATGAAGAATTGTTTATGAACATTTTATTTCAAAAGACTTATAAAAGTTATACTTAATTTTGGTTTTGGGGTTAAATTCCCGGGTTTTGGAAACTCATTCATTTATTTACGTTTTCTGCCGAATTATACTCTATGATCCGAGCATCCCCGAATGCTTGGACTCGAATTGTAAGAAAAGAGACCAGTATGCCCACCGTGAGTAGCTGCACGCCAAGAGGTAATTTTTTTAATTATTTAGTCATTACTTTAAATTTAAAAGTTTCAGTATGTGATTAACTGTTTAAGTGTTAGATAGAAGGCTAACGAGGTTAGGGGCAGGGGGTGGTTAGGACGGGCGGGTAAAGTAAACGACTAATTACACATGATCAACGTTACCTTACATGTTCTAATTACCACTTGTACTTTACCGTGTTAAAATTCTGTCTTTGTAGGGATAAGTCATGGTTAATACTCGAGCTGCTAAGAGAGGTGGTCCTAGTGTTCGCAGCCACGTGCCGATGTCGAGAGAGAGATTCCTACTCCCCAGCGGAAGGAGACCCCGATTCTTGAGGAGGGGGATAACCCCGCCTTAGATCCTGCCTTGCTCGCGGCTATCGCTGGTGAGGTTTACCAGGTGCTCCATAGCGCCATTCCTAAGATCGTTGCCGAGGCCGTCAGGGCCATGGAGGAGTCACTGGTTGGTAAGGGTTCGGATAGGGGAAGGAAGAGTAAGGAGGTGCAGGTCGAAGAGGAAGAGGAAGTGTATGTGCCGAGTGGGGATGAAGATGAGGTGCGGACTGTTAGTGTATCGACCCGGGGTTGCTCGTATGGTGACTTTAAGAAGTGCGACCCCTTCCTTCGATGGTACTAAAGATGCTTTGGCCGCGCACCAGTGGGTGTGAGAGATGGAGGCCGTTCTGAGAGTTAGTAAGTGTAAGGGGGATGACATGGTCACCTATGCTACCGCCTCGTTTCGTTCCGAGGCATTATGTTGGTGGGATAATCTGGTGCAGGCTATGGGTGATCGATCGATTAGGAGGATGACATGGGATGAATTGAAGAAGTTGGTTCTCAATCAGTTCTGTCCTCCACACGATTTGGATAAAATTGAACAGGAATTCTTAACCTTGGAGGTGAGCAGTATGACACATCAGGAATACACCACAATGTTCAACAAAATGGGTCGCTTATGTCCCGATCTGGTTACCCCTGAGGCAAAAAGGATTAAGAAGTATGTGAAGGGTCTCCTGGTGGATATTTGTAGGGGTGTGGTGAACTCCTTTCACTCGGTGGTTACCTAGGCAGGTACATTGTATGATCAGAGGGAGAAGTTACCGTCGAACGAGGCTAGGAAGACTTGGAACACTAATTCGTATGGTAAGCGGTCTGGGGGAAACAATTTTAGTTCGTCAGGCAGAAGGGTGAAGACTGAAACTTCTGAGTTTAGGAGGGATGCGGCATTCGGTATTTGCAAGAAGTGCGGCAAACTACACAAGGGGGAGTGTAAGAGTGGGTCCGGCACATGTTTTCATTGCGATAAGGTTGGGCACCCCTATTACGAGTGTCCGACTCTGACTTGTCTCCGCTGTAGGGGTTTCGGTCACTTGTCATCAAACTGTCCTACCAGTAAGGTGGGGGGGGGGGTCCGTTCAGGGGACTTCCTCAAGAGGGAAGATGGAAGAGAAGCCAAAGGCCAGGGCAAGGGCCTTCAACATCTCCAAGAAGGAAGCGAAAGAGGATGCGGATGTCGTTTCAGGTACTTTTTCCTTATTTAGCTTCCATTCCACCGTTATAACTTCTTGTTCCTTTGAAATCGTATGTGTTGACCGTGTAGCTAAGCAATAGTATAATATCGTCCCAGGTACTTTTCTACTTGATGAGTTACATGCGTCAGTTTTATTTGATTCGGGCGCCAGTAGGAGTTTTATGTCTACCGCTTTCTGTTCCTCGTTGAATAAATCACCCGAGCGCGTAGTCGATGTGTTTGAGGTTGTGGCCGCCGTAGGAAAATCCGTGTCCGTGTCTAGGGCTATTCAGGATTGTTCCATCGAGTTGTCTTGTTATAGATTTCCGGTGCGATTGTATTTGATGCCGCTTGGTTGTTTCGATGTGGTGCTCGGGATGGATTAGCTCGAGAATGATGATGCTCAGATCATTTGTGGTCAGAAAATCGTTCTTCTAAGGGCCCCGGATGGGACTCGAATTACGGTCTTCGGTGATCGGAATGTTGCGACGCCACATATTATATCCATGCTTAAGGCGAGAAAGTTGATGCAGCGGGGGTGCGGGGGCGTATCTAGCGTATGCTATGATTGTGAAAACCGAGGTGGCTACCGTCGGTGATGTTCCTATTGTTCGGGATTTCCCGGATGTATTTGTCAGATGTGCCACCGGATCGCGAGGTCGAGTTCCAGATAGACCTTGTACTGGGCGCCAAGCCCGTTGCCCGAGCTCCCTATCGACGAATGAAATAAAGAAACTTATGGCTTAGTTGGAAGACTTGCTCGATAAGGGTTTTATTCGACCGAGCATCTCGCCTTGGGGTACCCTGGTCTTGTTCGTTAAGAAGAAGGACGGTAGCATGCGAATGTGCATTGACTACCGTGAGTTGAATAAGCTCACTGTTATAAATCGGTACCCGCTCCCGAGGATCGGTGACTTATTTGATCAGCTCTAAGGAGCTAGTTGGTTCTCGAAGATCGACCTTAGGTCTGGGTATCATCAGTTGAAGATTCGGGAGGAAGATATTCCTAAGACTGACTTCCGCACTCGTTATGGACATTACGAATTTCTGGTGATGTCTTTCGGTTTGACCAACGCATCGGCTGCGTTCATGGATCTTATGAACCGGGTGTGAAGACCGATGCTCGATCGTTCGGTTATTGTGTTCATCGACGACATTCTTGTGTACTCTAAGAGTGAATCTGATCACGCCGGTCGTCTCGTGGTAGTGTTGGAGGCTCTGTGGAAGAACAAACTGTATGCGAAATTTTCTAAGTGTTCATTCTCGTTGCGTGAGGTTCAATTCTTGGGTCATGTTATTAACCCAAGTGGTATTCTGGTTGACCCTGCAAAGGTAGAAGCCGTGAATGAATGGGAGTCTCCTAAGTCACCATCTGAAATTCGTAGTTTTCTGGGTTAGGCGAGGTATTACCGCCGCTTTATTCCCGATTTTTCGAAAATTGCTTCTTTACTGACCAAGTTGACTAAGAAGAGTGTTAAGTTCGTTTGGGGTACGGAACAGGAGGAGGCTTTTCTCGAGTTGAAGAACAGATTGACGCATGCCCCGATTTAAGCTTTACCTGATGGCACCGATGATTTGGTAGTGTATTCTGATGCCTCTTATCAAGGGCTTGGGTGTGTTTTGATGCAGCGATGTCGAGTCATCGCTTATGCCTCACGGCAGTTGAAGCCTCATGAGGCGAATTATCCTACTCACGATTTGGAGCTTGCGGCTGTTGTGTTTGCGCTTAAGTTGTGGCGGCATTATTTGAACGGTGTTCCCTGTGTTATCTATACCGATCATAAGAGTTTAAAATATTTCTGTGAACAAAAGGAATTGAATATGCGTCAGCATCGATGGTTGGAGTTAATTAATGATTATGATTTGGAGATTATGTACCATCCAGGTAAGCCAACGTGGTGGCTGACGCGTTGAGCTGGAAGGAGAGACCGAAGCCAATTCGTGTAAAATCTTACCAGCTCATTCTTAAACCCGATACTTTGAAGCAAATAGCCAGCATTCAAAATGAGGCTTTGCAGGTGGAATGGATTATGTCAGAACGTGTTTTGGGTCAGTAGAAATTGTTGGAAGACGTCGGTGACGGGGTAAAGTTTAAGGATGGTCGTTTATGGGTACCAAAGTATTGGGGATTCAGAGATAAAATTTTGGATGAGGCACACAAGTCGCGCTACTCTATTAACCCAGGCGCGGCCAAGATGTACCAAGACTTGAAGAAAAATTATTGGTGGCCTGCGATGAAATTTGAGGTGGCTCGGTACGTGAGTTAGTGTTTGACGTGTCTACAAGTTAAGGCCGAGCATCAGAAGCCGTTTGGGAAATTTCAGCCGTTGGAAATACCTAAGTGGAAATGGGAGCATCTTACTATGGATTTTGTGACTAAATTTCCTCGTACTCCTAAGGGTAGTTATGACACCATTTGGGTAATTATTGATAGATTGACCAAGAGCGCTCATTTCTTGCCGATCCAAGAGACTTTTAATTCCGAACAGTTGGCCGATGTGTTTATTCATGAGATCGTCTCTAGACATGGGGTGCCGGTATCTATTGTTTCGGATAGGGATACGCGTTTCACCTCCAGGTTTTGGAAAAGGTTTCATGAGGAGATGGGCAGCAAACTCCTCATGAGTACTGCTTGTCACCCGCAGACGGATGGTCAGTCCGAGAGGACCATTCAGACTCGCAAGGATATGTTGCGGGCTTGTGTTATCGACTTTGGTGGTAGTTGGGACCGTCCCTTAATGTTGGTAGAGTTCTCGTATAATAACAGTTATCACACCACGATTGGGATGCCACCGTTTGAGATGTTGTATGGTAGGAGGTGTAGGACTCCAGTCTGTTGGGGTTCCATTGGTCAGAAGCTGTTGGGTAGTTTGGAGATGGTCGAGGCTACTACTGAGAAACTCGACATGATTAAAGCATTTATGAAGGCCGCGCAGGATCGTCAGAAGTCTTATGCAGATAAAAGTCGAAGGCCTATTGTGTTTGAGGCTGGGGATCGGGTTGTGTTAAAATTTTCTCCCTAGAAGGGCATTATTCGTTTTCGTAAGAGGGGGAAGCTCAGTCCGAGGTTTATTGGCCCGTTCGGTATATTGGCCCGAGTCGGTGAGGTAGCATATAGGCTGGAATTGCCCGAGGAGCTCGCGGGGATTCATCCTACTTTTCAGGTGTCCCATCTGAGGAAATGCTTAGCGGATTAAGAGGCCCATGTGCCTCTCGATGATATTGAACTCGATAGTAAGCTGAACTACGTTGAACAACCGATTGCTATTCTTGACCGTCAGGAGAGGCGTTTGAGGAATAAGGTGGTTAGACAGGTGAAGGTGCAATGGAAACACCGTAGGGGTTCCGAGGCCACTTGGGAGTCCGAAGACGAGATGATGAAGAATTATCCGCAGTTTTTCCTGTCGCATCGGGATTCAGGGAAGAATCCCATTATAAGGGGGGTGGACTTGTAACGCTCGTTAATTCCGGTTTTAAGAATTGAAGCTTGTAGAGTATGTATAATTCTCGAGATTTATCCGACGTTTCTCAGAAGCCTTTATGTCATCCCGGTACGTCTAATAGCTTAACATTTCTTCCAAGTTGCATTATTATTAAATTCCGGGGGTTAGAATGAAAATGTTTTATAATATAACATTAAACAAAAAAAAAACCGTAAACCTTTGTGCAGCTGGTCCGATCGGCCGAAGGTAGCTCCCCCTAAACCTAAACCCTAAACCTTTATAATTAAATATTTATGAGAATTATTTATTATTGATAGTCTATGTTTGAGGATAATAATAGACTCGTCTATAGTTAAATGCTCCCGATATTATATACTAAGGGCTATGCTTAATGAAGTTATTTAGTTGATTGATTGTAGTCTGTTGAGTCGGATATTTTCTAAGGAAGATTGGAATCTTCTCAACCTCTTCTGAAATCGGCTAAGTATGGACTTCGAGCAAGCTTGGACGATCGATCATGGTTTACTACTTCAAGCAACGTCTTCAGAACCTTTTGGGGTTAATTCTTTTAAGTGCTAAGGCTTCGAGCAAGCTACACTTCAACGAGCAAGAGTGTTCTTCTATCGTGTATGGATTGCCAATCGAATAAACAACTTGATCATTCAAGTTATAACTAAGTGATTCCGAGCACATGATGTTCGAGCACATGGTGACCGGCATGGATGCAATAAGAAGTCATATGTTCACGTAAGGACTTCGAGCATGGTTAAGTCCCCCGAGCAAGATTTACATCCGAGCATGCTAAAGATTGTTCAATAAATCTCAAGACAGGATTAAAGGCATCAAGAAGAATGGGCTTGCTCGATGGACTAATTTGAGCAAAGAAAGGATTAGTCAAGAAGAATGAAGTCTGCTAGACGAGAATATTTTCTCTGAAAATATTCTAGGAAAAGTATGCTCGAAGAAATTCATCGAGCATACATAGCATAGTGAGTCTGCTTGAGCAAGATACTTATCATGCTCGAACACTCTAACACTTGTATTGGTGTTTTTCTTTCATTATGTAATAATTAGGGATTCTAGGAGGAATGTCAGGATCTATAAATAGGGTCCTAGGTTTCCATTTAGGGTACAGAAAACGAGAAACATTCTAACGAATATTCATTTTGTCTCCTCGTACAACCGCCACAGTTTTACGAAACCCTAGACATTCCTTTCACTGTTTCATTGAATGATGTATTAAATACAGTGACTCTTTGTCTTTGATTCTATCTTTAAAGATTATCATTTACTGTTTCGTTTGTTATTATATCATGTCTTCACTCCCATCCGTTGGATACCGTGATTCCACCGGGATATTCAGTAGGCCTTTGGGTTATTGAGTCTGTGTGTTCTTGTCAACATTATTAAGGTTTGCACCAGATTCTTGATCCTGATATAGTCTTATTTGTATTTTTATATTTATGAGACCATGTGTGAGTTATATTCTATGCCTTAGGATATTTTAGACTCGTCATAAATCCCTTAAGGTTATGCATATTTTTTATGGACTAGGTTCGTGAATGTTATTTTATCTGGTACTAATTGGATATGAGTAGACCCTATTGTATCAGTTCATATTTTGGACTGCCTTATATATATATACTACCTGATGGCATATGATTGGTGTTATTAATTAGTTCATTGTGTGCATGGTGATTTTGGTCGGGCCAAACTATACTACTCAGGTTCTTAAATCCTTTGGCGGGTTCTTAAATCCCATGGGGGGGAGGCTCGTATGGCATAATCATCATTATAATTAGTTCTTTGTGTGCATGGTGATTTTGGCCGGGCCAAACTATACTACTCAGGTTCTTAAATCTTGTGGCAGGTTCTTAAATCCTGTGGAGGGGGGGGGGGGGAGCTCGTGTGGCATAATAATCATTAGTTCTTTGTGTGCATGGTAATCTTCGTCGGGCCAAAGTATACTTCTCGAGTTCTTAAATCCCGTGGCAGGTTCTTAAATTCCGAGAGGGGAGGTTCGTGTGGCATTATCATTATTATAACGGGTTCTTAAAATCCTGTGTCATGTGCTTATGTCGTACCGTGTGTGAGTCAATTATACTACTCGTGTTCTTAAATCCCGTGGGGGGAGGCTCGTACGCGCGTTGGACCGTGGATAGGTTATTTGGTGATTATTTAAGTATTTATTTATTTATTTAATCATTTAATTATTTATTTGCCTATTACAATGTATATTGTTTTATACCTATACCCTTCAAAAGGATTTATGAATGTTGTTTATTAAAACTTCACTTATTGATTCATTTGCCTATTGCTATCTATACCGTTTATACGTATAACTTTGAAATTTTTTATGAATATTGCTTATTATAACTTGAACTCACATAGCTCAAGCTGACTTTGTGTGTATGTTAGTTTTAGATGCAGGTTAAGGACTCGAGATTATTGCTTGGACGTGCTGGAGACTACTCGGACGGTTGAAGGCATTCCTAGTCAAAGATTTCAAAATGAAACGAATACTTTTAATTACATTTAACCTTGGGCACTTTTCCCGGTTTTTGGGAATTTTGATATTTATTATTCCGTTGTTTATTACTCTTAACAGATGTTAATAAGATGAAGTTGTTTGGTTTTTAAATTTTTGAGAATTTTTGGATTTGATTACCAACTGTAGGATTCCTGTGTTTCGGCGTCTTACAAGTTGGTATCAGAGCCATGGTTCGAGGGATCCAAGCATACTTGAATGCTTGGACTCGAACTGTAAAAGGAGGGAAGAAATGCCAACCGAGAGTAGCTACACGCTAAGAGGTAAATCTTATATTTGTTTCTACATTTTTATAAGCATTAGGGTTCTATTACGTGCATATTTGTTTAAGTGCTAGATAGGATGCTAATATGGTTAGGGGCAGTGAGTGCTTAGGACGAGCGGGTAAAGTAAATGATTAATAACACTTAATCAACGTTATTAGTAGTTTACCCTTACTTTTCATGTTCTAAATGCTACTTGTGTCTGACTGTGTTAGGATTCTGTCTTTGTAGGGATTGGATATGGTTAACGCTTGTGTTAATAAAGTTAATGTTCCTATCATTCGTTAAATTCTCCCATTTATTTTTCATCCTCTCGAAAGCTTTTGTGCGTAATTTTTTAGCTAAGACATAGCACAATATCACTCTAGGTTTCCTTTTTACTTATTGAGCTTTTAACTTCGTTCCTGTTAGATTCTAGCGCCAGTAGGGGTTTTGCCTCTAACGTCCTTTGGTGTGATTAGATGATTAGGTTTCATCTCTATCCGCGTCCGTTCCTATTGCAACGAGATTCGTGGATGAATCCCATTGTGAGGAGGGTGGACTTAGCGCCTGTAAATTTCGATAATCGGCTCGATCTTTTATAAATGTTTATTTAAAAGTCAGGGTTTCATATTTCTAAATTAGAGCCTTGCAATACGTTTTAAAAGTCTATCTACCCATCCTTATGCTCAAAACATCGCCTCTTATAACTTAAAGTGTTAGATTAGTATGTAGCACCCGACATTTTCATTTATCGGCATGAGACATTTGTAGAGTTTGTATTATATTAGAGACTCGATCTAACATTCCTCGGGGACCTCCTTGTCATACTTGTATATCGTGTTATTCAACTTTTGGCACAATACATCTCATTTTACAAGTTTTAGGGCCTAAGTGTAACATTTTACAAGCCGTCTCCATCCAATTGAAGGTTAGTACCATGTCAAGGAACTTTTTTTTCACCATTAAATTGGTTATTGAACCCTAGAGATGTTATAATCATGTTACGGTTTCGGTTTTGATTAAAACAGTTGCTGGCAGATTCGTACTCGTTATTGTTTGGTCTCTAACAAGATAAAAATTTATTGTATTTGATTGATTCTTGAATCTACGATATTCTACTTTGAGTCTACCTTCTAGGAAGGTATAATTTGTAATTTTTGAACGAGATTTGGATGGTTTTTACGATTTTATAAAAACGTGGGCCAAAGCTGATGCGGGGAGTCGGATTCTTGTCTGTCCTCCCGACGTGATAACTATTTTTTGACAAGTCCAAATTGGTTGGTTCTACTTCTGGAACTTCATATTTTGAGTTAAGATTACAATCCAATTGGTATCGTTTAATTTAGTTTGGTAATGATTTTTAAAAAAATAAAACACTTTTGCTGCGCACTGAAATAGCCGCACATACCTTTCTGTGTTGGAGAATTTTTTATGATTTTTGTGTCTACTGAAAAAATATTTTTCTAAACCTAAGACATTTATGAAACTCTGGTAAGCATTTCATAATTTATTTCTATGGTTTTCCTATCTAATAAAATACATCTTTGCATGCTAAAATCTGCAAGTTATACTAGTTATTGATCGACACGTTCGTTTTAGGCTTAACCGGTGGTTGTCCAATTGTGTTATTGTCGGGGCTGTTTAAAGTGAGGCTTTCCTCCATCATCTTCTTAGGTATGTCATATGTGTTATACTTTAATATCGTAAGCTATGAAGCTCGTTTGATTGATCAATTGTCGATAGATTGAAAACTAGGATTTCTGTTGTCTAGATTTTTAATTGTTGCGTTTAGCACGTTGTTTGAGGGAATTAACAACCAATTCAGATTGTGTAGCCTTGGTATATTATACGAGCTGTGAAAAAACTTAAATTTATGTTAATGGGGCTGAATTGGATGTCGGTTGCTCAAACAGGTCAGTACAACGCAAATTCGCGTTTAATTGGTAGTTGGTGCGTTGTTCATGCGAATTACCGACCCATTCAACTCGTGTAGTGTCGTGTTGGCTTGTTGATTGTATCTATACTAAGTTTGGTCCACACGGGGCTTAGTTAGTTGTTTAGTACATAAACAACTCGTTAACGCGCGTATTCGATACAATTAGCAGCTTTCGGGTATAGTTTGGAAATCCTTTGTCCCCGGAATAAATTAAGTGTGGTCATGGTAAATATGTGGCCTCGGGGGATGATGTAAATGGTATTATTATGGTTGAGGCTTTAGGTCCGTCAAATCTTGTTAGAACGCCTCCTAGGATAAACTAGTTGGTACGGTTTAGTTAGTAATATTTGTGTACAATCCGACAGGCTTGTGATTTGTGGATTGGCTTAGAGGTTCTCTAACTCGTTAGTATTTGTTGGCTCATGTTAGGTGAGTTCATGATGCCCCTTTTAAAATCTTTTTATGTTTTGGGCTAGCATTCACATTCTATTACAATTTTACCCGATTTTACTTGTTTAAACGATTTGGATTATATTGTATAGTTTTACTTGTATCGTATATTTCTAGAATTATGTATAAATTCTATCATATGTCTTAGGATATTTTTAAACCAGTTTACGATCGAACATTCCTGAAAATTATATATATTATTTAAAGTCTAGGCTTGAAGATGTTATTAGGCCTTGTATTATTTCCTAGGCTAGTCATTATTTATAGTTTACACGTGATGATGTTGTTTAGTTGATCGATTGGCCAAGGTTTATATTATTGGTAGTCTATGCTTCGGGACATATTTGGACTCGTTTACAATTACATATTTATGAGAATTACTTATTAATGATAGTCTATGTGTGAGGATAATAATAGACTTCTATATAATTAAATGCTCCCGATATTATATATTAAAGGCTATGCTTAATGAAGTTATTTAGTTGATTGATTGTAGTCTTTTTTGTATTTGTATATTTATGATACCGTGTGTTAATTATATTCTATGCCTGAGGATATTTTAGAATCGTCATAAATTCGTTAAGGTAATACTATTGTTTGTGGATATTTTAGAATCGTCATCTATACTACCTTATGGCCTATGATTGGTGTTATTAATTAGTTCATTGTGTGCATGGTGATTTTGGCTGGGCCAAACTATACTACTCAGGTTCTTAAATCCTGTGACGGGTTCTTATATCCCGTGGGGGGGGGGGGGGGGCTCGTGTGGCATAATCATCATTATAATTAGTTCTTTATGTGCATGGTGATTTTGGCCAGGCCTAACTATACTACTCAGGTTCTTAAATCTTGTGATGGGTTCTTAAAACCCGTAGGGGGGGGGGGGCTCGTGTGGCATAATCATCATTATAACTTTACTACTCGGGTTCTTAAATCCCGTGGCGGGTTCTTAAATGCCGTGAGGGGGAGGCTTGTGTGGCATTATCATCATTATAACGGGTTCTTAAAATCCCGTGTCATGTGCTTATGTTGTACCGTGTGCGAGTCAACTATACTACTCGGGTTCTTAAATCCCGTGGCCGGTTCATAAATCCCATGGGGGGAGTCTCGTGCGCTCGTTAGACCATGGATACGTTATTTGGTGATTATTTAAGTATTTATTTAATCATTTAATTATTCATTTTCCTATTCCTATCTATATTGTTTTATACCTATAACCTTCAAAAGGATTTATGAATGTTGTTTATTAAAACTTCACTTATTAATTCATTTGCCTATTGCTATCTATACCGTTTATACCTATGACTTTGAAATGTTTTATGAATATTGCTTATTAAAACTTGAACTCACTCGGCTCAAGCTATCTTTGTGTGTATGTTAACTTGAGATACAGGTTAAGGACTCGAGATTATCGCTTGGACATGCTGTTTATTAAAACTTCAAAAGGATTTATGAATGTTGTTTATTAAAACTTCACTTATTAATTCATTTGCCTATTGCTATCTATACCGTTTATACCTATGACTTTGAAATGTTTTATGAATATTGCTTATTAAAACTTGAACTCACTCGGCTCAAGCTATCTTTGTGTGTATGTTAACTTGAGATACAGGTTAAGGACTCGAGATTATCGCTTGGACGTGCTGGAGACTACTCGGATAGTTGAAGGCATTCCTAGTCAAAGATTTCAAAATGAAACGAATATTTTTATTTTATATTTAACCTTGGGCACTTTTCCCGGTTTTTGGGAATTTTGATATTTATTATTCCACTGTTTATTACTCTGAATTTAATTTAATAAGATGAACTTGTTTGGTTTTTAATTTTTGAGAATTTTTGGATATGATTACCAATTGTAGGATTACCAGGTTTCGAGGTCTTACAAGCCCGATGCACCAGAACATCATGGCTAACGTTAACCCTCCTCCTCCCCCTGCCTTCAGCTCCCGTTGTGACCTATAAGAACTTTACTGATGCCAAACCTACCACTTTTCACAGAACTCATGGTGCCACTACCCTACTTTAGTGGTACAGAAAGATGGAGAGCTTTTTTTTTCCAAATTGAGTGTCCTGATGATAAGCGAACCTGCTTCGCTACAGGTGTTTTTGAGAAAGGCAATCTTACATGGTGGGTCAAGGAAAAGTCGACCCACGGTGCTGAAGCTACCATGGCCTTGCCATAGAACGAATTGAAGGATCTCATGACCGGACAGTTTTATCCTCCAAATGAGTTTATGAATTTGGAGGCTATGTTTTGGAACCTTAAGCAAGAGGGTGGTGAGCACTCCGCTTACACCTCTCGTTTCAACGAGCTAAGTGTGTTGGTGCCGCATCTCGTCACCCCTGATTCGCGTGCCATCGAAAAGTACATTAGGGGAATACCGAGGTAGATCCAAGACAGTGTTTTCAGTAGTTCGCCTAAAGAACTTGGCGCGCAATCAATCTAGCCACAACATTAACTGATAATCATGTTAAAGCTGGGACTTTGACCTTGAAAGGATCCAAGAAACTTGTTGAAAAACCATCTCCCGCACCTAAAGAAACCAAACTTGAACCATCCCAACCTTCTTATTCCTCGAGCCACCAAAACAACAAGCGGAAGAACTATTGAGGTCAAAATAGATAAATCGAAGATTTGATGTACAAAATAATATAACACATAAATGAAACTTTTGAGGTAAAAAATAAAAAAAAATAGATAAATGAAATCTTTGAGGTCAATATATTTTGTTTTGCACAAGATTTCGCCAGGTTCATCATATAGAAAGAAAAAATATCATGAGGAAGAAGTATGTTTACGATTTGAATAATCATGTACCGAAATTTAAGCGGAAGTGCTAAAGAAATGTCAAATCGTTGGTGTAAAGAAGTATAGAATTATCATGCACACATGGCTTCTATGAGATAGCTATGTACATAACCACATTTATAGCCTAGGATTCCACTAAACGATTTCGTTCGTGAATAACCGGTCAGAGGATGTTAGATTGAGTAGATAAAGTTGCTATTAGATAACCATTTAAATAACCATGTTCATAGTCCTGATTTCCACTAAATAGTTACGATCGTAGATAACCGGGCCATATATGTTAGATTGAGTAGATACGCGTGACATTCATAAAAAACTGGACGTATCTTAGTAATTACGTATCAAATAAACGACAAACCGGTTATTGCGTATCGAACAAACGAATAACCAAACGAGTCTGGTTACGACCTGGATATCCAAGGGGGCATCTATAAGTGGTATACGTTTATTATAAGCTAACATATTGATATTATGGCCTTAGTACAATAGCAAACCCGTTAAACGAAAGCATACGTTTAACTACCCGCTATGACATTAAACGCGTAAGTTAGTTCCAAAGCAAGCGTTGTATCATCCGTAAGCCAAAAGGATCTACAAAACACTTAATTAAGATGTTTTAAGCAATCCGTGAAAATATATCGGATTTTTAAAAATAGAGTACGTTTTTCTAAATTTACAAGAAATTGGCCGAAAACACTCGTTTTCACTGGAACCGTCAGCTGGTTCAGTAATTGGTTTAACCACCTAATTTGCTGGTCCACTGTTACCCACTGGATTTTCTACATGAACTTTTGGTCCAGTACCTGCAAATATGACCATCTAATTCTCAACTGGATCATCAATAGATTCATTGACTCCAACGTTATGACCCATAACATCAACATTTTCAACCTCTATTGCAACTGGTTCAATAATAGGCTGATTGATTATATTTGCAACTTGTGGTTCAACAATAAGTTCATTATTACCATCATCATTTGCATCACCGTGATCATCATCATCATCATCATCATCATCATCATCATCATCATCATCAGGTGACTATCACCCCCATCCTCTTCTTCATCATCATAACTGTTACCAGGAGTGTGAGGTACATCAATCACCCCAATCTTAGGAATCAGAAACCAAGGGAGAATGTCCCATTCTACATTTTTATCAAATTTGCTTCTTGCCTTCTTGATCCTTTGATGAACATTTGGGTCCTACATCCTCAGAACTGCTCCTGTCAGTGGCAGATTCTATAGAGACCTATTGATGAGTATTTGAAGGAATCTTGGGTACATAAGAAATCTCTGATTTACCCCCTTTTCAGCAATTGACACCAAACCATTGAAGATAAATCTTGAAAAATTGAACGGTTGCTGATATAGAATGGCTACAGGTAGAAAGCTCCCTGCTTAATAAGGTCCATGTTCCTCTTCTTGGAGAGAGGGACTGGATGACATGATGAATCAAAAATCTATAAATCAAGAGAAAGCTTCCTTTATGAAACTGGCCTTCATTTACACCTCCTTGATATCCCATTGTTTCTTGAACGATTCTCATAAGTCTTGGGACCGAATACAAAGACAGCACCTCATGATTAT
The DNA here is from genome assembly GCF_021521415.1 of Bidens hawaiensis. NCBI lineage: Eukaryota > Viridiplantae > Streptophyta > Magnoliopsida > Asterales > Asteraceae > Bidens > Bidens hawaiensis. Next base: position 4,334,101 of record NW_027491039.1, on the reverse strand, counting down.
CATTCAATTGTAGTGCTACTCTGATTGTTGCTCAGTTACTTCAATATTTTGATTCAGGACAGCGGCTTCAATTCTCTTCCCATTGATGTCATTCACATGCGTAGCAGAGCCCAAGAAATCTGTGATATGATTTCTATATATCGTTGGGTTTTCCGTGAGTGCCACCCTTAAGTATGAGTTATGAAGGAAGTTGATCATGAGCTCCAACTCCCTATTTTCATTATCTACTTCCACCCGGGCACACATGTTGTGCCTCTTCTCGAATTTCATGGCCATCAGTTCTGCAAAATAAGAAAATAATCAGTACCCTTAAATACACAAATGATAGCGGAGAGTAGTTAAAGAAGAATAGCGTCTTCAGTAACCTGTTCCGTAGTAGTTTGCAAACCTACATAAATCAAACAATTGATTAGTAAACATTCAATAGAAACCCTAATTTTGAAACTTGGGGATATGATAACGATAATCGATATCTTACCAAGGTCGAAACAGAGCTAATGGCTAATTTCCGAGTAATAATCGGTCACAAATAAATATTCAGAGTAAGCAAGGGACACACGACCAAGAGGGTTTTCGTTTAGGTAGAAAGAGGGAAACAAAATTTATTGAAAAAGTTTATAAGTCCCCCTTTTATACCTAACGTTTGAATGGTACGACATAATTTTATCGTCTAGTACACGACAGTTGTCATTTAATTCAAATAACTGTACCATCCTTGCTCGAGTATACAGAGAAAATGAACAGTTGTATCCCATAGTACTCTACATCTTATCCTTAACTGTGCTCGACTCTCTTCCAATAGAAACTGGTTAACTATTTAGAAAGATTTCATTTTTGGTTTGCTCGAAGAGAAGTATACTCGAGAGAACTTAGAAAAATTTATGATCCTTTGAGATATTTCAATACTGTGTTCGAGTACACCCATGCCCGAGATCCTTAACCAACTTCTGACGTTGCCAACTTATGTGAAGTCACACATGCTCGAGTATAAGATCATGCTCGAGATTGTCTCAAAGTTAAATACAACTCAAAGAAGCAAGTCAGCATGCTCGTGAGAACAAGTATGCTCGAACAACTTAAAAAAATCTATCATGTCAATTTGTATGCTCGAACAAGGCAACAATGCACGCATCAAGCATACACACATACTCGAAACACTTATTATTTAATCATTGAAGAACATTGTGCTCGAAGAGCAACATATGAGATATCTATGCTCGAAGAGCAACAAATGAGATATCTATGCTCGAAACACTTATAAAAGTTTTCAAAGCATATCATTGCGCTTTAAGAGCAACAAATGAGATATCTATGCTAGAAACACTTATAAAAGGTTTCAAAGCATATCATTATGCTCGAAGAGAAACAAACAACACATTCAAGTAAAGGTTAAGCTCAATGCATATTCTAACTCCTAGAACATACTCGAAACCACTTAGATCAATCCAGATTTCATTTCAAAACACACTATCCTCTGTTCAGCAAGTTAGACAGCTACCACACTCAAACATAGCTTAAATCAAAAAGATAAATCATTTAAACCACTGTTGTAATTTCAGCTAAAGAGATCAAAATTCAGTTAAAATTCTTTTGAAATCATTTTAGAGAGATCTCAACATGGGATCAGATTGTTCAAAATCTTTCACACCATTTCATAGTCAGCCTTATTATGATCTAAGTCAGATTGACATTAGGTAGTAGCACTTAGCATGATTATCATGACCTTTGTTCTATACTTAAAGTTCAATTAAGGCATAAGTGAAGAATGGTCAACATTTTGGATTTCAGGTTGTCCCTTATCTCTTCTCAAGGCTTATTTAGCTTTCTCTAAGTCACCCTAACTTGACTTCAATCCCCTGATGCCTTGGTCAAATTTTTTTTTATACTTTGAGCATACTTTATATATATATATATATATATATATATATATATATATATATAAGACTTTAAGGTTGAACGTTGGACTTACTTGCCATCCGGACTTACATGCCTTACATTCAGAGTGTTTTGGACTTATTTTATGCCCCACCCTTGTAGTTCTCTTGGTGCCCATTTAAGTCATGAAATTTTATAACTTATTCTTTATATAATATATTTTTGAAGCATTTTTTTAATACTTTTCTTTTTCTTCCTTTTCTCTTGTTAAGATTTTATATAGCAATATTTTTATAGCTACTCAGATATTTTGTAAAATTGTTTTGTGAGACCAAAACACCAAGAGGCTCGTGTATGTTTGGATAATTGCCCTTCTGCCTATCATTCGGAGAGATGTGCAAGGAAACATACCTTGGTCTTCAAATGTGTCACCACATTAGACTTAGTATGATCATTATATTTGTATCACTTATGTCACTACACTCTTGAGAAGAAACCATACAAGTTGTCAAGTTACTGATCAGAAATCCTTGTTAAGCCTATAATTCATAGGTTAGGAGAGTAAACAATGTACTATCTTTTCCCATAAGATTGGATTCAATCTCCATTTAAAAACATTTTAAGCTCTTCAAAGCTTGTAACTGAATAGTATTATCATTTCCCATAGGAGTTCACCTAAAACTGTTTGAGATATCAATAACATGAGAATTGTTTTTTAACAAATTCACTTTCCTTGAAAATTCGTTTTGATTCTTGAATTTGAAAAACAATTTGTTGTTTAAGGACACATGATTCACATACAAACATTTAATATTCACACAACTCGCAAATTCATACTGTCTTGAGAAATCTTTCACTCGAGCACATAAGTATCCTATCGAGCAAACTTGAAATTTAACATGTCAATGCGTGTGCTAGATGAACTTAACTTGGAATCTCATGTTTCTCGAGCAATAGACATGCGCTCGAAATACATAGAGATGATTTCAAGACATATGTCCATGCTTGAACAGCTGAAACATGTCACATGTGCTCGAAATACTTTGAAGAAAGTTTTCAAGTATGATTGTTTATGCTTAAGGAGCAACATACATAGTATCAAGCACAGATCCAAGCTCGAAATACTCGAATCACAAATTCTATCAAGTATGCCTATATTTATGTACAAGAGACATGAACATTAAAAGCGTCTTATATTTCACACAAGCAATTCATCAAGCCTGATTCATTCAATCAACATGGTCAGTCAAGCATACAACAACAAATCATGCAATTTATCACAGTGAGCAACAAATAGATAGTCAGTAAGCATCTCACATAAACACACATCATCAACATTTATCATACTTAGGTATTTTAACAGAAAATAAAACCTTGTGTTATCTAAAGGTTTGGTGAACAGGTCAGCCAAGTTATCAGATGTATCCACCCTTTTCATTTATATTAAGTCTTTTTCACACCAGTCCCTAATAAAGTGATGCCTATTTCAATGTGCTTAGTCTTAGAGTGTTGTACTGGATTTTTGACAATGATCATGGCAGCAGTATTATCAATTAAGATAGGACTAAGTAAGAAATTCAAACCATAATCCTACAGTTGATTTTGTATCCATAGAACCTGCGCACAGCAGACAGATGCAGCAATGTACTCAGCTTCAGTAGTTGAGATAGACACTATAGTCTACTTCTTGCATTCCAAGACACTAGCCTGTTTCCATGAAACTGGCAGCCTCCTAAAGATGATTTCCTACTCATGTTAGAACCTTCATAGTCACTACCTGTATTGGTCATCAAGTCAAACGAGGGGTTCTTTGAGTACCAAATTCTTATGTTTGGTTTTCCTCTAAGGTATCTGAATATCCTCTTCACTGTCAACTTGTGGGAGACCTTGGGGTTAGATTGAAATCTTGCACAGACACACATAACAAACATAATATCTGTCCTAGATGCTGTCAGATACATCAATGATCCTATCTTGGCCCTATACTCATGTTGGTCTACTGGCTCCCCCTTTTCATCTGGTGCCATCTTCTCATGTGTGTACATTGGTGTTGACACTGTCTTGTAATCCTGGCACTTGAATTTGTTGAGTAATTCTTGAACATACTTTGACTGATTTATGAATATTCCACCTACCTTCTGCTGCATTTGTAGTCCAAGGAAGAAGTTCATGTCTCCCATAGAACTCATTTTGTATTTTGACTTAATCACTTGTTCAAAGTCCTTACACATCTGTTCATTTGTTGAACAAAAAATGATGTCATCCACATACACTTGTACCAGCAGTAGATCTTTCTTCCATTTCTTGTAAAACAGAGTCTTGTCAATACCTCCACGACAGAAGTTGTTATCCAAAAAGTGGTTCGACAGCTCATCATACCAAGCTCTATGAGCTTGATGCAATCCATAAAATGCTTTACTGAGCTTTTACACATTATTAGGATGGATTGGATCTTCAAATCCAGGTGGTTGTGTCACATTAACTTCTTCATCAATATTCCCATTCAGAAATGCAGACTTGACATCCAATTGATAGACTTTGATGTTCATGGATGCTACATATGCTAGGAAGATTCTGATGGCTTCTAGTCTTGCAACAGGGGAAAAACCTTCTTCAAAGTCTACTCCTTCTTGTAGGTATCCTATAGCCACCAGCGTTTCTTTGTTCTTGATGACAATTCCTCTTTCATCCTTCTTATTCCTAAATACCCACTTGGTGCCTATTTCATATTTTCCTCTGGGTTTGTCAACCAAATCCCAAACATTTAAATCTCTGAACTGAGCTAACTCTTCGTGCATGGATTCCACCCAGCTGTTGTCTTTTAAGGATTGATTGATGTTCTTTGGTTCAACTTGAGATAGAAAACAAGCATAAAGACATATGTTTGCCCTTTCAGATGAACTTCTTGCCACTCTTTCATGAAGGTCACCAATGATGTTTTCTGCAGGATGGTTTCTTTTAGGGGAGGTAGTTTGAATGACATGATTTGCTGTTACCTCTGTTTCAAGATTTGTCATATTCATTTCAGTAGTTTCATTTGAAGGTGCTACTTCAGCATCAGGAGTGGTAGTATTGAAGGCATTTCCTGAAGAGGATGCCTCATTGTTTCCAAGCTGCAAGGAATCAAACAGAGACTGGAACCTGTCTTCAAATCTGTCTGTTTCTACAGGTTAACTCTGCTATTGACTCTGCATTGGATCACTCTCATTCTCACTTAGACCATCATTGGATACTTCAATTACAGCTTCTTGGTTACCAATTTCCAACTCATTTAGTTTGTTGTTGCTTCTTTCAAAGTTGAATCATATCTTTTCTTATGTAACTGTTGACCATAACTTGTCCAAGTCAATTGGTTTTTGCTTCCATTTTTCTTCAATACATGTTCTGAACATGTTGTCATCCATATCTTCATTATAGTTTTTGAAGGATTTAATCATCTTTTTCCAGATCAAAAAGTCACTTGGGTCCTTCAACATTATTAAAGTGATTTTCATTAAAGATAATGTCTGAGGACTCAATTACCACCATGCGCTCTTCAACATAGACTCTGTAGGCTTTTGATTGGGATGAATAGCCCACAAAGAAACAATCTAAAGATTTGGATTGAAACTTGTTTAGGTAGTTCATTGTATTCAGTAGTGAGCATTTGCATCCAAAAGGCTTCAAGAACTTCACATATGGTTTTCTTTTAAAGTGTATCTCATATGGAGTCTTGTTGTGAGTCTTGTTCAAGAGCACTCTGTTCAGAAAATAGCAAGTAGTGCTAATAGCTTCTACCCAGAAAGTTGCCGGCAAGTTTGCATCAGCTATCATGGTTCTTGTAGCTTCAATTAGTTTTCTGTTTCTTCTCTCTTCAACACCATTCTGTTCAGGGGTTCTTGGAGCACTGTACTGTTGAAAGATCCCTTTAGAAGTGCAGAATTCTTCCATTAGTCCATTCTTGAATTCTATCCCATTGTCACTTCTAATCACTTTCACCCTTTTCTCAAGTTGATTCTGCATTTTCAATACATAAGTTTTAATCAGCTCTAGAGTCTCATCCTTGCTTCCCATGAAGAAGACCCATGTAAACATGGAAAATTCATCTGTTATAACTAGGCAGAATCTCTTCTTTCCAATGCTTGGAACACTTACAGGACCATACAAATCCATATGAAGTGAATCCAGAACTTCATCAATTGAATTCATCATTATGCTCTTATGGGATGATTTATGTTGCTTTCCTTTGAGGCAAGATGAGCATTTTTCCTCCAATTTGAATTCTCTGGTTGGAAGTCCCACAACATGCTCACCTTTTACCAATTTTTTCATGTTTTTGAGAATGACATGACACATCTTTCTGTTCCATAGTGTGGTTTCATTGTCAGTAGCTTTAGAGACAAAACATGAACCACCTCTAGAGATTACACTTTTCGTTCTGAGGTCATAGAGGTTCCCATTCCTTGGAGCCATCATCAGAATTATTTCTAGCGGAATGACAAATTCAGGCTTGAGGATTAGGAAATGTTCATCATTGAAGGCAACCTTGTAACCTTTATCACATACTTGAGAAATGCTGAGTAAGTTATATTGTAGTCCTTCCACATGCATCACATTCTCAAAAGATACTTTTCCATTTGTAAGAGTGCCCTTTCCCACAATCTTTCCTCCATTCTCATCACTCCCAAATGCAACTGGTCCTTCAAACTTTCTTTCATAATTCACAAGAGCTTCCCTGTAACAGGTAATTTGATTGTGATGAAAAACGATACCCTAAGCGAATTGTTGACACAATTGAACTTGATCAACACAATTACCAATTTATGTTTTATGACAAATAGTTAAGTAGCATGAGCCGATGATTATAAGTTCAATGACACAAGAGCCTAACCCTAAGTTTTGATGAACAAAACCAAACTAGTGATGAACTAATCAATAATCGCAAATATAAATTGTTTAAACAACTAAGCAGTCAAATAAACAAGATAAAAGTAATAACTCAAATCAAGTTCATAACTTTAAGCATAGCAAATCAGGTCTCAGGAGGAATTACACAAAACCCTAGCCTAGAATGAACAAAGGACTTAGCCGAGCATCGACATATTAAGTAAACAACTTATCTGTGATGACATACAAACCCGAGATGAACCGAAAGCCTTGGAATGGTGGAAGATCGCCCTAAGCAGCCTCTTTTGCCTCTTGAAGTCGTCTATAACCGAATGGGAGGTTAAAGGGTTTATATAAGGTAAAACCTAAATTTTTAGCCGACTTAAGCATCTTCGCGTATCGCGAAGATGTTCAGGCATGCTTCTTCGCGTATCGCGATGGACAAAATAGTCTGTTTCCAGATTCTGCAACTTCGCGTATCGCGAAGCTGCCCTTCTTTGCATCTTCGTGTACCGCGATGATGTAAAATTTCATATTTTTCATTTTTCTTTTCTTGAATGCCTCGTGATGCGTGCACGTCCAATCTCTCACTTCTTGATTTTCGTTCCAAACCCGTAAATATCCTCGTTAAGCTCCATAGCTTCCAATATCCTGAAAAACGTAAACAATGCTTGAAGTACCAATGTTCACTCAATTATTTAACTAAATATAACTAATTAATATATAAAACTAGCTAACTTTTACCCAACTATCACATCCCCACACTTATCCTTTATCGTCCCGAAAAAGACTTTGCAATGGAATCAGAATCAAAGATAATTCTCAAAATACTTCATAGATTATCTTAATTAAGCACAAGAACACAAAAACCACGATTGCGACCCACGCCTTAATACTTACCGGGAAAAATAAGGTGCGACAGTTTTATTAGTTGATATGATTAAAATGGAACCCACAGCTCAAAGCCCTGAAGCTGCCTTACCATGCTTCATTATAGTTTACCGAACAACACCACCCCAAATTCACTTAAACCTTAAGATTAGATGATCAAAATTTTGCACACTTTGTATAATTTTTCAAGCCCATACGTAATAGCTAAGACAATCTTGGATATTTTATCGAAACCAAAACCTAAACTTAAGTATTAAAGTCTACCAGAATGGCCATTTGATACGATTAAGGTGCAATTAGGTAATCAACTAGTAATAGCCCCCACTACATGACATACCCCTGTTATCAAGCAATACCCCAAAGTCCATCACCATACGTGAGTACGCATGAACTCATCCGTAGGGCTTACATATGACGTGTCCCGTGTGGTCCGTTTCTTAATGGTAATGAGACGCAAGCACGGGGACCCCATATGACAAACAACGTGGATGATCAAATCAGTAGTGAATTTATACTTTTAAAGCACTTTTTGTGATCATGTTTAATGACTTATGAATTTGCAGATAAACTGCTGGTTTACTCTTTTTAAGATTTTTTAATATGAATAAATCCACTTAAGATTTACGCATACCAGATGATAAACCGCATACCGACCCATGGTCTCCGTTCCCCGGGACATCCCATCAATACAGGATTTAAGGCCATAAAAACATAGGCCTATGAAGTGTTAGCCACTTAAACTAGCAGTATTTTCATTTATGTTTATATCACAAGCCATCTAGCATACTCTAACGTTAAGCCTATCCAAACATTGTACTATAGACTATTCATATTAAAATATATTTTTGGTGATCAAATCTAATAGAAAGGCTTGAATATAGATGACCTAATCTTTCATTCCAGTCCTTATACATGCTTAGCTAAACAAACAAAACCCTGAAGGCGTTTCCCACTAAAAATCAAGCATTTAATGTTCAATTAAGTCTACAACCAAATTATCCTCTCATTCTCAAAGCTGAGCCTATCGGCACATCCCAAAATAAGTGCGTTCCCGTTTTATTTATCTCACATTATATAATAATTTTGAAAAATAATCCCCGATTTTTCTATCATTTTCCATTATTATGCAAAAGATCATAAACTTTTCAGTTTCTCCCCCATCGCCACACGTGAGGCAAACATTGTCCTCAATGTTTAAAATTTTAAGACATAAAATAGGGACGGGGTTAAAATTCACTTCGACAATTATAAAAACAAGGCCTAATGTGATGGTGGTTATTAAATATACACAAATTCAATTACACTTTGAACATAAAAACTAATAAAACAAATAAGGTTATGAAAACGAAATCACCTGATAGTAAATAAAACTCTAATGTGCAACTCTCTTGTGCCCTCGGTGATGCTCTTGGTGAACCTTACCTCCTCAACTCTCAAAATGAAATCTGCAAACTCTGAAACATGTAGAAGCAAGCTTCTCACAAATGTTAAAAATATAGGTCTTTTAAACCGTTTGCAAAACCATTAAATTTTAAACTACCAACCTAGATTAATAAATTTCATAACCTAATTTGTTAAACGAGTAAAAATGTTAAAAGACCTAACTCACTTTCGTAGTTATCACGGTTGCATTTAGCGTATGCAACAAGCCCTTTAAACCCCCCGGTAGCCCAGGTGGACGAGTATGGTCTCGTGAGGGTTTATAGTGAACTACACCCACAAAGTTCAACTACAACAAAAATATACACGTACCTGAATACAAGGCCTGGTTGCCTCCTAGTTAGCGCTAAGTTTTTGTTAAGGTCTTCAGCCAGACCATACTTGATGTGTCGTTCATGGCGGTCTAAGTAGACATTTTCCAGCCGAATTTCCTCTAAAAGCACTGTAGTTGATATGCCTCGGCTCCTCTTCTTTATTCATGTTCAGCATGTCCGATAAACCAAAACGGGCCGGTGTGAACGCATATTTACCTTCAAAATTTCCAACATATACTCGGTAGCAAACACGTCGAGCCCACACATTCTTTCTTATCTTCGAAACATCAAATCTTGGTCGTGGCCGAACCGAACATTTTCCTACCGAGTTTCCCATGTAAGCTCTGTATTTGACTTGTCGTGTGCAGACTTGCTTCCTCATGGTTGACATGTCCGTAGAATCCACGTGAGCCCACTCTTTCCCATTTTGCCCACTATTATTCACCTTCACCTTCCCCTTCTTCGAGTTTAAACCATCATCCCCGACTTTATCACTAAGAATAATTTGTAATGGAGGATGATCGAGATAATATGAAACTATTGTAAACACATATTCTTTAGCAGGTGACGTCTCTTCCGCTGGTTCTAGGAATTCAACTCTATGCTCTAACAGCTCGGGATCCTCTCCCGCTACATCCACATCATCAAACACAACCTGGGTTACTTCCATAACAGGTTCTTCAAAGGTTTCTACATCTTCAACAGGGTCTAAACCTGCAACATCATGCGCCAAAAGATCTGAACTCTTTCCCTTTATATCATCATCTTCAACCACAATCATTACACTCACTGACTCTTCAATAATAGATAGACTTGGTGTGGTATTAATCTCCACAACCTCCATCTGCAATTCTTTCTTAGAAAAATCAAGAGCCTCTTCTTCCAATTCATCTTCTATATCACCAACCACCATTTCACGATCTCATTTAATTTAGGCCAAATCATCAATGAGTTGGCTCATCAATTCATCTTGAGCAACATTAACCTTTTCATGAACTTCCATCCTCAGACTAAGGTCCTTAAGCAATGCCAACACCTCAGAATCTTGATTATTATATTGAGGAATTTCTTTGTACGTTGGCTGAAGGTACTTATCAGAATAGTAGTCATACTCCCCTCTTGATAACTTACAAACGTTGGTGTCTCGGGCCCATCACTATCATACTCATTTGACTCACAATATTCTTGACAATTAGGTGGATGCGGTGAATAATTTTGGTACTGTATATTGCGACCCCGCTAGTTGAAGTTCTCTTATCTATAACTATATGACTCGTAATAGCTCTGAGGGTTTGGTGAGATGGTTCATCATATGAATGTGGATAGTTCGGATCATCATCCTCTACGACCTTATATCCTTCACGTGTGTCATAAACCCAACTCCATGTGATCTTGAGTTATCTACACACGTGTGACACACAAATACCTTGCGTAAAATCAAACGAATAAGTATAAAAACATAAAACTAAATTACTAAACTAAACTAGCACTTTGCGCGTTAAGTCCCCGGCAACGGCGCCATTTTGACGTAGGCTGTCATGGTCTACTCAAAAACGAATAATTAAGACTTAAATACCTATAAACTAGTACGGGTAAGTAAGGTCGTCTCCACAGGAACTTAAGGAAGGTGCTAATTTTAATATGACTAAATTAATTAATTAACTACGGCGGACAGACAATGTCAAGCGGTTTTTAGAAAAGATTTAATTAAATCTTAAAAACGCTTTGAAAATAATACTAATAAAAGCATTCATTCTAGGTTCGAGTAATGTGACATTCAACTTAATCACAGATTTACTTGTCCTGATTGCGTAGTAATTACTAGACCTAGTAGTTTGATTGTGTGACAAACGATACCCTAACCGATTTGTTGACACAATTGAACTCGATCTACACAATTACCAATTTATGTTATATGACATATAGTTAATTAGCATGAGCCGATGATTATAAGTTCAATGACACAAGAGCCTAACCATAAGTGTTGATGAACAAAACTAAACAAGTGATGCACTAATCAATAATCGCAAATATAAATTGTTTATAAAACCAAGCAGTCAATTAAACAAGATAAAAGCAATAACTCAATTCAAGTTCATAACTTTAAGCATAGCAAATCTGGTCTCAAGAGGAATTACACAAACCCTAGCCTAGAATGATCAAAGGACTTAGCCAAGCATCGACATATCAAGTAAAAAACTTATCTTTGATGACATACAAACCCGAGATGAACCGAAAGCCTTGGAATGGTGGAAGATCGCCCTAAGCAGCCACTTTTGCCTCTTGAAGTCGTCTATAACCGAATGGGAGGTTAAAGGGTTTATATAAGGCAAAACCTAAATTTTTAGCCGACATAAGCATCTTCGCGTATCGCGAAGATGTCCAGGCATGCTTCTTCGCGTATCGCGAAGGACAAAATGCTCGGTTTCCAGATTCTGCAGCTTCGCGTATCGCGAAGCTGCCCTTCTTTGAATCTTCGCGTATCACGAAGATGTAAAATACTCGGTTTCCAGATTCTGCAGCTTCGTTTTTCTTTTCTTGAATGCCTCGTGATGCGTGCATGTCCAATCTCTCACTTCTCAATATTTGTTCCAAGCCCGTAAATATCCTCGTTAAGCTCCATAGCTTCCAATATCCTTAAACACGTAAACAATGCTTGAAGTACCAATGTTCACTCAATTATTTAACTAAATATAACTAATTAATATATAAAACTAGCTAACTTTTACCCAACCATCACATCCCCACACTTATCCTTTATCGTCCCGAAAAACACTTTGCAATGGAATCAGAATCAAAGATAATTCTCAAAATACTTCATAGATTATCTTAATTAAGCACAAGAACACAAAAACCACGATTGCGACCCACGCCTTAATACTTACCGGGAAAAATAAGGTGCGACAGTTTTATTAGTTGATATGATTAAAATGGAACCCACAGCTCAAAGCCCTGAAGCTGCCTTACCATGCTTCATTATAGTTTACCGAACCAGACCACCCCAAATTGACTTAAACCTTAAGATTAGATGATCAAAATTTTGCACACTTTGTATAATTTTTCAAGCCCATACGTAATAGCTAAGACAATCTTGGATATTTTATCGAAACCAAAACCTAAACTTAAGTATTAAAGTCTACCAGAATGGCCATTAGATACGATTAAGGTGCAATTAGGTAATCAACTAGTAATAACCCCACTACATGACATACCCCTGTTATCAAGCAATACCCCAAAGTCCATCACCATACGTGAGTACGCACGAACTCATCTGTAGGGCTTACATATGACGTGTCCCGTGTGGTCCGTTTCTTAATGGTAATGAGACGCAAGCACGGGGACCCCATATGACAAACAACGTGGATGATCAAGTCAGTAGTGAATTTATACTTTTAAAGCACTTTTTGTGATCATGTTTAATGACTTATGAATTTGCAGATAAACTGCTGGTTTACTCTTTTTAAGCTTTTTTAATATGAATAAATCCACTTAAGATTTACGCATACCAGATGATAAACCGCATACCGACCCATGGTCTCCGTTCCCCGGGACATCCAATCAATACAGGATTTAAGGCCATAAAAACATAGGCCTATGAAGTGTTAGCCACTTAAACTAGCAGTATTTTCATTTATGTTTATATCACAAGCCATCTAGCATACTCTAACGTTAAGCCTATCCAACCATTGTACTATAGACTATTCATATTAAAATATATTTTTGGTGATCAAATCTAATAGAAAGGCTTGAATATAGATGACCTAATCTTTCATTCCAGTCCTTATACATGCTTAGCTAAACAAACAAAACCCTGAAGGCGTTTCCCACTAAAAATCAAGCATTTAATGTTCAATTAAGTCTACAACCAAATTATCCTCTCATTCTCAAAGCTGAGCCTATCGGCACATCCCAAAATAAGTGCGTTCCCGTTTTATTTATCTCACATTATATAATAATTTTGAAAAATAATCCCCGATTTTTCTATCATTTTCCATTATTATGCAAAAGATCATAAACTTTTCAGTTTCTCCCCCATCGCCACACGTGAGGCAAACATTGTCCTCAATGTTTAAAATTTTAAGACATAAAATAGGGACGGGGTTAAAATTCACTTCGACAATTAAAAAACAAGGCCTAATGTGATGGTGGTTATTAAATATACACAAATTCAATTACACTTTGAACATAAAAACTAATAAAACAAATAAGGTTATGAAAACGAAATCACCTGATAGAAAATAAAACTCTAATGTGCAACTCTCTTGTGCCCTCGGTGATGCTCTTGGTGAACCTTACCTCCTCAACTCTCAAAATGAAATCTGCAAACTCTGAAACATGTAGAAGCAAGCTTCTCACAAATGTTAAAAATATAGGTCTTTTAAACCGTTTGCAAAACCATTAAATTTTAAACTACCAACCTAGATTAATAAATTTCATAACCTAATTTGTTAAACGAGTAAAAATGTTAAAAGACCTAACTCACTTTCGTAGGTATCACGGTTGCATTTAGCGTATGCAACAAGCCCTTTAAACCCCCCGGTAGCCCAGGTGGACGAGTATGGTATCGTGAGGGTTTATAGTGAACTACACCCACAAAGTTCAACTACAACAAAAATATACACGTACCTGAATACAAGGCCTGGTTGCCTCCTAGTTAGCGCTAAGTTTTTGTTAAGGTCTTCAGCCAGACCATACTTGATGTGTCGTTCATGGCGGTCTAAGTAGACATTTTCCAGCCGAATTTCCTCTAAAAGCACTGTAGTTGATATGCCTCGGCTCCTCTTCTTTATTCATGTTCAGCATGTCCGATAAACCAAAACGGGCCGGTGTGAACGCACATTTACCTTCAAAATTTCCAACATATACTCGGTAGCAAACACGTCGAGCCCACACATTCTTTCTTATCTTCGAAACATCAAATCTTGGTCGTGGCCGAACCGAACATTTTCCTACCGAGTTTCCCATGTAAGCTCTGTATTTGACTTGTCGTGTGCAGACTTGCTTCCTCATGGTTGACATGTCCGTAGAATCCACGTGAGCCCACTCTTTCCCATTTTGCCCACTATTATTCACCTTCACCTTCCCCTTCTTCGAGTTTAAACCATCATCCCCGACTTTATCACTAAGAATAATTTGTAATGGAGGATGATCGAGATAATATGAAACTATTGTAAACACATATTCTTTAGCAGGTGATGTCTCTTCCGCTGGTTCTAGGAATTCAACTCTATGCTCCAACAGCTCGGGATCCTCTCCCGCGACATCCACATCATCAAACACAACCTGGGTTACTTCCATAACAGGTTCTTCAAAGGTTTCTACATCTTCAACAGGGTCTAAACCTGCAACATCATGGCCAAAAGATCTGAACTCTTTCCCTTTATATCATCATCTTCAACCACAATCATTACACTCACTGACTCCTCAATAATAGATAGACTTGGTTTGGTATTAATCTCCACAACCTCCATCTCCAATTCTTTCTTAGAAAAATCAAGAGCCTCTTCTTCCAATTCATCTTCTATATCACCAACCACCATTTCACGATCTCATTTAATTTGGGCCAAATCATCAATGAGTTGGCTCATCAATTCATCTTGAGCAACATTAACCTTTTCATGAACTTCCATCCTCAGACTAAGGTCCTTAAGCAATGCCAACACCTCAGAATCTTGATTATTATATTGAGGAATTTCTTTGTACGTTGGCTGAAGGTACTTATCAGAATAGTAGTCATACTCCCCTCTTGATAACTTACAAACGTTGGTGTCTCGGGCCCATCACTATCATACTCATTTGACTCACAATATTCTTGACAATTAGGTGGATGCGGTGAATAATTTTGGTACTGTATATTGCGACCCCGCTAGTTGAAGTTCTCTTATGTATAACTATATGACTCGTAATAGCTCTGAGGGTTTGGTGAAGATGGTTCATCATATGAATGTGGATAGTTCGGATCATCATCCTCTACGACCTTATATCCTTCACGTGGGTCATAAACCCAACTCCATGTGATCTTGAGTTATCTACACACGTGTGACACACAAATACCTTGCGTAAAATCAAACGAATAAGTATAAAAACATAAAACTAAATTACTAAACTAAACTAGCACTTTGCGCGTTAAGTCCCCGGCAACGGCGCCATTTTGACGTAGGCTGTCATGGTCTACTCAAAAACGAATAATTAAGACTTAAATACCTATAAACTAGTACGGGTAAGTAAGGTCGTCTCCACAGGAACTTAAGGAAGGTGCTAATTTTAATATGACTAAATTAATTAATTAACTACGGCGGACAGACAATGTCAAGCGGTTTTTAGAAAAGATTTAATTAAATCTTAAAAACGCTTTGAAAATAATACTAATAAAAGCATTCATTCTAGGTTCGAGTAATGTGACATTCAACTTAATCACAGATTTACTTGTCCTGATTGCGTAGTAATTACTAGACCTAGTAGTTTGATTGTGTGACAAACGATACCCTAACCGAATTGTTGACACAATTGAACTCGATCTACACAATTACCAATTTATGTTTTATGACATATAGTTAATTAGCATGAGCCGATGATTATAAGTTCAATGACACAAGAGCCTAACCATAAGTGTTGATGAACAAAACTAAACAAGTGATGCACTAATCAATAATCGCAAATATAAATTGTTTATAAAACCAAGCAGTCAATTAAACAAGATAAAAGCAATAACTCAATTCAAGTTCATAACTTTAAGCATAGCAAATCTGGTCTCAAGAGGAATTACACAAAACCCTAGCCTAGAATGATCAAAGGACATAGCCAAGCATCGACATATCAAGTAAACAACTTATCTTTGATGACATACAAACCCGAGATGAACCGAAAGCCTTGGAATGGTGGAAGATCGCCCTAAGCAGCCACTTTTGCCTCTTGAAGTCGTCTATAACCGAATGGGAGGTTAAAGGGTTTATATAAGGCAAAACCTAAATTTTTAGCCGACATAAGCATCTTCGCGTATCGCGAAGATGTCCAGGCATGCTTCTTCGCGTATCGCGAAGGACAAAATACTCGGTTTCCAGATTCTGCAGCTTCGCGTATCGCGAAGCTGCCCTTCTTTGAATCTTCGCGTATCACGAAGATGTAAAATACTCGGTTTCCAGATTCTGCAGCTTCGTTTTTCTTTTCTTGAATGCCTCGTGATGCGTGCATGTCCAATCTCTCACTTCTCAATATTTGTTCCAAGCCCGTAAATATCCTCGTTAAGCTCCATAGCTTCCAATATCCTTAAACACGTAAACAATGCTTGTAGTACCAATGTTCACTCTATTATTTAACTAAATATAACTAATTAATATATAAAACTAGCTAACTTTTACCCGACCATCAGTATGCACGATTTCATCTGTTGGCTTGCATACACTATGTCCCTTGTGGTCCGTTTCTTAATGTTAATAAGACGCAAGTAAAGGGACAATGTATGACTAACAGCGTGTTTTGATCAAGTCAGCAACAAATTTTTGTACAAAAGTACTTATGTGTTCAAGTTTAATGACTTATTGAGCTGTTAAACTGCGGGTTCGCTCTTTAAAGCAATTTTAATATTCATCAAAATGAATATCCAGATGATAAATCGCATAAAGACCCGATAGAGTCAGGAACCTTAAAGTATCCCATCAATACAGGATTTAAGGCCATAAGACCATACATCATTGAAGTGTTAACCATTAACCAGTAGCTATAATTTTTCAAATTAATAAGCAGTCATTCTAAAAAAAGGCTTGAGTATGACCAGCTATTACAATTTTGCCATCATTATCAAGAATTCTCTAGAAACTAACACCCCTTTCAATTTGGCATATTTAGGTTTATATCACATACTTTTCCCTACTTGTTTGTTTAAAGGCCTACCAATACACTAATACATTTAAGCAATCAGCCTTTTATGCCTTCTTTTTACTGGATTTGGGACCAGATGACCAATGTACTACCATCTTCCCTTTTTGCTTCAAATTAATAAGCAGTCAAATTAATAAGCAGTCATTTTAATGTTTTTGACATTTTGAAATTTATAATGTTTTTGACTTCTTCAAAGTTTTTCAATGTTTTAGGTTTTTCTGAAATTTTCACCCACTAAAATTAAAAACCGTATGAAAAATATTTACAAAAACAAATTTGACTCTCATGCTTAGGCTCACGGAATATCTGACTCATCTAGTATGTAACGCCCGCTAATTTCAGTTCAATGATTTAAAACATGTAAAGTGTGTACATCTCTCGGGGTTTCTCTGGCATTCCTCGGAGACCTTCTCGTCATTCCAGTACGTTAAATTAATTAACTTTTCATTAAAGTTGCTATATCCTTCAAAGTGGAGGGGCTAGAGTGTAACATTTTATAATATATCATAAAACACTAACCCCCCTTTTCTCCTACCTGCCGATCAGACCAAAAAGCAGCAGCCAAGGCTTCGTTTTTTCTTTTTTGCAGCCAATTCCAAGTGTAATACTCTAGTTCAAGGTTAGCCCTACATCCCTACTAGTTTTTTACACCCTAATTATGTAAGGCCCCAAACCCCGGGAACCCCACAGTTGGTATTCATTCAAAACACTTGTAAAATAATTAAACTTAAAAACAATTCTTTTCGTTAAAATAAGCATCATAAAGTATAATTCAGCGGAAAACGTAAATAAGTAAATGAGTTCCCAAAACCCGGGAATTTTGCCCTAAATCAACATAATTATCTGTAAATAAAAACTTCTAAAAATAAATGTTTAATAATAAAATCTTCAATTCCCGTATGCCCTTCACCATCCAAGTAGCTTCGTGCACGTCCAAGCGATAAGGCATCCTCTCCCTAACCTGAGACTCACACTAACATGCACACAAAGTCAGCTTGAGCTGAGTGAGTTCAAGTTTTAAGTAAATAATATTAGTAGAAATAATTATGATAGTCATACCAAAAGTTTAAAAAGTAAAAGGGTGCATCCATCAAATCATCATTACCGAAAACTAAACATCCTCATACATACATATACAACATGTATATGTAAACATCCTTTCAATTACATCCCTATATATATAACAGTATATATATATATATATATAACATCCACGTATAACATCAGGGTCGAGCAAACGTACAACCCAAACACGTAACATCAGTGCATGCAAACACAAAGTAGGCATACATAACATCAGTAGTCGAAACTACTACAACATCGCCAAATATAGGCCAAGCAATATTGTATATACATATATATATATATAACATCCCAAGGCCTACCATATACTAGCAAGCCTATATAAATTCGTTTAAAAGATTTCATCATGTAAGAAAACACTTAGGTGTGCATGCTAGCCCAAAATTTAAAAAGAGTTAAAAGGGGGCATCATGAACTCACCTGAAAGCAATCGGACACCTGCAATGAGCTAGGAAATCTCTAAGTGCACAATCACAAGCAGGGGCCTGTAAGTTATACACAACGCGTTACTAAACTAGACCGTAAGAACACTCTTGCCTAATGGGCCGTTCAAGCCCAACACTTTCGCCCAAGGCCCAACACTTGGCCCAAGGCCCAAAAACTTGGCCCAAGGCCCAACACTTCACCCAAGGCCCAACAACTTGGCCCAAGGCCCAACACTTGGCCCAAGGCCCAACAACTTGGCCAAAGGAAATCAAATCGAGTCGAATACGCGCGTAATAAACCTTAAAACCATTTGTTAAATGAATTAGCTCCAAATGGACCAAATTCCCATTTTAATCTTTTCATTCATCATGATTATGTCACCCAAGTTGATATGGTCGACGGTTCCTTTTTACAACTCTCAATTTAACATTTAAACGAAATTTCGCGCACCGCCGACTCGATTGACGAAGCACTAACCAAAACAGCCCCGAGCATCAAAAAAATAATTTTTCCACAGCTCTTAAACCCCCCTAGGGCTGTACAAACAGATTCGGTCGGTCATCCGATCAATTAACGCATCAAACTCAACAATTGTCAATCCTATACCCGGTAAACCCTAGTTTTTGAACTAAAATCGATTGACCGATCTAAACACCTCCAATGACCACGAAATTTTAATATGATGTAAATGCCATACCTGGGAATCTTTCTACACTGGAAACTCTAATTTTTATCCACGGGAAGTGGGTCAATTACACCTTGGCCGAAAACCTGTCCAACGAAAAGTTTCGGCAAAATTGAGCATCAAAACGATTAGGGGTGAACAAAAAGAGTGTTGGGGATTGTAGTACGTACCTTGAACTACTTCTAGGAGCTTGGAATCGATCAAAAAGTCGAAGCAAGGAAGGGAGGGAGGCTGGTGTCTTGGTCGATCGGACAGGGGCTGAGAATAGGGTTTAGGGTTTTTTTGTTTAGTGTTATATTATAAAACATTTTCATTCTAGCCCTCGGAATTTAATAATAATGAAACTTGGAAGAAATGTTAAGCGATTAGACGCACCGGGATGACGTAAAGGCTTTCGAGAAGCGTCGGATAAATCCCGAAAATTATACATACTCTACAAGCTTTAATTCTTGAAAACGGAATTAACAGGCGTTACAAATTCACCTTTATATCTCGCGTATTGATCGATAAATCGCTTGTTTTATGCTTACGGGGTGGCTGTCCATTTGTGCAGTTTCGGGGCTACGGTGTTTGGGGTTTTTGCTCCATAATCTTCCTAGGTATATCCAATATATCATAATTTAAAATCGCGTGCATTGGTGATCGTTTGATTGGTCAACTAGTGGTAGATTGAAAGCTAGTATTCGGTTGTCTAGAATAGTGAATTGGTTGCGTTTAACGCGAGGGTTGAAGTAATTAATGACCAATTCAGTTCGGGTAGCTTCGGTTTAATGTACGGGCTGTTGGAAAATTATTTTTTTAAGTATTGGGGCTGAATTGGTTGTCGGTTACTTATACGGGTCGGTACAACGCGAACTCGCATTTATTGAATAGTTGGTGCGTTGTGCTTGTGAGTTACCGACCCATCCAACTTGTGTAGTGTCGTGTGGACTAGTTGGCTGTGATTTCATTATTTTTGGTCCACACGGGGCTGTGTTGGTTGTTAAGTGCTAAACAACTCATAAACGCGCATATTCGTCTCATCTAGCAACTCCCGGGGTAATTTGAGAATTCCTTATTCCCGGGAGTACCTAAGGGTCGTTGTGGTATATACAAGGCCTCGGGGTCTGTTATTATTGAACAATGTTAAAACGCCTCATAGGATAAACGAGTCATTTCGGTATCATTAGTAATTATTGTGTAGAATCCGACAAGCGTGTGAGTTGTGGGACTCATTAGGCTTCTCTAGCTCATGGTGACTTTGTGCCTCGTGTCAGGTGAGTTCATGATGCCCCGTTTCACTCTTTTCAAGTTTTGGGCTAGCATACACAACTAACTGATTTTACTTGTTAAATCATTTAAATGATTTTGCATAGGCTTACTTGTATTATGGTAAATCTTGTGATGATACTTAGGTATGTATACACATGTGTTACATTATGGCCCAAAGGCTTACTTGTATTAGAGTATATCTTGGCGTGATATATATGTATGTTTACACATGTGTTATTTTGTAGCCCATGATTAGTGATGTTAATTAGTTATTATAACAAAGGATGGTTGCGTATGCTTAATTTGTGTTAGCATACGGGATATGGTGATCTTGGCCGGGCCAAATTATACAACTCAGGTTCTAAATCCTGCGGCGGGCCCTGGAAAGCCCGTGAGAGGGATGGCTCGTGTGGCATGATCACCATCGTATGGAATGTTGTGTGTATGATGATTTTGGCCAGACCATACTATACTACTCAGGTTCTATAATCCTGTGGCGGGCCCTGGAAAGCCCGTAAGGGGGCGGCTCGTGTGGCATTATCATCATAACGGGTCCATAAAATCCCGTATCCCGTGTTTGGGTCATACTCGAGTTCGACCTTGATGTTATGCATAGGGATACATATACATTTATATATACATATATAATTAAGTGTAGCTATATATCTTTTACCCACTGCCTATTTGTTTATATCCCGCATTATATTTAAACTCTTGGAATGATTTATATAAATGTCGTTTATTAAAAGTTGAACTCACTCAGCTCAAGCTGACTTTGTATGTATGTTAGTGTGAGTTTCAGGCTAAGAGGAGTATGCTTACCGCTTGGACGTGCTCGAGACTACTTGGATGGTTGAAGGCATATCTAGTTCAATAATAAAATCTGCTTCTTTTCAATTATTACTAGACGTATTCAAATTTGGTTTTGGGCATATTTCCTGGGTTTTAGGAACTTGTTTTAGCACTTATGACTTTCCGATGATTTTATACTCTGAACTGGTTTTTTAAATAAAAATGAATTGCTTTGGGTTTAAATTGTTGTTATGTTTTGATATAATATTACCAACTGTAGGATACCCGGTCTTAAAAGTTCATCCCCGAATGCTTTGACTCGAACTGTAAAGGAAAAGACTAGAGTGCCAACCGCGAGTAGCTGCACGCCAAGAGGTAACTTTAATTGTTTATATCACACCCCGACTAGCACATTGCAGAAGCGTAAAACGGGAATGTAACAGGCACCTCTGGTATCAACACATTGTTTATAAAGAAACATTACAAACTAATTTACAATATATTACATTTCTTTGTTCTATCATTGTTTTACAGTCTAGATGATACAAACAAAACTAGTTCGTTAACTATACGTTCTTACTACTAATACCCTTGCCTCTATTCCCATAGCATCAACCACACACCTTGGGGAAGTAACAGATCACCAAATCATTCTGATTTAGGTACACGTGAAAAGCAGTTTAAAACAGGTCAACTACTAGAGTTGGTGAGTTTCACGAGTTTTGAGAAAACAGTAATGAGTATGCACAAGTTAACACTTGTAATCGTGAAATAAGTATGTATGTATGTAAATGATGTAATTATGCTAAGCTACAGTGAAGCCTTGACTGTATGTGCTGCGTGCATCCATTTCCCACGCTCAATCAACCACTGTGGCCCCTTTCCGCCTATAATATGCCCCAAGTAGCTTTGTCTAATACTATATAGCGTGTTGTATAATTATGGTCATGTGCAAACGGGGTAAAGTCTCAGCAATACATGCCCGCTCCATTTGGGTTTGTCAAACCAATAGTACTATTCACAAGCCACCGGCTCGAAGTTAATCACTATGATCGTGGGGACTTTCGTGTGTTAGCACTTAGATAATTCACATCAATATATGTTTCAGGTATGTATATATAATCAAACATGCTTTTCACCACAAAAAGCTCATAAAAATGTTTAGAAATGGGGTCATGAAACTCACGGTTTAGTAGATAATCAGTACTGTATCAGCTCGTGGTTTGTTCGGTCCGCTATCAGAAGTTCCTATAATCAATATTATAATAATATTAATATTTTAATATTATTATATTCTCAATACTAAACTGGGCTGTATAACTAACCTGGGTGTAGCTGGAATGCCCAGAAAGTGGCAATAGGCTTAGGTTGTGATGTTGTTCAATGTCTAATACTTAGAACTGAACTCGGCACAAATTTCCGTTTTCCCAGCTGGGCCAAGTTGTTCGTTTACGCGTTCTGAAAGCAGTTATGGGAAAATAAGATTGGGTAAATGTATTGGTTAATAAAATGATTAAGTTATAAAGAAGGATCACATACTGGGGTCCCGGATTAGCCACGGGGCCCGTTTCCGTTTATTCTGTTTGATTTTAGAAGAAACGCGCACAATCCACCCGGATTGTCCAGGTTTCTCATAAAATAGAAAAGTTCATTTTTACTTAATTAATCCGAGAATATGATTTTTGATCACTCTTGGTGTTTTGATATTCCCGCAAGTTCGTTAGCCGATTTTTATAAAAACTGAATTTGTATAATATTCAAATTAGCATAATTAATTAACCGTTAATCATTAAATTATGAAAATTTAGCCACTTATCAATTAAAATATTTATATTTTTATAAAAATATTTCTGGAATTATTTACTGATTTATTAATTTATAAAAATTCATTTTATCAGCTATATTTCGTCTGAAAATCGTCCGTTTATCCCAAACAATTTCCAAAAATTCCACAAAAATTCCTGAATACTAAAATCATGTCCTAAAACAACCTGTATCAATTCTAGAATGTAAAAAGCTCGTGCGATATTCTTTTCGGCTCAAATTCGGCTATAAAAATTCACACCAACGCATATAAACAAAACACCTTTAAAATTCTCCAAATGATCCCAAAATTCATATGTGAACAAAATACATCAAATCTGAGTTCCCAGAAAAAATTTCATATTCTCGGATGGTCGAAAAATTCGCCAAATTCGCCAAGTATTTTAGCTATTTTTCCCAATTAAACGACACAATTGGTAATAAATTCGCCAAATATTCTCGGATGGTCGAAAAATTACCAAATTTGAACAGGGACTCATTGACATGGTTCCTGATGTTCGTGCAAAATTTCAAGGCCTAACAATATGCACGTCACAACCATAACCTAAACAGCCCGTAAGCGAGTGTTTCGGCATTACCATAGCGGTTTTGGTTCGTTTTCACCTTTCTAATCAAGTTTTCAGGTTCTTGTGCTTCTATTCAACCTTTGATACAAGTCCTATATCACAAACCAAACAGGTTTCATCAATAGAACAGCCATTTAACATTGGGTTTCGGCTAGTGCACAAAAACAAACTTTCGAACCGTAAAAACTCCGTTTCAACCCTTTAATCCGTGTTTATGGCAAAAAAAAAAATCATGATTCTGATTTGAAACTAGGTTTAAAATCAAAGTATGTTTTTGAATGATTTTTGAGAGTTTTACATGGTTAACTATGATTTTTAACAATCAAGACATGTTTATATGTTCTTAAACGAGTTTAAACAAATCAAAAATCGATTAATCATAAGGTTTTTACCTAGTTTTCTTGCTGGTTTTGGCTGTAGAAGAAGATTTCCAGAAGTTGTGATTGAAAATATATGTAAAAATATCTCAAATCTAGTTTATATGTGAAAGGAAAAAAAAGGGGGGTGGGGTGGCGGCTGCGGCCGGAAGCCCATGGGCCCACTTTGGGCCCATTTTGGCCCAAGTTTCCGATTTCTCAAGCCCAAATATGAAAACCCCAGTCAAATTTAGTTCGGGTTCGGTTTTTGGCGCGAAAAACTTATTGGGTGCGTTAAACAGCGCGAATACGAGTGTTTTTCGGCTAGTTTTGTGTAAAATTATAAAAACATACTATATGTTTGTAAAAATCAAAAATATTTTCACGGATCGCTTAAAACATTTCAAATAAGTTTTTGGTAAGTCGTTTTCGTCTTAACGGATGATACAATGCTTGGTTTGTAACTATCTTTCGCGTTTAAATCTATAGCGGGTAGTTAAACGAGCATGTTTTCGTTTAACTTGTTTGCTATCGAACTAAGGCCGTATTACTAATATTTTAGCTTATATTAAATGTATATCACTTATAGATGCCCCCCCGAGATTTCTGGGTCATAACCCGACCCGTTCGGTTAATCGTTCGTTTGTTACGCAAAAGGCGTTTATTTGCTTAATCGGTAAATACGTACTGAGGTGTACCTTTTTTTGGCTCAAATGTCACAGTTTAGTCATTCTTTTAAGTTTTGAAGTTTCCATTATATGATTAATTGCTTAAGTGTTAGATGGAATGCAAATGTTGTTAGGGGCAGGGGTGCTTAGGACGGGTGGGTAAAGTAAACGACTAATTGCACTTGATCAACGTTATTTGCAGTTTACCCTTACCTTACATGTTCTAAATACTACTTGTACTTGACCATGTTAAAATTCTGTCTTTGTAGGGATAAGTCATGGTTAATACTCGTGCAGCTAAGAGAGGTCGCCCTAGTGTTCGCGCCTGTGGTCGTAAGCCACGTGCCGAGGCAGAGAGTGAGAATCCAACTCCCCAGTAGGAAGAGACCTCGATTCATGAGAAGGGGGATAACCCTGCCTTAGATCCTGCTATGCGTGCTACAATCGCAGATGAGGTCTACCAGGTACTTCATAGCACAAGTCCCGAGATCGTTGCTGAAGCTGTTAGGGCCATGGAGGACACTTTGGTTGGTAAGATTGTGGATAAGGAAGGGAAAGGAAAGGAGACTCAGGTCGAGGACGAGGTGATTGTGCCGAGTGAGGGGGAAGATGAGGTTCGTGCAGTTAGTGTGTCTACTCAGGGCTGTTCATGTGAAAACTTTAAAGAAATGTGACCCTCCTTCATTCGATGGTACTAAGGATGCGTTGGCAGAACATTACTGGGTGAGGGAGATGTAGGCCGTATTGAGGGTTAGTAAGTGTAAAGGGGAAGACATGGTAACTTATGCTACAGCCTCGTTTCATTCCAGGGCGCTGTGTTGGTGGGATAATATGGCCCAGGCTATGGGCGAACATTATATTAGGAGGATGACGTTGGAGGAGTTAAAGAAGTTAGTTCTCGATCAGTTTTGCCCTCCACATGAGTTGGATAAGATTGAACAGAATTTCTTAACCTTGGAGGCGGGTAGTATGACGCATCAACAGTATACCACTAAGTTTAATTAGATGACTTGCTTATGTCCCGATCTGGTTACTCCCAAAGCCAAGAGAATCAAAAAGTATGTGAATGGTCTTCCGGTGGATATTCATAGGGGTGTGGTGACTACCGACATGGGCTCTTTCCATTCGGTGGTTACCTTAGATAGTTCTTTGTATGATCAGAGAGAGAAGCTACTGCCGTCTGAGAATAGGAAGACGTGGAACTCAATTTCGCACGGTAAGCGGCCCGGGGGAAACAACTTTAATTCGGCTGAGAAGAGAGTAAAAACTGAGACTTCGGATTTTAAGACGGATACAGCGTTTGGGAAATGCAAGAAGTGCGGGAACCGCACAGGGGGGAATGTAAGTTTGGATCGGGTTCCTGCTTTTGATGTGATAAGACTGGACACCCTCATTACGAGTGTCCGACATTTACTTGTTTCCTATGCAAGGGAGCCGGCTACTTAGCATCAAATTGTCCTATCAGTAAGGCAGGGGCTCCGACTAGGGGACTTCCTCGAGGGGGAAGATGGAAGAAAAGCCAAACGCCAAGGCGAGGGCTTTCAACATCTCCAAGATAGAAGCTAAGGATGATGCAGACGTTGTTTCAGGTACTTTCCATTATTCATCTTTTATTATCTCCTGTTTGTAATTCCTCATTCTGGCGAAAATGTATGTGTAACTGTTTTGCTAAGTAGTAGTGTAATGTTATCACATGTACCTTTTACTTGATGAATTACAGGCTTCGGTCTTATTTGATTCGGGAGCCAGTAGAGGTTTTGTGTCTACCACTTTCTGTTCCACGTTGAAAAAATCACCTGAGTTGGTAGTTGAAGTGTTTGAGGTGGGGGTCACCGTAGGAAAGTCCGTTTCTGTGTCTAGGGCTATTCAGGGTTGCTTCATCGAGTAGTCTGGGTATAAATTTCCGATGCTGCTATACTTGAGGCCTCTTGGCAGTTTCGATGTCATGCTTGGGATGGACTGGCTTGCGAGTGTAGATGCTCAGATTATTTGTGGTCAGAAACTTGTGCGTCTAAGGGCTCCGAATGGGACCACATCACTGTTTTCCATGATCGGAGTGGTGCGACACCACATATTATATTCATGCATAAGGCGGGAGAACTCATGCAGCGGGGGTTGCGGGGCGTATCTGGCATATGCAATAAACGTGAAAACCGATGTGGCTACCGTCGGTGATGTTCCTATTGTTCGGGATTACCCGGATGTGTTCCTTGATGATTTGTCAGATGTGCCGCAGGATCACGAGGTCGAGTTCCAAATAGACCTTGTGCCGGGTGCAAAACCCGTTGCTCGTGCCCATTATTGTCTAGCACCAAACGAAATGAAAGAATTTATGGCTCAATTAGGAGACTTTCTCGAAAAGGGCTTCATTCGACCGAGCATCTCACCTTAGGGAGCCCCGGCCTGGTTCATCAAGAAGAAGGACGGTAGCATGCGGATGTGCGTCGATTACCGTGAATTGAATAAACTCACTGTGAAAAACCGGTACCCTCTACCAAGGATCGATGACTTATTTGATCAGCTCCAAGGAGCTAGTTAGTTCTCAAAGATCAACGTTAGGTCCGGGTATCATATTGGGTCGGATATTTAATAAGGAAGATTGGAATCTTCGCAACCTCCTCAGAAAACGGATATGTATGGACTTCGAGCAAGCCTAGACGATCGAGCATGGTTTTACTACTTCGAGCAAGGTCTTCAGAACCATTAGTGATTGATTCTTATACGTGTTAAAGCTTCGAGCAAGCTACACTTCAATGAGCAAGAGTATTCTTCTATCGAGCATGGATTGCCAATCGAGCAAACAGCTTGATCATACAAGTTTTAACCAAGTGCTACGAGCACAGCATGCTCGAGCACATGGGGACAAGCATGGATGCAATAAGAAGATGTCATGTGATCAAATCAAAGACTTCGAGCACAGTTCAGTTTCCCGAGCAAGATTTACATCCGAGCTTGCTAAAGATTGCTCAATAAGTCTAAAGACAAGACTGAAGACATCAAGAAGAATTAGCTTGCTCGATGGACTAGTTCGAGCAAAGCAAGGATTGGTTAAGAGTAATGAAGCTTGCTGAAGGAGAATACCTTCACTGAAGATATTCTAAGTAAAGTATGCTCGAGCAAATTTATCGAGCATATCTAGCATAGTGAGTCTGCTCGAGCAAGATTGTTACCTTGCTCGAGGACTCAAAACTTGTATTTATTTTTTCTTTCATTATGTAATGATTAGAAACTTTTAGAAGGAATGTCAGGGTCTGTAAATAGGGTCCTAGGTTTCCATTTTAGGGCACAGACAACGACGCACACAATACGAGAAACCAAAAAGAATATTCTATTTGTTTCCTCGTACAGCCGCCGCTGTCGTCATTCATGAAACACTAGACATTCCTTTCACTGTTATATTAAATGATATATTAAATGAAGTGAATCTTTGTCTTTGATTGTGTTCTTATTGATTATACATTATGGTTTTGTGTTCGCTATATCACACCTTCGTTCCCACCTTTTGGATATCCTGATTCCGCCGGGATATTCAATAGGCATTTGGGTTGCAGAGTCGTTGAGTTCTTGTCAACCTTTCTAAGGTTTCACCCGACTCATGGTCCTGACAAGTGCTATCAGAGCTTTGGAAGCTCGCTGAAGGCCACGGGACTGAAGGTTCGTGAAAAAGCTTGAAGCTTTACTCTGTTTTTCTGCTGCAAAACCCAGATCTACTGAAATGGAAGACCAAGAGGTCTCTACCAACAAAATTCCCAGATTGCTTGGACAAGAAAAGTTTATCAAATGGAAGGTGCTCTTCGAAGCAGCAGTAAAATACAACGACTCAGAGCTTTGGACTTCTGTCACTGACGGAAACTATGTTCCTTCAATTGCTCCGAACAACAACGACACTGTTGAGCTAAAAATGAAGAAAAGGGACGATAAGGCTCTGTCTATGCTGAAGTTAGGTCTGTATTGGGAGACACTGACAACCGTCAACCATCACAAAACTGCTAAAGAAATGTATGGTGTAGTTATTGATATGTTTGAAGGTAATACTGAACTGGGAGTTATCAAGAAAGATAGACCGAAGCAACAGCTTGATAAGTTCAAGCTTAAAGATGGATAAAGACTCAAATCAGTCCTGCAAAGGTTCATGGTGATTGTTAATGATATAAGAACAACTGGCCTACAGATTTCTGATTTCGAGCTAAATAAGAAACTTTTATCATCTTTGTCGGGTGAGTGGTATACAGCCAGCAAATTCATTAAGGAAAAGGTGAGTTTCCCCAACTTTAAGTTGGATGATGTAATTGCTATTCTTAAGGTTTCAGAACATGAGATCATCGAAACCACATGATTAGAGAAGATAAGCCCAGTTTTCAAGTGAACAATGCTCTAGTAGCTCCTATGGGAAATCTTTCAATCAAGAATCAGCAGCCTATCATTGAAGAGCCATCTGAGAGAAATTTAACATGTAGTGGTCAACCAAGATTTAATGTTCAGCCAATAGAAGATGATGTAGTCTCAACAGCAAGTGGTCAGTCAACATTTGTGCAGAACAATACAACTTAAGGAACAGACTACCAAGCTTTGTTCTCCATGTTTACCGAGTCATATCATGCATTTGTGGCCAAGAACCTGATAAACACAAGCATTGTGCAAGACGATCTGGAACAAATAGATGCTGATAACTTGGAGGATATGGACATAAAATGGTAGGCAACCATGTTGGCTGTGAGAAGCAAGAGATTAAACAACAGAACAGGAAGATAATGTTTCAATGGACCGAAAGAGAGAATAGGTTTTGGCAAATCAAAAGCAATCTGCTACAACTGTCAACAACCTGGACACTTTGCAAGAGAATGCAACATACCCAAGCAAGCTGGTAACCAAGTGAATCAAAATCAATTTTATCAAAATCAAAATCAGAACTTCTAACATCAGAGGAATCAGATCACAAACCAAAATCCCTATCAAAACCAAAACAGACCCCAGCAACAACCCTTTCAGCCTCAAAGTAACAACCAACTGTAGATTCACTCTAATCAGAACAGAGTTAATCAGAACAATGTGAATCAGGTTAGGGATGAAGGGAACGTTGTAGTAACAAGGGTGCCTCAGGATGGGGAGTTTGATTGGAGTAACCACGTAACTGAGATTGAGAAGGCGAATGTTGCCTTTATGGCCAAAGTGCAGGACAAGCCAGAATCTTCTAATGCGGAGGTACATTCTGATATTTTAAATTCTGATTTTTTATTACGATTGATGAACTCAGTCAGGGAGTTGAAAAATGGAAAACTAAATGTGGAAGACAGGAAGCATTCTTAAATGCGTATTAAGCCAGTGAAGCAACCTATGATAATCAAATAAAGGGGCTTGAATAAGATTGTATGCAAGCATACAGAACCCAATCAAGGATGATAGTTGAAATTGAGGGTTTGAAAAATTTGTACGCTGAAGAGAAGTTGAAAAATGCAGATTTGTTGATTCAAATGGAATTCTTGAAAAACCTTGTATCTATAGGAAACATAGTGGGATTTGTGGATAAAATGACAGAGGAAGAGAAACACAAAAAGTGCCACCACCTTTCTGTGACAGCTATCCACTAAAAGTTGACAAGGAAAGTAGGAATGAATATCTGAAACAATTCAAGAATGCGTTTGATGACAAAGCGGATTTTGTAAAACAGTATGATGATGTGATTGTGGATGAGAATGGAGAGTTTGCAACGAAGCAGAATGAGAAATCAGAAGTAAAGAAAGCTGTAAAGAAGGATGGTGAGAAAAAGAAATGGAGTGAATACTCCAGTGAGGAGAGTACTTGCAGTTGTGGCAATACCAAATCATCTGAGGGAAAGAATAAAAAGAAGGGATCAAGCAAGAAGACAAATGAAAAGATTTCTTTACTGCCAAAGATGACTCCGAAGTTAAAGAAGCACTATGAACAGATCAGAATAGAACATGTGGTTTTTTTTGACATTTATGCAAGACCACAGCCAGAAATCAAGAGAAGAAATGAAGGGGTGATGAAATCTTCTTGTGATCAGTCCCATCCTCCAATATATCCAGACTTCTCAAATCATTAATTATTTAACATTTGAGATGTGGAGTATGTACCAATGAGAAGATTAGTTGCAGAAGAAGGAGGAAGCCGTTCAAAAACCCCATCCAAGTCGAAGCCAATAGTATTTGTTAAAGAAAAATATCATCTAGAGCCTGACCTGAACAAACCAATCAAAATGGACTTCAGCAACTCTCTATGTCCAAAAACATCCCTAGGCTTTGATTTCCCCGAACCAAGTGACAAAATTAAAGACAAGCAATTGCTTGAAGACATGGGGAGCTCTGCTATGGTCATCACACTGACTCTTGCTGGTTTGAAGAAGAAGAGTTTGTGGTTACTGATGTGGTTTGTGAATTTTACATGAAAGTATACAAGTAGATGTATCAAAGATACGTGAATGAAGAAAAGAAAAGTTCAAGTGATGAAAAGAAGAGATCAGTTTTGGAAAAGAGACTGAAACAAGTATTAAAAATCAAGGATGATGTAAAGGTATCAAGCAAACCTACAAAGAACAATATGTCAATTGACAAAGGAAAGGAAAAGATGAGACCTGGTGTTCTCAATGGGGATGAAAAGTTCTTGATGAAGAAGGGTTTTGAACCTAGAGGGTTTCAATGGAGGACTAAGAAGGAGTTGAATGAAAAGAAAGACTTTGTGATTGAGCAAACTGAAAACATAACCATGTAACAAGTTGTGAAGTTGGGTCAGAATCAGACTCAGAAGAAGAATGTGAAGTTGTCTATGAAGACCCACTTCCACTTCCAGTTCCAACTCCTGATGAATCTTCACCTGAAACTGAATTACAAACTGATGCAGTTTGTGACTCAGAATCCAAATGATTCCTTTTTGTGTGTATGTGCAGGAACAGTCCTTGAACAGTAATAACTTATGGTACATGAACAGTGGATCTTCCAGGCACATGACCTGTGACAAGAGTGCTCTTACAAATTATGAAAGATAGTATGAAGGTCCAGTTGCTTTTGGGAGAGATGAAAATGGAGGGAAGATTGTCGGAAGAGGAACACTCACCAATGGGAATGTATCCTTTGAGAATGTGTTGTATGTCGAAGGACTACAATACAATATACTCAGCATTTCTCAAGTTTATGACAAAGGGTACAAGGTGGCCTTCAATGATGAACACTGCCTAATTCTGAAGCCTTAGTTTGTGATTCCAACTGAAATGATCATGATGATGGCTCCAAGAAATGGCAACCTCTATGAACTGAGAATGAACACTGCTACATCTAGAGGTGGTTCATGCTTTGATTCCAAAGCCACTAAAAATGAGACCAAATTGTGGCATAGGAAGATTTGTCTTGTCAACTTGAAGAGCATGAACAAGCTAGTGAAAGGTGAACATGTTGTTGGCCTTGCCACAAGAGAATTTCATGCTTGAAGAAAAAGGCACATCATGCCTCAAAGAGAAACAACTTAAATCCTCACGTAAGAGCAAAGTGACAAATACCATTGATGAGGTCTTGGAACTACTACACATGGATCTGGTTGGTCTAGTAAGTGTTCCAAGTATTGGAAGAAGAGATACGGCCTAGTGATCATAGATGATTACTCAAGATTTACTTGGGTATACTTTATGGGAAGCAAGGATGAGACCCCAGAGTTGATTAGAACCTGTGTGCTGAAAATGGAAAATCAACTTGAAAGGAAAGTGAAAGTCATTAGAAGTGACAATGGGACATAAATCAAGAACGGAATAATGGAAGAATTCTGCACTTCTAAGGGGATATTTCAACAATATAGTGCACCTAGAACTCCTGAGCAAAATGGTGTTGTAGAAAGAAGAACCAGAACACTAATTGAAGCTGCAAGGACATAATATTCAATGAAAACCACTTTAACAATGTTAAAGGTCCAAAATGGCTATTTGACTTGGAGAATATGATCAAGTCTTTCAAAATTTATAATGAAGACATGTATGACAGCATGTACAAAACTAGCTATGAAGATAAAGATAAAAAAAACAAGTTGATCTGGACATACTATGGTCATATGTTGCTCCTGAACCAAATGGATTTAACTTCGAGAGAAGCAACCAAGGAGGAGCTGAAGTTGAAATGAATGGACAAGAAGCTGCAGTTGAAGTTTCTAATGAATGTCCTTGTGTTGTGGAGAGTGAACCAATTAAAAGTCAACAACCTTTTCAGCCTTAAGGGACAATTCAATTTGAAGACAGGTTTCAGTATTTGTTTGACTCTCTACAAATTGGGTCAAATGAGGGATCATTATTTGAGATTAATCAACTCAAGAAGCTGGTGAAAGTCAAGAAAGAATTGAAAGTGAAACTGCTGAGTTGAATATGACCAATCTTGAGACAGAAGTGTATGCACAATAATTTTTGCAGACTACCTCTGTTTAAAGAAATCACCCTGCAGAGAATATCATAGGAAACTTGCATGAGAGAGTGACTAGATGCTCTTCTGAAAAAGCAAACATCTGCCTGTATGCCTGCTTTTTATCCTATGTTGAACCAAAGAATATCAATCAAGCTTTAAAGGACAACGGCTGGGTAGCAGCTATGTAGGAAGAGTTAGCTCAACTCAGAGACTTACATGTATGGGATTTAGGTGACAAGCCCAGAGGCAAGTATGCTATTGGAACCAAATGGGGGTTTAGAAACAAAAAAGATGAGAGGGGAATAGTGATCAAAAACAAAGCAAGATTGGTAGCTCTAGGATGCTTACAAGAAGAGGGAGTGAACTTTGAAGAAGTTTTTGCTCCAGTTGCAAGACTAGAGGCTATCAGGATCTTTCTGCCATATGCAGCATCAATGAATATTAAAGTCTATTAACTTGATGCAAAGTCTGCATTCTTAAATGGAAAGATTGATGAGGAAGTTTATGTCACTCAAACTCCAGGCTTTGAAGATCCAGTTTATCCCAAGAAGGTCTACTAACTCAGCAAAGCATTGTATGGACTGCATCAAGCATCAAGGGCCTGGTATGATGAGTTGTCAAACCATCTGTTGGACAACGGCTTCTGCAGAGGAGCTCTTGACAAAACCCTGTTCTACAAAAGATGGTACAAGGATCTGTTGCTGTTGCAAGTGTATGTGGATGACATTATCTTTGGCTCTACAAATGAACAAATGTGCAAGGAGTTAGATCAAGTGATGAAATCCAAGTACAAGATGAGCTCAATGGGGGAAATGAATTTCTTCCTTGGGCTTCAGGTGCAACAGAAAGCTGATGGAATTTTTATTAACGAATCAATGTATGTTTAAGAGATTCTTAACAAGTTCAAGTGCCAAGACTTCAAGACAGTGTCGACACCAATGGACACACATGAGAAAATGGTACCAGATGAGAAGGGGGAGCCGGTGGACCAGCATGACTATAGGGCCAAGATAGGATCACTGATGTATCTTACAGTAACTAGGCCAGATATTATGTTTGCTGTGTGTGTCTGTGCCAGATTCCAAGCTAACCCCAAGGTCTCACATATGCTAGCAGTTAAGAGGATTTTTAGATATCTAAAAGGAAAACCATATTTAGGAATTTGGTATCCAAAGAACCCTTCCTTTGACTTGATGGCCTACACAGATAGTGACTATGATGGTTGCAACATGAGTAGAAAATCAACTTCAGGAGGATGCAAGTTTCTAGGGAACAGGCTGGTGTCTTGGCAATGCAAGAAGCAGACTACAGTGTCCATCTCTACTGCTGAAGCTGAGTACATTGCTGCTTCTTCCTGCTGTGCACAGGTTCTATGGATTCAGAATCAACTGCTGGATTACGGTCTGAATTTCTTAATTACTCTTATTTGAATTGATAATACTACTGCTATGTTCATTGTTAAGAATCCAGTCCAACATTCTAAGACTAAGCACATTGATATTAGACATCATTTCATTAGGGATTGTCAGGAAAAAGGCTTAATAGAAATGAAGAGGGTATTCACATATGATAATTTGGCTGATTTATTTACCAAACCTTTAGATAAAACCAGGTTTCATTTTCTGTTAAAATTCCTAGGAATGATAAATGCTGATGAAGTTCGATTAATGATGTGCGCTTGAGTGAGGTGCTTACTGATTATCTTTGTTTCTCACTTTGAATGTTTGCATGATGATTTGCTATGCTTGACTGATCATTCTAATTGCATGAATCATGTGCGTGACTGTTTTTGTATGAAATATGTGTTGCAATTGTTAATTACAGCTTTCAGTACTTTGATCTGTGCCTGGATGATGTATTTTTGTGGATTTAAGTACTTCGAGCCTGACTCTGTGCTTGATGCTCCTCGAGCACAAGCAGTTGTACTTGTAAGACTTTTCTAAATATTTCGAGCACAAATGTCATAACACAGTTTCTCGAGCATAGTTTCTTGCCTTGAAAAAACTTCCAAATATTTTGAGCTTAACTCTGTTTAAATGGTGTGTTTGATGTTCTTCGAGTACAAACAAACCATACTTAAGATCTCTTAAGTAATTCAAGCACAAATGATATGTTATTGCTTGTCGAGCATGGATATGTGTTCTGGAAAACATTCCAAGTATTCCAAGCACAAGTCTACTACTCGAGCACACAGTTAAGTCTTTCGAGCACATGCACTAAAATGACAGATTTTAAGGTTGCTCGATAGACCTTCGAGTATGCTCGATGAATATTTGAGCTTGCTCGACAGACTTATGTGTTTATTTGAATGTTCTATGCCGTTTGAATGAATCGGCTTGACATTGTTTATGTGTGTGCTTGTTGATTGTGCTTAACTGACATCACTGTTTTCAAAATCAATTCTTAAAATGATTTTTTCAAAAGAAATGATTTTTGAAACTGTGAAATGTTTTAACTAAGCAGCACTATTTTTGGTGATCTCATAAGAGATATGATTAGATTATTCAGTTATAAGCTTTATAGAAGCATAAAGGTTTTTGGATAGAAATTGTATCCAACTTTATGGGATATGATAGTATATTGTTTAAAATCCAGAACCCACGGAATATAGGCTTAAAGAATTTTGTTCAGAAAATTGACAATTTGCTTTGAGTATATTTTCATGAGTGTAGTGACTTGTGTGATACAAACATAATGACAATGCTAAGTATGATGTGGTGATTCATTTGAAGACTAAGGTACATTTCCTTACATATCTCTCCGAATGATAGGCAGAAAGGTGATTATCCAATCATACACGAGCCTGTTGAGCAGATTTAAAAGTATAAATAATTAAAAGCTTATCAAAAAGAAAAAAGGAAGAGGAAAAATATAAAAAAAATGCCTCAATATAGTATATCAAATAATAATATATCATGACTTAAAGGGCAGTAAGGGAACTACAGGGGTGAGGCATTCAAATAAGTCCTAAACACCCTTAATGTAAGGCTTGTAAGTCCGGATGGCATATAAGTCAAACGTTCAACCTTATAGTCTGATATCTATATATAAGTTTCTAAATAAACTGCTCATAAAAACAAATTTTGACTAAGGCATCAGGGGGTTGAAGTCAAATTGGGGTGATTGGAGAAAGCTAAATAAGCTTTGAGAAGAGATAAGGAACAACCTGAAATCCAAAATGTAACCATTCTTCACTTTAGCTTTAATTTAACTTTAAGTATATCACAAGTGTCATGATTATCATGCTAAGTGCAATTACTTACTGTCAACCTGACTTAAATTGTAATAAAGCTTACTATGATATGGTGTGAAAGCTTTTAGACAATCTGATCCCATGTTGAGATCCTTCTATAAAAATGTTTTCAATAGAATATTCAACTGAAATTTGATCTCTTATTTTACCTTAAACAAATTGCTTAGGTCAGCTCACTGTTTTGAAATGATTATCTTTTATGCAAAATTGCAATTTGAGCAGAGGACATGAGTGATCACGTCCAGACTTTGTGGCATAAGGTTTGTGATTTCAAAATCTAAACTGAAAATCAATTAAGTGTTTCGAGCAAAGAAACTTTGCTTTCTTGTGTGATCACATTGCTTCGAGAATGCTATATGACTTGTATGACTCATCTATGTATTTCGAACATGTATTTTACTTTCGAGCACCTGCAATGATATGAAAAATGATGTTGCCTGTTTTGCATGATTGCATGATAACTGTCAGACCTAAGTCTTCGAGCACAAAGAAATGACTGATAGGAAACATTTAAGTGTTTCGAGCATAGAAGTGTGCTTGACACTTAGGTATGAGGGTTATATCTTAAGAACTTAATGGATCAATTTGTTAAGTACTTCGAGCAAACTTGTATGCTAGACCCTTAGGATATGTTTTCAAGTACAGGCATAGGAAGGATTAAATCTGCTAAGGCTTTTAAGCATAAGGGTACCTCGAGCACATTAAGCTGTAGTAATCTAAGTGGGTCGAGCATGGGTTACAACACTGCTAAGAGTGTCTCTCGCGCATATGTTATGGTCATGATAGATTTCTAAGTGTCTCGAGCATGATGCATAGTCGAGTAAGGTTAGATTACAGGTGTGTCTCAGGCATATATATTTGAGTAAAGTTTGACTAGTACTTTCGAGCACACTACAACTCAAGTATGACCCAATACTCGAGCAAGTAACCTTATGATCATTAAACTTTTGGCTAAGGCATTGAGCACAAGTATATTCGAGCACACTGTCTCGAGTATACTAGTGCTCAAGAGCATTATATTTCAAGTACGTCGAGCAAGGATTGTACTATGTACTTGAGTACAGTGGGAGACATTTGTTCATTTGGCTGTATGCTCGAGCAAGGGAGGTACATTACATTTGAATTAAATGACAACTGTCGTGCACTAGACGACAAATGGAGGTACTGTACCACCCAAATGTTAGGTATACAAGGGGGACTTAGAAACTTTTTCACATATTTCTTATTCTTTCTCTTAAACCTAGACGCAAACCCCTCTTGCTCGTGCTTTTCCCTTCTTACTCGAATACTCCTTTATTTTCTCAATTATACTTCGAATACAGCCATTAGCTTTGTTTCGACTTCGGTACGCACATTACTACGGAACATAACTGATGGCCTTAAAATTTGATAAGAGGCACAATATGTGCGCTCAGTTGGAGCTTGACGACAATAAAAGAGAATTGGAGCTAATGATCACTTTTCTAAGAAACTCCAACCTGCGAGTATTTCACACCAAAAGCCCCACAGTTTACATGAATCATATCTCGGATTTTTGGGGGTCCGCTACTTATATCAATGACATTAACGGGAAGAGTATTGAGGCCTCTATCCTAAATCATGATATTGAGATTACAGAAGCCTTAATAAGAACTGCATTGGACTTGAATGACAATTTTGATGCCTAACCATCTTACTCAGTCCCAAGATTATAAAGAGTCTTTCAAGAGACTATGGGTTTCCAAGGAGGTGTGAAGGAGGGACAGTTCCGAAAGGGAAGTTTTCCACTGATATAGCGCTTCCTGATCCATCATGTCATCCAGTCCTTGTCTCCAAGGAGAGGGACTTGAACAATACTGAGCCAAGAGCTTGGGACTCTCACTGTGGCGATCTTATACCAACTGCCTTTCAATATATCAAGATTCATCTTTCAAGGATTGGTGCCAAATGCTGAGAAGTAAGTAAATCACAGGTTCCTTATGTATCCAAGATTCCTACAGATTTTAATAAACGGATCATTACCAAAACTTCAAAGAATAGGAGAGGTGTTGAGATTACAAGATCCCAATATCTGCAAGAGAATGAAAGATGCTAAGAGTAAATTTAAAGAAAATAATGATTGGGATGTTCTCCCATGGTTGCTTGTTCAAGCTCTAGGTGCAATTGATATGCCTACAACCCGTGGAAACAATGATGATGAAGAGGATGATGATGTAGATGATAATGGTGGAAATGATGATAGTGGTCAGATTGATGAAGCAGAGAATGGTCTAGATGGTAATCATGCGATGGTTGTGGGTAATGATGATCATGCCAAGATGTTGTTGTTGGTAATGTCCTTGTGATTGAACATTCTACTCATGAAGGAGATGATGCAGAGTTGGAAGTAAATGAAGAAACTGATGAACCGGTTGAGGGTCCAAGAAATAAAGTTACTGAGCCTATGGACGATGATGTGTTTGTAGCAAATGTTTTATCAAATGTTGCTGATACTATTAATAAGATTACTCCACCAAATTCACCCTCTCATGAGATATATAATGTCGACACAGACTCTATTGAAGTTGATGATGCCAATGACAACGCCTCTTCCTCACCTGCTACCACTGAACCAGCCTTATCTGATACTGAATCAATTCATGAAACACATGTCCCTTCACCACCAACATCACCATTAGTTATACATATTAATACACATATTTCAACCCCACCATAATCCCTAGTACAAGACCAACCTACTACTACCATAGCTCAACCAACTCAATCCATTCCTACAGACCCTGAGCCATACATATTACCATCTCCACAAACAGCTAAGTTTGAACCCTTTTCTGAACATGCCTCAAAGCCAACTCAAGAAACCCCACCTTCAAGGTCAAATATCTATGACATTGTTGTTGAAAATGCTAAACATGAATTTGAGAATATAATGTTAAGAAAAAAGAATGCAGTCCTAGAAACACGAAACAGGGCATTGGAGGCTGCACTGAATGAAGCTTTATTGAAGATTCGAACCCTAGAGGGGCACTCTGAGGTTGAGAAGACCTCAGATACACCAAAACAGGGGGAGAAACAAGAAAATGCAGAGGGCCTAAAAATAATTGAAGAGTTGTATGCTAGTACTGATGAAGAGGCTGCAGAAACTGGAACATCAAATGCATTAAACACGTTAAATCAAGAATATGAGGATGGAGATTCTGGTGATGAGGGGGAGGTAGGAGAGCAAAAGATAGAAGTGGAAGAAGAGACACCAGAGCAAATAGCCCAACGACTGATCAAAGGCAAAGGGGTGGCTCTATCTGAAGAAGACCTTCAACCTATTCCAACCCATAAAGATAAATCTGGTGATGAGAACCTAGAAAAGGATAACGTGATTGATCCTGATATTGCAGAGGTGGAATTCGTCAAAACAGCTATTAGGCTGATGAATGAAGAACTGGACTCATTAAATCAAGAAGATAAGGGGGAAATTCCACAAGATGTGCTTGAAGCACTGATCAAAATGAAGGTGAAGGTAGAGGAGGATGAGAGAATGAGAAAATAGGCAGATGATGCAATCAAGGCTACTCTAGAGGCTCTAAATGCAAAACAAAATGATGAAACACAAGAGCCGATGCAAACTAAACAAGAGACCACACCATCTAAGCCAGACATATATGAGCTTAAGAGTGAAGAACCTGAACCAAAAACAAATAAAGAACAAGAACTTGGCTTGGGTCCAATTAATCAAGAAGAGAATGAAACTATTGATATATTTGCCAGCACAATGGTGAAACTGGTTATAATGAAGGATCTGATTTGACATTTTGAACAAACCAGAAGGGCATCATCCTGAGATAATAATGGCTGCTAGAAAGGCG
This sequence comes from Bidens hawaiensis, assembly GCF_021521415.1. Lineage (NCBI taxonomy): Eukaryota > Viridiplantae > Streptophyta > Magnoliopsida > Asterales > Asteraceae > Bidens > Bidens hawaiensis. Next base: position 4,293,698 of record NW_027491039.1, on the reverse strand, counting down.
TAGAGAGATTTTATTGAAATGAGCAAAGAAAGAGAACCAATAGTTGAAGAACTAGTTGAAACCACTGAACCGGTTATTAATGAAGTTGCTGAAGAGAATGATGATATTCCGATGAAGGAGACAGTAGTTGAGGAGATAAATGTTGATGTGCCAGCAACTGAAACTGCTGAGCCTATAATCAAAGAAATTGTTGGCGATAAAATGAAGAAGACTGCAAATGAAGAACCAATAGTCACTGAGCCAACAGAACCCGAGACTGAGGCTAGGGGGGCCGAAGGGGAAAGAAACATTTAAAGTTGAACCTCCAAAAGCCAAAAGAAAAAAATCTGTTTACAAAAGAAGACCGAAGAAATCCAAATTTGTTTTCAAATCCGCTGAACCTGTAACAGAAGAACCAATGATAAGGGCACTTCATAATTTGGATGATCAATTTGATGAGAATGAGGATGAAGAGGGATCAAAGGATGTTGAGAAGGATAATGAAGATAGAGCGTATTTGATAAGTCTTGACTATGATTTGAAATATCTTCATAGATTATCAAATAAAGAAATAGCCAAAGAGGCTGAAGGGTGGAGAAAAAGGAAATCAAAAAGGGATTTGTTGATAAAAGCCGGAAGCAAACCTGCATTCCTAAACTTGAAATCCTTTGACATAATTCACAGAATTTACAAGAATGCTCTTGTGAATAATATCTCAGATTATGTGGAAAAGGTGACTAAGAAGAAGGAAAAGGTAGAAAAGCTATTGAAAGAGTCTAACATTAGCAAAAGGAAAATTGAAAAGAAAGACAGTGATGAATCAGAATATGAAACACTAAAGTCAAAACATAAAGACATAAAGTTTCTTCAATTACATGGCTACAGCTATGAGTCCTTGATAGATCTTTCTCTTGAAGAACTGAAAACAAAAATTCAATTGGTAAAAGATTCCCTCAAAAATAAGAAGAGCCAGAAAGAATATATGAGAGAACAAGAGCTAAGGATGAGATTGGAAAGAGAAAGAGAATAAGCAAGAAAGAAAGACGAAGAGGTGAAGAAGTGGTTTTAAGACCCAAAGAGGGTAGAAACACTAAAGGGGATAGTAAAGAATATTCTATTTGTTTCCTCGCACAGCCGCCGCCGCCGCCGTCATACACGAAACCCAAGAAATTCCTTTCACTGTTGTATTAAATGATATATTAAATGTAGTGAATCTTTGTCTTTGATTGTGTTCTTATTAATTATACATTATCGTTTTGTGTTCGCTATATCACACATTCGTTGGATATCCTGTTTCCGCCGGGATATTCAATAGGCTTTGGGTGACAGAGTCGTTGTGTTCTTATCAACCTTTTTAAGGTTTCACCCGACTCACGGTCCTGACATATCATCATTTGAAAATTCGTGAGGAAGATATTCCTAAGACTGCTTTCTCGTGATGTCTTTCGGTTTGACCAACGCACCGGCTGCGTTCATGGATCTTATGAACCCGGTGTGTAGGACGATGCTCGATCGTTCAGTTATTGTGTTCATCGACGACAATCTCGTTTATTCCAAGAGTGAAACCAATCACGCTCGTCATCTCTCTGAAGTTTTGGAGGCACTACGAAAGAATAAGTTGTATGCGAAATTTTCTAAGTGCTCTTCCTGGTTGCGCGAGGTTCAATTCTTGGGTCATATTATTAACCTGAGTGGTATTTTGGTTGACCCTACAAAAATGATAGCCTTAAACAAATGGGAATCTCCTAAGTCTCCGTCTAAAATTCGTAGTTTTCTGGGCTTGGCGGGGTATTACCGCCGCTTTATTCCCGACTTTTCGAAAATCGCTTCGTCGTTGACAAAGTTGACCAAGAAAACGTTAAGTTTGTTTGGGGTTTCTGAGCATGAGGATGCTTTTCTCGAGTTGAAGAACAGGATGATGCATGCTCCGATTTTAGCTTTACCCGATGGTAATGATGATCTGGTTGTCTATTCTGATGCTTCTAATCAGGGGCTTGGTTGTGTTCTTATGCAGCAGGGCCGAGTAATAGCTTATGCCTCGCGGCAGTTAAAGCCTCATGAGGCGAATTATCCTACCCACGATCTAGAACTGGCAGCGGTTGTGCTTGCGCCTAAGTTGTGGAGACGTTATTTGTATGGTATCCCTTGCGTCATCTATTACGATCATAAGAGTTTAAAGTATTTCTTTGAGAAAAAGGAACTAAATATGCGTCAGTGTTGGTGGTTGGAATTGATTAAGGATTATGATCTGGAGATTATGTACTATCCCGGTAAGGCTAACGTGGTAGCCGACCTGTTGAGCTGGAAGGAGAGACCGAAACCCATTCGTGTGAAATCTTACCATCTTATTCTCAAACCCGATATTTTGAAACAAATAGCCAACGTTCAAAATGAGGCTTTACTGGTGGAATGGATTATGTCAGAGCGTATTTGGGGTCAGGAAAAATTGTTGGAAGACGTCGGTGACGGGGTGAAGTATAAGCATGGTCGTTTTTGGGTACCCAGGTATGGTGGGTTCAGGAGTAAGATATTGGATGAAGCACCCAGGTCGCGCTATTCCATTCATACGGGATGCGACCAAAATGTACCAAGACCTGAAGAAGAATTACTGGTGGCCTGCGATGAAGTATGAGGTGGCTCAGTACGTTACAAAATTTTTGACGTGTATACAAGTTAAGGCCAAGCACCAAAATCCTTTCGGGAAACTTCAATCCCTGGAAATACCTAAGTGGAAGTGGGGGCGTCTTACGATGGATTTTGTGATTTAACTGCCTCGTACTCCTAGGGGTAATTATGACACCATCTGGGTAATCGTGGATAGATTGACCAAAAGTGCTCACGTTTTGCCGATCCGAGACTCTTATAATTCCGAGCAGCTGACCGATCTGTTTATTCGTGAGATTGTTTCTAGGAACGGGGTGCCAGTATCTATTGTTTTGGATAGGGATACGCGTTTTACCTCCAGGTTTTGGAAGAAGTTTCATGAGGAGATGGGTACCAAACTCCTCACTAGTACCGCCTATCACCCGCAGACAGATGGTCAGTCTGAGAACACCATTCAGACCCTCGAAGATATTTTACGGGCTTGTGTCATCGATTTTGGTGGTAGTTGGGATCGTCACTTACTGTTAGTTGAGTTTTCTTATAATAAAAGTTATCACGCCACGATTATCATGCCACCGTTTGAGATGTTGTATGGATGGAGGTGTAGGACTCCAGTCTGTTGGGGCTCCATTGGTCAGAAATAGCTGGGTAGTTTAGAGGTGGTCGAGGCTACGACTGAGAAGCTCGATAAGATTAAGGCTTTTATGAAGGCCGCTCAGGATCGTCAAAATTCCTATGCGGACAAAAGGCGGAGGCATATTATGTTCTAGGCTGGTGATCGATTTGTGCTAAAAGTTTTTCCTTAGTCCAAGGTTCAGTGGTTCGTTTCGTATATTGTCTCGTGTTGGTGAGGTAGCGTATAGACTGGATTTGCCCGACGAGCTCGCTAAGATTCATCCTACTTTCCACGTGTCTCATTTGAGGAAATGTTTGGCAGAAGATGAGGCCCATGTGCCTCTGGGTGATATTGAGCTCCATAGTAAACTGAACTACGTTGAAGAACCAATCGCTATTCCTGACCGTTAGGAAAGGCGTTTGAGGAATAAGGTGGTTGGGCAGGTGAAGCTGCAGTAGAGGCATCGTAGGGTTTCTGAGGCTACTTTGGAGTCCGAAGACGAGATGATGAAACTCTACCTGCAATTGTTCCTACCGCATCGGGATTCGGGGACGAATCCCAATATAAGGGGGTGGACTTGTAACGCCCATTAATTTCAGTTCAATGATTTAAACATGTAAAGTATGTATGCCTACTTTTTACTGGATTTGGGACCAGATGATTAATGTACTATCATCTTCCCTTTTTGCTTCAAAAACTCATCTTCTGAGGATCAACAGTTTTTAATGCTTTTGATATTTTGAAATTTATAATGTTTTTGGCTTTTACAAAGTTTTTCAATATTTTAGGTTTTTCTGAAATTTTCACCCCCTAAAATCAAATACCGTATGAAAAATATTTACAAAAACAAATTTGACTCTCATGCTTAGGTTCACGGGATATCTGACTCATCTAGTATGTAACACCCGTTAATTTTAGTTCAATGATTTAAAACATGTAAAGTATGTACATCTCTCGGGGTTTATCTGGCATTCTTCGGAGACCTTGTCGTCATTCCGGTACGTTAAATTAATTAACTTTTCATTCAAGTTGCTATATCCTTCAAAGTGGAGGGGCTAGAGTGTAACATTTTATAATATATCATAAAACCCTAACCCCCCTTTTCTCCTACATGCCGATCGGACCAAAGAGCAGCAGCCAAGGCTTTGTTTTTTTCTTTTTTTTAGCCAATTCCAAGTGTAATACTCTAATTCAAGGTTAGTCATACATCCTTGTTAGACTTATACACCCTAATTCACCTTTTTATCTAGCGTATTGATTGATAAATCGCTTGTTTTAGGCTTACCGGGTGGCTATCCATTTTAGCAGTTTCGGGGCTGTGGTGTTTGGCGTTTTTGCTCCATAATCTTCCTAGGTATGTCCAATATATCATACTTTAAAATCATGTGCATTGGTGTTCGTTTGACTGGTCAACTAGTGGTAGATTGAAAGCTAGTATTCGTTTGTCTAGAATAGTGAATTGTTGCGTTTAACGCGAGGGTTTAAGTAATTAATGACCAATTCAGTTCGGGTAGCTTCGGTTTAATGTACGGGCTGTTGGAAAATTATTTTTTAAGCATTTAGGCTGAATTGGTTGTCAGTTTCTCAAACGGGTCGGTACTACGCGAACTCGCGTTTATTGAATAGTTGGTGCGTTGTGCTTGCGAGTTACAGACCCATCCAACTTGTGTAGTGTCGTGTGGACTAGTTAGCTGTGATTTTATTAATTTTGGCCCACATGGGTCTGAGTTGGTTGTTAAGTGCTAAACGACTTATAAACGCGCATATTCGTCTCATCTAGCAACTCCCGGGGGTAATTTGGGAATTCCTTATTCCCGGGAGTGCCTAAGGGTCGTTATGGTATATACAAGGCCTCAGGGGCTGTTATGATTGAACTTGGTGAGGTCGAGGCTTTAGGTAACTCGAACCATCATAGAACGCCTCATTGGATAAACGAGTCCTTTCGGTATCATTAGTAATTATTGTGTAGAATCCGACAGGCGTGTGAGTTGTGGGAGTACTTAGGGGTTCTCTAGCTCGTGGTGAAATTCTGCCTCATGTCATGTGTGTTCATGATACCCCTTTTCACTCTTTTCAAGTTTTAGGCTAGCATACACACCTAACAGATTTTACTTGATAAACCGTTTAAGTGATTTTGCATAGGCTTACATGTATTTATGATATATCTTGTGATGATACTTAGGTATGTATACACATGTGTTACATTATGGCCGATAGGCATACTTGTATTATAGTATATCTTTTGGTATGATATATTTGTATGTTTACCCATGTGTTATTCTTATAGCCTATGATTAGTGATGTTAATTAGTTATTATGACTAAGGATGGTTGCGTATGCTTACTTTGTGTTAGCATATGGGTTATGGTGATCTTGGCCGGGCCAAACTATACTACTCAGGTTCTAAAATCCAGTGGCGGGCCCTGGAAAGCTCGTGAGGGGGGAGGCTCTTGTGGCATGATCAACATCGTATGGAATGTTGCATGCATGATGATTTTGGCTAGACCAAACTATACTACCCAGGTTCTAAAATCTAGTGGCGGGCCCTAAAATGCCTGTAAGGGGGGCGGCTTTGTAAGATCTCGAACCTCGGGAATCCTACAGTTGGTAATCATATCAAAAAATTCTCAAAAATTTAAAACCAAACATGTTCATCTTATTAAAATCAGTTCAGCGTAAAACAGCGGAATAATAAATATCAAAGCTCCCAAAAACCAGGAAAAGTGCCCAAAACCCAAATTTAAATGCTTATAGTAATAAATTAAAAGAAACAGTTTTCATTATTAATTCTTCGACTAGATGTGCCTTCAACCGTCCGAGTAGTCTCTAGCACGTCCAAGCGGGAATCTCCAATCCTCAACCAGAAAGTCAATCTAACATACACACAATGTCAGCTTGAGCTGAGTGAGTCCAATTTTCAATAAGTAACATTCATTAAACAATTTAATTCCATAGGTATAAAAATGCAAGAGAATATCATAAGTAAATAGATATATAACTTTGCTTGGTCAAATCATAAGTCAATAAAATCAAAAATAATTCTTCTTAATCAAATCGTAAATGAATAAAATAATAAGTATATTTTCTTGATCAAACACGCAACACGGGCTGTGACATTTGAGCCAAAACAAGGTACACCTCAGTACGTATTTACCGATTAAGCAAATAAGTGCCTTTTGCGTAACAAACGAACGATTAACCGAATGGGTCGGGTTATAACCCAGATATCTCGGGGGGCCATCTATAAGTGATATACGATCTATAAAAGCTAAAATATTAGTAATATGGCCTTAGATTGATAGCAAACAAATTAAACGAAAACATGCTCGTTTAACTACCCGCTATAGTTTTAAACGCGAAAGATAGTTACAAACCAAGCATTGTATCATCCGTTAAGACGAAAAAGACATACCAAACACTTATTGGAAATGTTTTAAGCGATCCATGTAAATATTTTTGATTTTTACAAACATATAGTATGTTTTTATAAATTTACACAAAACAAGCCGAAAAACACTCGTTTTCGCGCTGTTTAACGCACCCGATAAGTTTTTCACGCCAAAAACTGAACCCGAACTAAATTTGGACTGGGCTTTTCGTATTTGGGCCTGAAAAATCTGAAAGTTGGGCCAAAATGGGCCCAAAGTGGGCCTATATGGCTTCCGATCGCAGCAGCCACCCCACCCGTTTTTTTTTCTTTCACATATAAACTAGATTTGAGATATTTTTACACATATTTTCACATACAACTTCTGGAACTCTTCTTCTACAGCCAAAACCAGCAAGAAAACTAGGTAAAAACCTTATGATTAATAGATTTTTGATTCGTTTAAACTCGTTTAACAACATATAAACATGTCTTGATTGTTAAAAATCATAGTTAACCATGTAAAACTCTCAAAAATCATTCAAAAACATACTTTGATGTTAAACCTAGTTTCAAATCAGAATCATGATCTTTTTTGGCCATAAACACGGATTAAAGGGTTGAAACGGCGTTTTTACGGTTCAAATGTTCGTTTTTGTAATTCCTAAGTTAAAGGGCTGTTCTATTGATGAAACAGCTTGGTTTGTGATATAGGACCTGTACCTAGCGTACATAGGAGCAGAAGAGCTTGAAATTTTGATTAAAAAGAGGGAAACGAACCAAAACCGCTAAGGTAATGCTGAAACACTCGCTTACGGGCTGTTTAGGTTATGGTTGTGATGTGCATATTGTTAGACCTTGAAATTTTTCAGGAAAATCAGGGACCATGTCAATGATTCCCTTTTTAAATTTGGTAATTTTTTGACCATCCGAGAATATTTGGCGAATTTATTACCGAATTGGAACGTTTATTTGGGAAAAATAGCTATAATAATTCAAAAATTATGAAATTTTTCTAGGAACTCTGAATTGATGTATTTTGATCGCATATTAATTTTGGGATCATTTGGAGAAGTCTAAAGGTGTTTTGTATACACGCGTTCGTGTGAATTTTTATAGCCGAATTTGGGCCGAAAAGAATATCGCACGAGCTTTTAACATTCTGGAATTGATACAGGTTTTTTTGGGACATGATTTGAGTATACAAGAATTTTGGTGGTATTTTTAGAAATTGTTTGGGATAAACGTACGATTTTCAGGCGAAATATAGCAGATAAAATGAATTTTTATAAATTAATAAATTAGTAAATAATTCCAGAAATATTTTTATAAAACTCTAAATATTTTAATTGATAAGTGGCTAAATTTTCATAATTTAATGATTAACGGTTAATTAAATATGCTTATTTAAAGATTAAACAAATTCAGTTTTTATAAAAACCGGCAAGTTCGCGACTAACGAACCTGCGGCAATATCAAAACACCAAGAGTAATCAAAAATCATATTTTTGGACTAATTAAGTAAAAAGGAATTTTTCTATGAAGAACCTGGACAATCCGGATGGATTGTGCGCGTTTCTTCTTAAATCAAACTGAATAAACGGAAACGGGTCCCGTGGCTAATCCGGGACCCCAGTATGTTATCCTTCTTTATAACTTAATCATTTTATTAATCAATGCATTTACCCAAGCTTATTTTTCCATAACAGTTTTCTGAACGCGTAAACGAACATCTTGGCCCAGCTGGGAAAACGGGAATCTGAGCCAAGTTCAGTTCTAAGTATTAGACATTAAACAACATCACAACCTAAGCCTATTGCCACTTTCTGGGCGTTCTAGCTACATCCAGATTAGTTATATAGCCCAGTTTAGTTTTGAGAATATAATAATATTAAAATATTAATATTATTATAATATTGATTATAAGAACTACTGATAGCGGACCGAACAAACCACGAGCTGATACAGTACTGATTATCTACTAAACCGTGAGTTTCATGACCCCACTCTTTAAACAGTTTTAGGAACTTTTGGGGTGAAAAGCATGTTTGATTACATATACATACCTGAAACATGTATTGATGTGAATTATCTAAGTGCTAACACACGAAAGTCCCCACTAACACAGTGATTAACTTCGAGCCGGTGACTTGTGAATTACTATTGGTTTGACAAAACCCAAACGAAGCCAACATGTATTGCTGAGACTTTACCCCGTTTGCACATGACCATAATTATACAACACGCTATGTAGTGTTAGTCATAGCTACTTGGGGCATGTTGTGGGCGGAAAGGGGCCACAGAGGTTGATTGAGCGTGGGAAATGGATGCACGCAGCACGTACAGTCAAGGCTTCACTATAGCCTAGCATAATTACATCATTTACATATATACATACTTATTTCATGATTACAAGTGTTAACTTGTGAATACTCATTACTGTTTTCTTGAAACTCGTGAAACTCACCAACTCTAGTAGTTGACCCATTTTAAACTGCTTTTCAGGTGTACTTAAATCAAAATGATTTGGTGATCTGTTACTTGCCCAAGGTGTGTGGTTGATACGATGTGAATAGTGGCAAGGGTATTGGTAGTAAGAACGTATAGTTAACGAACTAGTTTTGTTTGTATCACCTAGACTATAAAACAATGATAGAACAAAGAAATGTAATATATTGTAAATTAGTTTGTAATGTTTCTTTATAAACAATGTGTTGATACCAGAGGTGTCTGTTACATTCCCATTTTACGCTTCCGCAATGTGCTAGTCGGGGTGTGACATGAATACCTAAGTGATGCTTTCCGAGATCATCTTAGGAGTTGTGGGATCATCTCACAACTTACTCCACCCGGAACACCACAACTTAATGGTGTGTCTGAAAGGAGGAATCGAACTCTATTGGATATGGTTCGATCTATGATGGTTAGAAGCACATTGCCTCTATCATTTTGGGGTTTCGCTTTGCTCTCCGCGGCCCGTATTCTAAATATGGCCCCAACCTATGGAATGGAAGGGTTCCATCATTATCATATTTAAAGGTATGGGGTTGTGTGGCTTATGTCAAGAACAACACCCAAAACAAACTTGAAAGTCAATCCACTAAGTGTATCTTTGTAGGATATCCCAAGGACTATATGGGATATTATTTCTACAACCCAACAGAGCAAAAGGTGTTCGTTGCTCGAAAGGCCGAGTTCTTGGAAACTAAGTTCCTTATGGAAGGTACTAGCAGAACGGTGGAACTCGAGGAGGATCGAGAACCACAAGCCGATACACATTTGGTTGATACTAGCAATCAACAAGGGGTTGTTGATGTTGATCAAATAGTTGATCAACACACACAAAACGTTCGCAAGTCCGGTAGAATTAGTCATTCACCCGAAAGATATGGATTTTTCAAGGATAGTTGCTATGTGGTAGATTCGGATGAACCCACCACATACAGTGATGCAATGTCACAATCCGATTGTGACAAATGGCTAGAAGCAATGAACTTTGAGATGCAATCCATGCATGACAACCAAGTATGGGATTTGATTGTATCACCTCTTAATTTAATTCCTAACTGGTTGGAAGTAAGTGGGTTTTCAAGAAGAAAACTGATATGCATGGAAATTGGATACTTATAAAGCATGACTTGTAGCAAAAGGTTTCACTCAAACTCAAGGGGTTGACTAAGATGAAACTTTTTCTCCCGTAGCAATGCTAAAGTCTATTAGGATATTGTTTTCCATAGCCGCACATTATGACTATGAGATATGGCAAATGGGTGTCAAAACCGCTTTCCTTAATGGGCATCTTATGGAAGATTTCAATATGGTTCAACCCGAAGGTTTTGTCGATCCACAACATCCTAATAAAGTATGCAAGTTAAAGAAACTAACATCGTTTTGATGAAGAAGTTATGAAATTTGGGTTCATCAAGAATGGTGATGAAGCTTGTGTGTATAAGAAAGCTAGTGGGAGCATTATTACCTTCTTAGTATTGTATGTTGATGACATACTACTATTTGGGAATGACATTCCAACCAAGGAGGGTGTAGAAGCATGGCTTGGAAGTTGTTTTTCAATCAAGGATCTTGGTGAAGCCGCCTATATTTTGGGAATAAAGATATATAATGATAGATCAAGGTGGTTGATAGGTTTAAACCAAAGTGCATACATTGACAAAATCTTGAAAAGGTTCAAGATGGAGAACTCTAAGAAAGGTTTGGTACCTATTCAAAGAGGAACGATATTCAGTACATCTCAATGTCCAAGCCCAAAATAAGAGCAAGATAGAATGAATGGAATCCCATACGCATCGGGTATTGGATCCATCATGTATGCAATGGTATGCACTAGACCGGATGTGTCATGCGCTTTAAGCATGACAAGTAGATTCCAACCTAATCCAGGAAGTAGCCATTGGATGGCGGTTAAGAGTATATTGAAATACCTTAGAAGGACTAAGGACATGTTTCTAATATACGGTTTGGGTGAGGAGGAACTCATTGTAAAGGGTAACACGGATGCGAGTTTCCAAACTGATCGAGATGATTCTAGATCACAATCGGGATATGTTTTCATTACGAATGGTGGGGCAATCTCTTGGAAGAGCTCAAAGCAAGACGTGGTAGCATAATCCACCACGGAATCGGAATACATCGCCGCCTCATTGGACACTTTAGAGATCTTTTGTGACAACGAGGGTAGTCCGTACCATTCCGGACACTTTAGAGATCTTTTGTGACAACGAGGGTGCGATTGTGCAAATCAAGGAACCTCGTGCACATCAAAAGACGAGGCACATTGAGCGGAGGTTCAACTACATAAGGGATGAAGTTGAAAAAGGAAAGATATGTATTCGCAAAGTTTACACCGATCAAAACATTGCGGAACCACTCACGAAGCTCCTTGAAAGGCCAAAGCATTAGGGTCATACTTGTGCCTTAGGACTTCGATATTCCAGGAATTGGATATGATCGAATTTTGTATTTGGATATCGGAACAATTGTTATTTTGACTCATTCATATGATTATGGTTTATGATTATGACATTTTGAGTTATGTTCCATTTTAGCACGTTTAAATCCGTGAATAAGATAGTTACTCTAAATGTCTGTAGTCGCTCATATTTGTGGGAACAAATATGAAGGTAAGACTATTATGAACTTGGATTGGTGGATATTCATGGGATATGAATATAGAGCAAGGGTTGCTGCCAAGGTTCATAGATATTTATGGGTTGTAAATATTTGACTGACCCGCTCTCAAATGTTACTACATGGAATCCTTGTGATTTATCATAAGTAAATTTGAGTAAAGGCGAATATCATAGTATCCTCCGACCTGAGATACATATTGGGTGTTGATAATCACCAAGCATTATACTTTGACTTAGTTTTTCGCTGCTCTGAAACATGACAGTACATAAGGCTAAGATCAAGTCTGGTACAAAGTGATTGTGAGAGACGTATGTAGTCAAGAGGGGATTTGTCCCTCTTATTCTTTGAGGGTAAGATGTCTAAGGCCTGATAAGTTAAATTAACAGAGAATGATCACTCTGTGTCTCTGGATTTGACATGACATCTGTGACAAAAGGATAAATGATAGATGTACCTAAATCGTTTCAAGTAAGGGACTTGAAGGGGATCATGTTACTGAATGGCACTTCGTCATGAGTATTAGGAGTAGTAAACCGTAGTTAGGCGGTACTTGCTACTTGCATCAATCTTCTATGTATCTTGTGCAGGTGGGAGATTGTTGGACTCGATATGCCCAAGACACATATTAATACTGATGTGGCTAGTATGTCATGATCCAAGTCGGGTCATACCCAATAACAAGCTAGACAAACACCAATTATATTTGTTTTATATATGATATGTGATGTGTTGTAAAACACACTTATTTTCTGCACCTTTTATCTACGTTATTAAATTATATTTTATGTCTTTTAACTTGTTTTATATAGGTTTTACATAGTTTTGATTATCTTGTAGGCAAAAGGTTAAAAGGAAGAAAAACCGAGCTTCTTGAGCAGTTTACGGGCCTTTTATGCATACGATTTCAAGACTAAGCTCAAAGCCCGGCCCGGTTACATGTTATACAAGCCCAAAGCCTTAGTATTATAATATATATATATATATATATATATATATATATATATATATATATATATATAAAATAAATAAAACCCTAGGTAGCTGCCCCTAGTCCGATTGCAACATTCAGCAGCAAGGGGAGAAGAGAAAAAAACTTTTTCGTGCTAGGGTTTGGAGCTTGTGGCGGCTAGGGAAGGAAGAATAACACAAGAACAAGTCTCGAGGACGTTTCTCATCAGTTTTGTAGTAGCCAAGAGCAGCCATAATCATCCTATATCCTTCCTCTTTAAACATTGTTCATGAAATTTTATTTTCTTGATCATTTGTTGAATTGCTTTGCAATTGTATTAGAGATTGACTTGTTTATGATTGTTATTGATTATTGTTGATCATTGAATGATTGAATTGATGTTTGAGATGAGTTATAAGATGTTTTTATTGTGTATTCATGGCTGTCCACTTATGATTAGAGGATAATCTTGTCGGTTCTACCTAGGAATGATGATAATTGCTAGTGTTTGATGAGTTTATTGGATTGTTTGATTGATAGACTTGAATTGTTAGTGTAAAGTTTGATTTATACATGAAATAGGTTGTGTTTTAGGGCTAGAAATTTTGATAAATGATAGATGTACCTAAATCGTTTCAAGTAAGGGACTTGAAGGGGATCATGTTATTGAATGGCACTTCGTCATGAGTATTAGGAGTAGTAAACCGTAGTTAGGCGGTATTTACTACTTGCATCAATCTTCTATGTATCTTGTGAAAGTGGGAGATTGTTGGACTCGATATGCCCAAGACACATATTATTATTGATGTGGTTAGTACGTCATGATCCAAGTCGGGTCATACCCAATAACAAGCTAGACATACACCAATAATATTTATTTATATATGATATGATAATAACACTTGAGTTATTTGGAAAGGGGTTTCTAAATAAAATGTACTTGTGAAATAAATAAATCATATGGATGATTTATGCTTTGAGAAAGAACATTCCATATTGTTATTTAAAATGATGAAGTAACAATATGTTAAGCATGTTACCTATAATGTGTTATTGTTGTGTATTGCACAACATAAGTGTGAATAGCACAAAGCATTGTGTATAACATAATATTGTTGTGCATGACACAATGCAAGTTGTACATAACACAATGTAAGTTATATTTCATAATGGAAGTAATATAACACAATGTAAGTTATGTTTGTATGAAAAGTTATCAAAAATAATAATAATAAGAAAGGTAAGAAGAGGGCTTCCCCCCCCCCCCCCTTTTTGTTTCACCTTTATATTATTTTATTATTATCCCAAAGATAGTGGGTACATGCAAGGAGTCTCATTGGGGGACTTGGGTGGTGCATCTTTTATGACCATTTTCTCTCTTTCTCTCATTACACAACAACACAAGTAACATAAAACTTTCTCTCAACTCTTCCTCTCTATTCTCTTGGATTTGGCCAAGATCAAAGGCAAGGAATAGGAGTTTTTCAAGTGAAAATCTTAGGTAGAAGTGGTGTATTGTCGGAAGCTTGGGGTATGCAAGCTTCAGGACCTTCCCTTTGAAGTTCTTGCCCTTCCATCATCTCCTTCTTCACCAGGATTTGTTCTCTTGAAAGGTAGTTTGACATGCATGAACTTTTAGTGTCATGCATGTGTTAGATAGTATGTATTTTGTATATGGATCCGGGCTTGGGTTTTGTATGTGTAAAATCAGTTTTATACATATCTAATTAAAAGATTTAAAACTTATTTCCGCTGCGTTTTATATATAATTGGGATTTTATGGCTTTGATAATCTTGTTAAAACCCAACAAGAACATTTTCGACTCATATACAACCTATAAACTCTAGCTTGGTCCTTGATCGACTGACAGTAGTTTCCTTCATGGTGGTTTTTATTTGAATATTTTTTTTTCTGCCTTTTGGCTTTTTGCATTTTTTTTAAAAAATACTCCGTCTTGGACGATAATACAGGCTGCATCAAGGTTCAGTTCTGCGCCACCGTGCAACAAAGGGCCGATCAAAACTGTCTTCTGCTATTTGTAGGAATAGATACGTATACATAAGATTATACATATAAGTACATATACAAAAATTAGGTTTTTTATATAAAGGTGATCATATGACTCGAGCCTTGAGTATAACCCGACTATTCATTCCAGTCCTGTTACGGGCTTAGTTTAACATACAAAACTCTAAGATGTTTCCCACTAAATTCAGGCCATTTAAAAGGTTCAATTAGGTCAACAACCAAACCGCCCTTTCATTCTTGGAGGCTGAGCCTACCAACACCTCGATTACTGAGTCTAAACTGTTCGGTTACAAAATATTACGTGCAGGTCTAATGGGCACTGTTCTTATTTATTATATATATATTTTTGAAAAGAACAAGAAGTTATAAAATAACCACTACTCGGTAATAATATCATTTCCTGTTTAACGTAGAGAAAACAAATTTCAAGGGACTATTTTTTTTTCAAATTTTTTCAATTTTTTTTTCAAAATTTTTCTACAACTAGGTAAAATAAATCTCATCCCCACACTTAGAATGAAATCGTCCTCGATGAGAACAAGGAAAAGAAATAAAATAAAAATAAAAATAAAAATATGACAAACACAGAAATATAATACAGAAGAATAAAACAAAGAATGGGTTACTCCCCTGGTTTGTATGCAGAATCTTCAACAGCTGAGTAGTAACTAAGCGACTGTATAGCATTTCATTCACGGCCGCAACCTCGGGAGAACCTGTTCCAAAACACCATCATAGCTACCATGCGCATAATATAACCTGCAAAAACTCAACCTCGCTCGCATGTAGCGGCGTACACAACAGAAAACAAAAAAATAAACAAAATAAACGTATTTTTGTGTTTTTTATAAATAATAGAACACCCCTTAAATCGACCGACTCGAATGGAGATTGAGTACGAGCGGTTTGATTTTGGAACGTCCTGAAAAAGAGAAAAACATATAAAACAGATCGCACACACAAATAGCAGAAATACAAAACTCTACAACTCGGGCAGTCCCCCGAGTGATGCATCCAGCACGTCTACGTCTCTGTGAGCAAGTCAAGGTAGAATACCTCGACAGTCTGATCAGCCATCGGCTCGCCAATCTAGTTCTTAAGTCTATGACCGCTCACCTTAAATTTCCCGCCTTTATCCTCTATCTCAACAGTGCCATACGGGAAAACCTCAGTGACCGTGAACAGTCCCGACCATCGGGATCTCAACTTTCCCGGGAATAACCTCAACCGGGAGTTATAAAATAAAACCGAATCCCCAAACTTGAACTGCTTGTTCCTCTTCAATTTCCTATCGTGCAGTTCCTTCGACCACTCCTGATACCTAAACGACTGTGAGTAGGCGTGATCCCTCAGCTCTTGTAACTCGTGCAACTGGTGGAAACAAGTGCTCTCCGCGGCGGACACATCAAAATTGACCCTCTATAGGGCCCACGACGCACGGTGCTCCAACTCGACAGGCAGGTGGCAAGCCTTCCCATAAATCATCGAAAACAGTGTGGAACTGGTCGGAGTTTTGTTGGCTATACGGAAGGCCTACAATGCATCATCCAACTCGTTGGACCAATCCCGATGATTCGAACCAACCGTTTTCTCAAGAATCCGTTTGATCCACCGACTACTCAGTGTGGAACTGGTCGGAGTTTTGTAGGCTATACGGAAGGCCTACAATGCATCATCCAACTCGTTGGACCAATCCCGATGATTCGAACCAACCGTTTTCTCAAGAATCCGTTTGATCCACCGATTACTCATTTTTCCCTGCCCACTAGTCTGTGGGTGGTAGGCTGTTGCAAGCCGATGGGTGACCCCATAGCGTCGTAACGCCTTCTCCATCTGCGCATTGCATAAGTGAGTACCTCTATCACTAATCAACGCCTTCGGGACACGAAAACGAGCAAAGAGGCTCTTGGGAAAACAGACTACAACTCGGGCATCATTCGTGGATATGGCCTTGGCCTCAACCCACTTCGAGACATAATCAACAGCCACTAGTATGTATTTATTCCCACGCGAAGATGGAAACGGTTCCATGAAATCAATACCCCACACATCGAAAACCTCACAAACCTGAATAGCATTTTAGGGCATTTCATTTCGCGATGAGATGTTGCCGACACGCTGGCAACGATCACAACCCCTAACAAAAGTGTGCACATCTTTGAAAATTGAAGGCCAATAAAAAACCACAATCAAAGACCCTCTTCGCTTTCAAACTCGCACCGTGGTGACCACCTGTCGGTCCAACATGGCAATGGCTCATAATCTGCCATCCCTCCTTAACGTCAACGCACCTCCTAATCAACTGGTCAGCACCTATACGAAAGAGATACGGGTTGTCCAAAAGGTAAAACTTAACATTAGCAAAGAATTTCCTCTTTTGCTGGTAAGGAATCTTTGGGTAGTACCCGTCCGCAAGATTGTTCGCGAAGTCGGCGAACCATGGAAAACCCTCATCCTGAGCTGAAACAAACACGAGACTCTCTGTCGAAAAGTGGTCATTAATCCTGACCCCCGACTCTCCTAACTCAGCTCCCTCAAGACGTGAAAGACGATCGACCACCACATTCTCGGCCCCCTTTTTATCACGGATTTCAATATCAAATTCTTGAAGCAACAGGATCCATCGGATAAGACGCAGCTTAGGATCCTGTTTGCTAAAGAGATAACGAATGGCAGAACGATCCGTGTACACAATCGTCTAGGACAGAGCTAGATAGGACCTGAATTTATCAAACGCAAACACCACAGCTAAAAGCTCTTTCTCAGTGGTGGTGTAACTCTCCTAGGCACCATTCAAGGTCTGACTGGCATAGTAAATCGGATGGAAATGTCTTTCCTTCCGCTCTACAAGAACCGCTCTGACTGCGAATTCGCTCGTAAGGAAGCGACCAGTCGGGAGAAATCCGGAGCGTTAACGAGTTTGTCTTTTAAAAGATCAAACGCCTCGATACACTGCTCGGAAAACACAAACGGGGCATCCTTCTCCAGAATTTTGGTCATGACTCTCGCGATTTTGGATAAATATTTAATGAACCGACGGTAGAACCCGGCGTGACCCAAGAAACTCCGGATGGATCTCACAAAAGTGGGCGGGGGAAGATTAGAAATGGTCTCGACCTTCACTCGGTCGACCTCTATCCCGGCACTCAAAATACGATGCCCCCCCAAAATGATGCCCTCGCGTACCATGAAGTGACACTTCTCCAAGTTAAGGACTAGGTTGGTGTCAACGCATCGGGCCAACATCCTCTCAAGGTTGGAGAGACAATGATCAAAAGAAATCCCAAACACAGAAAAATAATCCATGAACACCTACATGGAGTCCTCGATCATGTCATGAAATATAGCCACCATGCACCTCTGAAATGTGGCTGGAGCGTTACACAATCCGAACGGCATACGTCTATAAGCAAACATTCCGTATGGGCAGGTAAACGTGGTTTTCTGCTGTTTATCGGGAGCAATCAGAATCTGAAAGAACACTGAGAAACCATCCAATAAGCAATAATACTACTGACCTGTCAAACGCTCCAGCATCTAATCAATGAAAGGTAAAGGAAAGTGGTATTTCCTTGTGGCATCATTCAGTCTGTGGTAATCGATGCAGACTCTCCAACCGGTCACAGTCCTAGTGGGAATGAGCTCGTTCCTCTCATTGGTGACGACAGTCATGCCACCCTTTTTAGGAACCACTTGGACTGGACTAACCCACGAACTATCCGAAATGGGGAAGATGATCCCCGCATCAAGGAGTTTGATAATCTTCTTCTTCACGACCTCCTGCATCTTTGGATTAAGCTGTCGATGCGGCTGAATGACAGACCTGAAATTAACCTCCATGAGGATTTTATGAGTGCAGAACGAAGGGTTGATACCCTTAATGTCGATAATCTTCCATGCCATGGCCTCCTTGTGCTCTCTTAGCACCCTCAACAACTACTCTCTCTCGACCTCCTTCAAAATAGATGCAATAAAATCCGACAACTTCCTCTCCTCGGCCAAAATCGCATACTCCGAATGTGCTGGCAAATCCTTAAGAGCTAAGGAAGGAGGGAGGTTCTCGATGGCAGGTCGGTCCATCGGATTGTCTCGTACGATCCCAGCAGACACTTCAAACTCAGGGGTATGTGAATCGGTGTCATCTTCCATTGACTGATTGGTCATGGCAACCATCTCAATCTCTGGAATGTCCCTATCGAGATTCTGAGTGTCGGAGGCAGATCCTCCACAGATCTCACATAAAAACTCCCAAACATGTTCCATGATGGTATCGATGAAGTACAAGGAGTCATCAGTAGACTTGGGGTGTTAAATGACTGTCGAACGTCTAAGGTGGCGTTCTCATCCCCAACTCCCAAAATCAACTTACCCTCGCAGACGTCATTCAACTCCTGTGCAGCGGCAAGGAATTGTCAGCCTAAGATAAGAGGTACACTATCATCATCGTTCAAGTCTAGAATGACAAAGTCCTTCGGGAAGATGAACTTGTCGACACGAACCAACATGTTATCGACCACCCCACAAGGGTATTTCACAGAACGATCAGCAAGCTGGATACTCATCCTGGTAAGCCTCGGTTTGCCTAAACCCAGCTTGCTGTACACAGAATACGACATATGATTAATACTGGTACCAAGATCAGCCAGCGCATGAATCACCATATCATCACTTAAGATGCAGGGAATCGTGAAGCTCCCTGGATCGGAGCACTCAATGAGATGGAAGCGACCTTAGGGAACTTCCTCTGTAAGACAGTAGAACAACTAGCACTCAATGAGATGGAAGCGACCTCAGCTAACTTCTCTTTATTCGAGAGAATATCCATAAGGAATTTCGCATGTTTCGGCATCTGAGTCAGTGCCTCAAGGAATGGAATATTAAGGTGAAGCTGCTTCAAAAGATCAAGGAATTTGGAGTTCTGCTCCTCATCTCTATCTCTGTGGAGTCTCCCGGGGTATGGCACTCTAGGTTTGTAGACTCGGTGGCTCGCTCGGAAACTGCTGTCTCTCGGCCTATGCTGAACTCCCTAGGCTGCTCCTCTGATGCACCTTGGCCGGCGGAGACTCCATCTGAATCTCCTCATCCACCTGCTCCTATCCAACTAGTGCAGGCTCCTCGACAAGTCCTCCTCTGGACCTCTGCTGAATCACGGGCTCATCTCGTGCCCCTGCACCGCTCCTCGTTGTCACAGCTTTCGCGAATCCCTTCGGGTTCTGCTCGGTATTACTCGGTAGCGTACCCTGCGGCCTCAACCGACTGGCTATCTCTCATATCTGCTGCTCAAGACTATAAATCAATGCTCCCTGATTCCTCATGAATGACTCGTGCTCGCGAAGCTTCTCCAGGGTCTCTTTTTTGACGGGAATCCTCTCGCATCGTAAGCTGTGACAACATCTGCGTCTGCTGGGCCATCATCTCCTCTAAAGTGGGCTTCTTCTCCCCATTGCTCGCTCCTTCACCTGTATCCAGGAATAAACTCTAAAGATGATGAAAACCGGACTGATTCCCGCTCCTCCAGTTTGAATTCTGATTGCCTCTCCATCCCTAATTATAAGAATTTAAAGAATTTTGATTTCGGTTTGGATTGCCTATAAAGTCTACAGCCTCCTCCTGCGAACTGACTGGGTACTGAACGGTATCATGCCCTCCTCGGCATATCTCGCACAGCTTGCTCTTCGTCTGCAAGTCCTTCACAATCTTCACCAATGCCTCGACCTGTGCCATAAGTGCGGTGCTCGTGTCCACCGAATGCATGCCTCGTGATATGGAATCAACGGTCTTACCTCCTCTGGTGGGTGGTCTCTGGTATCTACTCATAGCTAGCCCATTAAACAAAGCGATACACTCATCCGGGTCCTTTGTCGTCAACATATTTCCTCCCGCCACCATTTCAAGCATGTTCTTCGTCGCATACGTCACTCCATTATAAAATTTCTTGACAACCGCCCAATCTTGCAAGCCGTGGTTCGGCCACAATGCTAACAGATTTTTAAAATGCTCCCATGCCTCGTAGAAACTCTCAGTGTCCTTCATCTAAAAAGAATGAATCTGGTTACACCAACGAGCGTCCTTAGCCGAAGTATCTTATTTCTCAAGAAATTGGGCCTGCATGGCAGCCCATGTAGCTATGGAGCCCTGTGGGAAGGACTCGAGCCACAAACTCGCATGATCAACGAGTGAGAACAGAAAAACGTGGAGTTTCACGGCGTCTTCGGATACGCCGGCAAGATGGAAAGTGTCGCAGATACGCGCGATGTGAGTGAGATGAGAATGCGGGTTCTCGTGAAGTAACCTGTGAAACTGAGCTGAATGAGAAATGGTATTCAGAATGTTCGATGAAATCAGCCAGCTCGTGTTAACTGTAATGGCGGGTGGTGTGATGTTGGATCTCGCGCCAGCATTGGCCGGTCGGACCCGGTCTGCAACTGTCCTCCTCGGTTCAGCCATAATCCTATCCCTATCGTCAAAGTCAACGGATGAAGAAGTGGAAGACGGTGAAACGGTGCGACGTCTCTCACGAAAATCTCTCTCTGGCTTAGGAAATCCTTCAGTGTCGGGTGGTCCATGAGATCGAGTATGTCGCATACAACTATAAAAATAAATAAAATTTGCTAAACTATTCTAACTAATAAGCAAAGCAAAACAAAAAATAATTACAAGTAGCACACAAGGTAAATCCTAACTCGAGTCGCTCTCAAAACGCTTAAAAACCGTGTCCCCGGCAACGGCGCCAAAAACTTTATGTGCGTCGGATAACCGTAAAAGAACGAATGACCCTCACAACTAAGCTTTAAATTTAAAACGAAAATCCTAAAACCACATACAACCGGAAAGTGTACCGATCGCAAGTAGTATAGACCTAGGAAGTCCGAGTATCGAACACGAGGACACGTAAGAAAGTTAATGATCACTAAAAATATTTAATTAATTTTAATTTTGATTTTTCTTTTATAAAATGACTTAACTGGACAAAAATAGAAAACTTAACGGAAAACTAACTGTGTTTACTTCGGATGGAGAAAAACATCTACCTAAGTCTGAATCAAACTGTAGGTCTAACAAGCAAATGGATTGGATGATATCTAGACACCGGTTCCTAAAGATGACATGACTAAGGATTGCTCAGGCTCACTGGATTACCTCTCGGTCTCACTCAACAAACCCTAACTACTCTTAATCGGCTAAAATGACCAAACCGGGAAACAATTATTAAAGTGTTCTAATGTTGACTCACCTCTCGGTCTCACCAACACTCGAACCTAATGGTGATGAATACTACATAACCAAGGATAGAGGAACAATTCAACTTAAACCAAGTAGATCAACTAGACGCTCAAAACACCTAAACCGGACAAGAAGCGAACTCGCTCTCGCACAATTCTAATTCTAGCATGCAAAGGCAATGAGACAACCCTAACTTCTTATCACTTCTCAGTCACTAAGAAGGTGTCTAACCGCTGTACTTTAACCACAAATCATGCAACAAAACCCTACGGTTGTACCTACCGCAAACAAACCCTAAACACCAAGTCTAGAATTAAACAAGCACTGATCAATCAATACAAAACTAATCAACCAACGCAAGGAGTTTAAGCAATGAATTACCAAAATTTCCAGCCCTTAAACAAAACCTATTTCATGTCTAAATCAAACTTTAGAATAACAATTAAGATCTATTAATCAAACAATCCATAAAACTAATCAAACACTAACAATAATCATCATTCCTAGATAAAACCAACAAGTTTAGCCTCTAATCTTATTTGGACAGCAGCTAATGCTCATTAAAAACATCATATAACTCATACCAATCATCTTAACAATCATTTAATGATCAACAATAATCATACACAAGTCAATCTCTCAAGCAATTGCAAAACAAATTAACAATTGAACAAGAAAATCAAAGTGTGATGAACAAAGTAATGAATGAAAGGATATGAGATGTTTCGGGGCTGCTCTCGGCTGCAACAACTGATGGTAAATGATCCCGAGCCATGGTTCTTGCCTCTTCTTCCTTCCTTAGCCGTCACAAGCTCCAACCCTAGCTTCACAAAACTTTTTTCTTTTCTTTCTTCCTTTGCTGAATTCCGATCGGCCTAGGGCTGCTCACTTAGGGTTTTTATTTTTTTTTGTTATAATATGATTAGTGCAAGACTTGGGCTTGTATAACATGTAATCGGGCCGGGCTTTGAGCTTTGTCTTGAAATCGTATGCGTAAAAGACCCGTAAGCTCCTCGAAAAGTCCAGTTTCTTCATTCTTTTCCTCATAACCTATAAGATAATTAAATTATGTAAAATCTATATAAAACAAGTTAAAATACATAAAATATAATACAATAACGTAGATAAATGGTGCGGAAAATAAGTGTGTTTTACAACACATCAGTGAGTTTGCTGTAAAACATATTGAGAAGTCAAAAGAAAAGGAAGTAAAGAAAGATGAAGTAAAGAAGAAATGGAGTGAATACTCTATTGAAGGGAGTACATGCAGCTGTGGCAGCACCAAATCATCAAAAGGCAAGAAAAAAAAGAAGGGATCTAACAAACGGAAGGATGAAAAGATTCCAATGTTTCCAAACATAACTCCCAAAATGAAGAAAAAATTTTAAAAAATGAGAAGACAGCATGAAGTGTTTGATATATGTGCCAGGCCTCAATCAGAAATCAAGAAAAGGAATGATGTACCACAGAAATCATCATATGATCAAACCCATCCTCCGATCTATCCAGTTTTCTCTAACCATGAACTATTTGATATTGGTGAAGTGAATTATGTGCCCAAAAGAAGATTTGCTAATGAACAAGAAGGAAACTCTTCAAGATCACTATCCAAAGTGAAGCCAATTGTGTTTGTCAAAGAGAAATTTCCTCAAGTGTCTGATTTGAACAAGCCAATCAAGATGGATTTCAGTAACTCCTTGTGCCCAAAGACTTCCCTAGGTTTTGACTTTCCCAAGCCAAGTGATAGAATCAAGGACAAGCAACTGCTTGAGGATATGTGAAGTTATACTAAGGTGTGGTGCAAGAAATGTGATGGTTATGGACATCACACTGATTCTTGCTGGTTTGAGGAAGATGAGTTTGTTGTGCCAGATTTTGTGGGTGGGTTTGTATGAAAGGATACAAACAGATGTATCAAAGGTACTTAAATGAGGAAAAGAACACCTCCAGCGATGAAGAAAGAAGATCATGTCTGGAGAAAAGGTTGAAACAAGCACTGAAAATCAAAGAAGATTCAAAAATAGCGAACCAGTGAAGAACAAAAGGTCAAATGATAAGGGAAAAGCTAAAGTGAGATCGGGTGTTCTTAATGGTGATGAGAAGTTTTTGATGAAGCAAGGGTTTGAACCAAGAGGGTTTCAGTGGAAAACTAAGGAGTTAAATGAATGGAAAGACTGTGTGATTGATCAAGTTAAGAAAAGCCTTAAGTTAGAAGTTGTGTCAGTTGGGTCAGACTCAGACTCAGATGAAGAATGTGAAGTAGTATATGAAGACCCACTACCAATTCCACTTCCATCTCCTGATGAATCTCCAACTGAATCTGATTTGCAAACTAATAGAGTTTGTGACAAAGAATCCAACTGATTCTCTTATGTGTGTTTGTGGAGGAACAGTCCATGAATT
The DNA here is from genome assembly GCF_021521415.1 of Bidens hawaiensis. Classification (NCBI taxonomy): domain Eukaryota; kingdom Viridiplantae; phylum Streptophyta; class Magnoliopsida; order Asterales; family Asteraceae; genus Bidens; species Bidens hawaiensis. Next base: position 4,269,379 of record NW_027491039.1, on the reverse strand, counting down.
ACAATCATATATGGTATAAGGACAGTGAATGTTCCCGGCACATGACCTGTGACAAGGAACCACTTATCAATTATGAAAGAAAGTATGAAGGTCCAGTTGCGTTTAGGAGTGATAAAAATGGAGGGAAGATTGTAGGAAGAGGCACTCTTACCAACGGCAAGGTATCCTTTGAGAATTTGCTGCATGTTGAATGACTACAATATAACCTACTCAGCATTTCTCAAGTCTGTGACAAATGATACAAAGTGGTGTTTAATGATGAACACTGTCTAATCCTAAAGCCTGAATTCGTGATTTCAACTGATATGATCATGATGATGGCTCCAAGGAATGGCAACCTCTATGAGCTGAGAATAATTTCTGCTACATCTAGAGGTGGTTCATGCTTTGTCTCCAAAGCCACTGAGAATGGGACTAAATTGTGGCATAGGAAGATGTGTCATGTCAATTTGAAGAATATGAACAAATTGGTGAAAGGTGAACATGTTGTTGGACTCCCTACAAGAGAATTTAAGCTTGAAGAAAGATGTTTATCATGTATCAAGGGAAAACAACATAAATCTCCTCATAAGAGCAAAATGATAAATACAATTGATGAGGTTTTGAAACTGCTCCACATGGAAAGAAAAGATATTGTCTAGTCATCACTGATGACTACTCAAGATTCACATGGGTTTATTTCTTGGGAACAAAGGATGAAACACCTGAATTGATCAAAGGATGTGTGATCAGAATGAAAAATCTACTTGACAAGAAGGTGAAGGTCATTAGAAGTGATAATGGCATAGAATTCAAGAATGGATTAATGGAAGAATTTTGCACTTCTAAGGGAATTTTTTATCAGTATACTGCACCAAGCACTCCTGAGCAGAATGGTGTTGCAGAAAGAAGAAACAGGACATTAATTGAAGCTGCAAGAACTATGATTGTTGATGCAAATCTGCCTGTTACCTTCTGGGCAGAAGCAATCAACACTGCCTGCTATGTGCAGAACAGGGTTCTATTGAACAAGACTCAAAATAAGACTCCATATTAAGTTATCGTCAAAAGAAAACCTTATGTGAAGTCCTTAAAGCCTTTTGGATGTAGATGCTCACTTTTGAATACAAAGGACTATCTCAAAAAATTCAGTCAAAATCACTAGAATGTTTCTTTGTGGGCTACTCATCTCATTCAAAGGCTTATAGAGTCTATGTCAAGTAGCACATGGTAGTCATTGAATATTCTAACATTATCTTCAATAAAAACCATTTCAATAATGTTGAGGGACCCAAATGGCTATTTTACCTGGAAAAGATTATCAAGTCTTTCACGATATACAATGAACACATGGACGACAGCATTTAAAGAACAAATTTTGAAGAGAAAGGAAAACAAAAGCAACTTGATCTGGACAAGCTTTGGTCATCAGTTGCTCCTGAACAAAATGGATTCACATTTGAAATAAGCAATCCAGGAACATATGAAATGGAAGTCACTGATCAAGAAGCAGCAGTTGAAGTTTTAAATTATAGACCAAGTGATACGGAGAGTGAACCAGTGCAAAGTCAACAAGCAGTCCAATTTGAAGAGATAAATGAATTTGAAGATAGGTTCCAATCTTTGTTTGACTCTCTCCAAATTGGAACAACTGAAGCTTCAACATCTGTAAACTGTCAAACTCAATCAACTGCTGAAAATCAAGAAGAATCTGAAAGTGAAGTTGCTGAAATGAATGTAACAAATCTTGAAACAGAGGTGTCAGCACAACAAGTTGTGCAAACTACTTCTGTTTAGAGGCAAGGCTGGTGGCTCTAGGATGCTTACAAGAAGGAGTGGACTTTGAAGAAATATTTGCTCTTGTGGCAAGACTAGAAGCCATCAGAATCTTCTTAGCATATGCAGCATCCATGAACATAAAAGTATCTCAATTGGTTGTGAAATCTGCATTCTTTAATGGAAAGATTGATGAGGAGGTGTATGTTTGAGCATGGAAATATGTTTTCAAAGCATTTTCTTGTCTTTCGTGCATATATCTGTGGGTGGAGCACAATGACTGTGTCTGGAATCATCTCTTGTGTATCTCGAGCACGTCTTGTACTCGAGCAAATTAAAACATATAGGAGGTACAAAGAGCACATGTATTGAAATGACAAATTTGAATTAAGTCTATCGAGCACACAATTTAAGATGACAAATTTTATAGTTTGCTCGACAGAATACTTGTGTGCTCGAAGTGAGAGTTCATTCAAAACTGAGTGACTTTTCAAATTGTGTGTAACTTGTGTGCTGTTTGTAAGTCTTATGTGCTAAGATGACAAAATGGGCTTCAAAATTAGATGCAAAATGAATTTCACAAAGAAACTAATTTTTGACATGTAGATGTTTTTGACTAAGCAAACAGTTTTCGGTGATCTCATAAGAGATATGATAATACTATCCAGTTACAAGCTTTAAAGAAGCTTCAAATGTTTTGTGTGGAGATTGAATCTAACCTTAATGGGAGATGATAGTATATTGTCTGAACTCCTAATCCGTAGATTATAGGCTTAAAGGATCTCTGTTCAGTAAATTGACATCATGTATGGTTTATTTTCATGAGTGTAGTGACATACTTGATACAAATATAATGAATATGATAAGTCTGATGTGGTGACTCATTTGAATACCAAGGTATGTTTCGTACACGTCTCTTTGAATGATAGGCAGAAAGGAAATTATCCAATCATACACGAGCCTATTGGTTTTTTGGTCACACAAAATATATATACAAAGTATCTGAGCAGATATAAAAGTATTGATATACGAAAACTTATCAAAAAGAAAAGAAAGAAAAAGAAAATTATAGAAAAAGAAAAATACTTCAAAAATAGTATACCAAGTAGCATCATATCTTGACTTAAGGGGCACTAAGGGAACTACAATGGTGGGGCATTCAAATAAGTCCTAAACACCCTGAATGTAAGGCATGTAAGTCCGGATAGCATGTAAGTCCAACGTTCAACCTTATAGTCTGATATATATATATATATATATATATATATATATATATATATATATATATATATATTGAAATAAACTGCTGATAAAAACAAATTTTGACCAAGACATCAAGGGGTTGAAGTCAAATTGGGGTGATTGGAGAATGCTAAATAAGCTTTGATAAGAGATAAGGGACAACCTGAAGTCCAAAATATAACTATTCTTCACTTAAGCTTAAATTGAACTTTAAGTATACCACAAATGTTATGATAATCATGCTAAGTGCTACTACCTAATGTCAACCTGACTCACATCATAATAAGGATTACTATGAAATGGTGTGAAAGATTTTGGACAATCTGATCCCATGTTGAGATCTCTCCAAAATGGTTTGAAATAAATTTTTAACTGGAATTTGATCTCTTTTTCACCTTAAACTAATGCTTAAGTAAAACAGGCATTCAAATGATACATATCTATATGTTTTAAGCAAAGTTTGAGTGTGGTATTTGTCTAGTTTGCTTGGCGCATATCTCGATGTGTTCACAAACGCAATCTGGTTTTTTGTTCTATGTGTTTTCGAGTATGGTCTAGGTATTAGCATGTACTTCGAGCTCACTTTTGACTTTGATATCCTATTGGGTGCTCTTCGAGCACCATGATGTGCTTGGAAACCTTTCTTAAAGAGTTTCGAGCATGGATATCATATTCGTTTCTCTTCGAGCATGATGATATGCTCTGTATACTCTCAAATGTATCTCGAGCATAGATCCCTCTTATGTAGCCTTTCGAGCACATATGTTCACATGATAAATTCTGTTGGGTGCTTTCGAGAATGCTTCAATTTCACGAGCAAATGTTCTGTCATGATAGATTTAAGTGTTGTCGAGCATGCATATACTCTTCGAGCATAGGTGTTAACTAAATTGTCTAAGTGTGTTCGAGTAAGAGTTACGTTGTTTGGAATATGTCTCGAGTATGAAGCTTAACTGATTAATTGTTATGTACTTCGAGCATATGCATTGAGTGTTAGAAAATGTTAAGCTGTTCTAGCATAGTTGTGTTCTCAAGCATAACCTTATACTTGAGCATCCGTGACTTAACATTAATTGGCAAAGATATTGGTTAAGGGAATCGAGCATGGGTGTACTCGAACACAAATTATAAAATCTTACAAGGATAAATCTTTTTTAAGTCTCCCTCGAGTATTCTCACTTTCGAGCAGACAATATGTAACATCCGTATTTTGAGAATTAATAACTAACAGAAAGTTTTATTATTATCAGTGTGTCATTAGTTTGGTTGTGTGCGTGTTTGTACTTGGATAAGAATGGAATGGAGGTGGATGGTGGGGCCCATGGCTGCCTATATAAGGCCATTCCCCATCCTTTCACCATTTCTTTACACAACACACACACTAGAAAACACACACTTCTCTCCAGCAATTCGGATTCGGATCCAAGCAAAAGGAAGGAAGAATCTTGAACACCATTAAACAACAAGAAACACCACCAAGCTCCACGGATCTGTCCAGATCTGAACCCGAGACCAACAAAAAGGTGAGTTTTGGTTTTAAAGGTTAAGTTTTAGGTCGGATTCGACATGCAAACCGATAGAAGGATAGATCGGGGTATTTGATGGAAGAAAAACATGAACTTGATAAGTTATAACCCCACGAGAATCTTATATGGTATAAATGTGATGTTCGGAGCCTTATAAAACGCAAGTATAACAAAGTTGGTACAACCCAAAACCCTTAAAAAGGGTAAAACGGGTCCTAAGGAAGAGTCACAAAGTAAAATGGGCCATTAAATGGTAAAAACGAAGAAAAAGATGAATTTGGCATCGCATAAGCCATGCGAAGCAAAAAAGGCTATTTCGCATCGCATAACCATGCGAAGCGAAAAAGGTAATTTCGCATCGCACAGTCATGCGAAGCGAAACAGTTTCATGCGAAGCGAAAAAAGTTCCATGCGAAACGAAAAGGCATGCGAAGCGAAATTCTTCCATGCGAAATTTTATAAAATTCATTTTCTGGTGCGTTTTTGTTAAAGGACTGTAAATGAAAATAAAATTTTTCCGAGCTGACCCTTGGACCCCCGTTAGTTGAGGGTTTCATATATTTAGATGTAGGAAACAGTGGTATTAGATAATTGACACGCGTAATGTATTGTACAGTTAGCCGTGCTCAACTAAAGAAGGAATTACCATTAACGGCGAGAGAAATCGACTCCAGGTGAGTTCTAGCCCCATTTCTCTTTGAAATGTTTTCGGGGCTATGTGCATACTCCAATGTGATAGTTAACACATTTACTTAATTGATAAGTGTATGACTACATATTGGATGCTATTACTATATGATGATAGTATAAATGAGCATGTATATATTTATATATATATATTATATACATGAGACAGGTAAAATATGCACGTACGATAAATGTATGGTTATTCGAGGCAGTAGGGACCAGACCCTTATAATATCTGTGATGTTAGGGACCAGACCCGTATAATATTTGTGATGCTAGGGACCAGACCCTTATAATATCTATGATGATAGGGACCAGACCCTTGTAATATCTGTGATGATAGGGACCAGACCCTTACAATATCTATGATGTTTAATGTAGATTAGCTTATGGTATACCATAGGGTTTTATGAAAGAAAGTATGTAAGTACGTATGCATGTATATAAGGTATATATGAAAGGATTAATAGAAAACAAAGGTATGAAAACGTATCTTCGGAAGCGTATGAGTAAGGGTATGAATGTAATGTATGTTAATTGATTAACTAGAACTCACTCAGCATAGCTGACTTTTAGTGTGCACGCAGGCAAATAGGTTGAGGCAGCTGGCTTAAGGAGGGACACAGGACAGGACTGAAGAGACTGGCATCCATGATGAAGTGTTATGACTATTTTAATTAATTATTTATGAAAAGAAAATCTGTATGCTAAGACAAGAATGAATGTTTTGTAATGTGATGTTTGAAGTTTTTAATTATTCCATGAAGTTTTTAATTTACTCTGATTTTAAAACTGTGTTTATGAGTAAATCTAACACCAAAGTAGGGTTACCGGGAACGGGGCCTTACACAATAAATGAACATTTATATCAAAATTCTTTGTACGTCGAGCATGTACTAGATTATGTACTAGAGTATAGTGGGAGACAACTGTTCTTTTGGCTCTTTGCTCGAGCAAGTGAGGTACATTAAATTTGAATTAAATGAGAACTGTGTGCACTAGATGACAAAGACAGTACAATACTACCCAAATGCTAGGTATAAAAGGGGGACTTAGAAACTTTTTAACACATTTCATTTCCTCTCTCAAACCTAATTGCAAAACCTCTTGCTCGTGCATCTCCTGTCTACTCAAATGTTCAATTACTGCTCGATTATACTTCGTTATTATCCATTAGCTCTGTTTTGACTTTGGTAAGATATCGATACTCGATTATCGTTTCGCCAGTCTCGGAGCTAGGGTTTCTATTTGATTATCTTACTAATCATTAAAGTTATTGTGTAGGTACGCATATTACTATGGAACAGGTTACTGAAGACACCATTCTCTTTGACTATCATCGATTATTGTTTATGCATTTATGTATACTGACTATTCTTTTTTGTTGCAGAACTGATGGCGATGAAACTCGAAAAGAGACATAACATGTTTGCCCAGTTGGAGGTTGATAACGATAACAGGGGGTGGAGCTGATGATAAACTTCCTTAATAACTCAAACTTGCGGGTAGCTTTGACTGAGTGCCCAACGATTTACAGAATCATATTACAGACTTTTGGGGCTCAGCCACATATGCGGATGATGTGAATGGAAAGAGTATTGAAGTTACCGAAGCTTCAATCCTATCTGCACTAAACTTAAACGACGATCATGAAGATCAACCACTATACTCTGTCCCAAGACTATTGCGAGTATTTCAGGAAACCATGGGTTACCAGCGAGATGTTAAAGAAGGGCAATTTCAGAAGGGCAGCTTCCCTTGATCTATAGATTCCTTATTCATCATGTCATCCAGTCTCTATCTCCGAAAAGAAGGACTTGGACTTTATTGAGCAGGGAACTTGCATCCTTGACAATAACTATCTTGTATCAGCAACCTTTTAATATGTCAAGACTAATCTTAAATGGTTTAGTTTCAAATGCTGAGAAGGCTGTAAACCTATGATTCCTGATGTACCCGAGATTTTTACAGATTCTTATAAATAGGTCTTGGCCAAACCTACAGTAGACAGGAGAAGTTCTCGCACTACAAGATCCAAACATGTGTCAACGAATGAAGGATGCCAAAAGCAAATTCATTGATAATGCCGAGTGTGATGTTCTCACATGGATACTTGTTCCTGCTTTAGGTGTCATTGATGTACCTCGTACTCTAGGCAATAGTGATTATGAAGATGATGCTGAAAGTGAAACTGATGGAAGTGAAGAAGGTAATGATGGTAATGATGATGATCAAGGTGATGGAGGTAGTGCAAATAATGAACAAATTTTTGAACCAATCACCAATGAGGATGAAGTTGTTAGAGGTGATTATGTTGGAAATGAGCTGGTCGCGCTTACTAGTATTGGATCTGATGTTCAGATGGATTATCAAGGAGGAGATAAAGGTCCAGAAGATGAGGTTACTAACCCGGTTGATGAACCAATTATGGGTCCTAGTCATAGGGGATCGGAGCCTATGGATGACGATGACTTTATTGTTGGTGTATTTACCAATGTGACTAATACTATCAACAAAATCACCCCACCAGATTCACCAAATTCTGCAGTAGACAACACTGAAGACACTAAGTCTATTTACTCTGAACCTGTAAATGATGATATTCCTTCCTCCCCTGCCACCACTGATCCCATTAATTCTGAACCTGAACAACCTTATGAGACAAATGTTCCTACACCACCTACCTCTCCTATCAGAGATCCAATAATTACATTCATATCCTTGACACAACTAGCTGAAACTACCAACGAAGTTCATATTCCAACTCCACCAACATCTCCATTTCAAGAAATACATATCCCCAACACCACCAAACTTGCCTCTCATAGACACCATACCTACCAGAACCATTCAACCTTCCCAACCCGTCTCAGATAAACCTGAAACCTATAAGTTATGTTCACCTGAAACCTCCTCACCAGAACCTCTCTCTAAACCAGAACCTCAACCAACCCAAGAAACCCCACCATCGATCCCCAATATCTATGACATTATTTCAGAAAATGCAGAGCTTGAGTTTGAAAACATCATATTGAAGGAGAAGAATGCATTTCTGGAAATTCGAAACAAGGCTCTTGAAACAGCTTTGCAGCAGGCTTTGACGAGGATTCAAACCATGGAGCAATTTGAGGTTGAGAAGACCTCAGATGCACCAAAACAGGGGGAGAATATCAAGGACGCAGGAGGATCAAACGCAATTGAAGATCTTTATGCCAGTTCCAATGAAGAAAATGCAGAAGGTGAACCGTCAAATGCTATAAACATGATAAATCAAGAGTATGAGGGAGATGCTGAAGATGAGGGGAGTCTGATAAGGAAGATGAAACAGAAGAAGATAAGTTGAAAAAAGAAAACAAAAAGGGAAAGGGATTGTATACACAGATGATGATTTAAATCCCAAGTCCATACACATTGTGCAATCTGATGATGACATACTTTTAAAAGACAATGTGATTGATCCAGACATGGCTGAAGTAGAATCTGGCAAAACAGCCATCAGACTTATAAATGAAGATTTGGATGCAATAAACCAAGATGATCAAGAAGACGAGGAGGAAGTTCCTCAGGAAGTGCTTGAAGCACTGATTGAGATGAAAAAGAAGCAAGAAGAAGAAGATAGATTGAGAAAGGAGGCTGATAAGGCAAAGAGCTACTTTGGAAGCCTTAAGGGAAACACAAAACGATGAACAAACTCCAAGTGTACAAACAGAGAAGGAGACTGAGCCTAAACAGCCTGAGATAGTGCCTGAACAATATGAGGCAGAACAATCAAAAGAGCAAGAGCTCAGAATGGTGTCTGTAGATTATGAGGATGAAACAATTGAAATATCTGCTAGCACAATGGTGAAGTTAGTTATATTGAAAGACCTTACAAACATCTTGAACAAACCAGAAAGACATCATCCTGAGATTGTATCAGTTGCAAAAAAGGCTCAAAAAGATTTTATCAATCTAAGCAGGGTGTGCAATCTAAAACAAGAGTAGAAGAAGTTGTTGAAACAACTGAACCTGTCATTCATGAAGTTATTGAAGAGGATGAAGATGCTTCAGTCAAAGAACCAGTTATTGAAGAAATTGTCGATGAAGAGCCAGTACCACAAACCACTCAACCAATAATCACAGAAACTGTTGATAAAGAACAAAGGGATGTGCAAGAAGAACATATTATTACTCAACAAACATAATCTGAAACTAAGAAGGGAGTAAAAAGTAAGGAGACAACTGAAGTGGAACTTCCCAAGGCGAAAAGGCAAAAATTTATTTATAAAAGGGGTCTAAAATCCAAGTTTGTGTTTGAGTCTACTGAACCTGAGAATGAAGAACCAATGATTGGGGCACTTCACAATCTTGATGAACAACTTGAAATTGTTCATGAAGAAGGAGGAGGATTGAAAGATGATGAGAGGGAGAATGAAGATAAAGCCTATTTGATAAGCCTTTAATATGATGAGAGATATATAAAAAGAATGCCAAAAGAAAGTATTCAACAAGAGGCTGAAGGCTGGAGAAAAAGGAAATCAAAAAGGGAATTCTTGATAAAAGCCGGACACAAGCTTGCATTCCTAAACTTGCAATCGTCTGACACTATTGACAAACTTTTCAAGAATGCTCTTGTAGATGACATAACAAACTTTGTTGAAAAGGTAAACAAGAAAAGAGGGTTAGTGATGATGCAGAGTATGAGTCTGTCAAAGCTAAACATAAAGATATCCAGTGTTTGCAATTACATGGTTTTGAATACAACTCCTTAATTAAGCTTTCTCTGGAAGATCTGAAAAAGAAAGTGCAAATGATTAAAGACTCACATAAATTGCAAAAGAGCATTGATGATAGTGAGAGAGAAAAGAACATGAAGATGCAGATGGAAAAGGAAATGGAGGAAGCTGAAAAGAAAGAAGCTGAGGCTAGGGAGTGGTTCAAAGATCCTCAAAGGGTCCAAACTTTGAAAGACATAGTTTTGAACAAAGGAATGACCGAGGAAGAATTTGACAATATGCCTCATGCTCAACTCCTTGATATTTACCACAGAGAGTAGAGGATGTACTTGGAAACACAGAGAAGATTACAAGAAGAAAGAAGGACAATGGATGAGGTTGTTAGAGAAGAAATGATGAGTGTTCTACACAAGAAGGGTGCAAGCATGGGAAGACTAATAGTCCAAACTGATGATACAATCAAGAGATGGTTCGAAGAGTCAGAACTTGAAGAAGCTAACAAGAAGAAACAGGAAAGTACAAGCAGCACCCCTCTAAGGTCTGAGATTGTGAGGCTTGAACCTGCAAGAGATTTAAATCTGCCCACACATCTCTATTATGATAAAAGATCCAAGACCTTGAGAGTGATCTCTAAAGATGGTGAAGAAACTCTAAACATCTTCAGAGTTAATTTGAGAAACTTTTCAGAATAACAGTTGAAGAAAATGGCTGAGGTAGATCTGTATGACAATCAAAATAAAAGCCAACTTTCTGGATAACAAAGAAATGACCTCTCAATATTTTCCAAAGAACAATATGAGAAGGGGTTTCCATTTCTCAAACAGAAGAAGAGAGAAATCCATAGCCAAGCAGAGAGAGAAAGAAGACGAAAGAGAATAAATGAAGTTCACACACTTGAACTCTCTCTGTTTGATTCTAAGAAGAAGGAGACTCAATAGGCAAGCAGCTCCACTGGTTAAACAAGAACTTTGAGGGAGTGCTTGGCCATGAGAAGAGAAATGCTTGAGCCAAACTCTGTTGTTCAACATAGTGGAAGGAATTCTCATCTCACTTATAACAGACATAATGATTCGATATCATTAAAGGAATGCATCAGGAGGTACAATTGCAGTGATTAAATACGATGAAGACCTCAGATTCATGCATCCTCAAGATCTTCAAGACATAATAGATGTTGAGTTTCCCCTCAACTCCCAAGTTGTAGTGAAGCTCGATATGATTAAACAAAAGGCTGCCCTTGTTAAACTCAAAAAGGAAAAATCTAACGCAAGGAGCAGACGGGGGAGATAGCAGATTAAAGCTTAAAGATGATCATTTTTGTTTCTGTTTTATCTTTTTATTTTGTTTTTATTTGAAATTTGCATTGTAAAATATGATATGTAATGCCCAAGTGGCAGAATTCCGTTATGTAATGAAAAGATATTTAGCATAAATTGATTATATTTAGAAGGCTAATACATGTGTAACTATATACAGGTGTATTTTGGTGCATCTGAGCTTGTTCCAATCTAGGGGGAGATTGTTGAGTCGGATATTTGATTAGGAAGATTGGAATATTCTCAACCTTCTCAGAAAATCAGCTAAGTATGGAATTCGAGCATAGTTCAGTCCCCCGATCAAGATTTACATCCGAGCATGCTAAAGATTGTTCAATAAGTCTCAAGACAGGATTGAAGGCATTAAGAAGAATGGGCTTGCTCGATGGACTAGTTCGAGCAAAGCATGGATTATTCAAGAAGAATGAAGTTTGCTAGAGGAGAATATATTTTCTGAAAATATTCTAAGTAAAGTATGCTAGAAGACAATTATCGAGCATACCTAGCATATTGAGTCTACTAGAGCAAGATACTTATCATGCTCGAAAACTCTTACACTTGTATTTGTTTTTGTCTCTCATTATGTAATAATTCGGGATTCTAGAAGGAATGTCAGGGTCTATAAATAGGGTCCTAGGTTTCCATTTAGGGTAACGTGGACATGCATGGAGTACGAGAAACATTCCAACGAATATTCATTTTGTTTTCCTCGTACAGCCGCTGCCGCCTTTCACAAAACCCTAGACATTCCTTTACTGCTTCATTGAATGATGTATTAAGTATAGTAAATCTTTATTTTTGAATCTCTTTACTGATTATCATTTATTGTTTCATTGGTTATTATATCACGCCTTCATTCCCATCTGATTGGATATCCTGATTCCGCCGGGATATTCAATAGGCCTTTGGGTTACTGAGTCTGTGTGTTCTTGTCAACCTTATTAAGGTTTGCACCAGATTCTCGATCCTGACAGTTCTAAGTAAAGCTTCGAGCATGGTTCAATCTCTAGCAAGTTTTAGTAACCGAGTATGCTGGAGTTGTTCACAATAAATCCTAAGGAAATATTGAAGAGATCAAGGAGAACATGTTTGCTTGTGGGACCTATTCGAGCAAAGTTTAAATATGTTCTGAAGATTGAAGTGTGCTGGAGTAGATTATTTTCTAAGGAAAATATTCTAAGTAAAGTTGCTCGAAGACATTCAAGCATACTTTATACTACAAGGTCTGCTCGACAAGGATATATCATACTAATCCATTGTACACTTGTATTTATTTAACAATCATTATGTAACCATTAGGGTTTGTTGAAGAATGTCTATGGGCCTATAAATAGAATACTAGGTTTACCAAATAGGGTACGGGTGCATAACGATTATTGAGAAAATATTCCTCATTTATGTTACCTAGTACTGCCGTCATTCAATAGATAAAACCCTAGACACTCCATGCAAATCCGATAAACCTTTCCACTGCTCATCAACGATTTACATAATATATTGGAATCTTTATGTTCATTGCGTTTGTTTACGTTTACAATCATATATTCAATGCAACACTTTGTTTAAACTGATTCCACCGTATAATTAGAGGGTCTTCAATATTTAGATCTTGTGTGTTCTTGTCGACTATTATTAGTATACCACAAGATCCGATCCTGACAGAGGAGCCCAAGCAGACACCACTAAGGTGGCGGCCGCAACTATTAAACCCCCCCCCCACCCAACTTTTGTTGTTTTCCTTATTATTTAAACAAAGTTAACGACTTAAATTCAGCTATTTCACACAACCCTATCTGGTCCATATTGTTCTTAAAGTTCCAAGCCAAAACTCAAGGTAAAAGCCAGCCATAATGTTGATGATTTAAGCTTGGTTTTAACATGATTATTACTTGGAAATTAAAGTTTTATTATCAAAAATAACATCTAACCATGAAAAAACCCTAAAAATGATCCATGAACATGTTTTGATCCTAAACATGGTTAGAAATCATAATCAAACACTTTTTTTGGCCATAAACACAGATTAGGAGGTTTAAATCGCAATTTTACGGTTCAAAAACTTGGTTTGAAACCCTAACCGAAACAGAAATGACCTGTGATCTTGATGTAGATTACAATTAGAACCTCTGAATGTTACAACTTGAATCTTAAAGTGTGAATCCATTAAGATTGAACACACACAAGTAAACATTAAGCTCAATTTCATATATATCATGAAAGATCACAAGACATGACACTTTGCACACTTTCTCTCTATACCCTCTGACTCTGACAATTACCAAAAGTCTACTTATCAACGCATAAGTCTCCTATTTATAGGAAACATCAACAAGTACACCAAGTCTTTATATGTTATACGACGTATAACATATACGCCGCACAAGATATGTGTTGACTTGTAACTTATGCGTCGATTACAATACACAAACTATACATTTGACATTTTAGCCCTATACAATCATATCTAATTCATCTAAGACCCTAGCAATAGACATTATGCTTTAACAGACTCCCCCTTGGATGTTGCTAGGTCTTCGATCTACATTCCTTCAGCTTGTCTTCGTAAACACCTATTTTTCATCAACTCCTACGTTGTAGTTCTGGAAGCACTTGGGTTACAAGAATTCATATAAGAAGGATATGATCAGATTATTACTTGTATCTGATCCGTGATAGTATCATTTCTTATATGCTATTGAAAAACATAATATTTGAAAGTAACGACTTATGAAAGTTTGATATTTGAAAGTAACGATTTTGACTTTTAATCATTTCCATCAGACTCACATATTCATCATCTTCATATTTTTCCTCCATCATCCTGTTTTAACCTGCAAACATCCAAACAAATAGATCTGTGTAAGTACAAATGAGATATGAATGATTTTCCGTGTACGGTTCAACAAAATTTGGAACCAACTCTTCAGCACCTTCAATTACACTTATAACCATATTACCTGAAGTAAATTAACACCTAGTAATGAACATTATCTTCAAAAGAATTGATACAGGTTGTTTTGGGATATGATTTGAGTAATCAGGAATTTTTTTGGAATTTTTGGAAATTTTTTGGGGTAAACGGACGATTTTCAAGCGAAATACAACTGATAAAATGAATTTTTATAAAATAATAAATCAGTAAATAAATTCCAGAAATATTTTTATAAAAATCTACCTATTTTAATTGACAAGTGACTAAATTTTCATAATTTAATGATAAACGGTTAATTAATTATGCTAATTTGAATATTAAACCAATTCAGTTTTTATGAAAACTGGAAAGTTCGCGATTAACGAACCTGCGGGAATATCAAAACACCAAGAGTAATCAAAAATCATATTTTTGGACTAATTAAGTAAAAATGAACTTATCTATGAGAAACCTGAACAATCCGGGTGAATTTTGCGCGTCTCTTCTTAAATCAAGCTAAATACACGGAAACGGGCCTCGTGGCTAATCCGGGACCCCAGTATGTGATCCTTCTTTATAACTTAATCATTTTATTAACCAATACATTTACCCAAGCTTATTTTCCCATAACTGTTTTCTGAACGCGTAAACGAACAACTTGGCCCGGCCGGGAAAACGGGAATCTGAGCCAAGTTCAGTTTTATGTATTAGACATTGAACAACATCACAACCTAAGCCTACCGCCACTTTCTGGGCGTTCCAGCTACACCCAGATTAGTTATACCACCCATTTTAGTATTGAGATTATAATAATATTAAAATATAAATATTATTGTAATATTGATTATAGGAACTACTGATAGCGGACCGAACAAACCACGAGCTGATACAGTACTGATTATCTACTAAACCGTGAGTTTCATGACCCCACTCTTTAAACAGTTTTACGAACTTTTTGAGTGAAAAGCATGTTTGATAACATATACATACCTGAAACATGTATTGATATGAATTATCTAAGTGCTAACACACAAAAGTCCCCACGATCAAAATGATTAACTTCGAGCCGGTGGCTTGTGAATAGTACTATTGGTTTGACAAACCCAAACGGAGCCGGCATGTATTGCTGAGACTTTATCCCGTTTGCACATGACCATAATTATACAACACACTATGTAGTGTTAGGCATAGCTACTTGGGGCATGTTGTGGGCGGAAAGGGGCCACAGTGGTTGATTGAGCGTGGTAAACGGATGCACGCAGCACATACAGTCAAGGCTTCACTGTAGCTTAGCATAATTACATCATTTACATACATACATACTTATTTCATGATTACAAGTGTTAACTTGTGAATACTTATTACTGTTTTCTCGAAACTCGTGAAACTCACCAACTCTAGTAGTTGACCCGTTTTAAACTGCTTTTCAGGTGTACCTAAATCGGAATGATTTGGTGATCTATTACTTGCCCAAGGTGTGTGATTGATGCTATGTGAATAGAGGCAAGGGTGTTAATAGTAAGAACGTATAGTTAATGAACTAGTTTTGTTTGTATCACCTAGACTGTAAAACAATGATAGAACAAAGAAATGTAATACATTGTAAATTAGTTTGTAATGTTTCTTTATAAATAATGTGTTGATACTAGAGGTGTCTGTTACATTTCCGTTTTACGCTTCCACATTGTGCTAGTCGGGGTGTGACAGAAGTTGGTATCAGAGCCATTGATTATAATGGATTAGGTTATCCCTTCGGGTACCTAAAATATAACCGTAGGCTCGATTAACTCTGGGAAATAATTTAATATTATATACTGATGGATGACGGGATGAACTTGTAGGGAAAGTGAGTTATTGTGGTCCGGAACATAATAACAGACTTGCTTGTACGAGGGAATTTGGGGAGAAGTCGCGGAACGTGTGGTTAGGTAAATGTGGGAACATATGTGTATAAAAGGTAATGTGAAAGTATATATATATGTAACACTCATACGTGCTTAATTGGAACAAGGTGTATGAATACGTGTACATACGATACTGTTGATGACGGTAAATTTTACTATGAATATTATATTTATTTATATTCAATATTGATTGAAATAATAATAATAATTAAAATTTTAATAAAACTAATATTATATTGTAATATAATTAATATTAAATTTGGTTTAATTAATTGATCTTTTCGACAATAGTTAGCGCTAGCAATAGATATTACTCTTATAACTAACCTTTGTGCAGAGTCATGTCACGGAATAACGTGTACGTACCGGAAGAAGAACCGGTAATCTCTGTTGAGGAGGATCCAGAGGAGGAATCCGAGGAGGATCCAGAAGAGGAGGAACCGGAGGAGGAGGAGGAGGTGGAAGAAGAAGTTATATGTAGAGAGCTACCCAGGAATGTGCCTGATCTATCCGGCTACAGATGCGATAGTAATCCACCCAGGTCACCACGCAGGGATCAAAACAAAGTTAACAGTCAGTATCGTTCACCTGCTAGAGTAGCCAGATCACCCACTCCACCCACTCACCTGTCGCCGACGACTTCAGCTACTGCGCGAGTCCGACGTACGGCTCGTATCAGGTAACCCCGATTGACCCTACCTGGATTCCATTCAGATCTACCCACGACCGGGGAGGACCTTCACACCCTAGGGCAGATACTTCATCTTCCCGTTCATTGAGTATACCTACCCCTCGCCCTAACCTCCCAAACACAGGAAACAACTCTTGGATGGCTGTCCTGACTGACCGTGTGATAGACCACTCGATAGCCATAGCTAACATTAACCAGGAGAGGAGGGACGTGACCCAGTGCTTATCGACGTTACATCAGATAGTACTAAACTTGCAGCAGTTATATGCCTACCACCACTGATGTTTGGATAGGTTGGCAGTTCGGCTGTGGAACTGTTACTGGGTGATTACGGTGTTGTTATTTTTATGTTTGTGGTTAGCCTATCGTTTGTACGGATAAATGCAGAATGTTACAGATATGTGTACATGATCTTTTTATACTCCATGTATGTATATAGTAGTATGTTATGTTAACATGGGGCATAATTTTGTACATTATTACAAGCACTGACCCTTATAGGGTTAAGTCTAACAGTCACTTAGTGACAGATTTTGATATATACATGCAAGCACTGGCCTTTATCAAGCCAAGTCTATGTACCTTTTAATATCAATGTACGGAACAATTTGTGAAATGTCAGTATGTTATCTGGTTTACCTGTACAACATTTATTGTGATTATTATTACACAGTGCCGTAGACTGGAATTAGTATTAATTGGCTTATATTTGTTTATCATTATAGAATGGCCCCAAAGAAAGCAAACCCTATGACTGAGGTAGAAATAGCCGAGATGATTGCTCGGCAAATGCAGGCAGCAATACCACTTATTGTAACACAAGTAACTGCTGGTGTTAATGCCAATATACAAACAAACCAGCAACAAATCAATAATGCTCCCCCAACCAACAATGAAACAGTTACAAATAACAATCCCCCACCTAATACAAATGCCCCTACCAATGCAAATAATCCCCCACCGAACCCAAACAATAACAATAACAACCCTAATCCCCCTCGAAAGGAATATTCGATCAAAAACTTTATGGCCTACAAACCGATTGATTTCAAGGGCACTAAAGGGCCAAACGGGTTAATCAAATGGATCGAAAAGACTGAATCTGTCCTCAATATCAGCAATTGTCCACCTGAAAACATTGTTAAGTATGTTGCCTCTACATTTACTGATCACGCATTAATGTGGTGGAACACTACAGTGCAGATAAAAGGTCAAGATACAGTAAATCGCATGACATGGGCCGAACTCAAAACATAGATGCTAGAACATTTCTGCCCAAAGAACGAAATTCAAAGATTAGAACATGAACTCTGGAGCCTGGAAATGAAAGGAGCAGATCATTTGGGATAAACGAACCGCATCAATGAACTGGCTCGTTTAGTACCATGGTTAGTAACTCCTGAAAACAAACGAATTGAACATTATATTTGGGGTTTAGCCCCGGAAGTGAGGAGTTTAGTGAATACTATTGGTCATACATCGTTTGAGAATGCCGTGACTCAAACCGGCATTGTAAATTTTGACTTGGTAAGGAGTGGAGTATTAAAAATGGCCGGGGAATCAACGGGAATGAAGGGAACTGACTACGGGACGAGATCACAAGGAGGACAATCAAGCAAGTGTGCACGCCCGACAATACAAAATTATGTCATGAGCAGTTCTGAGGTGAAACGAGACAGGTACAAGGGACCATGGCCAAAATGTGATAAATGTAGTTTTCATCATATGGGTGAGTGCAGGCTGTTAATCTGTCAGAAGTGTGGGAGAACGGGGCATAATGGCCCCAGTTGTAGAGTCAGTATGGGAACTGTCAACCGACCAACCCAAGCAACTCAACCTCTTCGTCCGCAACCACCTAGACCGCAACCGATTCGTCAACAACCTATACAACAAATCACAGCACCATCAAACCGCGGTGCTTGATATGAATGTGGTAGTACGGAGCATTTTAGAAAAGACTGCCCCAAGCTGAATCAAGGAGCAGTCACCGGTCGGAACCAAGCATCAACCTCTGGGGCGTCTCGGGGACGCGCGTTTGTTATCGGGTCAGGAGAAGCACGACAATACCCAAATGTTGTAACAGGTACATTCGTTGTTTCTGATCAATATGCTTCTGTATTATTTGATACTGGTGCCGATAGAAGCTTTGTTTCCACTAGCTTTGTATCCCTGGGTAATATGCCAGTTAATGAACTAACAAATCCCTATATTATAGAACTCGCTAACGGTAACTCTATAACTGTCAACCAAATAGTCCAAAACTGTTCCATTATTCTTAATGACCACCCATTCCTTATTGACCTACTCCCGGTAGAGTTAGGAAGTTTTGATGTTATTGTCGGCATGGACTGGTTAACCAAGAATAAGGCAGAGATTGTGTGTAATGACAAGACAGTTAAAATTCCCTTTTCAAATGGTGAGGTGATTGTAGTACAAGGAGAGAAGTCTGGTTCGATATTACCTCTCGTGTCTCATCTCAAAGTGTTGAAATGTTTACGCCAAGGTTGTATGGCATTTTTAGCAAACGTAACTATAAAGAACCCTGATGAGAAACGCATAGAAGAGATTCCCGTTGTACGTGAATACACCGATGTCTTTCCCGATGATCTACCTGGATTACCACCGAACCGACAGGTTGAATTCCGTATTGACTTAATTCCAGGATCAACCTCTATTGCTAAGGCACCTTACCGATTGGCACCCTCTGAAATGCAAGAACTATCCAACCAGTTATAGGAATTGTTAGATAAGGGTTTCATTCGTCCTAGTTATTCTCCTTGGGGAGCACCGGTATTGTTCGTAAAGAAGAAAGATGGAAGTTTTAGAATGTGCAACGATTACCGGTAATTAAACAAAGTTACCATCAAGAACCGATACCCTCTTCCACGAATAGATTGCTTGTTTGACCAACTTCAAGGGGCAAACTATTTTTCAAAATCGACCTTCGATCCGGTTACCATCAAGTTAAGATTCAAGAGGAATATGTGTCTAAAACGGCGTTCTGAACTCGTTATGGTCACTACGAATTCTTAGTTATGCCGTTCGGACTAACTAATGCTCCCGCAGTTTTCATGGATCTTATGAATCGGATTTGTAAACCGTACCTCGACAAATTCGTTATCGTGTTTATTGATGAGATTTTGATATATTCGAAAACCAAGGAGGAACACGAGAAGCATTTACGAACCATTTTGGAATTGTTGAGGCAAGAAAGGTTATATGCTAAGCTGTCAAAATGTGAATTTTGGCTACAAGAGGTACAATTTCTAGGGCACGTTGTTAATCGACACGGTATTCATCTAAACCCGAGCAAAATTGAAGCCATTAAAAATTGGCAGGCCCCAAAGTCACCGAAAGAGATCCGCCAATTTTTGGGTTTAGCTGGGTATTATCGGCGCTTTATTGCTAATTTTTCCAGCATAGCCCAACCTCTTAACTCTTTTGACTCAAAAAGATCGTACTTTTGTTTGGGGAGAAGATCAAGAAACTGCCTTTCGATTGCTGAAACAGAAACTATGCCAAGCCCCGATACTGAGTCTTCTAGTAGGAACTGATAATCTGGTAGTTTATTGCTACGCGTCCCGGAAAGGGTTGGGATGCGTACTAATGCAAAGAAATAAAGTCATAGCATACGCTTATCGACAATTAAAGGTGCACGAGAAGAATTATACTACCCATGATTTGGAACTGGGCGTGGTTATTTTCGCACTTAAGATCTGGAGGCACTATTTGTATGGCACGAAATGTACAGTATACACGGACCACAAGAGCCTACAACATATTTTCGACCAGAAGGAATTAAACATGAGGCAGAGGAGATGGTTAGAGCTATTGAACGATTATGACTGTGAGATTCGATATCATCCAGACAAGGCTAATATAGTAGCAGATGCTTTGAGCAGAAAAGACAGGATCAAACCACTACGGGTCCGAGCACTTGGGATGATCGTCCAAACTAGTCTTACCGAACAAATTCGTATTACTCAAAATGAAGCTCTGAAAGGAGATCACTTGGAAGATGAAAACTTGCATGGGACCGAACAAAACTTTGAAGAAAGAGCTGACAAAATTTTATACTACAAAAATCGAGTTTGGATTCCCACTTTCAGCAATCTACGTGACTTGATCATGGACGAAGCCCATAAGTCTAAATACTCCATTCACCCAGGAACAGATAAGATGTACAATGACTTAAAGGAGTATTAATTGGTGGCCCGGTATGAAGAAGGATATAGCCACGTATGTCAGTAAATGTTTAACTTGTGCGAGGGTTAAGGCTGAATATCAAAAACCTTCGGGAATGTTGCACCAACAGGAATACCACAATGGAAATGGGAACAAATTACCATGGATTTTGTAACACACCTCTCTAAAACTTCCTGGGGAAATGATGCAATATGGGTGATAGTTGACTGACTAACCAAATCCGCACACTTCCTTCCAATCCGAACCACTTACACAACCGAAAAACTTGCTCACATTACATAAATGAAGTCGTGTGCCGACACGGCGTACCCGTTTCAATTAATTCTGATCGTGATAGCCATTTCACCTCTCGTTTCTGGCAAGCCGTATAAGAAGCTTTGGGAATCCGAATTGTCCTAAGTACCGCCTACCATCCCCAAACCGACGGTCAATCTGAGAGAACCAATCAAACCTTAGAAGATTTGCTTCGCGCTTGTGTACTAGACTTCGGTGGAAACTAGGATCAACATCTTCCACTAGTTGAATTCTCATACAATAACAGCTATCACAGTAGCATTCAAGCGGCACCATATGAAGTGTTGTACGGGCGGAAATGTAGATCACCATTGTGCTGGACTGAGGTGGGAGATACCCAAATTACACGATCTGACTTGATTCAAGAAACCACTGACAAAATCCGTAAGATCACAATCAAATTAAAAATCGCCCGAGATCGACAGAAAAGCTACGTTGATGTGCTTAGAAAGCCATTATCCTTTGAAATAGGCGACAAAGTTTTTATGAAAGTATCCCCGTGGAAAGGCGTTATTCGATTCAAAAAAATCGGTAAACTAGCTCCGCGATACATTGAACCGTATGAAGTAACTTCTAAGATCGGTCCTGTAGCCTACCGACTGAAATTACCTTTGGAGTTGAGTTCTATTCACGATGTCTTTCACGTATCAAACCTGAAAAAGTGCTTTACTGACAAAACAAAAATTGTGACATTAAAATACTTAAACATAAACGAAAAACTGAATTTCGTTGAAGAACCGGTGGAAATATTAGAGTGAAAAATAAAACAATTAAGACACAACAAAATCTCTCTAGTAAAAATTCGGTGGAATTCAGAACGGGGACCCGAATTCACGTCGGAGCGGAAATCCGAATTCAAAAAGAAATACCCACACCTGTTTCCAAACAAAGACAAAGTTGAATAATCAAATTTCGGGGACGAAATTTCCTAACAGGGGGAGAATGTGACATTTGAGCCAAAACAAGGTACACCTCAGTACGTATTTACCGACTAAGCAAATAAACGCCTTTTGCGTAACAAACGAACGATTAACCGAACGGGTCGGGTTATGACCCAGATATTTCGAGGGGCCATCTATAAGTGATATACAATCTATACAAGCTAAAATATTAGTAATATGGCCTTAGTTTGATAGCAAACAAGTTAAACGAAAACATGCTTGTTTAACTACCCGCTATAGATTTAAACGCGAAAAATAGTTACAAACCAAGCATTGTATCATCCTTTAAACCGAAAAAGATTTACCAAACACTTATTTGAAATGTTTTAAGCGATCCGTGAAAATATTTTTGATTTTTACAAATGTATAGTATGTTTTTATAATTTTACTCAAAACTAGCCGAAAAACACTCGTTTTTGCACTGTTTAACGCACCCGATAAGTTTTTCGCGCAAAAAACCGAACCCAAACTAAATTTGGACTGGGCTTTTCGTATTTGGGCTTGAGAAACCAGATCATTGGGCCAAAACAGCCCAACATGGGCCCATTAGGAGTCCCGATCGCAGCAGCAGCCCACCCCTATTTTTTTATAAAACTTATTCCACAAGCTTGTTTGTTCATTCTAATTTATAAAAAGTTGAGGTCCAAGCAGCTGCAACCTGATTTTTCCAGAATCCTTCAAACTCTAAGTTAAGGAGCTTAAATAAGTAACTTTTGTACTTGTTTAACCTTGATTAATACCATAAAAACATGTCTTGATTACTAAAAATCATTCCTAACCATGTAAAAGTCCTACAAATGGTCCATAAATATGTTTTGATCATACATATGGTAAGGAACCTGTTTTGATAGTTTTTTTTACCATAAACACGGATTAAAGGGTTGAAACGTCATTTTTACGGTTCAAAAGTTCGGTTTAATACCCTAACCGAAACCCTATGTTAAGGGGCTGTTATGTTGATGAAATTTGCTTGGTTTGTGATATAGGACTTGTATCTAGCTTGCATAGAATCACAAGAACCTGAAAACTTGATTAGAAGGGCGAAATCGAACCAAAATCACTAAGGTAATGCCGAAACACTCGCTTTCGGGCTGTTTAGGTTAAGATTGTGATGTGCATATTATTAGGCCTTGAAATTATGCAGGAACATCAGGGATCATGTCAATGAGTTCCTGTTAAAATTTCGTAATTTTTTGACCATCCGAGAATATTTGGCGAATTTATTACCAAATTGGGATGTTTATTTGGGAAAAATAACTAAATTACTTCAAAAATTATGAAATTTTTGTGGGAACTCATATTTCATGTATGTTAATCACATATAAATTTTGGGATCATTTGGAGAAGTCTAAAGGTATTTTGTGTACATGCGTTCGTGTGAATTTTTATAGCCGAATTTGGGCCGAAAAGAATATTACATGAGCTTTTTACATTATGGAATTGATACAGGTTGTTTTGGGACATGATTTGAGTATTCAGGAATTTTTGTGGAATTTTTGGAAATTGTTTGGGGTTAACGGACGATTTTCAGGCGAAATATAGCTGATAAAATGAATTTTTATAAATTAATAAATCAGTAAATAAATTCCAGAAATATTTTTAGAAGAATCTACATATTTTAATTGATAAGTGACTAAATTTTTATAATTTAATGATTAACGGTTAACAACATCACAACCTATGCCTACTGCCACTTTTTGGGTGTTCCAGCTACACCCATATTAGTTATACAGCCCAGTTTAGTATTGAGATTATAATAATATTAAAATATTAATATTACTCTAATA
The DNA here is from genome assembly GCF_021521415.1 of Bidens hawaiensis. Taxonomy (NCBI): domain Eukaryota; kingdom Viridiplantae; phylum Streptophyta; class Magnoliopsida; order Asterales; family Asteraceae; genus Bidens; species Bidens hawaiensis. The sequence goes on along the minus strand of NW_027491039.1, from coordinate 4,245,404 downwards.
TTGATTATAGGAACTACTGATAGCGGACCGAACAAACCACGAGCTGATACAGTACTGATTATCTACTAAACCGTGAGTTTCATGACCCCACTCTTTAAACAGTTTTACGAACTTTTTGGGCGAAAAGCATGTTTGATTACATATACATACCTGAAACATGTATTGATGTGAATTATCTATGTGCTAACACACGAAAGTCCCCACGATCACAGTGATTAACTTCGAGCTGGTGGCTTGTGAATAGTACTATTGGTTTGACAAACCCAAACGGAGCCGGCATGTTTCCTGAATAGTACATACATACTTATTTCATGATTACAAGTGTTAACTTGTGAATACTCATTACTGTTTTCTCGAAACTCGTGAAACTCACCAACTCTAGTAGTTGACCCGTTTTAAACTGCTTTTCAGGTGTACCTAAATCGGAATGATTTGGTGATCTGTTACTTGCCCAAGGTGTGTGGTTGATGCTATGTGAATAGAGGCAAGGGTGTTAGTAGTAAGAACGTATAGTTAATGAACTAGTTTTGTTTGTATCACCTAGACTGTAAAACAATGATAGAACAAAGAAATGTAATACATTGTAAATTAGTTTGTAATGTTTCTTTATAAACAATGTGTTGATACCAGAGGTGTCTGTTACATTCCCGTTTTACGCTTCCGCATTGTGCTAGTCGGGGTGTGACAGAATCATAATGATCAAATTACGCTTCCATCACAGTTTTATTTTTAGCGTTTATTATGGTTGGTGTTAAGTCAGTCGTTCATATTGTTGTCCACCTAAACCTTTCAAAACAAATGATTCAGGAATGAATTTCTGTGATACATTTAATTTGCTTTAATTAAGCACAAGATATCATGATTTATCAGTTTTAGTCTTGATTCAAGCGTAATTTGTTTTTACTAAATCACCCCAACTTGACTTAAACCTTAGAATCAGAAGATAAAAGATTTTTAAGCAAATCAGCAAATAATCCACACTACAAGACATACCCCCATTATCAAGCAATACCCTAAGGACCTTTACCATGGATAAGTATACACGATTTCATCTGTCGGCTTGCAAATGTTGTGTCCCTTGTGGTCCGTTTCTTAATGGTAATAAGACGCGACCAATGGGACAACATGTGTCTAACAGCGGATTTTGATCAAGTCAGTAATGAATTTAGTGCATAAGTACTTTTGCGATCAAGTTTAATGACTTATAAAGCAGCTTTAATCTGCGGGTTTGCTTTTTACTACTTGTTTTAAATATTCGTCGAAATGAATACCCAGATGATAAACCGCATAAAGATCCAATGGATTCAGGAACCTTAAGCATCTCATCAATACATGATTTAAGGTCATAAAACCATACATCATTAAAGCGTTAACCACTTACTGATAGCTACGTTTTAACAAATTTAAACAATCATTATGATAAAAAGGCTTAAGTATGACCAACTATTACATTTCTGCCATCATTATCAAGAGTTTTGATAGAAACTAACACCCCATCAATTAGGAAATTTAAGTTTATATCAATTACTTATCCCTACTTATTTGTTTTAAAGGCCTACCAATGCACCAATACAGTTAAGCACACGGCCTTTTACACCTACTTTTTACTGGATTTGGGACCAGGTGATCAATGTACTATCTCTTCCCTTTTTTCTTCAAAAACTCATTTTCTGAGAAGCAACATTTTTCAATATTTTTGGATTTGTCAAGTTTTTTGGTTTTTCTATGAAATATTCTCACACTAAAATGAAAAACTATACGAAACATATTTACAAATGAAAATTTAACTCTGATGCTTAGGATCACTAAATATCCAACATTGCTGTAATCTCGGTAACCCCCTTATCAACACTGCCCAAAACTTTTAAACTATTAAGTTTTAATAAGTATTGGAATCGTGACTTATCAAAAGCTTTAGGGAAGAGATCTGCTTTTTGTTCATCGGTGTGAATTTTGTCTACGGTAATCAACTTGTTTTAGTAACAATCACTAATGAAGTGATACCGTATTTCGATGTGTTTAGTTTTAGAGTGGTTTACCGGATTCTTAGTTATCGAGATATCTGCATTATTATCTACAAAGATAGGGGTATTAAGAAAATTCAAACCATAGTCTCGCATCTGTTGTTGTAACCAAAGAACCTGAGAGCAGCAACTAGAAGCAGCTACATACTCAGCTTCACATGTAGACAACGACACCGTGGTTTGTGTCTTGCATTGCCAGGTGACAAGTCGCTTGCCAAAGAATTGACACCCTGCTGTTGTAGATTTGGCATTCAGCTTACAGCTTCCATAATCTGAATCAAAATAAGCCCTTAACACAAATTCATCGTCTTTTGGATACCAGAGAACGACCCCCGGACATCCCTTAAGATAGCGTTCCATTCTTTTGACGATCATGAGATGTGAAACCTTCGTATTTGACTGATATCGGGCAACCAAACAGGTAGCATACATGATGTCTGGCTGAGAAGCGGTCAAATACATTAATGAGCCAATCATTGATCGATATAAAGTTTGATCAACCTTCTCCCCGTTGGGGTCAGGACCGATACCATGATTCGATGGTAGAGGAGTGCTGATTGCCGATGCATCAATCATGTTGAACTTAGTCAAAACATCGTTGACATATTTTGTCTGATGGATTAAAATACCATCTGACAACTGTTCAACCTGAAGTTCAAGAAAGAACTTCATTTCCCCCATTGCACTCATTTCAATTTTCTGTTTCATGACTTCAAACTACTTGCACAAAACAACGTTCGTAAAATTATGTCGTCGACAAATATCTGCACGATCAGTAGATGTCCATCAACAGATTTGGTGAAAATTGTGCAATCGATGGTTCCTCTGATAAACTCGTTGTCCAAGAGATATTGGGACAACGTCTCATACCAAGCTCTCGGGGCTTGAAGGAGATACACTTTGTCTTTGTGGATCGGATCGACAAACCCCGATGGCTATCCCACGTAGACTTCTTCACTAATCTTCCCGTTAAGGAATGCTGACTTCACATCCAACTGATAAACTTTAAAACCTTTCGAAGAAGCCAATGCTAGACATATCTGAATAGTCTCTGGCCTTGCAACTGGTGCTTAAACCATGTTGTAATGGAAACCTTCTCTCTGGTTAAATCCCAACACAACCAGTCTTGGCTTATTTCTTACAATAATCCCATTTTCATCCCTTTTGCACTTGAACACCCACTTGGTGTTAATATGCTTTTTAACTTCTGGTAAATTTACCAATTTCCATACCTTGAGCTTCTCAACTGCAAAAGCTCCTCTTGCATAGCATTCACCCAGCATTCTTCAGTTAGAGCCTCTTTACACATTTTTGGTTAAACCTCAGAATAAAACATTTAAATGAGGATTGATGTTATAAAGGAGAAACCTTGGAATAGAAACACTACAGATTCTAATCAATTTGACGTCTTGGTTGCACCCCAGCATTCAAATCTCCTATGATATTATCCTCGGGATGGGAGGATAGTGTTCGCTGCACCACCTCGGTAGGTACTATCACTTCCGATTAGAGATTGTTCTCACACACTTAAGGATCAATAGTGGATGGAGAAATAGCTTCAATAATCTCCTCATCTGAATCACCATTGTCATCAAAGACTGTAACCGTTTCTTGAACATCATCGGAGTGAGCATGATCAGGAATGTTTGGAGGAACAGACCCAGGTTCTTCAGGCATAGTCATTTGATTTTATGACAAATGTTTATTGTAAATCATCGTCAGAGTTTCTTCAGATAAATCTTCCTCTGGGAGTTTGAAACTCTCCCAAAGACTTTCATAATCAAACAGCCTAGAATCTCCTGGTCGTTGCATGGTAGGAGTTTATCGTTGACAGTCGACATTATGCACTTGAATTATCTTGTGGAGGCTATGAATGTAGACACATCTGATTGGACTAGCATACCCCATAAAGAATCCTTTGATAGATTTGGGACCAAACTTCCCACTTGGGTCAAGAACAATACATGTTGATCCAAACGGTTCAAGCCAATTCAAATTTGGTTTTCGACGATTAAGTAGCTCAAAACATGTCTTGCCAAACTTCTTTACTAGAAGCACCCGGTTTAATGTGTAACAGGCTGCCACTACTGCTTCTGACCAAAAATTAACTGATAACTTTGAATCAGAAAGCATAGTTCGAGCCATTTCAATCAGGGTTCGATTCTTTCGTTCAGCGACCCCATTTTGTTCCCTCGGTCATTACAGTACTCAAACATCCTGTTATTCTTGAACTCCGTCCCATTATCACTTCTTATTCGTCGGATCGGTAGATTATAAAGATTTTCCAGCTTTTTGAATAAGATCATGAGGGAATCATATGTCTAATCTTTTGATTCCAAAACCATCACCTATGAAAATCTTGAAAAATCATCAGTAACCACAAGACAATAAAGCTCTCCTGTGATACTTTTGACATTCACTGGACCAAATAGATCCATATGAAGACATTAAAACGGTAGGTTAATGGAGTTGACAATTTTCCTTGGATGAGATTTCTTTGTTTACTTTCCCTTTTTACAATCCAAGCATTCTTCACTTAACTGAAAATTCCTCAAGTTAACTCCTTCTACCAGATTCTTGTGAACCAGATGGTTCATTTTCCTTAAACTTATATGTCCCATCCTCCGATGCCATAATACTGATTCCTGTTCAGATGTTCTTGAGATGAAACATTGAGCAGACCCTGATGTCATTGATGCAGTGCTCATGTTCATGTCGTAAAGATCATTTACTCGTGGAGCACGCGTAATGATCCACTCTTCTGGAATTTTGAAACCCGGTTTCAGAATTAAACACTCTCGGTCTGTGAAATGTGCAGAGAAATTTTTCTCACCAATTTTTGATATGCGGAGCAAATTATTCTTCAACTCTAAAATGTAGTTTACATTCTCGAATGTAACCATTCCATTTGTTAATGTGCCCTCTCAAACTATCTGTCCTCCTTGGTTTCCAGCAAAACCGACATGCCCTCCTCTTATTGATTTGACATCATTCAGCAAGTAGAGACTACCTGTCATGTGCCTAGAGGCTTAACTATCCATTATCCAACGAGAATCGTGGGATCTTGGAAGCCCCTGCACATACAATTAATAATTTATTGAAACAAGGAAACCCAAGCCTTCTTGGTGTTGGGTTATTTTAAATTCTTGTATAGCAACCTAATATCATCAATATCTGAATCACACGAAAATGAATTTTCACTGGATAGATATGACTAAGACTCAGTCATTATCCTTTCAACAACCTCCAGTGGTTTAACAACAGTTTTTATCACCCAGTTTTGACCTGCGGCTTGCCTTTTATTGTAAAACTGTGTTTGATTTGATTTTGAAATTTTTGGTGTTGAGACATCATTCTTAACACTCTTTTCTACAATAATTTTAACAGGTTCATCCCGTTTTATGATTTTCAGATTTTCTGAAACACACATTGGTTTCTTCTTACTTACAAAACCTAATCCAGGTTTCTTGCTCACAGTCTTTTGAGGCGGAAGGTGATCATGTTTATATCTATTGGGACAAGCAAAAAACACATGCCCAACCTCATTGTAATTAAAACAACGTCTCCTATCAATGAACTTATTGATTTGAGATGTAGTTTCACTCTGATCACGTTCTGCTTTTAATCGATAAAACTCATCATTCGATTGATTCCTAAAGACCTCTTCTTTTTCAGATTAAGAAGTTTTGCCATGTACAAACACAATTGGTTTAACTCGATTAGATAGCTTGTTATAAAAACTTGTTTTAGCAAATATTTTTGATTCAACAACTTCTCTTTCTTTATTACCCAACCCCTCAGTAACTGTTTCCTCATTCAATACTGATTCTGCCATTTGTACACATGTCGACACATCACAACCTAAACTCTCATTTATTTCATGCTTATCATCAGCAAGCTTTGGATTATCATGATGTGGAGTGTTAATTTCCACATTCAGTGCCTTTTTGAAAGCTTTTGGTTTCTTTGGAACATAAGCATTCCACATTGGTGGAGGCACAGCATGATAATTTTCGTTTATATTTCTCAGTCTCATTATCCTTTGTTTTTTAGATAATGTGATCAAGAACATATGATGATGAAGCATAGCTTACTAATTTCAAGTTCAGTATTTCTGTATCAACCTTGAGTGTTTGAAGTTCAAGTTTGAGAGCAGCATTTTCATCTACATGTCTGTTAATGGCTATTTGTTTGTCTTCAACCGTGTGTTTTAACATTGAAATTGTTTTCTGATCTTGTAAGATTCTTTCCCATAAATTCTTTTCACGCGTTTTAAGTTTCAAATAAGCCTCATTAACCACATTTAAATCAAACAATGATTTGTCATAATGTTTCTTCAACTATTTAATTTCTAGAGTTTTAAAGTCACATTCTTCACAAGGCAATTCACATTTTTCATAAAGATTCGAGTTAAGAATTACCTCATTTACCATGAATGCTTGATCGGTTTGTTTATCACTTGAAATTTCTGAATCTTCATCAGTGATATCTTTCATCACACCTTCAACATACTTTTCCTCAACAGTAGTTGATTCTTATGATTTGACTTCTAGAATTTCTTCATCTTCTTCCACTCCAAAGTCAATCTTATCTTGAGGCATATCTTCTTCATAGAAGCATCCTGCAAAGCTTTCGATAATATCAGGAGAAAATAATGAAATAAGATAGTCAGAAGGAACCTCATGAATTTTATCATATATTCGAGGAAGTTCGTCATCAAAAGTATCATGATCAACCTCTTGAACATCCTTGTTGGTTTCCACATCTTTCAACACTCTGTCCAAGCCATCATTATTAACCAATTTATCATCAACCAAATCATCTACCTTCTCAGCAGACTCTTTAATCTCAGTCTCAACTTAATCCAAATTGATGTTTGAAGTCGGATAGACGGCTATGACACGAACGCACTTATGTTTTCAATTTTAGTCCAAATCAACGGATATGTATGAAATAAAAGGAAGTCAACGTATATGTAGCTAATTAAGGAAAGTCAACAGATATGTTTTAAGAAAGTCAACGTATATGTACCAGGTCAACGTATATGTGTTCACCTTGTAACATATGCGGCGTACAAGTTATACGTCGTATATGTTATACGTGATCAACATATACGGTTATATGACATATACGGTAAAACATGGTGTAGGTAATTTGATGATTTGAAGGTTCAAATGATGTAGGAATTGGATGAATTTTGGTAGGGTTTGTCACAGATAGTTAAAGAAAAAGGTGTGAAAGTTTAGAGAACTTTTGACGGTGGAATTTAAATGTAGAGAGAAAAACATTGAAAACTTGAAGTGTTCAAGCTAGTAACGAGCCATAATGCTCTGATACCACTTGAAATGACCTGTGATCTTGATGTAGATTACATTTAGGACCTCTGAATGTTACAGCTTGAATCTCAAAGTGTGGAATTCATTGAGATTGAACACACACAAGTAAACACTAAGCTTAGTTTCATATATATCATGAAAGATTACAAGATATTACACTTTGCACACTTTCTCACTCTACCCTCTGACTTTGACAGTAATCAAAAGTCTACTTATCAACACATAAGTCTCCTATTTATAGGAAACATCAACAAGTACGCCAAGTCCGTATATGTTATACGGCATATAACATATATGCCGCATAAAATATGCATTGACTTGTGACTTATGCGTTGACTATAATACACAAAGTATACATTTGGCATTTTAGCCCTATACAATCATATCTAATTATCTAAGACCATAGCAATAGACATTATGCAGAAACCCTATGTTTCAAGATTGGATTATTGATCATACATGCTTGGTTTTGTGATATAGGACCTGTCTAGAAGGTCAACAACCCGGACAAGTGAGAAAGGGTCGAAACTGTTGAAAACCGCAAAGGTATTACCGAAACCCTCGTTTAGGAGTTGTTTAGGATCAAATTATGACGTGCTTGTTGTTAGCCTATGAAACCTTGCAGGGACATCAAGGACCATATGAATGAGTCCCTATCCAAATTTGGTAATTTTTCGATAATCCGAGAATATTTGACAAATTTATTACTGTTTATGAGCGCTTATTTGGGAAAAATACTTAAACTACTTGACAAATTATTTAAACTTTGAGGAGAATTCAGGTAATGCACCAAATGATTGTTGGACTCGATATGCCGAAGACACATATTATTATTGATGTGGCTAGTACGTCATGATCCAAGTCAGGTCATACAAAATAACAAGCTAGACAAACACCAATAATATTCGTTTATATATGATATGATCATAACAAATGAATATTAACACTTGAGTTATTTGGATAGGGGTTTCTAAATAAAATGTACTTGTGAAATAAATAAATCATATGGATGATTTATGCTTTGAGAAAGAACATTCCATATTGTTATTTAAAATGGTTAAGTAACAATATGTTAAGCATGTTACCTATAATGTGTTATTGTTGTGTATGACACAACATAAGTGTGAATAACACAAAGCATTATGTATAACATAATATTATTGTGCTTGACACAATGTAAGTTATATTGCACAATGGAAGTAATATAGCACAATGTAAGTTATGTATATGTGGAAAGTTATCAAAAATAATAATGATAAGAAAGGTAAGAAGAGGGGCGCCCCCCCCCCTTTTTGTTTACCTTTGTATTATTTTATTATTATCCCAAAGATAATGGGTATATGCAAGGAGTCTCATTGGGGGACTTGGGTGGTGCATCTTTTATGACCATTTTCTCTCTTTCTCTCATTACACAACAACACAAGTAACATAAAACTTTCTCTCAACTCTTCCTCTCTTCTCTCTTAGATTCGGCCAAGATCAAAGGCAAGGAAGAGGAGTTTTTCAAGTGAAAATCCTAGCTAGAAGTGGTGTATTGTCGGAGGCTTGGGGTATGCAAGCTTGAAGACCTTCCCTTTGAAGTTCTTGCCCTTCCATTATCTCCTTCTTCACCCAGATTTGTTCTCTTGAAAGGTAGTTTGACATGCATGAACTTTTATTCTCATGCATGGGTTAGATAGTATGTATTTCGTATATGGATCCGGGCTTGGGTTTTACGTGTGTAAAATCGGTTTTATACATATCTAATTAACAAGATTTAAAACTTATTTCCGCTGCGTTTATAATCGTGTTAAAACCCAACAATGGCATCAAGAGCCACTTATACGGATGCATGCTTCATTAGACCCAAAAATTTTCAGGTTTATGGTGGGGTTTTACCATATGGCCGAAAATTTTGGGGGTTTTGGTTACCCCATGGTTTTTCAAGGTTATACTTTACATGCATGTGGTAATCTTGAAAAACTTAGTCATTTGGATGATTATTTGTGTTGTTTGGACAAAACCCGGAACTTTCGGTTTGGTCAAGTTTCGGCCGAAAGTTTTAGGTCAAAGGGGAACCATTTGGGTCTTGTGTTATTGCATATTTGGATATGTAATAGATGTTCATAACCTAGCCATAGCATTGTGTTTGGTTGAATGTTTGTGTTGTTATGTTTGTTCATTCAAAGTGGTTGTTTGTTCATTCAATATGGTTGTAATTTATTTGGGTTGTGTAATCTATTTATTCATTTCAATTGGTTTGTAAAAATAACTAGATTAAATGCATTTCTTTTACTAGAAAAATGTATTAGGATATATTTTTGTAAAAGAAGAAGCAAGGAATAAAGCCCAAATAAAATGAAGGAGACCACAACACGGGAGTGAACACTTGGAGCATTTGGATGTGGGATCAAGCGGGAGCTCACCGGCACAAGCGCATCTCCATTTGAGTCCCTTAGGAGAGACTTTTGACACACTTGTCTTCGGTCAACAAGTGTAGTCAACATTAGGAGGCTCTGGTTATGAACTTGTGGTTGTGTATGTTTTATGCTTGCAAGGTTGATTTACTTTTGTTTGTATGCTATAACAATTTGGATTATTAATTACATAAAATCAACAACTAGTATAAAATTGGTTCCTTAGAAATCATTAGGTAATAAAAATTGGTTTTATTAAAGGCTAATGATTTCATAATAAAATGGGTTTTATTAATAGGAACTTTGAAAATGGGTTTTTCAAATAAGTACCATACATTTGAATGCATGCAAAATAAAAGGTACATAAAAGGTTTTCCAATATAGAATTTTGAAAACTAAAATCCCTTTTATAAAATAAGTTGAACACCATCCTTTTATACGACACTCGAATCACTTGGGAACTCGGAGTGGGATAAAGGTCACCTAACTGCATTAGAGGAAACTTGTGAGTTTGAGGTGGGTTTTCCATATTTGTGGGATAAAGGTCACCTAACCACTTGTACGTGTAAACTCACACATGTGTGTAAGTAGGACGACTTAAATTGGAAACCATGTGAATAGGGTCACCGAAGAAAGGCATACAATGGTGTTGATGGGATTAAACTTGCCAACTAAGCATGAGATGCTTAACCAATCCCATAAAACTAGAAGTTGCAAAGGGTTCCAATCGTCAAACGTTGACTACCTTGTTAATTTAAATAGTGGTATAAAGGTCACCTAACTACTATTTGAATGTAACGTTGGGTTATAGATTTTTATCATTAGTTGTCTTGGAGACATAAAAGGGTATTAATGATTAAAATAATTGATATCGAAAATACTAAAATTGAGCTTTGTTATTTTTGTAGATGGCCGCAATCAACAATCCACCTAACATTATTATTCCACCCGTAAATAACCTATCACTAAGATCTATTCTTGACAAGGATCGTCTAAACTATATCAACTTAACGGATTGGTATCGAAACTTGAGAATCGTTCTCAAGCAAGAAAAGAAATACTACGTATTAGAAGATCCACTTCCCGATGAACTTACCATTGATGATGCCGAAGACCATAACAATTGGGTTAAGCACAATGAGGATTTGCTGCAGGATTCTTGCCTTATGTTGGGAACTATGATTCCTGTGATTCAAAAGGATTTTTAACTTCACGAGGCATACGACATGATCACCCAACTTAAGTAAATGTTCCTTACACAAGCTACGGTGGAACGCTTCGAAACGGTTCGAGCGCTTCACGCATGTCATATGGAGGAAACCCAATCGGTCTCATCTTATGTACTTAAGATGAAAAGCCACATTGATCATCTTATGTACCAAGAAACTCAAAATGGATTTTAGTAAGACCTATCTTTGGCATTGTCGCCTTGGTCACATAAACAAAGACCGCATACATACACTTCAAAAGAATGGTCTTTTGGAATCAAGTGAAGATGATTCATTTGATAAGTGTGAGTCTTGTTTACTTGGAAAGATGACCGAGGACCCCTTTAGTGGAACAAATGAAGGGGCAAAAGACTTATTGGGCATCATACATTCGGATGTATGTGGTCCTTTTAAGACAGTGACAAGGAATGGTGAAAGATACTTCATTACTTTATCGACTATTATAGTCGTTATGGGTATGTGTACTTGATAAGACACAAAGATGAAGCCTTTGAAATGTTCAAAGTCTTCCAAAATGAAGTACAAAATCAACTCGATAAAACCATCAAAATACTTCATTCGAATAGAGGAGGTGAATACCTAAGTGATCCTTTCCGAGATCATCTTAGGAGTTGTGGGATCATCTCACAACTTACTCCACCCGGAACACAACAACTTAATGGTGTGTCCGAATGGAGGAATCAAACTCTATTGGATATGGTTCGATCTATGATGGCTAGAAGCACATTGCCTCTATCATTTTGGGGTTTCGCTTTGCTCTCCGCAGCCCGTATTCTAAATATGGCCCCAACCAAGAAAGTGGACAAAACACCTTATGAAATATGGAATGGAAGGGTTCCATCATTATCATATTTAAAGGTATGGGGTTGTGAGGTTTATGTCAAGAACAACACCCAAAATAAACTTGAAAGTCGATCCATTAAGTGTATCTTTGTAGGATATCCCAAGGACTCTATGGGATATTATTTCTACAACCCAACCGAGCAAAAGGTGTTCGTTGCTCGAAAGGCCGAGTTCTTAGAAACTAAGTTCCTTATGGAAGGTACTAGTAGAACGGTGGAACTCGAGGAGGATCGAGAACCACAAGCCGATACACGTTTGATTGATACTAGCAATCAACAAGAGGTTGTTGAGAATGATCAAATGGTTGATCAAAACACACAAAACGTTCGCAAATCCGGTATGATTAGTCATCCACCCAAAAGATAAGGATTTTTCATGGATGGATGCTATGTGGTAGATTCGGATGAACCCACCACATACCGTAATGCAATGTCACAATCCGATTGTGACAAATGTCTTGAGGCCATGAATGTTGAGATGCAATCCATGCATGAGCACCAAGTAAGGGATTTGGTTGTACCACCTCTTAATTCCAAACCGGTTGGAAGTAAGTGGGTTTTCAAGAAGAAAACCGATATGCATGGAAACTAGGATACTTATAAAGCAAGACTTGTAGCAAAATGTTTCACTCAAACTCAGGGGGTTGACTATGATAAAACTTTTTCTCCTGTAGCAATGCTAAAGTCTATTAGGATATTGTTTGCCATATCCGCACATTATGACTATGAGATATGGAAAATGGATGTCAAAACAGCTTTCCTTAATGGGCATCTTGAGGAAGATGTCTATATGGTTCAACCCAAAGGTTTTGTCGATCCACAACATCTTATTAAAGTATGGAAGTTAAAGAAACTAACATCGTTTTGATGAAGAAGTTAAGAAATTTGGGTTCATCAAGAATGGTGATGAAGCTTGTGTGTATAAGAATGCTAGTGGGAGCATTATTACCTTCTTAGTATTGTATGTTGATGACATACTACTATTTGGGAATGACATTCCAACCATGGAGGGTGTAAAAGCATGGCTTGGAAGTGGTTTTTCAATCAAGGTTCTTGGTGAAGCCGCCTATATTTTGGGAATAAAGATCTATAAGGATAGATCAAGGCAGTTGATAGGTTTAAACCAAAGTGCATACATTGACAAAATCTTGAGGAGGTTCAAGATGGAGAACTCTAAAAAAGGTTTGGTGCCTATTCAAAGAGGAACGATATTGAGTGCGTCTCAGTGTCCAAGCTCGAAGGAGAAGCAAGATAGAATGAATGGGATTCCATACGCATCGGCTATTGGATCCATCATGTATGCAATGGTATGCACTAGACGGGATGTATCATGCGCTTTAAGCATGTCAAGTAGATTCCAACATAATCCGAGAAGTAGCCATTAGATGGCGGTTAAGAAAAACTTGATGTGTGTCAAATAACCCTATAATAATGACCCTCACAACTAAGCTTTAATATTAAAACGAAAATCCTAAAACCACACACAACCGGTAAGTGTACCGATCGCAAGTAGTATAGACCTAGGAAGTCCGAGTATCGAACACGTGGACACGTAAGACGCTAACGATTACTAACCCTAGACGAGACGTACCTTAAAATAATATTTAATTGATTTTTGAATTCTTTTAACTTAACTGAACTAACTAGACTGGCTAACAAAACTTACCAAAAATAGAAAACTTAACGACAAACTAATTGTGTTAACTTAGGATGGAGAAAAACGTCTACCTAGGTCTGAATCAAATTGTAGGCCTAACAAGCTAATGGATTGAATGACTTCAAGACACCGGTCCCTAAAGATGACACGACTAAGGATCGCTCGGGCTCACTGGATCACCTCTCGGTCTCACTCAACAAGCCTAAATTACTCAAAATCGGCTAAAACGACCAAACCGGGAAACAATTGCTAACGTGTTCTAATGAAGGATCACCTCTCGGTCTCACCAACACTCGACCCTAATGGCAATGAATACTACACAACTAAGGATAGAGGAACAATTCAACTTAAACCAAAATAGATCAACTAGTCGCTCAAAATACCTAAACCTGACAAGAAACGAACTCGCTCTCGCGCAATTCTTATTCTAGCATGTAAAGGCAATGAGACAACCCTAACTTCTTATCACCTCTCGGTCACTAAGAAGGTGCCTAACCGCTGTACTTAATCCAATAAATCATGCAACAAAACCCTACGGTTGTACCTACCGCAAACAAACCTTAAACACAAAGTCTAAAATCAAACAATGCACCAATCAATCAATACAAAACTAATCAACCGAAACACGGGGTTTATGCAATTAATTAACCAATAATTCCAGCCCTTAAAAACAACCTATTTGAAGTCTAAATCAAACTTTACAATAGCAAAATACGTCTAGCAATCAAACAATCCAACAAGCTCATCAAACATTAACAATTTTCATCATTCCTAGGTAGAAGTAACAAGTTTAGCCGAGCATATTTTTTTGAAAGCAGCAAACACTTTACAAAATCATCATTAAAATCATCTCAAACATCTTAACAAACATCCAATGATCAACAATAGTCAATAACAAATCAATCTTTCAAGTAATTGCAAAACTACTAATCAATTCAACAAGTATATTAAAGTGTATGATCAATGAAAAATAGGTAAGGATATGGATGATTCCGGGGCTGCTCCTTGCTGTAAAAATCGATGGTGAATGCTCCCGAGGCTTGCACTTACTTCCTTCCCTAGCCGCCAAGAACACCAAACCCTAGCTTGCAAAAACTTTTTTCTTTTTTTTTCTGCTGGAAATCCCAATCGCAGCTTAGCTGCAGCCTAGGGTTTTTATTTTTTTATATTATAATATAATAGTAAGATTTGGGCCTACATGATGCATACGGGCCGGGCCTTGAGCTTTTTCTTGAACTTGTATGCGTAAAAGGCTCGTAGAATGCTCGAAAAGCTCGGTTTCTTCTTCCTTGTAACCCATACCCTACAATATGAACAAACTTATGTAAAACCTAAATAAAACGAGTTAAAACACATAAAATATGATATATTACGTAGATAAAAGGTGCGGAAAATACGTGTGTTTTACAACACATCAATGCACTAGACGGGATGTATCATGCGCTTTAAGCATGACAAGTAGATTCCAACATAATCCAGGAAGTAGCCATTGGATGGCGGTTAAGAGTATATTGAAATACCTTAGAAGGACTAAGGACGTGTTTCTAATATACGGTTCAGGTGAGGAGGAACTCATTGTAAAGGGGGTTACACGGATGCGAGTTTCCAAACCAATCGAGATGATTCTAGATCACAATCGGGATATGTTTTCGTTATGAATGGTGGAGAAATCTCTTGGAAGAGCTCAAACCAAAACGTGGTAGCATTATCCACCACGGAATCGGAATACATTGTCGCCCCATTGGCAGCTCAAGAAGCTGTGTGGATTAGAAAATTCATTGCCGACCTAGGGGTAGTCCGTACCATTCAGGACCCTCTAGAGATCTTTTGTGACAACGAGGGTGTGATTGCTCAAATCAAGGAACCTTGTGCATAACAAAAGACGAGGCACATTGAGCGGAGGTTCAACTACATAAGGGATGAAGTTGAGAAAGGAAAGATATGTATTCGTAAAGTTCACACCGATCAAAACATTACGGATCCAATCATGAAGCTCCTTGAAAGGCCAAAGCATGAGGGTCATACTTGTGCCTTAGGACTTTGATATTCTAGTGATTGGATATGATCGAATTTTGTATTTGGATATCTAAAAAATTGTTATGTTGACTCATTCATCTGATTATGGTTTATGATTATGACATTTTGAGTTATATTCCATTTTAGCATGTTTAAATCCGTGAATAAGTTAGTTATTCTAAATGTCCGTAGTCGCTCGTATTTGTGGGAACAAATATGAAGGTAAGACTATTATGAACTTGGATTGGTAGATATTCATAGGATATGAATATAGAGCAAGGGTTGCTGCCAAGGTTCATAGATATTTGTGGGTTATAAATATTGGACTGACCCGCTCTCAAATGTTACTACATGGAATCCTTGTGATTGATCATAAGTAAATTTGAGTAAAGGCGAATATCATAGTATCCTCCGACCTGAGATACATATTGGGTCTTGATATTCGCCAAGTAAAATACTTTGACTTAGTTCTTCGCTGCTCTGAAACATGACAGTACATAAGGCTAAGATCAGGTCTAGTACAAGGTGATTGTGAGAGACGTATGTAGTCAAGAGGGGATTTGTCCCTCTTATGTAGTTAAATCAACAGAGAATGATCATTCGGTGTCTCTGGATTTGACATGACATCTGAGGCAAAAGGATAAATGATAGATGTACCTAAATCATTTCAAGTAAGGGACTTGAAGGGGATGATGTTATTGAATGGCACTTCGTCATGAGTATTAGGGGTAGTAAACTGTAGTTAGTCGGTATTTGCTACTTGCATCAATCTTCTATGTATCTTGTGCAAGTGGGCGATTTTTGGACTTGATATGCCCAAGACACATATTATTATTGATGTGGCTAGTACGTCTTGATCCAAGTCGGGTCATACCCAATAACAAGCTAGACAAACACCAATAATATTTGTTTATATATGATATGATCATAACAAATGAATATTAACACTTGAGTTATTTGGATAGGGGTTTCTAAATAAAATGTACTTGTGAAATAAATAAATCATATGGATGATTTATGCTTTGAGAAAGAACATTCCATATTGTTATTTAAAATGGTTAAGTAACAATATGTTAAGCATGGTACCTATAATGTGTTATTGTTGTGTATGACACAACATAAGTGTGAATAATATAACATAATATTGTTGTGCATGATACAATGCAAGTTGTACATAACACAATATAAGTTATATTGCACAATGGAAGTAATATACCTCAATGAAAGTTATGTATATATGGAAAGTTATCAAAAATAATAATAATAGGAAAGGTAAGAAGAGGGGCCGACCCCCCCCCCCCCCTTTTTGTTTCACCTTTGTATTATTTTATTATTATCCCAAAGATAGTGGGTACATGCAAGGAGTCTCAATGGGGGGACTTGGGTGGTGCATCTTTTATGACCATTTTCTCTCTTTCTCTCATTACACAACAACACAAGTAACATAAAACTTTCTCTCAACTCTTCCTCTCTTCTCTCTTGGATTCGGCCAAGATCAAAGGCAAGGAAGAGGAGTTTTTCAAGTGAAAATCCTAGCTAGAAGTGATGTATTGTCGGAGGCTTGGGGTATTCAAGCTTGAGGACCTTCCCTTTGAAGTTCTTGCCCTTCCATATCTCCTTATTCACCCGAATTTGTTCTCTTGAAAGGTAGTTTGACATGCATGGACTTTTAGTGTCATGCATGTGTTAGATAGTATGTATTTCGTATATGGATCCGGGCTTGGGTTTTGCATGTGTAAAATCGGTTTTATACATATCTAATTAACAAGATTTAAAACTTATTTCCGCTACGTTTTACAAAAAATTGGGACTTTATGGCTATGATAATCTTGTTAAAACCCAACAATGATAACATATAAAATTTGAGGTCAATTGGAGAAACCTAGCTATGGTTTCTGGATTCCCGTTCATTAGAATTGTTACGGTCGTTTTTGGCTCAAAAAGGTAATTTAGCAAAATGGTTATCTGCTAGAAAGTTTACATGCTATTTTGAAAGTCATTTGGATTAGTCAGAAAATTTATTGGATTTTTCAGAAATCGTTTGGTATAAACGGATGATTTACCGGTTATAAATAGCATATAAAATGAATTCTTATAAATTAATAAATCAGTAAAAATTTCCAAAAATATTTTTATAAAAATCTAAATATATTAATTATTGAGGGTATAAATTTTCGTAATTTAACGATAAACATATAATAAGTTGTGCTAATTTGAAAGTCAAACAAATTCAACTCTAATTAAAAACCAACAGGTTTGTGATTAACGAACCTGTTGGAATATCAGAACATCAAGAGTGATAAAATATCATATTTTTGGATTTATCGAATAAAACTAAGCATTTTGGGAGAAATCTGGACAATTTGGATGAATTGTGCGCGTTATTCTACAAAATAGACTTAATAAATGGAAATGAGCCTAGTAGCGAATCCAGATATCTAAACTATGATTTTCTTTTTAAATTTAATCATTTCATCAACCGATACGTTTACCAGAGATTATGTGATCATACCTGTTATCTAAACGCGAAAACGACCAACTTGGCCTCGCACGTGAAATGGTGAAACTGAGCCATGCTCGATTTTCAACATTAGACATTAATCAACGTCACAACCTAAGACTGCTGGCATGTTCTGGGCGTGAAAGCTATATCCAGACTAGATATACAGCCCAGTTTAGTATGTGGACTAAAATAATAATAAACTATTAATATTATTATAATATGGATTATAGGATCTGAGCGATAACAAGTGAGACGAGCCGCAAACTGATACCGGGCTGAGTACATACTATACATTGAGTTTCATGACCCCTCTTTTAAACTGTTTTACAAACTTTTGGGGTGAAAAGAATGTTTATATACACCTATCTTTCTGAAAACGATACATGATGTTAATTATCTAAGTATTAATACACGAGAAGTCCCCACAAACACAATGATTGACTACGAGCTGGTGGAATGTGAATAGTATTGTTGATTAATAAGTTAGATTGAAATGATACTAATGCCGAAACACTTAAATTATACTTGACTACATGTTTATATAAACACACTATGTAGTGATAGACATATCAAATTGGGGAATAACGTGGTCTGTAATGACCATGGGAATAACGTGGTCCGTGATGGTGACAAGACCAAAACCCCGGTGCGGAAGCGTGAATAGTCGGTATTAACGGTGGAGCTCGGATCTGGTTTAGGATCGAATCAACAACACGTATTCACTCTTGAAAGATCTATGGACGGATGTGGAGAGTTCGATTCGATTAACAATCAATATAGGATGAACAATTGTAATCGAAACACACACAAGATAGATGTAGTAGTATGATTTCATTAACCAAAAGTGTTAGAGCATAATGTCTATTGCTAGGGTCTTAGATGTATTAGATATGATTGTATAGGGCTAGAATTGTCAAATGTATGTTTAGTAGTTGGATTTAACGCATAAGTCCACAAGACCGCATATGTTATGCGACACATAACATATGCGCCGTATAACTTATACGGGCTTGGGGTCTTTCATTTTGTTTCCTATAAATAGGGGACTTATGCGTTTTTATGTAGACTTTTGGTGAATGTTAGAGTGAGAAAGTAGAGAGAGAAAGTTGCTACAAAGTCATATCTTGTAATCTTTGAAGTTATCAATGAAGAATATGCTTAATGTTTACTTGTTTTGTTCACTCTCAATGGATTCCGCACTTTGAGATACAAGCTGTAACATCTAGACATCCTAAGTGTTGTATACATCAGCATGACATCCTCTTTCAAGTGGTATCAGAGCTTTATGGCTCGTTACTAGCTTGAATATCACAAGTTTTCAAGGTTTTTGTCTCTATCTACTAATTCAACCGTCAAAAGCCCTTCAATTTTTCATAAGACATTCCTTACCTATTCGTGACAAATCCTTCAAGTTTACACTCAAGTCCTACATCATTTGAACCTCCAAATTACCAAAATTCCAAAAAGATGTCTTTTAGCGGATATGTCATATCAACGCGTATGTTATACACGTATAACATATCCGGCGTATAACATATACGTCTTATATGTTGTAAGGTGAAAAACATATACGTGTGTATACATATACGTTGACCACATCTATTTGTTGACCTATACTTATCCGTTAACAAACATATACGTTGACCTTCATACATATCCGTTGATCAAGAGCAGAATTTATACGTTGACCTTCTTTGACCAAAATGGAAATCTTTAGTGCGTTTGTGTTACAGCCTTCTGCATTGCTTCAGAACATTAATCTCGAGAACGAAATGGGAACATCAAACAAGCCACCTAAGCTTCTCCATATGGAAGATTATCCATCTTGGACTGGCAAGTTTGAAACGTACGTACAAGCTTTGAACTACGAAACGTGGACGGCTGTTGATGAAGAATACATTATTCCGAAGAATGAGAATGGGAGCAATTATAGGTTGTCACAAATTGCCGAAGGTGACAGAAATCAGTTCTTAAGAGAAAAGAAGATGTTGAATTTGTTTCAAAAAGCCGTTATAGCTGAAAATTTTCAATCACTACAACACAATGGCTCATGCTACTCAATTTGGCAAGCTCTACTAAACAAGGATAGAGGAAACCCTGATATGAGGAAAAGCAAGATGGCATAGCTGAAGAAAGAGTTTGATATCTTTACTCAAGTTAAGGGTGAAACTTTTGCATAGTTGGTTGAGAGATATTGCCACTTGGTGAATGAAATGAAAAAATTAGGCATTGACAAGCCTGATTATGAGTACATTGATAAGCAGGCTGACACACTTCCTGAAGAATGGGGCACTTTCATAATGATCCAACAGTCAAATCCTGTTGCATATGCCAGATTAAATCTTGCTAGATTTACTAAAAAACAGAAGATGAAATCAACAGCAGTTTCACAAGATGTTGGGTTGTATTTCAAAGGTTCACAATCTGCTACTTCTTCAAATCCTAAGATTCCCACAGCTTTTAGTGCTGAGCCAACTGGACCAGCTTGTGTTTCCAATGTTACTGCTACTCCACGTTACAATATTAGTTATTCTGGAACGATTCAAGGAACAATTTCAGTATCTCAAGCATCTATCTCAAGCAACATTGTTGTAAATCTGAAGAATACAGGAAACTTGACCACTGACACTATAAAGGAACATATGGCATTCCTTGGATCAGCTTTAGAATCATACGAGTGTTTGGTTGCAGGTCGTATTGGAAATTATAATACGAAAAAAGAAGACTACAACCAGATCGATCCAGAAGAAAAGGAAATGATTGATATACGGTGGTGCGTGGCAAGTGTGATTAGAAGGGCTCAAAGGTTCAAGGAGATAACCGGAAGAAATGTGCTAGATGGATCAACATCAAAGTTGGGTTTTGGTAAATCTAAAGTGAGATGCTTTAGGTGCAAAGAAAAAGGACACTTCAAGAGGGAGTGTACAAGCAGAAATGTGGACGATAATACTGCAAATCCCTTTGGTAGGGATTACTACAAACAGGCAATTTATCATCGAACTGAGGTAGAATCATCAAAAGGCAAGAAACCGACAAAAGCATCAACCTCACAACAAAAGGCTACTACAGCTCAGATGGACGAGGGTTTTGATTGGAACTTGGTGTTTCAAGCAAATGTAGCAAAAATGGTGGATGAGAAGGTTATTGATAATGTTGAGACTGTGATTAATGTGGTTGAGGACAAAGTGAATGACTGTGTTGAAAAGGAAAAGAGTATAGATAAGAATGAGGAATGTGAAAAAGTTGATCAAGTGGATGATAAAAAGACTTCAGATGACGAACTTCCATGAACATATGATAAAATTTATGAGGTTCCTTCTGACTATTTGATTTCATTATTTCCACCTGATATCATACAAAGTTTTGCAGGTTGGTTTAACGGTAAAGAAGTACCTCAGGGAAAGATTGACTTTGGAGATGAAGAAGATGAGGTGATTTCAGAAGTCAAAAGATCAGAAGTTAAGGAGGAATCAATTGAGTTAAAAGAGGAGTTTGTTAAAGGTTTGGTTACATATGAAGATTCTGAAACTTCAAATGAAGAATGTTCTCCAACAGAATAGGCACTATGGCACATCAGGTAACTCTAAACTCAAATGTATGTGAAAAGTGCGAATTACCATGTAATGAGTGTGACTTCAAAACTCTTGAAATTAAAGAGTTGAAAAAACATTATGATCAAGTTTTGTTAAATCTTAATAGGGTTAATGAAGCTTATATGAAATTGCAAAAATGTGAAAAGAATTTTTGGGCAAGTATTCAACAAAATCAAAAGATAATTTCAATGTTAAACATACAATGGAAGATAAACAAATTGCCATTAACAGACATATTGATAAGAATGCAGCTCTCAAACATGAGTTGCAAACACTCAAGATTGAGACAGAAAGAGTAAACTTGAAATTAGTGAGTTATGCTGCTTCATCTTATTTTCTTGATCACATTATGCCTAGAACTAAAATCAAGGATGATGTGAACGAGAACACAACATCATGTGGTGATTATCATGCCGTGCCTCCACCAATGTGGAATGCTTATATTCCAAACAAACCTAAGGGTTTGAAAAAGGCACTGAATGTGGAAATTAAAACTCCATTGCATGATAACAATGTGTCTGATAATGAATAGTTTGTTGAACCTGAAAAGATGGATAATGATAGTTCTGATTGGGAAATGTCAACCAGAATCAAAGTTGCAAAATCAATGTTAACTGAAGAAAAAGTTGTTGAAAAGGAAAATCATGTTGATTCGAAGATATTTGCTAAAACCAGTTTTTATTCAAAGTAATCTCATCGAGTTAAACCAATTAATAAAATTGTGTTTGTGCATGGTAAGACCACGGAATCTGAAACAGAAGCAATTTTTAGAAATCAATCGAACCGGGAGTTCTATCAACAAAAGGAAGAGCGTGAGCAATCTGAAATGACATCTCAGGTTAACAAGTTTGTTGACCGGAGACGTTGTTTTTGCTGTAATGAAATTGGGCAGGTTTTCTATGCTTGTCCCAATCGATTTAAGAATGATCATGCTCCATCTCAGAAGTCTATCACCAAGAAACCTGGTCTAGGTTATGTGAGTAAAAAGAAACCGGTGATTGTTCCTAAAAATGTAAAAATCTTGAAACGTGATGAGTTTGTTAAAACGGTGTTAAAATTGATGTTTCAAAGTCAACGTTTTCAAAAATAACTCAATCATCTTTTTACAACAAGAAGCAAGCCATAGGTCAAAATTGGGTTGCTAAAACTATTGTTAAACCGCTAGAGGTTGTTGAGAAAGAAAAAACTGAATCTGATTCACAAGTAACTAGTGAGGATTTGTTGTCTTGTGATTCAGATATTGATGATATTAGGTTGTTGTACAAAAACTTCAGACAACCCAAGACCAAGAAGGCTTAGGTTTCCTTGTTTCACTAAAACTGTTTAATGTATGTGGAGGGGCTTCCAAGATCTCATGATTCTCGTTGGATAACGGAAAGTGAAGCCTCTAGGCACATGATGGGTACTCTTCATCTTCTGAAAGATGTCATATTTATTCATGGAGGGTATGTTGGTTTTGCAGGAAACCAAGGAGGTTAAATTGTTGGGGAAGGCACATTGACGAATGGAATAGTTATTTTTGAGAATGTGAACTACATTTCAAAGCTGGAGAATAATTTGCTGAGTATATCACAAATTTGTGATAAAACTTTCTCTACACATTTCAATGATCAAGAGTGTTCAATTTTGAAACCGGGTTTCAAAATACCTGAAGAATGGATTCTTATGCGTGCTCCTCGTGTGAATGATCTTTATGTCATGAATATGAGTACCGCATCAACATCTTCGGGATCTGCTCAATGTTTTATTTCTAGGGCATCAGAACGAGAGTCAGTTTTATGGCATCGAAGAATAGGACATATCAGTGTGAGGAAGATGAATCATCTGATTCATAAGAACTTGGTTGAAGGAGTGAACGTGAGAAATTTTCAGTTGAATGAAGAGTGTTTGGACTGTAAGAAGGGAAAAGAAACCAATAAATCACATCCAAAGAAACTCATTAAATCCATCAACTAACCTTTAGAACGTCCACATATGGATCTCTTTGGTCCGGTGAATGTTAAAAGTATCACAGGAGAACTTTATTGTCTTGTGGTTACTGATGATTATTCGAGATTCTCATGGGTAATGTTTTTGGAATCAAAGGATGAGACGTATGATTCCCTCACGATTTTATTCAAGAAATTTGAGATGTTTTATAATCTACCAATCCGTCGAATAACAAGCGACAATGGGACAGAGTTCAAGAACAACAAAATGCTTGAGTACTAGAATAACCGGGGGATTCTTCATGAATTCAGTGCACCGTACACTCCGCAACAAAATGGGGTCGCTGAACTAAAGAATCGGACATTAATTGAAATAGCTCGAACTATGCATTCAGATTCAAAATTACCAGTTAATTTTTGGTCAGAAGTAGTAGCTGCAGCTTGTACTCTTAACCGGGTGCTTACAGTCAAAAAATTTGGCAAGATGTGTTTCGAGCTACTTAATCATCGAAAACCTAATTTGAAGTGGCTTGAACCATTTGGATCAACATGTACTGTTCTTAAACCAAGTGGGAAGTTTGGTCCCAAAGCTGTTGAAGGATTCTTTGTGGGGTATGCTAGTCCACTGAGACGTGTATACATTACTAGCCTCCACAAAATTGTTCAAATCCAAAATGTTGATTGTCAAAGATATACTCCTACTGTTCAACGACCAGGGAATTCTAGGCTGTTTGATTACAAAAGCCTGTGGGAGAGTTTCAAACTCCCTGAGGAAATTCTTTCTGATGAAACTTTGACAATGTTATGTAATCAACAGTTATCAGAAGATTGTGTACCAACACCTGAAGTTCCTATGTCCGTTCCTCGAGATGTACCAGATCATATGCCAGAGACTACTCCTGTTTTTGATGATAATAGTGAATCTAATGAGGAGATTATCGAAGCTATTTGTAACATCCAACTTTTTGTTAAAAAATAAATGACGGAAAGTTTTGTTATTTAACTGTGTCGTGTGTTAAGTGTTTGGATAATATTTGGATTTGGAATTGTGAGTAGGTTGTGGGGCCCATGACCCCTATATAAGCCTATCCTCTCCATTCTTTTCACCATTTTGTTATACACACAGACACTTTCTCTCTACATTCCGGATCCAAATCCGTGTAAAAAGAAGGAAGAATCTCGTGTGTAGACATCATCAAACAACAAGAATCACGTCCAGATCTACGTATTGTCCGGATCTGAACTCGAACCCGAAGCAAAAGGTAGATCTCAGTTTAAATGGTTAGAACCGGCATGCAAACAGATATAATAATAGATCAGGTTGTGAAATGTAAGAAAAATATAAACTTGGTAAGTTATAATCTCTTGGGTGCACTTTAAGATAAAAAGGTGGCGTTCGGACTATGAGAGAGATGGGTTCAGGATCAGGTGCATGGGGTCAGAATGTGTCGAAAGTTGAGTAAAAATCAGGTCCTGAGGAGGAGCCACGAAGTAAAATGGCTTTAAAATGGTAAAAGCGAAGAAAGGAAGGCTTCGCTCAGCCATGAGAAGCGAAACAGTCATTTCGCTTCGCTCAGCAATGAGAAGCGAAACAGTCATTTCGCTTCGCTCAGCCATGAGGAAGCGAAACAGGCATTTCGCTTCACTCAGCCATGAGAAGCGAAACAGTCATTTCGCTTCGCTCAGCCTTGTGAAGCAAAATAGTTCCATGCGAAGCGAAATTTCATGCATGTGAAGCGAAATTCTTCCATGCTAAATTTTTATAAAATTCATTATCAGATGCATTTTTGTTAAAGGACTGCTAATGAAAATATTTTTTTTCCGAGCTGACCTGCCAGGAGCGCTGCCCCTCGGACCCTGCTAGGGGCTGCTGCCCCTAGACCTCGCTTCCAGGGGCGTTTCCCCCGGACCCCCGTTAGTTGAGGGTTTCATAAATTTAGATGTAGGAAGTTGTGGTAATAGATAATTGACACGCGTAACGTATTGAACCGTTAGCCGTGCTCAACTAAAGAAGGGAATTACCATTAACGGCGAGAGAAATCGACTCCAGGTGAGTTCTAGCCCCATTTCTCTTTGAAATTTTTTTGGGGCTGTGTGCATACTCTTATATGATAGTTAATACATTTACTTAATTGATAAGTATATGATACGTGTATGACTATGTATTGGCTGTTATTACTATATAATGATAGTAAGAATGAGAATGTATATATATATTATTATTATATACATGAGACAGGTAAAATACACACGTATGATAAATGTATGGTTATTCAAGCCAGTAGGGACCAGACCCTTATAATATCTGTGATGTTAGGGACCTGACCCTTACAATATCTGTGATGTTAGGTACCAGACCCTTATAATATCTGTTATGGTAGGGACCAGACCCTTACAATATCTCTGATGTTTAATGTAGAATAGCTTATGGTATACCATAGGGTTTTAAGAAAGAAAGTACGTAAGTACGTATGCATGCATATAAAGTATGTGTGAAAGAAGTAATACCAAAGTAAGGTATGAATACGTATCTTCGGACGCGTATGAGTAAGGATAGGAATGTATTGTATTTTAAATTGATTAACTAGAACTCACTCAGCATAGCTGACTTTTAGTATGCGCACAGGCAGCTGGCTTGAGGAGGGACACATGGCACGAGCTAAAGAAACTGGCATCCATGAAGAAGTGTCAAGACTATTTTATGGTATGTTATGAAAAGACAATTTGTATGTTAAGACAAAAATGAATGTTTGTAATGTGATGTTTGAAGTTTTAAATTATTCCGCGAAAGTTTAAATTAACTTTGATTTTAGAACTGTGTTTATGAGTAAATCCAACACCAAAGTAGGGTTACCGGGAACGGGGCTTTACAAGTTGGTATCAGAGCATAAGTTCGAGAGGAATAAGCATCCTACATGCTTAGACTCGAACAGAGAATGGGACTTAAGGAAGAAAAGAAAGAAGATGCCAGTCCAAGAATGCCATGTGTCTCCCAAGCAAGCTTAGAAAAGCGATCACCTTGTGTAAGTTGATCCTATGAATAGTAAAGAATGAGTAAGAAAGCTAACATAATAACTACATATAGAAATGCTTGTTATATGTGGCAATGTGAAATGTACGTGTGTCTAATTGTTATAAGTGGAACCTAGAACAAATGGACTCACAAAGGAAAGTGTAAAGGACATGGAGAGTAACGTGATAAGCTAATCACAACTGGCCACTGTTATTACCTGTTAGCCTTACTATCCTCGTACTAAATATTTCCTATAGTGACGACGTTTGTGTTTTCCTATAGAATACGAATGGCTGGTACTAAGAAGACTGCTGGACAAGGGAGTCGCACGAGTCGACGTGGTAGACCACGTGTTACCCAAGTAGCCCCCGAGCAACCGATTATCGAGTCTGATGAAGACAAAAGCGTGACTGTGCGAGACGAAGGGAATTGGCTTGACCCGGCGATTCAAGCTGCTATTATTCAAGCAGTAGCTGCTGCACTGCAGCATCTCCAACAAGAAAAGCCAACTGGGAGTCGTGCGGGACTGTTGAGGAGATTGGAGAGGGTAGTAAAAAGGACGAAGAGGCTGAGAAAGAGGGATCAAGTGAGGGTGGGTCTGTGAAGGCCAATGGTGGTAGGAAAGGCTGAGGTGGGTGTAGCTACAGGTTGTTTAAGGGTTGTGACCCGCCAAAGTTTTCTGGTACAGGGGATGCAATCGCTACTCTCCAATGGATAACCTCAATGGACAAGGTTATCCGAATTTGCGAGTGTAGCCCCGACCAAGCAGTGGGTTTTGCTACCCAGTCGTTTGGACATGAAGCTATGTTTTAGTGGGAGACAGTAGAGCAAAGGAAGACTGCTGCTGAGATCAAGGCCATGAAGTGGGAAGATTTGAAGGAAATGGTTATGAAAAAGTTATGTGCTGATGCTGAAGTCGAAAGGGCGGAGATGAAGTTCCTGAATTTGCGGGCAGGGACGACGACACTCCGCGAGTACACTACCGAGTTTAACCTTATGTCAAGGCTGATGACTGATATGGTGAACACTGAGGCTAAAAGAATCAAGTGCTACTTGAGGGGACTACCACAAACTGTCCGCACCTTTGTCCGGGCTAGTAAACCTGCTACTTTTGATTCTGCTGTCGAACTTGCAGAAATGGTTTATGACGACCTGGCTATGGATGACGTGGTGGTGGAAGAGCAGAAGGAGAAGAAGTGGGTTGCTCCTGCCAAACGACCTGGTACTCAAATGTGGAACCCCAAGGATAAGAAGCAGAAAATGTGGGAGAAAAAGGCGTGCAAAACCTGTGGAAAAATGCACGGTGGTGAGTGCCAGTGGGGTAGGAGTAGTGAGGTGTGTAAAAAGTGTGGAAAGGCCCATGGTGGGGAATGCAGGCAAGGGTCGAATGCCTGTTATAAATGTGGAACGCTGGGGCATTACGCTAACGAATGCAACGTGAAACCCGCCTGTTACAAGTGTGGAAAGACGGGTCATATGGCAAGGGAGTGCTCAGAAGGAGAAGCTGGGGGAAGCGGTAAGAAGGATGCTGAGCGGGCTAGGCCAAGGACCAGAGCCTTCATGTTGACACAGGAACAAGCCAAACAAATCCCAGATGTCGTGACAAGTACATTTCTAGTAAACAGTATTTCAGCTTCCGTATTGTTTGACTCAGGTGCAACCAGGAGTTTCGTAGCTACCCAGTTTTGTAAGAAAGCTAAGATGAAATGTTGTCGTGTGCCTGAAACTTTTATGGTAGAAACCACGAACGAGACCGCAGTTAAAATTATGAGATTGGTTAAGAATTGTATCATAGAATTGGAAGGACACGAATTCCCTGCTACCCTGTATGTTTTAACCTTAGGAGGATTCGATGTAGTATTGGGGATGGATTGGCTATCTGAATTTGAAGCTCAGATAGTGTGCAGGAGTAGATTGGTAAGACTGAAGTCTTCGAATGGTGGTTCAGTAACGGTTTATAGTGATAGAGAAAGTACAGGGCTTAACGTCATTTCGATGATAAAAGCCAAGGGTTTGTTAAGGCGAGGGTGCAGTACCTACCCGGCGTATGTTGTCAAAGCTATGGCTGAGACAAAGGAAGTGAAAGACGTTCCTGTAGTGTGTGACTACCCGGAAGTATTTCCTGGGACCTTCCGGGGTTACCACCAGAGCAAGAAGTGGAATTCCAGATAGAATTGATACCAGGAGCACAGCCCGTCGTGAAAGCACCTTACCGTTTGGCTCCTTCGGAGATGAAGGAATTGATGTCCCAACTGCAAGAACTCCTCGACAAGGGTTTCATAAGGTCGAGTGTTTCCCCACTGGGCGCTCCGGTGTTATTCGTTAAGAAGAAGGATGGGAGTATGAGAATGTGCATCGACTACAGGGAGTTGAATAAGCTTACCATGAAGAATAGATATTCGTTGCCCCGGATTGATGATTTGTTTGATCAGTTGCAAGGTGCTAGTTGGTTCTCGCGAATAGACCTTGGATCGGGTTACCGTCAACTGAAGGTGAAAGAGGCGGACATCCCTAAGACAACATTTCGGACGCGGTACGGACACTACGAGTTCCTTGTGACGTCGTTTGGTCTTACCAACGCTCCCGCGGCATTTATGGTCATGATGAACAGGGTATGTCAGCCGATGTTAGACAAGACGGTTATCGTTTTTATTGACGGTATTAATTTATTCAAAGACCGAGTTTGAACATGCTGAGCACCTGAGGGAAGTATTGAAAGTTTTGAAGAAGGAGAAATTGTATGCATAGTTCTCAAAGTGCGTATTTTGGTTGCGAGAGGTGCAGTTCCTAGGTCACATAATCAATTCAGAGGGGATTACTATGGACCCAGCCAAGATCGAAGCGATAAAGAATTGGACTACTATAAGAGATTCATTCCAGGCTTCTCTAAGCGAGATTCATTCCAGCCAAGATCGAAGCGATCGAAGCGAAACCCGACCGAGATACGCAGTTTCCTAGGGTTAGCTAGCTATTATAAGAGATTCATTCCAGGCTTCTCTAAGATAGCCGCACCGTTGACAGGTATGACCCGAAGGACTGTGGTGTTCGATTGGGGTAGGTGGCAAAAAGAAGCGTTTGAAGAACTAAAGAGAGGCTCACGCAAGCTCCAATCCTTGTTCTGCCCGATGGAGAAGAAGATTTGGTAGTTTGCACTGATGCTTCATATCAGGGGTTAGGTTGCGTGTTGATGCAACGAGGGAAGGTCATAGCTTACGCGTCTAGGCAATTGAAAGTTCACGAATGTACGTACCCGACGCATGACCTAGAGCTAGCCGCTTTAGTCCATGCTCTTAAGATCTGCAGACACTACTTGTATGGTACCAAGTGTACTATATACACGGACCACAAGTGTTTGAAATACTTCTTTGAGCAGAAAGAACTGAACATGAGGTAGAGAAGGTGGTTAGAACTGATAAAGGATTTTGATTGTGATATCAAGTATTACCCGGGAAAGGCTAATGTGGTTGCTGACACCTTGAGCTGGAAGAACGCAGAAGTTATCGCGATAGTAAAGTCTTATAAGCTGATAATCAACTCAGATTTCTTTGAAGAGATTAGCAAGGTTCAGTCAGAAGTATTGGTAGATGAAGGGTTGATGAAGAAAGAAAGGATTTTTGGCCAGCAGAAGGAGTTGATAGATAATACTCATGGTGTAAAGGCCAGGTTTGACCGAATGTGGATCCAACGACATGGTAAACTTGGAGGTCGAATTCGAGACGAGGCCCATAAGTCTCGGTACTCGATTCATCCAGGATCTACCAAGATGTATCAAGACTTGAAGAAGGACTACTGGTGGCCGGGTATGAAGAATGAAGTAGTAGATTATGTAGGTAAGTGTTTAACTTGACTACAGGTTAAGGCTGAACACCAGAAACCATATGGAAAGACGCAGCCGTTGGAGATACCAGAATGGAAGTGGGAACACATCACCATGGATTTCATAACTAAGCTACCACGTACAGCTAGAAGTCATGATACCATATGGGTGATTGTGGATTGTTTGACTAACAGTGCTCACTTTCTGCCTATACGAGAGGCTACCTCGTCATAAACGTTGGAAAATGTGTTCGTCAAAGAAGTGGTTACAAAGCATGGGGTGCCGTTATCGATTGTGTCAGACAGGGATACCCACTTTACTTCAAGATTCTGGAAGAAGTTTCATGAAGCCATGGGAACAAGACTAAACATCAGCACGGCGTATCACCCTCAAACAGATGGGCAGTATGAAAGGACTATCCAAACCCTTAAGGATATGCTACGTGCTTGTGTGTTAGACTTTAGAGGAAGTTGGGATGATCATCTGCACTTGGCAGAATTCTCTTACAACAACAGTTATCATTCAAGTATCGGCATGCCTCCTTTCGAAATGTTGTATGGAAGACGTTGTAGAACTCGTGTATGTTGGGGAGAGATTGGTCAAAAGGAGATTGGAAGTTTGGAAGTGGTGCAAGAAACCTCTTCGAAGTTTGATCAGATTAAGGCTAGGATGAAAGCTGTTCAAGACCGCCAGAAGTCATAATGCGGATAAGCGGAGACGGGCCATTGAGTTTGATGTTGGAGACCACGTGATGCTTAAAGTCTCACCTTGGAAGGGGATTATTCGTTTTAGAAAAAAAGGAAAGTTGAGTCCAAGGTACATAGGACCGTTCAAGATCGTGGCCCGAGTGGGTGAAGTGGCTTACAAGCTTGATCTACCTGATGAGCTGGAAGGAATTAACTCTACCTTTCATGTTTCTCACTTGAGAAAATGTCTAGCTGACGACACATCCCATGTGCCACTGCTGGACATCGAGGTGGATGAGCAATTGAATTATGTCGAGTAGCCCATTGAAATAGTCGACCGCAAGGAGAAGCAGCTTCGTCGTAAGGTTATTCCCCTAGTAAAAGTGATATGGAAGCACCGTAAGGGATCGGATGCCACTTGGGAAGTTGAAGAAGAGATGCGCAAGTTTTACCCAATTTTGTTTAGTAGTAATGGTAGGTTTCGGGGACGAAACCTTTTTTAAGGAGGGTAGACTTGTAACATCCAACTTTTTGTTAAATTAAAAATGATGGAAAGTTTTGTTATTTAACTGTGTGTCGTTAAGTTAGTCGTGTGTTAAGTGATTAAATAATATTTGGATTTGGAATTGTGTCACACCCCGACTAGCACAATGCGGAAGCGTAAAACGGGAATGTAACAGACACCTCTGGTATCAACAACATTGTTTATAAAGAAACATTACAAACTAATTTACATTATATTACCTTTCATTGTTCTGTCATTGTTTTACAGTCTAGGTGATACAAACCAAACTAGTTCATTAACTATACGATCTTACTACTAGTATCCTTGCTTCTATTCACATAGCATCAACCACACACCTTTGGGCAATAACAGATCACCAAATCATTCCGATTTAGATACACCTGAAAAGCAGTTTAAAACAGGTCAACCACTAGAGTTGGTGAGTTTGACGAGTTTCGAGAAAACAGTAATGAGTATTCACAAGTTATCACTTGTAATCATGAAATAAGTATGTATGTATGTATGTATGTAAATGATGTAATTATGCTAAGTTACAGTGAAGCCTTGACTGTATGTGCTGCATGCATCCATTTCCCACGCTCAATCAACCACTGTGGCCCCTTTCCGCCCACAACATGCCCCAAGTAGCTATGTCTAACACTACATAGCGTGTTGTATAATTATGGTCATGTGCAAACGGGGTAAAGTCTCAGCAATACATGCCGGCTCCGTTTGGGTTTGTTAAACCAATGGTACTATTCACAAGCCACCGGCTCGAAGTTAATCACTGTGATCGTGGGGACTTTTGTGTGTTAGCCCTTAGATAATTCGCATCAATAAATGTTTCAGGTATGTATATATAATCAAACATGCTTTTCACCCCAAAAAGTTCGTAAAACAGTTTAGAAGTGGGGTCATGAAACTCACTATTTAGTAGATAATCGGTACTGTATCAGCTCGTGGTTTGTTCGGTCCGCTATTAGTAGTTCCTATAATCAATATTATAATAATATTAATATTTTAATATTATTATATTCTCAATACTAAACTGGGCTGTATAACTAATCTGGGTGTAGCTGGAACGCCCAGAAAGTGGCAATAGGCTTAGGTTGTGATGTTGTTCAATGTCTAATACTTAGAACTGAACTTGGCTCAAATTCATGTTTTCCTAGTTGGCCAAGTTGTTCGTTTACACGTTCCGAAAATAAGCTTGGGTAAATGTATTGGTTAATAAAATGATTAAGTTATAAAAAAGGATCACATACTAGGGTCCCGGAATAGCCACGGGGCCCGTTTCCGTTTATTCAGTTTGATTTGAGAAGAAACGCGCACAATCCACCCGGATTGTCCAGGTTTCTCATAAAATAGAAAAGTTCGTTTTTACTTAATTAATCCAAAAATATAATTTTTGATCACTCTTGGTGTTTTGATATTCCCGCAGGTTCGTTAGTCGCGAACTTGCCAGTTTTTATAAAAACTAAATTTGTTTAACACTCAAATTAGCATAATTAATTAACCGTTAATTATTAAATTATGAAAATTTAGCCACTTATCAATTAAAATATGCAAATTTTTATAAAAATATTTCTGGAATTACTTACTGATTTATTAATTTATAAAAATTCATTTTATCAGCTATATTTCGCTTGAAAATCGTCCGTTTACCCCAAACAATTTCCAAAAATTACACAAAAATTCCTGAATACACAAATTATGTCCCAAAACAACCTGTACCAATTCCATAATGTAAAAAGCTCGTGCGATATTCTTTTCTACCCAAATTCGGCTTTAAAAATTCACACGAACGCATATACACAAAACACCTTTAGTATTTCACTTCTCCAAATGATCCCAAAATTCATATGTGATCAAAATTCATCAAATTTGAGTTCTCAGAAAAATTTCATAATTTTTGAAGTATTTTAGCTATTTTTCCCAAATAAACGTCCTAATTTGGTAATAAATTCGTCAAATATTCTCGGATGGTCGAAAAATTACCAAATTTAAACAGGGACTCATTGACATGGCCCCTGTTCTTCCTGAAAAATTTCAAGGCCTAAAAATATGCACGTCACAACCATAACCTAAACAGCCCGTAAGCGAGTGTTTCGGCATTACCTTAGCGGTTTTGGTTCGTTTTCGCCCTTCTAATCAAGTTTTCAGGTTCTTTTGCTTCTATGCAAGCTAGATACAAGTCCTATATCACAAACCAAGCAGGTTTCATCAATAGAACAGCCCTTTAACTTAGGGTTTCGGCTAGTGCACAAAAACGAACTTTTGAACCGTAAAAACGCCGTTTCAACCCTTTAATCCGTGTTTATGGCCTAAAAAGATCATGATTCTGATTTGAAACTAGGTTTAACATCAAAGTATGTTTTTGAATGTTTTTTTAGTGTTTTACATGGTTAACTATGATTTTTAACAATCAAGACATGTTTATATGTTGTTAAACGTGTTTAAACGAATCAAAAATCGATTAATCATAAGGTTTTTACCTAGTTTTCTTGCTGGTTTTGGCTGTAGAAGAAGAGTTCTAGAAGTTGTTTTTGAGAATATATGTAAAAATATCTCAAATCTAGTTTATATGTGAAAGGAAAAAAAAGGGGGTGGGGTGGCGGCTACGGCCGAAAGCCCATGGGCCCACTTTGGGCCCATTTTGGCCCCAGTTCCTGATTTCTCAAGCCTAAATACAAAAAGCCCGGTCCAAATTTAGTTCGGGTTCGGTTTTTGGCGCAAAAAACTTATCGGGTGCGTTAAACAGCGCGAAAACAAAAATATTTTCAAAAATACATACTATATGTTTGTAAAAATCAAAAATATTTTCACGGATCGCTTAAAACGTTTCCAATAAGTGTTTGGTAAGTCTTTTTCAGCCTAACGGATGATACAATGCTTTGTTTGTAACTATCTTTCGCGTTTAAATCTATAGCGGGTAGTTAAACAAGCATGTTTTCATTTAACTTGTTTGCTATCAAACTAAGGCCATATTACTAATATTTTAGCTTGTATAGATCGTATATCACTTATAGATGCCCCCCCTTAGATTTTTGGGTCATAACCCGACCCGTTTGGTAAATCGTTCGTTTGTTACGCAAAAGACGTTTATTTGCTTAATCGGTAAATACGTACTGAGGTGTACCTTGTTTTGGCTCAAATGTCACATTCTCCCCCCGTTAGAAAATTTCGTCCCCGAAATTTGATTGTTCAACTTTGTCTTTGTTTGGAAACAAGTGCGGGTATTTCTTTTTGAATTCGGATTTCCGCTCCCACGTGAATTCGGGTCCCCGTTCTGAGTTCCATCGAACTTTGACTAGAGAGATTTTGTTGTGTCTTAATTGTTTTATTTTTTCCCTCTAATATTTCCACCGGTTCTTCAACGAAATTCAGTTTTTCATTAATGTTTAAATCTTTTAATGGCACGATTTCGTTTTCGTCGGTAAGGCACTTTTTCAGGTTTGAAACGTGAAAGACATCGTGAATAGAACTCAACTCTAAAGGTAATTTCAGTCGGTAGGCTACAGGAACAATCTTAGAAATTACTTCATATGGTCCAATGTATCGCGGAGCTAGTTTACCGGTTTTACCGAGTCGAATGACGCCTTTCCACGGGGATACTTTCAGATAAACTTTGTAGCCTAATTCAAAGGATAACGGCTTTCTACGAACATCAGCATAGCTTTTCTGTCGATCTCGGGCGATTTTCAATTTACTTGTAATTTTACTAATTTTGTCGGTGGTTTCTTGAATCAAGTCTGATCATGTAATTTGGGTATCTCCAACCTCAGTCCAACACAAAGGTGATCTACATTTCTGCCCGTACAGCGCTTCATATGGTGCCGCTTGAATGCTACTATGATAGCTATTGTTGTACGAAAATTCAACCAGTGGAAAATGTTGATCCCACTTCCTACCGAAGTCTAGTACACAAGCGCAAAGCAAATCTTCTAAGGTTTGAATGGTTCGCTCAGATTGACCGTCGGTTTGGGAATGGTAAGCGGTACTTAGGTCAATTCGGGTTCCCAAAGCTTCTTGTACGGCTAGCTAGAAACGAGAGATGAAATGGCTATCACGATCAGAAATAATTGAAACAGGTACGCCATGTCGGGATACAATTTCGTTTATGTAAATGTGAGCAAGTTTTTCAGTTGTGTAAGTGGTTCAGATTGGAAGGAAGTGTGCGGATTTGGTTAGTCGATCAACTATCACCCATATTGCATCATTTCCTCAGGAAGTTTTTGGGACGTGTGTTACAAAATTCATGGTAATTTGTTCCCATTTCCATTGTGGTATTTCCGGTTGGTGCAACATTCCCAAAGGTTTTTGATATTCAGCCTTAAACCTCGCACAAGTTAAACATTTACTGACGTACGTGGCTATATCCTTTTTCATATCGGGCCACCAATAGTACTCCTTCAAGTCCTTGTACATCTTATCTGTTCCTAGGTGAATGGAGTATTTGGACTTATGGGCTTCGTCCATGATCAAGTCACGCAGATTGCTGAAAGTGGGAATCCAAACTCGGTTTTTTGTAGTACAGAATTTCGTCAATTCTTTCTTCAAAGTTTTGTTCGGTCCCATGCAAGTTTTCATCTTCCAAGTGATCTCCTTTCAGAGCTTCGTTTTGAGCAATACGAATTTGTTTGGTGAGACTGGTTTGGACGATCATTCCAAGTGCTCGGACCAGTAGTGGTTTGATCCTGTCTTTTCTGCTCAAAGCATCTGCTACAATATTAGCCTTGCCCGGATGGTATCGAATCTCACAGTCATAGTCATTTAACAGTTCTACCCATCTCCCCTGCCTCATGTTTAGTTCTTTCTGGTCGAAAATATGCTGTAGGCTCTTGTGGTCAGTGTGTACATTTGGTGCCATACAAATAGTGCCTCCAGATCTTAAGTGCGAAAATAACCGCGCCCAGTTCCAAATCATGGGTAGTATAATTCTTTTCATGCACCTTTAATTGTCGAGAATCGTATGCTATGACTTCGTTTCTTTGCATAAGTACACACCCAAAACCTTTCCGAGAAGCGTCACAATCAACTAACAGATCATTAGTTCTCTCTGGAAGACTCAGTATCGGGGTATGACATAGTTTATGTTTCAGCAATTGGAAAGCCGCTTCTTGTTCTTCTCCCCAAACATAAACACGATATTTTTGAGTCAAAAGAGTTAAAGGTTGGGCTATGCTGGAAAATTAGCAATAAAACGCCGATAATACCCAGCTAAACCTAAAAATTGGCGAATTTCTTTCGGTGACTTTGGGGCTTGCCAATTTTTTATGGCTTCAATCTTGCTCGGGTCTACATGGATACCGTGTCGGTTAACAACGTGCCCTAGAAATTGTACCTCTTGTAGCCAAAATTCACACTTTGATAATTTGGCATACAACTTTTCCTGCCTCAGCAACTCCAAAATGGTTCATTAGTGTTGCTCGTGTTCCTCCTTGGTTTTTGAATATATTAAGATGTCATCAATAAACACAATAAAGAATTTGTCGAGATACGGTTTACAAACTCTATTCGTAAGATCCATGAAAACTGCGGGAGCATTAGTTAGTCCGAACGGCATAACTAGGAATTCATAGTGACCATAACGAGTTCGGAACGCCGTTTTAGACACATCTTCCTCTTGAATTTTAACTTCAGAATGATGCAATTATGGCACGGGATAATTCACAGTACTGTCATATGGGGGCAACGTGGTGTAGTCGATGGTCGGTGGATCCGCCACCATAGTTTTCCCCGAATGCCATGGCTCATGCATTCGCCTTTGAAGATCATCCTCCCACCTATGATTAATTTCACATTGTTCAGCATAAGCGTGGGTCCGGTTCCACACTTCTTGGGGATTATACAATTGCTTTTGGGCCCGTTCCATTTGCGCCCATGAAATTTTGGTGATAATATGTTGCTCGAGTTAACTCAAGCCATTGAGAAAACTGTGTTAGTCTCATGTTGGCTATAACATTCGGCATGCTCCCATGGTAGGCCCAATTTGGATCAAACGTTCGATTTAAATAATTAAATGAGCCAGGACCCGTATAATCAGAACAAAAATATCTCTGCCCTTGAACACCCGAACTACCACTTGCCCCTTCAGTTTCCATCACAACCCGCTCACCATGCTCATCCTCATGATCATCTTCCCCACTTTCATCCTCTTTATCTTCACTTTCTACTTCATCCTCTACCCCCGGTCCCAAAGGTCTAGCATCAAATTTCAAAGCTCTCCACCTCTGACCCCCGCTTTTTAACATATGGTACCTGTCACTTGCTCGATATTCCCAACGGACCCCTAGCTTCGTCACATCGAATGGCTTGTGTTTCTTTCCAAACCTAACATCATTATCCCCAATAACATCAAACCGCATCAATAGCGCGGTAATCAACCGACAATGTGGAATAATCTTCTGACTCACATTATTCCGGCATAACCAAATAGTGTTAAGTACTAGATACCGGAATGAAACAAGCGGTCCTCCATGCATCAAAGTGTATAAGATTGTTTCCTCGGGGTATCGAACTTCCTGCATATCCCCTCTTCTTTGCATGACATTGTGTAGACAAATAATGAGCAACATCTTTGGCACAATCTTCAAATTCTTCCTTAACGACCTCCCACTATGCTTACCCGGCAAAATCAACGCTTCCAACATGGTGTAAGTTGGATGCTTGTTTGGTTGGAAATACAAGTCATTTAAATCCGGATACACATAATTGTTTTGAGGCTTATTGTCAAATCTTGCAATTTGCCTCAATGTTTCAAAAGACATAGTTACATCAATGTTGTTGACCGTTCCTATGAGCTTCATTGCTGAGGGTTTATTAAATGAAGGACACCTCAAATTTGCTACCCACCCTTCAATCTATTCGATGAAAACATACTTGTCATTATGATCATAACACTTGAGGGCTGCTTCCCAACCCAATGCTTTGAACCGATCAAATAATTCAAATGAGCCAAACTCGCGTTCCGGGACCACTTTCTCACAAAGAAATCCGTCCGACTTCTTTGTCAACTTATTCATCATCTCGTGAAATAACTCTGGTTGCCATCTCAAATCATGATCTGTTAATGGCCCATTGGTCCAATCAGGTTTAACATAATGAACCTCCTCTTCTTGTTCTTCTAACCTCCGCATTTTTTGCTTGTTCGGCGGCAGTGTTACTAGACGAACCCGCAATCCCCTTTCCTTTATCTTTACTCGAACGTCTCATCTAAACACAATGACAAACATTAACCAAGTTAGAATTCATATCCTTATGCATTCCCACACTTGTTTTTTCTATGGTTGTGAATATATGAAAAGTCATAAACAAGTAATTTTTCACAAAATTTTAACAGCAATTCTTTTAAACATATAACATATTCCACTTTCAAACTTTTGTCAAACTTTATTTTTACATATCCACAACCATAACACAATTTCAAACTAACATCAAACTTTCTCACATTCAACAAGCAAGTATAAGCAATGTTCAATCATGAAATCTTAACCTATGAAATTTATAGCAAATGATTGAAGAAAAACATACCTTTAAGTCGAATTAAACTCTCTAATCATACTAATCACTAATCACTTGCAAAACCCACTTCTTGTAAATTTCGGACCAAAAAACGTCCAAAATTGAACCCCAAAAAGTTAAAATTGATGAAAATCGAGCAAAGAAAGTGATTCCTTGCGAAAATCTCGTCAAGTTAGACCCGAAAAATGTTGATTTTGGTTAAGAATTGAAGGAGTTATGAAATTAGGGGTTAGGATTTGGTAGAAGAAATCTTGGGTGATGATGGTGAGATGAATGAAAGAAAGAAGAAGATAAGGGAGTTATGTGGATGGGGATTTTTTTAGATTTTCGGATTTTATTATTATTTTTTTTTATTATACAAACTGCTACACCCCGTCCCTACTAGGTCCATCGTAAGCTACGGTGTCTACCGTAGCTTACGCTAGACATATATATACCGTAATACACCTATCGTAAAAAGTGAGAGTCCAGCATAAAATTTTACACTCTACCGTAGCCTACGGTATACACCGTAAGCTACGATGGTACCTGATGGGTAGTTAAAATTTTATTTATTTTTTTTAACAAACATTATAAAAACCAAACACAATTATCTACAAAACAAAACTAAAAATTACCCTACCCCCCATGAAAAATCCGAGTTGTCCTCAACACGGTAAGGAAATTCATAAGAATTTCCTACACCTGATTTGGACATACTCCTAAACGAGAAAGGTAAGTTTTAAAACCAAATTTGAAGAAAAACTAAACTACAGTATACAACAAACCTGGACTGTTTAATTGGTGTTTCCTCAGGCAACCACAATAGGTAGCCTACCTTGTCCACTTCACACATGCTAATGTCCTTACCCTCCAAGTATGGTTTAAGTCGATGTCCGTTCACAGTTTGTTGTGTTTGATTGTACAAGTCTTCAATTTCTACATCACCAAACCTACCCACTCTTGTTATAACATACGGACCCATCCATTTTATTTTCAACTTCCTGGGAAAAAGCTTAAGCCGTGAATTATATAACCAAACTTTTTGCCCTTCTTCAAAAACCCGC
This sequence comes from Bidens hawaiensis, assembly GCF_021521415.1. NCBI lineage: Eukaryota > Viridiplantae > Streptophyta > Magnoliopsida > Asterales > Asteraceae > Bidens > Bidens hawaiensis. The sequence goes on along the minus strand of NW_027491039.1, from coordinate 4,205,289 downwards.
TTTCTCAATTTGGCATCATCAACTTTTTTCAACTTACCTTTGTATGCCAATGCACATTCATAAGCCTCATCCCTTATCTCCTCTAACTGTGCGAACTTCAACTTTCTCAACCCACCGGCTTCGTTATAATCCATATTTACACTCTTAATAGCCCACAACGCCCGGTGAGCTAACTCCATAGGCAAATGACATCCTTTCCCATAAACCAACCGGTAAAGAGTTGTTCCTATGGGCATTTTGAAAGTGATTCGATACGCCCATAGTGCATCATCCAACTTCACTTACCAATCCTTCCTATCAACCCGCACCATCTTGATCAATATGTCTTTAATTTGTTGGTTGGACACTTCAACTTGTCCACTTGTTTGCGGGTGATATGGAGTAGCAATTCGATGATTCACATTATACCGCTTCAACAATTTTCCAAAATAGAAGTTCTTGAAGGGCGTTCCTCCATCGCTTATAATCACTCTCGGAATTCCAAATCTTGCAAAAATATTAGATTGACCAAAATTACATACCACGGTGTGATCATTGGTCCTTGTTGCTATGGCCTCAACCCACTTTGAAACATAATCTACCGCCACCAAAATATATAAGTACCCACAAGAGTTTGGAAACGGGCCCATAAAGTCAATACCCCAAACATCAAATATGTCAACCACCAATATGGATTGCAAAGGCATCTCACCTCGTTTTGAAATTCCACCCATCTTTTGACAATTGACACAATGGCGGGCATATTCACTTGCATCTTTAAAAATTGTGGGCCAATAAAACCCACATTTAAGAACTCGGTAACCCATCTTTTGCCCACTAAAATGACTACCACAAGCGGATGAATGAGCATGTGCCAAAATCTCTTGAACTTTCGATTCGGAAATGCAACACCTAATGATTTGATCGGCACCAATTTTGAACAAATCGGGTTCGTCCCAAATATATTGCTTGACTTGGGATAAAAATTGTTGCCTGTTTTTCTTGGTCCTATGTTTCGGCATCTTACCCGTGGCCCGATAATTGAAGAAATGAGTATACCACGGTGTAGCGGAAACGGCTAACAACTGTTCATCCGGAAATCTCTCATAATTTCATGTGAATCATCAACACCTTCCAAAGGAATCCTCGATAAGTGGTCCGCCACCACATTTTCACACGCCTTTTTATCTCAGATCTCCAAATCGAACTCTTGTAACAATAAGACCCAACGAATCAACCGGGGTTTTGCATATTTCTTCTCCATGAGGTAACAAACTGCACCATGATCCGAAAAGACCACAACCTTACTTCCCCATATGTATGACAAAAACTTATCCAAGGCATACACCACCGCAAGTAATTCTTTTTCGGTAGTGGTGTAATTCCATTGTGCCTCGGATAATGTTTTGCTTGCATAGTAAATCACCATCGGCTTCTTATCAATTCTTTGACCCAAAACTGCTCCAATCGTGGTTTCACTAGCATCACACATAATCTCAAATGGCTTTGTCCAATCCGGCGGTTACAAAATCGGTGCTTGCACTAATTTTTCCTTCAAAACATCAAATGCTTGCAAACGATCATTAGTAAAATCAAATGCAGTAACTTTTAATAACAAATTGTATAAAGGTTTAGTAATCACACTAAAACCTTTAATAAGCCGCCTGTAAAACCCGGCATGCCCCAAAAATGACCTTACCCCTTTTACATTTTTCTGTGGTGGTAATGAAGAAATAACCGTAATTTTTTCTTTTTCCACCACCATTCCCAGACTCGAAACCACATGACCCAACACTATACCCTCTTGTACAATGAAATGACTTTTCTCCCAACTTAAAACCAAATTTGTCTCGACACAACGTTTTAAAACTTTTTCCAATTCATCAACCCAAAAATAGAAAAGTCATCCAAATACCTCAAGTGAATCCTCAACCATGTCCGAGAAAATACTCATCATACATCGTTGAAACGTGGTCGGGGCATTACACAATCCAAATGGCATTCTCCTAAAGGCAAAAGTACCATATGGACATGCGAACGTCGTTTCATGTTGGTCATCGGGGTAAATTGCAATTTGATTATATCCCGAATACCCATCCAAAAAACAATAAATTTTTTGACCCGATAATTTTTCAATAATCTGGTCAATAAAAGGTAATGAAAAATGGTCTTTTGAAATAGATTCGTTTAACTTCCTATAATCGATACACACTCGCCACCCGGTGACCGGTCGGGTGGTGATTTGTTCACCACTTTCATATTTTATTACCTGGATGCCGGCTTTCTTTGGGACTACCTGTGTTGGACTCATCCATGCACTGTCTGAAATGGGATAAATAATTCCAGCATCTAACCACTTGATGACTTCCTTTTTCATCATCTCTCGCAAGTTAGGATTCAACCTTCTTTGAGTTTCCTGAGTAGGCTTCGCATCATCCGTGGTGATGATTTTGTGCATGACTATAGATAGACTAATACCCTTCCAATCGGCTATAGTCCACCCAATGGCGGCCTCGTGAGCCTTCAACACTTTCGACAACCCTTCTTCTTGAGCCTCATTCAAATTAGATGCATTGATAACCGGCAACGTCTCACCTTCTCCCGAAAACACATACTTGAGATGACTTGGCAATTCTTTCAATTCCACCTTAGGAGGAAAAATCAATGAAGTTTCAGTATCTGAATTAATTTCTGGTGGTAGACTTTCAACCTGATTAGTCCACGGTGGTCTTCCTTCTTGCAATGCCAATGCATCTTGCTTCGTTTCCTCCACATCCAATGCATAAATGTGAACCTGCTCAGAATCATCACAAACATCCAACATACTTTCCTCATACTTGTTTGGTACACACCCATCTATAATATCTGCCATAAAACATTCTTCACTAGCCAATGAATTAGAAATATTAGTAAACACATTTAAACACATCTTTCAATTTCCAAAGGCCATATCAACTGTACCATACCTGCAATCAATAATTGCATGAGCAGTGTTTAAAAATGGCCGACCCAATATGACATTTTGTTGTTGTGTTTGGGTCAACCAATGAGTAATCCAAATCCAAAAAGTCAATAGGATAATAAAATTCCTCTACTTTTACAATAACATCCCGTACAATCCACCGAGGAAGTTTCTGAGACAAATCAGCCAATACAATTGTGGTCTCATCTCGTTTAAGTGGACCAAAATCGTATTGGTCATACAAACCCCCTGGTAGAATACTCAAACCCGCTGCAAGATCCAATACCACCCGTGACATTTGAAAGTCACCCACTTGAATGTTAATCAACGGCGCTCCCGGGTCTTGAAGCTTAGGTGGGAGGTCACCTTTATTAAATCTAGCAAGATCAAATAATAAAGATCTATTAATAACTTAGCACTTTACAGATTTAGGTTAGCAGTACACTTAGGTTTATTTAATTAATAATTATTATTCCTATGATCTAATCGCGAATCAATCATAAAGTAGTCGAAAACATAATGTAGATGACTTAATAGCAACCTATAATAATGACAAACAATAATCAAGGCAACTATGGAATAATAATAATTAATAAAACAATCCTAAATATCCATACGCATTAATTTAATATAGTTAAACCTTTTACTAAATCATAAAACCATAACGCTAAATAAATCCCAAATCAAAACACAACGTCAAAGTAGGTTCATCATAAGCCTAAGCAGTTAATAATGTTTATCCTAACATCATAAAATTAAACAAAAGAATAATAAAGGAATTCATGGCAAAAATAAATAAGAACGGATGATAAAAGGCGATAAAACCCGTGGTCTTCGTTCTTGATCGATTGGCACGTCACTGTATGATTCCTAGCCTTAAAACCCTCCAAAACTCAACTGAGGCAGCCCCAGTCTCGAACTCACCTTATGTTCGTAAGGTTCTCCAGAAAAAATAAATGCCTCTTTTTTTTCCATCTCAATCATATAAATATATATATCCTTAATCGAACCCTCTAGAGAACTAATTTCTTTTCCTTCTGGTGGGTTGTATCTCTTTTGCTAATTTAGGTCTGCAAGAACCAACATGCGGCCCATCTGCTAACTTTTAGAAAATAATTTGTTTGATTCTTGTGTATCACGTTTAATATGCTTTTCCTTTCACAGCCTATAATTACAATTTAAATTCAAAATCAAAGTTAATAATAATGGTAGCAATTAATTAGAAAGAACACATTTGTTTTCTTTTTGCCATAAAACACACGTCACTTTTTCAAAAATGTGATTTGAGTATTTAAGGACCATTAATACACATTTAACAATAAATTATAATATGAACTTTAGTAGCAAGTGTATGAATTATATAGGAGTAATATCAAATAAATTCAATCCAAATGTTACCCCAAAGTGTTGGAAACATTTATTGCATTTATATATAATTTAGCCTATATCAAATATCTCCACACTTATCTTTTTTTCGTCCCTGAAAAAGTCTAATTGCAATGGAATCAGAATCGGAGAAATACGATCTTAAAAACATATTAGGTTATCTTAAAGCCCAGATAAACGTAAAAACCGTGATTGCCGATATTGCTATCCACTTAAAACCAGCCACCAGCCTATCAATCCCCTATGCACATTAAGCATTTTAAGTTCATATGATATCAAAAACCTATGGGTCTCACACCTTTGGAGTTAAGATCCACCTACCCCATCTCAAACATTGTAAAGACAATTAAAAGTAATCGAGTTGAAGCAAACTGGTTCAACATATCACCATAAGATAACAACCCCTTAATGGTAAGAAGAAAATACACTTAGATGGAATTATGGATGATAGGTCAAGTGAGGTCGTACAAGCATGCCCTAAATATTGTTGGACTTTGTCCTATATATGCCCTAAGAAAATATTTATTGACTAGAAACTTTCGAGCCCCATTAGTGTATCCTCTGAGTCTCCATCTCCTTGATAACACGTAAACTCTCAGTCTCGTCTAGTATGTGCACTTTGACCTCTTTTTCTATTTTTGAGAATGATTCTTTGGCATTTTACATTACATAACTTTTCTCATCTTTTCTTTTCTTTTTTATTTATTTATTTTTTATTGTGCACTTAGGCATCTTTTACCTAAAAATAATAACTAAAGACTAAAGCTCGTATAAAATTGAACATTTGCAGGGCGCCACCGCTCTTTATTTATTTTCATAAAACGGAGTGGCGTGCTAATTTTAAAGGGCATTTATTTCTCCCCACCTTAGGGTAATCAGCTTATGGTAATACATTCTATGCCTTATCGAATTTCAGCTTTACTGTCCCCCCTAGGATGAGAACGCATGCAATCTAAGATTAATTAGGTTTATTAAGAATATGCAATGGGAAACCTTTCAAGACTAGTTGGGCCTACCGACACATCCCAAGTTAAGTACGCCTTCTTTAATATTACCTCATATTATTAGTAGTTTGAAAAACCGATTCCCGATAAGTATCCTCATCTCCCATTAAATACAAAAAGAGACAAAATCATGGGACATTTTTCAAAACTTTTTTTTTTAAATTTAATTATGACTCAAATGTCCTATCCCCACACTTAAATTTTGCATTGTCTTCAATGCAAGGATAAGAACGAAAAATAAAAACAAAATCGGAATAAAAAACCCAAAAACCAAAAACAAAAAATATAAATATAAATAAACAAGCAAGAAAGATAATGAAAAAGACTTACCTGGTAATATGCGCATGAAAATTGATGCTAAAGTCTTCTTCCAAAACTGCCCTCCAACTCCAAACATGCTCAGCAATCAAACATCCCTTTCTCTCGCACACAAACGGAATAAGAAAAAATTTCAATAAACAACATCTAAAAGTATATCTTATCAGCTCGATAGATATTCAACACTAAGCACATGTCACCAGACCAACCAACCCACCCAACATATATAAACATGAAAAAAATAGCAGCAAATAATAAAAAGTATAAAGGTCGGCTGATCCATCCCCACACTTGAATTTTGCATTATATGTCATGGGGGTCATTTTTCTAGCTCTCTCAATCCTGCAAAAACATAAAACCAAAAACAAAGAAGAACTACAAAAACTATGTTAGTGACACGACAATAGTCAAAAATAAAAATGGAATAACTATACAAACTCTACACTTGAGTTTTCACTCAAGACACTCTACTATGTGAACTACTCGGCTGTCCGAGTGGAGCTTCCTCCACCACGGTCAAACTCCATGGTCCTCCAAGAAACTGCAATACGATATTACCATTCATCTTCAATCTTTCCAAACTCCACAAAATTTTGCAGACCACCACTTCTCTCTCTATCAAACTCCATCGATTTTCGAGAACTCGCGACCTCTCTCTCCTCCTGCAAACAAACTCTGACGGAACGGGGGTGATCAAGAAGTGGATTCTTGCTAAGAATAAAAAGACTCAATCACATAAACAGGATGACATGGATCAATGAGACCGTCTTCACCACTCGGGTGTCTCATGGATTTAGCAACATAAGTGACACCATCGTTGCCAGCTCTAAGAGTGATCTTACCATCAAAAACATCAACGAGTGCCCTAGCAGTATGCAAGAATGGACGACCTTAAATAATAGGAACTCTCTCATCGGCCTCCATATTTAAAACCACAAAATCTACGGGGAAAACTAAATTATCGACTTTCACGAGCAAGTTTTCTATGATCCCCGTAGGATACTTCACTGAACGGTCAGCTAAATATAAGCTCATATGAGTGGGTGTAAGTTCTCCTAGGCCTAGCTTTTTTAACAACAAAAATGCTTTAAGTTTATGCTAGCTCCTAGGTCTGCTAAAGCTTGGCACGGGGTATCACTACCGAACAAACATGGAACAATGAAAACACCGGGATCAGGTAATTTTTCAGGTACCTTATTGAGAACTACTGTCGAACACTCTCCGTTCAGTGAAACGGTTGAAATCTTCTCCAGACTCTCCTTTTGTTTAAGAAGATCTTTCAAAAACTTGGCATATTTCGGCATATGCTGGAGGGCCTTGATAAACGGAAGATTAATTCTAAGCTGCCTAAACATATCTAAGAAGTTCCCGTACTCTCTACTAAATTTTTGATTCTTAAGATGGGCTGGATATGGGACACGAGCATGATCTATACGCGGTGAAGGCCTAACCTCTCTCGGTTTCTTCTCCTCACTCCCTCTAACTATGGGCTCACTTTTAGGTGCGGCACTTGCTGGGCCTAGCCTGGTTGCACCATCCTAGGATTCTCCGTCACTATCTCCTCATCCACTAACTCATCACTCTCCTCTATCTCAATCTCTCTCTCCGGACCTAAAACCCTACCATTACGAGTAGAAATGGCATTTATCTAGGCTGCCGGAATTTTTTGAGTCGAACCCGAAAACTGACCTGGGGTCTCTCATCTAAACGTCGGGCTATATCACCTACGGTTCTCTGAAGATCTAAGAGTCCGGACTGGTGATTCCTTAAAAGCAAATCATGATCGGCAAATTTTTTCTGAGTTTCCTGATCTCTAACTAGGATTAGCTTCATCATCTCCTCTAACCTACCAATACCACTACTCAAGTCCTGCCCATTACTCCCACCTTGACTACTTTGATCCCCACTAAACGACTGATCCTGCCCCCGATTAAGAGTTGAATTTGATTGGAAACTAGGTGGTGTACCGGAAGAACGCCAATTAGAGTTATAATTATTGCTTTTATAATTGTTCCAATTTGAATTATTATTTTCGTTAAACGCATTAGGAACCCTATTCTGCCCTCCTATGAACTCTACCTGCTCCTGACTCATCAACGGACAATCTAAAGTCCCATGCTCCCCTCTACACAACTCACATTTATCTACCATAGCCTTAAGTTTTTTAATCTCACTGGCTAGACTCTCTAAGGCAGTCACCACACTAGTATCCAGATTAACCTGGTGCACACCTCGGACGGATGAGGGTGTACTAGTTACGGGATTTGAATTCCCGTTACGTGGCTTTTAGCAAACTCGGACTGGGCAAAACTCTCAAATAAATCATTACACTCAACTACATTTTTCTTATCCATCAAATTACCTCCAGCAGCAGTGTCGAATCGAGCCTGAGTATCATAAGTCAGCCCATTGTAAAACTTCTCAACAAGGGCCCATGGAGTAAGTCCATGCTGTGAACAATGAGCCAGTAAACTTTAAAAACGCTCCCAAGCTTGATAGTATGGCTCGTCCGGCTCCATATGGAAAGAATGAATCTGATCACGGAGTCGAGATGCTTTGGCAGGCGGGAAGTATTTCTTCAAGAAACTGGTACGCAATGCCTCCCAAGTAGTGAATGCTCTAGCAGGTTGTGAATTGAGCCAAGTGGCGGCACGACCCGTAAGTGAAAACGGGAACAAATGGAGGAAAATGGCATCTTCATTAGCACCTTGTAAATTGAACGTTCTGAGTACACGGGTGACACGGTTGATGTGCGCTGGTGCATCTTCATCGTCACGACCATGTAATAGATTACTCTGGGTGAGATTGGTTATGACATAAGATGGAATCTGCCAGGAATTAGGGTTATTGATTAGGAGGGTGATGATGGACGAGTGATCTCTGGTGAAACCATCGAAGGCTTGTTGGTACACGGTTCGGTTGTCGGCCATTTGAATGTCAGGATTAGTTCTGGGACTCGACGTCGGTGAACTGTGTGGTGATGACTTTGGCGGAGAATCTGTGATGATCGGTGAACTGACTTCTGACTTTAACGGAGGTGGTCCTTGCGAACGAAGATGTGGCATAAACTTGAAAAGCTCACAAGACCAAATCAATAGACTCTATGCAAATACGAAAATAAAACTGAGAATAAATAAAATAAACTAGACTTAAAATTAAACTAAAATCAATTAGACACCTATGACTTAAAAACAAAACAAAACAAGTAGCACGTATGTAGCAGACAAATCTAATCAAAGCCAATAACGTAATCGCCAAGAGTCCCCGGCAATGGCGCCAAAAACTTGATGTGCTAAAAGTAGTTATATAAAAACACGCTAATCTAGACACTAAGTAATAAATTCTAGACTCTTAAACATAACTAAACTATTAACGGGCAAGTGAACCGGTCGACTCTAGTACAGCGAAGTAAGTCCGGATATCGAACCCACGAGACTCTTTCAATTACGTAAACTAGCTAAAGTAGACTCAACTACAGACAAAACTATTTATTTATTATTTGTTTAAAGGGGGTTTTACTAGTAAACTAATTTTAAACTAATTTAACAAATTAAGAAAACTAAAGACAACTAAACTTAGAATTTTGACTTAATTCAGATGATGATAAGATAACTACCTAGGCTAGAATCCCCTAAATTTCAATTGTTAATTAATCGGGAAAATATTTAGTTATGGACTGAGATCGTAAAATAGACACCTAAGAGAAAACCCGAACAGAACCTCTGACCCTTTTCAAGAGACACCTATGGATTTCTAATAAGTTTTAACGCACACTAGTATTAAAAATCAAGTTTCCTTACAGTCACCTAATTATTTATGACTCGGTTACTTTATACGAAATCCTACCTAACAGCACAGAAATCAAAGGCAGTTTAATATATTTAATTGATTCAATAGACAATAATTAAATAATCAAACCTAGACTGACTCCTTACGAAGAACTAAATCTAGCAAGATCAAATAATAAAAATCTATCAATAACCTAGCACTTTACAGATTTAGGTTAGCAGTACACTTAGGTTTATTTAATTAACAATTATTATTCCTATGATTTAATCGTGAATCAATCATAAAGTAGTCAAAAACACAAAGTAGATGACTTAATAGCAACCTATCATAATGACAAACAAAAATCAAGCCAACTATGGAATAATAATAATTAATCAAGCAATCCTAAATATCCATACGCATCAATTTAATATAATTAAACCTTTTACTAAATCATAAAACCATAACGCTAAATAAGTCCCAAATCAAAACACAACGTCAAAGTAGGTTCATCATAAGCCTAGGCAGTCTATAATGTTTAGCCTAACATCATAAAATAAAACAAAAGAATAATAAAGGAATTCATGGAAAAAATAAATAAGAACGGAAGATAAAAGGCGATAAACCCCGTGGTCTTCGTTCTTGATCGATTGGCACGTCACCGCATGATTCCTAGCCTTCAAACCCTCCAAAACTCAACTAAGGCAGGCCCTGTCTCGAACCACCTTACGTTCGTAGGGTTCTCCAGAAAAAATAAATGCCTCTCTTTTTTTCCATCTCAATCATATATATATGTATATCCTTAATCGAACCCTCTAGAGAACTAATTTCTTTTCCTTCTGGTGGGCTGTATCTCTTTTGCTAATTTAGGTCCGCAAGAACCAACATGCGGCCCATCTGCTAACTTTTAGAAAATAATTTGTTTGATTCTTGTGTATCACGTTTAATATGCTTTTCCTTTGACAGCCTATAATTACAATTAAAATTCAAAATCAAAGTTAATAATAATGGTAGCAATTAATTAGAAAGAACACATTTGTTTTCTTTTTGCCATAAACCACACGTCACTTTTTCAAAAATGTGATTTGAGTATTTAAGGACCATTAATACACATTTAACAATAAATTATAATATGAACTTTAGTAGCAAGTGTATGAATTATATAGGAGTAATATCTAATAAATTCAATCCAAATGTTACCCCAAAGTGTTGGAAACATTTATTGCATTTATATATAATTTAGCCATATCATACAGCGAGGGATTGTGGATTGTATCCTTTTCTACAAGACAGTGGAAGATGATCTCTTCCTTGTCAAGATATACGTTGATGATATCATCTTTGGCTCGACAAATGACAACTTATATAAAGATTTTGAGAAGACAAAGTATACAAAGTTCGAGATGAGTTCGATGGGAGAGATGAATTTCTCTTTGGAGTTCAGTCGGATTATGGAATTTTCATTCATCAGACCAAATATGTGAACGATGCCTTGAGCGGATTCAAGATTAATGCCGGAAAAGTCCCCTCAACTCTTACTCCTGTGGGTTATAATTTGTCACCAAACGAATTAGAGGACAACGTTGATCCGAACCTCTATCGAGCTATGATTGGTTTTTTGATGTTTCTTAACTGCTTCTCGTCCTGATATAATGTTTGCTATTTGTTTATGTGCCATGTATCAATAGAGTCCGTGAGTCAATCATCTAGCGGCTGTAAAGCATATTTTCCACTATCTGAGGGGTAATCCTAACATCGGGTTATGGTATCCCAAGGATGATAGTTTTGGTCTTACTGCTTACAAAGATTCAGACTATGGAGGGTGCAAGATTAACTTGAAGGCTCCCACAGCAGGATGCCAATTTTTAGGAAATAGACTTGTTTCCTGGCAGTGTAAGACACATACAATGGTCTCCCTTCAACCGCCGAAGCCGAGTACATGGCAGCCTTTAGTTGCTATTCACATTCGTTGGTGTTCTAACGAATTAATTCAAAGGTTGTGAAGATTCTTCAACTTGTATCTCAGGAACATCATAAGATTTGTTGGTGTTCTAACGAATTAATTCAAAGGTTGGGAAGATTCTTCAACTTGACCTCATACGTTGGTGTTCTAACGACTTAATGTTCATTTTTCTTAACAAATGTAATGTGTGTTAACGAATAAATCTATTTGTTAATGTTTTTAACGAATGTGACTTGTGTTCATTTGTTACATCTTACTACATAACGACTGAAGGAAAATTAATCATAATCAATAATATTTCAAGTATTAACATTCTCGTTTGGGCAGAAATGGCTGATATTCCATAGATCAATGTTCCCGGGGGGTAAACATGAGCATCCTATCATTCAACAAGCTGAAGTTATTCAAGAAAAACTTCTGTTCTTTCTTAGGTCTTTACTTCTTTGGACGTGTTATGTTTGGTAATTTAATTATGTTCTTAATACGTTCTAGAATATAACGTGCTATCTCAACAAACCTACCAGTTCACTATAGAATTATTCGACCATTTTGGGAGAAGGCTAAGCATATTTCTAAGGAGAAACATATTGTTGCCGAGATTCAAGTTAAATGATTGTGGTTGATGTGGATGTGATACAGGAGGTATTGGATTTTGATGATGATGACGACTGCGCATATGAGTTTGATAAGGAATTGATTAAAGGATTGTTTGGGAGGTTAAAGTACAAGGGTGACCTAAACAAGTCGATGTACAGCAAGCCGAATCTTTGTGAACAACACAAGTGCCTATTACATGTGATGTTTCATTGTTTAAGAGATCGAAAGGAGGTTTAGACTAGTGCATGATCATGTTACAATCGGCTTTTGTTGCCTTGGTGCTGAACAAGCCTTTCAATTTCTCTAAAATTGTGTTTTATATTTAAAGAAGAACTACACCATGAGGATAAATAGGTTTTTGATGTATTCTTGTTTCTTAGAAATAATCATCAATCACTGATATGCTTGAAGTAGTTATATAAAAACACGCTAATCTAGACACTAAGTAATAAATTCTAGACTCTTAAACTTAACTAAACTACTAATCTGCAAGTGAACCGGTCGACTCTAGTACAGCTAAGTAAGTTCGGATATCGAACCCACGAGACTCTTCAAATTACGTTTACTAGCTAATTAGACTCGACTACAAAACACGACTTATTATTTATATTTGTTTAAGGGGGTTTTTATTTAAAATAATAAATTAATACTATAATTAAAACTAATTAATAAAACAAGTAAATTAAATGAAAACAAAGGTTGTTATGAAAATAAGATGATGATGAGAAAACTACCTAGGCTAGACTCCCCTAAATTTCGGTAACGAATTGACTCGGGAAAATATTTAGTTATGGACTGGATTCGTAAAGTAGTCACTTAAAAGAAAAACCAAATAGGACCCCTGACCCTTCTCAAGAGAAAACCTATGGATTTCTAACAAGTTTTAACGCACACCATTATTAAAAATCAAGTTCGCTTATGGTCACCCAATTGTTTATAATTTAGTTCCTTTATACGAAATCCTAGCTTACAGCGCGAAATCAAATGCATTTATTAATTAATCAAACCAAGACGGACTCCTTACGAAAAACTGAATCCAGCAAGATCAAATAATAAAGATCTATCGATAACCTAGCACCTTACAGCTATTAAGGTTAGCAGCACACTTAGGTTTATTTGATTAAATAGTATTATTCCTATGATCTTATTTGAAATTAATCATAAAATAATCATAAACACAAAGTAGATGACCTAATAACAACATATCATAATGACAAACAATAATCAAGGCAACTATGGAATAATAACAATTAATCAAACAATCCTAAATATCTATACGCATCAATTTAATATATGTAAACCTTTTACTAAATCATAAAAACCATAACGTAAATAAATCCCAAATCAAAACACAACGTCAAAATAGGTTCATCATAAGTCTAGGCAGTCTATAACGTTTAGCCTAGCATCTTAAAATAAAACAAAACAATAATAAACGAAATCATGGCGAAAATAAATAAGAACGGAAGAATAAAGGCGATAAAACCCAGAGTCTTCGTCCTTGAATCATAAGCACTTCGCCGGGTGATTCCTCGACTCCAAAGCTGCCGGAAACTCGCCTCGGAACTCACCAAATTCGTCTGGACTTCAAGGTATGATTAATGGTGAGTTTAGGGGTCTTTATATAGGCAACAGGGGTCCAAAAATAGGTTAAGACGGTTAAAAACAAAGATTCTGGAAACTGACACTGCCATTTTCACCTGCCGCGCCACGCGACGGCCTCCTTCCCCTTGGTCGCGTGGCGCTCCGGCCTGGGGGGGGGGGGGGCTGGTCCACCTCGTCTGGTCCGATTCGTTTTCTGATGCGTTGGTTCTCCGGTTTGGCTTGTTTTTGCTCGTTTTTCGCCCTCTTTTCACCGGAATTAAAACCCGACACCTACATTATTCAAATAAGTTAGTAGTATACAAATCCAAATAAAAACCGAACATAAATGTTAAAATATTAACTAAAATATACAAGGGATTAATATATATTTAGCGTTATATCAGTCACACTAGAACCTAATCTTACCAAAGGCAATGTTAAATGATATTGTTTAATTGGATCATATGAATGAAGACACTATAAGGCGAATTCAATCATATAGGGGTCAGACCAAACATACCAGGCCTAAATTCAAAAGACTGATTGGGCATATGGCAAGTGAATTGTATGTGGCTCCACCTAATGATCGTTAGATACATGATGACTCTGATTCCAAATGTGAAGGTGGTTATGGTGATGGTTATGCGGGTGACGTTGGAAATGATGGTGGACCTGTTGGTCCGAATGGTGGTGATGAGGCATGCAAGCGTAAGGCTAAGGGCAATGCAATAGCATGTAATGCAAGCATAAGCCTAAGCCAAAACGAACCATGAGGGGTTCAGGTGTATTTCTACAGGAGACACAACCAGAAGTTCCGAGGGTTGTTGTTTCTACTCCTATTACTCCAGTTGTTACTATTCTTACAACACCGGCTGCTACTACAACTCCAAGTACACCGGTTGTTACATTAACAACAACTGCTTCTACAGATCCGCGCTTCATGGAAATTCCAAGATCTATGTTATCTCCGATGCCTTCTCCTCAACAAGTTATGGCGACTACATGCCAAACTATTCCTGCAAGACCGATGCTGAGGTCAGATTATACATTCATGACATTTAACAAACCTCAAGGCCCAATGCAGCTTATTAATCCAAAATTTTACAAGTTGAGTGTGAAACATCAATGTTCCAATTGCTGAATCTATTACATATGCAAGAGAATCAAATGGCTGCTAAGCGTCAGTTTCAAGAAACTATGAGGGAAAATCAAGGAAAAATGATGAGGGGTCTTTAGTTTTTACAGAAAGAGAGTAGAGAGTGAGAGTATTGGTTGCTGCTTAGGGAGAGAAAATCGAGAAGCAAGATGAGATGATCCTTCAGCTTACATGTAAAGAAGAAATGCTAAAGAAATTGAAGGATCATGACAATGACAAGGATCCTGAGGCAGGCGGTGTTAATCAGCAACCAGATGCTTCATCATCTGGTAATGTATTTGCCAAAGGGGCGTCATCAAGAAAGGATTTAGATTTTTTTATCATGACTCAACAGACGTACAACCCGTTAACACTTTGAAAGTCAAAATGATGTTATTTGTGAATGAGAACGGGGTTGTAATGAATATGGTGATTGTGGACGAGATCAAAGATGGCGAGTTTGTTGATCATTCTTTGACAAAACAACATATCACCTTCTTTCTAAATTTAAATACGGAGGATGTAGATGAGTCGAAAAGACGTGAAGACGTGAAGGTTGAAGATATAGAGGAAGTCAAATTTGATAAAACTGTTCCATTTGGAAATACTAACTTTGATGATGTGGAAATGGAAGACGTGAAGGCTGAGGAAAACCCATACATGTACACTCAGTTTAATGTTGTTGATGGGATTCCAATTTTTACTACATAACACTTTGAAATAGCTGAAGAGCGGTTAAGGAAAGTGGAAGAGAAAAAGAAAGGAAATGAGAAAGTTACTGAACCCGAGACACAAACTTCATATGGTATGCTTAATTACAATGCTGAAAAGATGAACAAGATGATTGAGCTGTTGCCGTAAGAACAGAAAGAAGATTATATGCAACCGAAGGCTCATTTGGCTGCATCTCAGGTGAGGAAGTTTGTTGCTGTGGAGACGGTGAATAGTAATATTGTATCATGGATGTACGAAAAACAAGAACTTAAAGTATGTATCGTGAAGTGGGAGCACGACATGCAGTATTCACAACATATTACGAACGTGCTTTCCATGTCGCGATGGGATGTTCGTGCATTGGCGACTAAACGTTTTATGAATTGGGGTGATAACAGATGGCGGATTGGTTTAATCGTCAGCTGTTATGAAGTAAGGTACGGGTTTAAATTCTTCAAGTCGCGGGTGCCAACCAGGTAGTATGTTTATGAGATAGATCCACACACCGAATGGAGAAAGTTAGTACATAAAGTAAAACGCCGCGTACGTTAAAGAAAGTCCCTTTAAAGGATTTTCCCAAAAGTCTTTATAAGAGATTCAATCGGTGACATTATTACGACAATACATGTGAAGCTATAGTTGTATTGGGATCGGGATTGAAGACGAAATTTATTAGAGTTATTGATCCTATGTGGCTAATCAACTTGTCTCAATCCGATAATGAAGTGTTATATCATAATTGGATTCGAAGGGCGCACACTAAAGATAATGAGCAAGCTATGCAATTCCAAAGAATCGTTTGGGTTTGTCATGCATTTGGAATACATAGTTGTACAGATTGGAATACTATCAGGTTAAAGAATTGAAGATAACAAAGAGCTTGAGACGAGGGAGAGCTTGTAGATAAATCGTTTTCAAAATGATGATGTTTTGGTTTTCCTTAATTTCGTGATGAAATTCCCTAAAGTAAGGGAGACTGTAACATCTTGGATTTTTCGTATTTGTATTCATTTATGTTTAAACGGATTCGGGAACGTAATTCGTATCTTTCGAACTATAAAAATCTTGTATTTATTGGTATTTAACTTATTTTCTAATTTCATAACTATCAGTTATGCCAAATAGCCCTTAGGAACCTTTAAAATCGCTTAAAACGGCTAAAAATCGCATTTTCGGGAACTACAAGGACTAGTGTTGCCAATTATTTCCTTTTTTTCGATTAAATTAACAAAACTTAAGCTCCAAGACATGTCAACTAATGTTACAAACATTACAATTTTTTTTTATTGCTGTCAAAACCGAAATCTTTAAGTTATTATACCCGATTTCATTAATTGATTATTCGATTCCTTAAAATAGTTGTTTCCTAATAAACAAGCGTTAACCCTTAATATTAAACAATTCATATCATAAAACCCTAGATTATTACTTCAATACCAGCCACCATATATAAAATCCGCCAAATTTTGCCTTTCCCCATTGTCGGTTTCTTCAATTTCTTCAATTTCCAAGCCTTCGTTGACTTTCAAGCTTCAAGACCCTTTGACCTCGATTATCTCTTGTTCCGTTCATCGATCTGGTAAGTTGTCTTCTTCAATATTGTAGATTTTTATTTGTAGAACAAAAGCCCTCAATCAATTTTACCGATTGAGGGAGTTTCGGTGGTCAATTGGACACAAACCCGTTTAGGGGCAAAATAGTCAACAAGTTTGACTTAACATTCAGTCCAGAAAACTTTTACTCTCCTAACGATATTTTAAGGCTACTGACCGAAACCCGACTTCCGATTCGCTGTTCGGATTCTGGTCAGTACTAGCTTGCTTAAATCATAAATAAAACATAACTTGAGTTCTAAACGTCCATTTGGATTTATTCTAGCGGCAAGAAGTTTGTTTTTACTTATATTATCATAACTCGAAATTCCAGATTCTGATTTGTTCATATCGTTTGATGTGTAGTGGACGACTCGCTTATTCATAGCTCGTTAATCGTATTTATTAATCGCTTGTCATTAATCTAAGTTGAGTTTGATCGTTCCCCTTTTTATACACTTTTTTTAAATGTTTTGGGGACATATGCATACTTACTCATATTTTCTATCCTATATATATACACAAACTCGCAAACATAATCATTGTGTGAATATCAGTTGAATGTTATTTGCTAATTGCTACATGTTTAATTGTTTACTTGACAACATTTAGAGAGGTCCAACATATCCCCTTGTACAGGGTTCTCAATAGTATGTTCATACGACTGTCTTAGTAACCGGAGCCTGATTCGCTTGGCGAAGGTAAAACGACAATTTTAGTCATTGTAATCTATGCCCGATTCGCTTGACAACGATGAATTGGCACACTAGTACAACTTGATTTTTGGTTTATTAAGGTTTGATTGATTATTACCACATAGATTGGTGCATTTAATGCTTATCATTTATAATTTATTTATTATATATATTATTGTTGTGTCAAAATTGGTGATCATCTCACTCAACATGCGTTGTTGACAAACTTTATTTTCTACGCATATGCTGGTAGCTTGTTATTGAAGATTGAAGTTGGACACTTACATAAGACCTTAGGATATAAATAAGACAATAATTATTTGAGTTTCCATTCATGTGTTTAAATTGTTCGTTATAATTGTATAATTTGTGTATTATTTGAATAAAATAATTGATTAGATATTGTCACATTTTACATATGATAGTATCTTCGAGCTGTGAGCAATTGGATCACGCCCGGCATTTCTGCCTTAGGTTGGGGTGTGACCGATTGGTATCAGAGCCGAAGGTTATAAGATAGGTCGTTAGAAATGGTCCTAGACATACGTTAGACTAATTAATTGTTTTCAGCTTAATTAGACTAATTATGGTATCAGAACCCTATGCGTGCTTATCTAAACTACCTTATGTGCTATTTAATTGTTTTCAGCTTAATTAGACTAATTATTTTAATGTATTGTTTCTTATTTATTTATTGCACGCACACACAAATTCCGAGGTTACGCCTCATTTTCAAAATATTTTTAAATCCTCTTATTTTTGATAGATTGCCTTTTATTGTGGAAAATTCCTTAAGACTTCCCGTGTTTTGTTTTGCTCCTTCACCTTGAAGTATGGGAGTATGGCAAATGTCGTATAACCGTAACTTTAAGTGGTACTCGTAATCGGCTAAATGGTTGTGTGGTAAACATAACCAACTAAACGGTTATACTTCCAAATTGTGTTTTTAGTTATTTTAAATTTATTTGGTTTCTTGATTCGATATTTAGTTGGGTCAGTTAAATGCCATGTAATGCTCATGGTCCGAACAACTCCATTGATTCGATAATTCGTTAATTAGTTGGGTCAGTTAAATGCCATGTACACGCTCATGGGCTGAAAAACTTAATTGTTTGTTACTCGTTATTTTAATTGGGCCAATAAATTGCCATGGAACGCTCATGGGAGGCCCAATTCACAAAATTTATGTTGCTTTATTTGGTTGGGCCATTCAAATTGCTATGGAAAGCTCATGGGAGGTCCACACATTTGGTATGTTTGGTTGTTTTATTCTTGGAAATTTTTATAAACATTATTCATTTACTTAAATGCTCCAAACTTATACACATTATTTTGAATCCCAACTCGTGCTCGAGTCATCACTTGCACAATTTAATTATATTTCTCTATTATTTCACATCAACTTATTCACAACTTACCCACCATCTTATAAAGTTTCATCTTTGCTCCTCATAGAATGTCTTTCCTAAGAATCAATCATCGTAATCAACGTCGTTTGCCTGCTTCTCGTGATTGTTGTTCGACTACTAGAATCGACAAGGAGTTTGCTGTTGTACTCCGTTAACCAAACGACTGCCAATCTCGACAAAACTAACTCATATCCGTTAAAATATTGTTTAAATCATCTTTTCTTATTTATTTCCATATTCTCAAACCAAAAATTACTAAGTGCATTTAATCCTTACCCTCAACTTTAAACTACAAATATTTTATTATCTTTTGTTTTTCCTCATGTTACTTTTCACAACTTACTTTCTATTTTATGAATCCCTATTGTTAAAATGCAAATATTGTAAATTTTATTGATACTAAACTAAATTTTTCATCATCCAAATTTAATTCTCATTATTAAATTAAATCTTCCATTAACTAAATTTCTGCCATTAAAATTTACTTTTTGATAAATCTCCATTAAAACCTATCACTCACTTTATTTATTGATTAAGTTCGTTAATTAGTTGAAACTAAACATTGGTTCGTAAATACTTCAACCCCCAACCTTGATTTTTGATACACCTTGAGAATCTTGAACGTTTTAAATGTTAAATTTGTAGTCGTTAGAATAGTCATGGTGGTTCATGCATTTCTAGCCTCGCATTCATCTTATTTTATTATATGCTTGATTTAATTTAAAATTTGTTATTTACTTAAATTTCCATTATCATTAATTCAATTTATATATTTCCTAATATTTATAACGATTTTGTGAAAAAGGAAAAAAATCCACAAATTCCTAAATTTAATCTAATTTAATATCTTCAATTACCTACCTCATATTTTATATAATTTTAAAGGTTTAATTGGAATAGGACTATCTCGGTGATTCGGGAATATCCCCTTCTCAATTTATTCTAATAACGATTTATTCAAATACGTATATTTTCGCATTTTTATTAATAATTAAATTATTAACTACTAATTTTTATAATATTTTAGAATATCTTAATCAAATTAATCTCATCCCAAATTCACAATTTGAAAACATATAAACTTTACATTATCTTCCATTTAATCTCATAAGTTCTTAAACTAACTAAACTTGACTCACCAAAATCTTCATTTAAATTTATAATCTCGATCTTAAGAATTCCGTTCCTAATGAATACGATCTTTAAAGATTTCACATGTTATTAACTATCTTAAGAATTATTATAAATTAAACTTGCGCATATCATCTCAGGAATCAAGTTCCTTTATCTTTCAGGATTAACTTCATATTCTACTCTTAGTTTATTCTCGGTCATCATAATTCATTTCAAATGTCTGTTTCAAGAAATCCATTTCAATCTCCAAAATTCGTAACTTTGCTATAAAAAAAGATGTTTTAGAAATTATACGATTTATTTAATTCCAATCGAACATTTATTAATTATCTTTTAAGTTTATATAAAAAATTAACAAAACGTTTCCTTCCGTTCAAAATGATTGTTTTAAATGTATTATTAACCCACATAATGAAACGAGTTATGCGGACAATAAGAGTAATTATGGTCCAGAACATAATTATCCAAGTCCTCGCATGGAAATCATAATAAGTACAATTGTGTGTCATGATTTAGAACCTAAGGTAGCTTGGGTAACGGTACGAATGATGAGATGATAAGGACATAGTAGATACGCCGCTGGTACATCCTATATATAAGTGCCCTTATCGGATAGTCATTTGAAGCGTTGCTTCAGTTATTAGAAGTTCTAGGTTATGATATTTTTCTTAAAAGTTGGAATTGTTTTCAAAATGATGATGTTTTGGTTTTCCTTAATTTCAGGACAAAATTCCCTAAAGTAGGGGAGACTGTAACATCTCGGATTTTTCGTATTTGTATTCATTTAAGTTTAAACCGATTCGGGAACGTAATTCGGATCTTTAGAACTATTTAAATCTTGTATTTATTGGTATTTAACATATTTTATAATTTCATAACTTTCAATTATGCCAAATAGCCCTTAGAAACCTTTAAAATCGCATAAAACGGCTATAAATCGCATTTTCGGGAACTACAGGGACTAGTTTTGCCAATTCTTTCCTTTTTTCAACTAAATTAACGAAACTTAGGCTCCAAGACATGTCAACTAATGTTATAAACATTAAAATTTCGTTTCATTGCTGTCCAAACCGAAATCTTTAAGTTATTATACCCGATTTTGTCATCAATTGATTATTCGGTTTCCTAAAATAGTTATTTCCTAATAAACAAACCTTAACCCTTAATATTTAAACAAGAAATATTATAAAACCCTAGATTATTACTTCAATACCAGCCACCATATATAAAATCCGTGATATTTCACTTTCCCCATTATCGGTTTCTTCAATTTCTTCAATCCGTGATAAAACCCTCGATTATCTCTTGGTCCGTTCATCGTTCGAGTAAGTTGTCTTCTTCAATATTGTAGATTTTTATTTATAGAATAAAAGCCCTCAATCAATTTTTCCGATTTAGGGAGTCTCGGTGGTCAATTGGACTCAAACCCGTTTAAGGGCATAATAGTCAACAAGTTTGACTTAACGTTTTCTCAAACTTCTGGTCAGATTCAACATTCGGTCCAGAAGACTTCTATTCTCGTAGAAAAATTTTAAGGCTACTGACCAAAACACGACTTCCGACTCACTGTTCAGATTCTGGTCAGTACCAGCTCGCTTACATCTTAAATAAAACATAACTTGAGTTCTAAACGTCCGTTTGGATTTATTCCAGCAGCAACAAGTTCGTTTTGACTTATATCATCATAACTCAAAATTCCAGATTCTTATTTGTTCATATCATTTGACGTGTATTGGATGACTCGCTTATTCATAGCTCGTTTATCGTATTTATTAATCGCTTGTCATTAATCTAAAGTGAGTTTGATCATTCCCCTATTTATACACTGTTTTTAAACGTTTTGGGGACATATGTGTGCTTACTCATATTTTCTATCATATATATACACAAACTCGCAAACATAATCATTGTGTGAATATCAGTTGAACGTTATTTGCTAATTGCTACATGTTTAATTGTTTACTTGACAAAATTCGGAGAGGTCCAACATATCCCCTTGTATAGGGTTCTCATTAGTATGATCATACGACCGTATTAGTAACCGGAGTCCGATTCGCTTGGCGAAGGTAAAACGACAAATTTTAGTCATTGTAATCAATGCTTGATTCGCTTGGCAACGATTCATTGACACATTAGTACAACTTGATTTTGGTTTCTTTAGGTTTGATTGATTATTACCACATAGATTGGTTTTCGCATTTAATACTTATAATTTATCATTTATCTATTATATATATTATTGTTGTTTCAAAGTTGGTGATCAACTGATCAACTCACTCAACATGTGTTGTTGACAAACTCCATTTTCTACGAACGCGTGTAGCTTGTTATTGAAGATTGAAGTTGGACACTTAGACAAGACCTTAGGATATAAATAAGACAATCATTATTTGAGTTTCCATTCATGTCTTTAAATTGTTTGTTATAATGGTATAATGTGTGTATTATTTGTATAAAATAATTAATTAGATATTGTCACATTTTATATATGATAGTATCTTCGAGCTGTGAGCAATCGGATCACGCCCTGGCATTTCCGCCTTAGGTTGGGGTGTGACAGAATAGGTGACGAATGAGACATGAATGCATCATCTCCTATAAATACCCTGCAACTAATCTAAATTAATGACAATTCTTATTCTATCGACTTTTGCCCCACTACTCTGCCAAAATCCTCTCTTGACACACACTTAACTTAATTCATTCTTAACGTAATCATACCAATGACTAGATCGCTCGTAATGAATTAGGCTATGGATCCTCACATGAGTTGAAATTTGATGTTTCTGTTAAGCAAGAGTTATGAATGTCCAATTTGATGAGATAATCAAACAAATAAACAAGACTATTTAACTTGGGGTTTCATTTTGTTCTTAATTACCCAATTGGAATTTTAGTCTTGAGACGCTTGAATTCAACTTCATACAAGCTTAATCGGATCCAGTCTGGTGATTATAGTTGAATAGGGATCATTGTGTGTTTTTCTGTGTGTTTTGAGAGAGAATTTTGGCCAAGTAACGACACTGATGTTCTCAAATAACTGTTTTCGTTAATTAGAAATAATAACTATATATAGGACCTGGTCCATTTGCTAAACAAGCTTAGCGAATGGACCCCTTTCAATACACAATTCTCTAGACATACCCTAGCGAATGGCGTTTAGTAACTTATCTCTATATGCTAACAACCCTAGCGTATGGGCATACCAATAACCAGACTCATTCGCTAGACAACCCTAGCGAATGAACTTGGCATAATTAACAATATTAGTCCCTATACAATTTGAAATGACCAAAACAAGATAAAAAAAGAACGAGACGACATAATATGTATCAACCAACTCCCCCGCATCTCGAGCTTTGTCTTCTTCACTTTTTGAAGCGTGTGGTCTTCCAATCAGCTCCGCAATGGGTTCCAAATGTAAAATACGTCTGAATAACGCGTTGGAATTGCAAAACAAGTCCAAATGCAAAACTTTACAATCTATAGTCTCTCTTGAAAACCCACTATACTACAAATGGTCAGCCAACATACTATACCAAGCTCTCAGGGCTTGGGGAAGACCATATAGAGCTTTGTTTAATCGGTAAACACGCTCGGATAATAAGGATCCTCAAAACCAGGAGATACACTTTGAATCACCTCATTCAAAAATGTGTTCTTAATGTCCGTTTGGTACACCTTGAACTTCTTGAAAGCAGCATGGCCCCGAAATATACGTATGCTTCCAGTCTTGCAACCACAGCTTACAATTTATTATAGTCAATGTGTCCTTGTTGATTAAACCCTTGAACCACCAATGTTGCATTGTTTTGCAAGATTACCTCCCGACCGTCTTACTTACACTTAAATACCTATTTGACAAGAATCACCTTACGAACTCGATTGGGCTTTTCTATTAGATCCCAGACACAAAGACGAACGTATTGCTAAAGTTCATCTTGCATTGCTTCTACCCAAGATGGTTGTTGTAATGCCATAGATTCCTTTATCAGTTCAATTTGGGATAGAAAGCATGTGTATTGGGAAATGTTTTGTATTCTCGAGGCTCTAATGTCAGCATATGCACACAACAACGAATCTTCTACAATGCTTGCTACTTGATAATGTTACACCCCATCTATCAGTAGCGGAAGCGTAAAACGGGATTGCAACAGACACCTCTGGTATCAACAACATTTTTTTTATAAAGAACATTAACAAACTAATTTACATAATATTACATTATTCTAACTCCGGCTACAAACTAGGCGTTTCACATCATAAACCAGTTCTTTTAGACTGCTTTATTCCTTATTAGCATACTTGCATCTATCTACATAACACCGATCATAACTAGGACACATAGCACAAAATATCTCATTCTAGTTTAGGTATACATGAAAACCATGTTAAAAAGGGTCATCTACGAATAGTTGGTGAGTTTCACAAGTTTAAGCAAAATCAGATAAGCGTATTTATAATAATTATAATACGTATACATGTGATGTAATTATACTAAGCCACAAGTGAAACCTTGACAGTGCATTTACACCACTTGTCCTCCATTGCCACGTCATCCCCTGTGGCCATTATCCACCCATTACATGCCTGAGAAGCTATGTCTAACACTACATAGTGTGTATGTATATACGTATATTTATATATATGGACATGTGCAATAGTAGTAATGTCTTGACATCCATACCGGCTCAATTGGATTTGTGAAACCAATAGTACTATCCACATGCCAATGGCCCATAGTTAATCACTTTCTGTATTAGGACTTTTCGTGTCTTAGCACTTGGATAATTCACATCATAATGCGTTTCTAGATATATAGATATAAATAAAACATGGTTTTCACCCCAATGTTCATAAAACAGTTTAAAAAGAGGGATCATGAAACTCACCTTATAACGATAGAGTTAGGTACAATATACGTCTACAGCTAGTATGTCTTGTTGATAATCCGATTCCTAAAATCGGTACCATATTGTTAATACTAGCATAGCCTCTAGCCTGGATTGAGTTATATATGAAGTCTGGGGACAACTGTTTCGCCCAGAACATGTCAGTAGTTTGAGATTGTGACATTCTACAATGTCTATTGTTCAAAATCGGTTTTGGCTAAGTCTTACCGTTTTGCATGCTTGGTAAAGTTGGTTGTTTAAGCATTTTGAAAAAGGTAAGATCACACAAACTTGAGTAAACGTGTAATTTGATAAAATGATTCAAACTATAAAGAAAATTTAGAGTTTAGATGTTAGGATTCGCTACAAGGCTTGTTTCCATTTAATACAGACTGGTTTGGAGAAAAACATGCACAATTCACCCGATTTATCCGAATTTCTTTCAAAACAAGCTCTTTCAAGTGAATCCGAACGTTGACCCCTCTTGTTGCTTTGATACACCCAGCAGGTTCGATAATCCGAACGTTGACGGTTTTATCAAAATTTATAGTTGTTTAACTTTCAAAGTAGCCAACTTTTTATTCGAATATCTTTAAATTACCAAAATTTATACACTTGCTAACATTTAATTGTACATTTTTATAAAAATAATTTTGAAAATATTTACTTATTTTTTAATTTATAAAAATTCATTTTAAATGTTGATTTAATCGATAAATTGTCCTTTTATACCAAATGATACCCTAAAAATCCAATTACTTTTATGTGTAGTAAAAATAGCTTCAAAAAATCCCTATAAGTTTCAAGAACCAAACTATTTGGCTAAAATACCTTTTTGAGCAATAAACGATCATTAAAACTTGATTAATGAGAACCTCGAAACTATAGCTAGGTTTCTCCAATTGACCCCAAAATTTATGTGTGATCTTATAATGCCTTACGTGAGTTTTCCATAAAATACCAGAATTTTTCAAGCTGTGTTGCTATGTTTCATAAATAAACCTCAATAAACAGTAATAAAATCGCCAAATATTCTCAGATTATCAAAAAATTCTCAAATTTGAAAAGGAACTCATTAGTATTGTAGATGCTATTCCTGAAAATTTTCATGGGCTAAGAATAAGCACATCATAGTATAGACTCGGTTAATACCTTTGCGCTTTTCGATTGATTAAACCCTTTCTTGTGTTTTCGGGTTCTTGGCTAGATAGAAAGTAACTCTACAGTTCATGTACAATAAAACCAAGCATGTAAAATAATGAGCGAGCCTTTCAACATATAGTTTTGGTTAGGGTGGGTTCTAAACTGAGTTTTTAATCCGTAAAAATGCGATTTAACATAAACTTATTCTGGTTTATGTTAGGGTGGGTGATTAGTTTGTAAGGACACTTTTCCTTTCTTTTATATATTTTTTTATTATGAAGTATATACTTTGTAAAGTCTCAAATATGAAAAATGTAATATTTCTGAAAGCTAAGGTGTAGTATTTTTCCTTGTATTGGGCTTCGGATAAAATCATTTCAAAGCTGGATGTTTTTAATCCAAGTCTTCTCTTTAAATGGTATGGGCAATGAAGGATCTTGCTTGTTGAATAAGGTGATTAGTGCGCTCCATTTTAGTCCCAGCTGCGGAGTAGTTTGTTCTGCTTCATTCAAGTGCAGTTGGGGTTTGGAAGAGGATTGCCGGTTTAGATTATAGGTTGGTGTGAATTTGGGTTCTAGTACTTGTTTTTCATGAATAAAGTTCATGATTCAGATTAGTGCACTAGATAGGGAGTACGAGCAGTAGCAAATGAGGGATGGTTATTAGTAAGAATGATTCGGCTAAACACGATTGCAAGCCTCTCCTTTGTTTTAACCTAGGGGCTTGCCTGCAAGTGGCTTCAAACACTCGCTAAGTCCCTATTGAATAGGGCATGTTTAGCATAAAAATATGTTTTTGTTTCATTTTTAAGGGTTTTTCATGGTTAAACACAATTCTTCTTAATTAAACAATCAAAATCATAAGTTTACCTTAGCTTTTTGATATAACAAGCTAGAGAGAGGCTGGAGCATATGTTAACATGAAGATATTTTTATATATGGGAGATTGGGATGGCTTATTTGATAAACGAAGGGGGTGGGACCCCCTTCATTCCTATTGGAAATACGGGTGGGGGGGGGACTTAGCCCTTTTTTCCTTTTTTTCCCATTTTTTGCATGCATATATGATCAATCCCGGGTCCGTTTTAAGTTCAGGTTCGGTTTCTGGCCAGTGAAAATTGTTCGGGTACAATAAACCACGCAAAAACGAGTGTTTTTTGGCTTAGTTTTGCAAATTAAAGAAAATGTACTAACTTGCTGTAAAAATCCTAAATATTTTCACAAGTTTCTTAAAACATCTTAAATAATTATTTCATAAGTCTTTTTCAGCTTTAAGGATGATACAATGCTTATTTTGGTACTAGCTTTTGCGTTTAATATCATAGCGTATTGTTAACCGTAAATCTTTCTGTTTAACTGGTTTTCTATATACCAGGGCTATAATATTTGATATGTTAGTTACTATTATACATATATCACTTATAGATGATCTCGGACATATCCGAGTCATAATCAATATCATTCGGTTAATTGTTTACTAGATACTTAATAGCTAAGGTATATCTGGTTGTCACGAATGTCACAATTGACGTGTATGAACTCCCTCTTTCAAATCACCAATTATGTTATCCTGAAGATGATAAGAATGAATACAAAGAGTAGGATGCTCAGGAGCTACAACATTGTCTTCAGATTGGTGTCATTTATATCAGCCGCTTTTTCTATGACAGGGAGGAAAGATACACCTCTATTAACCTCATTAGCTTCATGAGTTTCAACCAATGATTCTGAGGTTGAATATTCAAATTCGGCGTGATCAGATATATCAAACAACACATCTGAAACTTCAAGTTGAACGCGTTCAGAAGTAGATGGACAAATAGAAGAACTTAGAGAAAATAACAATTCACTTGCTAGATAAGCACGAACCAAGTCTTCATTATGTACTTCAACCGATGGAGTAAAGAATCAAATAGACCAACATAATCCAACATCCAGTTGGTCCGTTTCCAATAGGAGGTATGGTTTACCTTTGACAATCAACACGGTACCATTATTTAACACACCTAGATAAGAGACTAAAAACCCATTTCTTAGGTGAATCATACCCAAGAAAGTAGCCTTCTAGCACTTTCTCCACAAACTTTCCCGTATCACGTTTTAATATTGTTCAAGGACACCCGAAAGGCTCAAGAAATTAAAGATTTGGCTTACGCTTGTTGAGAAGTTTGTAACTCGTCTTCTCGAACTTCTTAATCATGAGAACCCGATTAAGTGTGAAGCAATCATTATTCACAGCTTCATTCCAAAATTGCACAGGAAGCTTAGAATCTACTACATGGTTCTAACTGCTTCAATGATGGTTTGGTTCTTTAATTCAGCAACACATTTTTTGAATTCTATGCCATTATCACTTCGAATTCATATCACTTTCAACTTGTAAAGTGATTCGATCATAGTGATCAGATATTGCATGAGAATGGAAGTCTGATCCTTCTTGCTCATAAACAACACCCATGAATATCTCGAGTAGTCATCGTGACCACCAAACAATAATCAATCGATTAACTAGACCAAATAAATCCATGTGAATTCCAGTGGAGTATTGATTGAGTTGATCTGCTTCATTGGATGAGATTTCTTTTTCTGTTTTCCTTCCTTACATGAGGCACAGTGGTTGGTCATATCAAAATGCTTCAATGACACACCATCCACCAAATCGTTTTCCATTAAGTGATTCATCTTTCTAAGGTAAATGTGTCCCAAGAACATAGACATGATGTTATGGAAGAAGATGATGTTGAGCATATCAAAATACTTTTTGATATATTACAAGTAGCTGTTGAAGAAGATGATGTTGTGGAAGCCATATTAAGAACATAGATATCATTCGATTGAGGTGATCTCTTGACTACCATATCCTCAGGAATAAAAAACATGGTTTCAAGATCACACATTCTCAATATGTGAATAAAGTTGCATACTTTTTGTCAAAAATTTGTGAAACACTCAACAGATTATGGTCAACATTATCTTAAAATGCTCTCATGCAGATAATGTTTAATTATGAAAATGAGATCGGATCATATGCCAAAACTCCAAAGTTGAATAGTCTTGATGATTTTCAATGATGAGATCAAAGTTTCAGATCTCATATTGGGGTATTGAACCTGATTGTCAAGCTAATCTGGATAATCCTTATGAAAGACCACATCTAACTGTTGATAGTCTTGGTGACGTGGATAAGCATGTCGATTAATTGACAGTAACAAAAAGAGAAAATATGATTTGGAATTGAAGACATATTCAACATAGGCCATGGCTTTACCAGTAAATATTTTCATCAATTTAGCCATCTCAAGCTTTTTGCTACATTTTATGTGGCCTTAAAAGCTAGGAGCTTGGGGAATAAACAAGAAAGCATAAAGTCAATGTTAAAGCTTCAATACAAGAACTTCAATATATTGTCAAATGAAACTATTGGAGAAATGTTGACTAGGTATTGCCACTTGCTGGCTGAGTTAAATCAGTATGAGTTACCTAAACGCTATAGAATGGGTATTTCAAAACCCCAAATCTCAAATGCATGGACTTTGTGGAAAAATTAGAGAAGAGTGAGTATGATCTAAAATGCTTTCATCTAAGACTAATGAAGACCCTTCTATATTTGTCACACCCTGACTTAGGGCCTAGGCGTGACACCCGTAGTTGGTACCTGTTTTGAAAATATATCAGAGTTGCGGGTTATTAGCAGAAGTCTTTGATTATAATAAAATATTAATTTATTTAAAAATCTCTTGGATAATAAGTATCCAAGTATTTTGGGTTTACCAACCTTGTTTATTCTTGTTTACAATATTTCATTTATTTAAAAACTGAGTCATCTTCATCCATGAGCATCTATCTCCATGAATGACTCTAATTCCTTGTTATCTGTGCTATACTTGTTTTCCTGTAATGTGGGGGAAAAATACGTCAGCGATATGCTGGTGAATCGTTGACTCTGAAAACATGTGACTGACAAGATAGTTTTGGGACAAACTCAGCAGAAACGTTTCTTATTTCTGGGAACTTGTGCCACTGCCATACACACACAATTTTGGTTCTCCAATAACTGTTGCCCCTTGGAGAACTTTCGTTATGTCTATTAGCCTGTGGCCACGTAGCCTTGATTGATAGGTTAACAGATATGTTTGGATCCAGACACATGTGTACTCGGTCTGAGTTGCATTTATTTTCTACTTTGTGACTTAGGGATCACGTAATCCATTAAAAATTTAGAGATCACGTAATCTCATATTTGACTGACTGTTTAAGATAAACAACCCGTTTATTTGACTAACTGAAAATGGTTTAACGTATTCACCTGAATCGATGATATGATTGTTTGAAAACCTTTCTTGATTGCGAATGATTGTCAACCTAGAAACAAATAGGTTTGAATGATCACATTGATGGTGTTTCTTGATTAGACTGCAGACTTTAAGTCTAGTTTTAACCTTTATTAGGTTTTGAGTGTTTTAAAATCATGATTGTAGTTGTGTGACGTTTGATATAGCATGCTTTGGCCTAATAGGGTTTATCACATTGGAAAACTTCTCTAGGTAAGTAAACGAGTCCCGCGGTTGATTGGGATGTGTACGAATTACTTACCTTAGGCAAGAAGAGTCTACTAATGATATCCCCCTTCCAGTTACTACTTGCCCGTTAAAATATAGTTTTATATAACATTATATTTATAAAAATAATGTTTGATTGAAATCTGTTCGTGAATGCTTTTGAAAATACTTTCAAGGTTAAAGGCCATAGCCTTGACTGAGTCTAGGCTTAATATAATATATTTGACAATAACTTAGACTTAGATTCTACCTTAGTAGGTGCTTGAAATACTTATGCTAAGGCAGAACGATTGCTTAGTTGGCAGAACTCTGCTACTAACTCGCTTATCTGCTCTACGGCTTGTTAACCCTTCAATACTTGCACAAACTTCACGAAAACTGACCTCGGGACTCCTCGGCAAAGCTAGCACGCTTCCAAATACTAAGTGTGTGAGAATGAGTGAGAAAATTGTATGAAATGGGCTGAACCCGAAGCTGCCTATTTATAGCCTTGGATCATGCATCTTCGCGATACGCGAAGGTGCAGCCTATGACGGTTCGCGATACGCAAAGGTGCAAAGTCGGCGCCCCAATTTTGCTAGTCAGTCCCGTGCTGCCACGTGTCTCCACGTCATTGGATAAGCTTTGAAATGTGTGCCAGCAACTTCGTGATTCGCGAAGATGTTCTGCTTTGCATCTTCGCGATACGCGAAGATGCATAAATTTCAGAAATTCCATTTTCAGTCCTTCTATTTCTAGATTTGGCATTTTTAGCCATATAACTTTCAGAATTTGCATTTTTAGCCCAAAATTAATCAGGGTATTCCCGAGATGTTATAGTATTGGTGGTGCTATTCCAATTAGCAAGAGAACATCTACACCTATCACAGCTCTCTATTCTCAATTCTAAGTAAGGCTAGTTCAAGTTCTGTTCCTCCTCCAACTCTTCCAAATGTCAATATGAAGGAACAACAGTTTGCATTTATGGGAACATTTATGTCTTCTTATGAGTAGTTGGTGGGCAGTAAAGTTGCAACTTGTGACTTAACTGATGACGATTATGATCAGATCACCCCAGATGATCTTGAGCTGATCGATTTTAAATGGAATATGACTAGGATTGTCAGAACGATTATGAAGTTTATGAAAAGGTCTAGGAAAGATTATCCAACTACGAGCAAAAGGATTGGGTTTGATAAGCTTAAAGTGAGATGTTACAACTGTGATGATTTTGGGCATTTTGCTAAAGAATGTGATAAACCAAAGAAAGAATATTCCCCAAACTCTATGACTCAAGATAAAAACTAATAAAGAAGTATAACAACAATGAGTCGAAAGAGATGCCTAAGAAACCCTTGAATCACCCAAAGCAAAATGAGACCAAGGCCACGGGGGTACAAGAAGGTGCTGACTGCTCTAGAAGATTGTTGGGTGATTATCGAGTGAGCCGCAACAAATTAACATGGTTGGGATTACTAGAGGAGATGGAAATGTGATTGATGACTTGAAGAATAAGCTTGTGGAAACTTTAAAATCTGCATCAGATATAGATGTGTCATGTGAAGAACATAAGAATATATTTGCATGTATGGCCAAGATTGAAGAGGTTAGTTCTAACTCTTTTACTACTTCTAATTCAATGAGTTCAAGTTCATCAGAAAGTGATTTTTCTGATGTGTCTCGCATTTTCGTGCGTTCTCATTGTGATGAATCTGATTCAAAACTTGAGAAGATCCTTCATCAAAAAGAAACTTTGAATATTAATCTTGCTATGATTAGAGATAACTAACAGATAATGCTTGAAAGTGAGAATGATTATATGAATAAACTTGAAGCATTAACTAAGAGTAATCATGAATTAAAACTTTAGGTCTCTAATAAGCAAGAAGCTGTAAGACTTCAGTTTGAGGAACTAAAGAAAAATAAAATCAAGATTCATGATCTCTAAAGTTTGATATTGGAGTTGAAACAAAAACTGAGCAAATATAGAAATTCATCATTTTTACTAGACTAGATCATTGAAGTGAATAGTAATCATCAAAAGGTAGCAAAAATGATTTAGGATTTGTTTAAATTTCTCCTCCATATGGTCATAACTATACCGAACTACCAAATACTAAGAGTCTAAAAGAAGTGGATATTACTTATCCACTGATATTAGATCCTCCCATATCTGCTGGTAAGGTTAAATCAACCAATGGGGAGAAAGTTGGTACCAAAAAATATGTTAATAAAAATGACAAAGTCTTAACTCTAAAATCTCATGTCAAGAGTAATCTTGTGTTTACTCAAACTGATTAGGCTGTTATCATTGAAGACGTGCATGAATCATGTGATTCACAAACACAAATATGTTCCACTTGAAAATCATATTCTTTGTGAACCACAAGAGATGTGAAATCTAAACCTGGTAATATTACATCTTCTGCTACATCTATGTGATCTGAGAAGAAGGTGGTCTAAGATGAAAATTTGAGAAAATTTATGAATCCAATTAGTATTGAGAAAGTAAGAATATGGACGATTTACAAACTAAAGGGGGTTGATCAGCTTTTTGCTGATAATCTAATTCCTTTGAGTTCGGTTAAACCTGAATTTATTGAAAGAGTTTTTGATTGTGGGAAACCATTTATGGGTAAGACTAAAATTCTTGTGAGGAAATTAAAAAGGTTAAGCCAATACCCCATAAGAAATCTCAACCAACTTTACCTTATCCAGTTTGTAAAATCATTTGGGTCAAATATGCTTAAGAGTTTCTCTTATTGTTCTAACTTATATTTTTATAAAAAAAACAAGAGAATAAGTTGGTTCAGTCTCAAGTGAAGGTTGTGTGACTTTTCAACCTGAAGATCTTATTTACCATAAACATTTGTGGATAGTAGAACTTTTTTCTCTTGTGGTGAACATGGTCATATTGCCAAATTCATTGAGTCTTGGGTCAGAAAGATTGAGAAGCCTTAACCAAAGAGAAGGTTCTTATGGTTAAAATTATTTTGAAAAGGCAAATTACACAATACAAGACTGATGTGATAAAGGAATTTGTTGATAATATTTACCCTAAAAAGTTATGGAGGTTGACAAAGAGTTGAAGGAAAATCTCAAATGTGATGTAACTCCTGTTGAAACTAGATTGACTTAAAGGTCAAAGGTAACTTTGACTTTTAACCAATTCCAGAATTTGTATCTTCATATATTGAAGAATAAGATAAAGGATGTGAAGGTTGCTGTTGGGGAATTACCAACATGAAAACCTAAAGTGCCTTCATGTCAAAAGTAACATGAGGTTAATCCCAAGACTCAGGCTTGGGTTACGTCTTCAAAAGTAATCATCTTCTTGTGTGTGCAGAGTTCATCCAAGACTATCTCATGTGATAAGTGGATTATAGATAGCGTAAATTCTCATCATATTACTTGCAATATTAATCTCTTTTCCAATTTTAAAGATATTCAGGGGGTTATGTATCATTTTCGGGCAATCATGGTGGACTGATAACCAAGGAAGGTAATGTATCCAATGGGAAGATCACATTCAAAAAAGTGAATTATTGTGACAAAGTTGAACACAATCTGTCGAGTGATTCCCATATTTGTGACAAAAAGTATACAACTTTGTTGACTGATAAAGAATGCGTGATCTTAAATCTTGGGTTTGTGATTCCTATGGAGATGATTATCATGCAATCACCTCGATCGAATGATATTTATATACTCGACATGGCATCCACTACAACATCTTCTACAACTACGTCATGTTTTATATCAAAGGTAACTAAGAAAGACACGATCCTAGGAACAGAAGGCTGTGTCACATCCACGTTAGAATGATGAATCACTTAATGACAAATGGTCTGGTAGATGGTCCGGCTAATCGACTGAGTATTAGGGGTGTATTACTTATTAGTTACTTACGAACACTCAAGATTTTCATGGGTGTTGCTTATAAGCATGAAGGATCAGACAACCGTTCTTGTGCAAAATCTGATTACCAAGATCGAATAACTTTACAAGCTGAAAGTGAGGTGTAATCAAAGTGTTAATGGCATGGAATTCAAGAATAACATCATGGAATTTTTCTATACTCAACATAGTATTCATCACGAATAGTTCTCCCTAATAGGGAGTCCCTATGTGCCACAACGAACAAGGTTGCTTAAAGGAATAACTGACCATTATTGAGGCAGCTAGAACTATGCTAGCAGATTCTAAGCAGCCTGTTCAATTCTGCAATGAGGCTATGAATACTCCTTTCTATAGGCTTAATCAAGTTCTCATGGTTGAGAGATTTAAGAAGACAAGTTATGAACTTCTCAACAACTGTAAGCCGAATCTTCAATTCTTACAGCTGTTCGGGTGTTCTTGTACAATGTTAAAACGAGATGCGAGAAAATATTAGAAAAGGCCATTGAAGGATATTTTCTTGGGTAACCGTCACCTAAGATATGATACTACATTGATTGTCAACTGTACACCACACATCCTGCTGGAAAGAGACTGAATTGAATGTTTGAATATGATTGTTTATCTGATTCTTTTTCTCCCTCGTTTGATGTATAAAATGAAGAATTGGTTTGTGCTTATTTGGAACAAGAATTTTTGTTTTCTTCAAGTTCTTCTACTAGTCCTTCTACAACTATACATGATAAACCTGAAGTTTCAGATGCTTTATGTGATACATCTGATTATGTCGACTTTGAAGATTCAACCTCCGAACCATTGGTTGACACTCATGATGATACTGAGAAATCTATAGGTGAATCTTCCCAACCTTTGAATGTTAAAGCGGTTGATGAAAATGTCACCAATTTGCAAGATAATGTTCAAAGTTTCTGAGAACCCGACTCTTTAAATTTATTCTTATCATTAGCATTGTCTGTGATTTGAATGAGGGAGTGTGGACTCGTCATCAAGTAGCAAATGTGGTTTAAGATCTGTTGCTATGTGTGTATGCCGACATCAATGCCTCGGGCATCCAGAACATTGCGCAATACACTTCCTTGCTATCCCAAATCTAACCAAAGAGTGTCTATGCCACTTTAAGAACCATCTTGGGTAGAAGCAACGCAAGATGAACTGCAACAATTCGTTCATCTTGGTGTTTGGGATTTGATTGACAAACCAGATGGGTTAAGAAAGCTATCCTGACAAAATGGGTATTTAAGTGAAAAAAAGGATGATCGTGGGGTTATCGTTAGGAATAAGGCAAGATTGGTAGTCCAAGGATTTAATCAACGTGTAGGCATTGACAACAACGAGGTATATGCTCCGGTTGCAAGACTTGAATCTATACGAATATTCCTTGCCTATGCAACTTTCAAGAAGTTTAAGGTGTACCAAATGGATGTGAAAAGTGAATTTATAAATGGGGAAATTTATGAAGAGGTCTACGTGTAGCAGGCTCCTGGTTTTGAAGATCCTGATTATCCCGAGCATGTTTACCGATTAAACAAGGCTCTTTATGGTCTTCACCAAGCCCCAAAAACAAATCGCCATATTGCCGAACCTAAATAAGGAGGATGTGGATATACGAGCCTGACATGAAAGTTTGCATTATGTTATGGGAGAGCGGAATTCAGTATTTTGAGCATTTCACTGATATTCTCACCATGCCACATTGGTATGTGTGTGGTTCATGAACCGATGGAATAACGAGTTAATCGATTGGTTCTATCGACATTTGTTCATAAAGCTCATCATGGTTTTGAGTTTTCCAAGTCCCAGGTTCCTAAATGATAATAAATTAACGAGATTGATCCTCGTACCGGGTGGAGATAATTGATCTTAAAGGTTAAACCGTCGCGCACTCTGAAGAAAGTTCCTCTAAAGGTTATGCCACCTAGCCTTTACAAGCAATTCAATCGGTGGTAATACGATGATAAAACTAGTGAGGCTGTGATCGTGTTGGGTTTTAGAGATAATATTAAATTAATTCGGTATTGGATCTGATGTGGTTGGTTAACCAATCCAGGTCTAATAATGACGCTTTATTCAACAATTTAAGACCCCGAAACCCGGGGTCAAACAGTTGGTCATCATATCTAAAGTTTTCAAAAATAAAAGTCAAAACGATTTTATTTTATTAAAACCAGCCTAGACTGACAATCAGCGAAAAAACAATCAAGTAACAGTTCCCAAAATCAGGGAAATGTGCCCAAAATCAAATACATAATCAAATACAAACAAAAATTGTCGGTTTTATTAATGTCTTCGACTAGATATGCCTTCAACCATCCGGGTAGTCTCAAGCATGTCCAAACGGTAATTCCCAACTTCTCAACCTGAAAATCAATCTAACATACACAAAAAGTCAGCTTAAGCTGAGTGAGTTTATGTTTTTACAAATGACATTTGTAAATCAGTTTAAATTAGTAACTATAAAAATTGTGGAGAAAATCTTAAGTAAATAGATAAATAATTTTCCTTGGTCAAACATGCAATACGGGCCTCCTCACCCCGAGTCTTGCTAGAGTAATATATTTGACCCGGTCACGGTTTGACAAAACAAAATCACGTAACATGAGCCTCCTCAATCCGAGTCTTCCTCGAGTAATATATTTTGACTTGGTCACGGTTTAACAAAACAAAATCACGCAACACGAGCCTCCTCACCCCGAGTCTTCCACGAGTAATATATTTGACTCGGTCACGATTTAACAAAACAAAATCACGTAACACGAGCCTCCTCACGTCGAGTCTTCCTTGAGTAATATATTTGACTTGCTCACGGTTCAACAAAACGGCAGGCCTCCTCACCCCAAGTTACGAGACACGAAGTCAATGACTCAAGTAATATATTTGACTCGCCATAACATAAACATGCAACACGGGCCTCCTCACCCCGAGTCTTCCTTGAGTAATATATTTGAACCGATCACAGTTAATGAAAACATACACATCCATATACACACTTACATACATCTTAGCCAATCGATCAACCAAACAGCATCATGACGTGTAAACTATAAATAATGAGTATTCTAGGAATTAATACAAGGCCCAATAATATTCTCAAACCTAGACTATAGATAATATATATAATTCTTAGGAATATAAGATCATAAATGGGTTTAAAAATATCCTAAGGCATAGGGTATAATTTATACATAATTCTAGAAATATACAAGTACCAGTAAAACTATACAATATCATCCAGAACGTTTAAACGAGTAAAATCGTACGAAGGTGTGTATGCTAGCCCAAAACGTAAAAAGATTAAAAAGGGCATCATGAAAATCAGCTGGTGTCGCGTGTAATAGACTTTTCTAATAAGTCAAAAGAATGCACCTGACTCGTTAACTGGTACCTAGTACAAATGTTTATGTTATGAGAGTGCGTTCATGCAACTAGACAATCCAAGTGTTCAACCACACATAGTTCTATGGTTCATGTAATGATTCACAATGCAACGATTTTGACCCATTGGTGATTATATTAATGTCCTGAGTGAAAACAAGTTCTAACATAATTCATACATCAAGTATTGACCAAATAATCAAGCATCTCATCATATAACATGAACAGATTCTGGATTTATAAGACAAATTTTAGCATGCAAAGATGTATTTTATTACATAGGATAATCAAAGAAATAAATTATGAAATTTTTACCAGAGTTGCAGAAATGAATTAGGTTTCTAAAACTATTTTTTTTTATATTTTTCCAGTTCACATAAAAATCATAAAAATTCATCCAACACAGAAAGGTATGTACAGATATTTCAGTGCGCAACAAAAGGGTTTTATTTGTTTAAAAATTAATACCAACCCAAATTAAAGGATTCCAATTAGGTTAGAATCCTAACTCAAAATATGAAGTTACAGAAGTGGAACCAACCAATTTGGACATTTCATAACAGAGTTATGATCTCGGGAAGACAAACTAGAATTTGACTCCCCGCATCAGCTTTGACACAAGTTTTTGTAAATCATAAAAACCATTCAAATCTTGTCCTAAAATTATAAATTATACCTTTCTGGAAACTAGACTCAAAGTATAACATCATGGAAAGAAGAACCGATAAAAAACAATCAATTATCATTGAGTTACAAACCAAACAATAAACGAGTAAGTCTTGCCATTTATAGACTTGAGATAACATCATATGTGGCGCACATTTTATACGGCGCATAACTTATGTGCCGCGTAACTTATGTCTTGCATGGTTGACTTATGCATTGATAATACAAAATTTGACATTTATGACAATATCTAATACATACAAGACCCTAGCTATAGACGTTTAATCACCAACAATACTTCCCTGAGTGTTTTAACTTAGACTTTAATAAACATAAATATTCAAGCAAAATGGAAAAAACTGATGTGAAGGTTATAACTTTTCAACTTGATGATTCATGTGATAGATATCATTCACTATGAGTGTTTGTGGATAGGAGAACTTGTTTTTCCTGTGGTGAATGAGGTCATGTTGCAAAACATCTAAATCTAAAGTTAGACTTTGTGAAAAACCTTTAATTAAGGACTGTGTTCCTGCGATTAAAAGAATATTGAAAAGGCAACCTACAAAAATCAAGGTTGATGACAATCAAATAGTATTGAATGAGATTAACCCTAGGAAAGTGATTAAGGTTAATACCAAGAAAAAGAACTTTGAGACCAAACATGTTGAACTAGTTAAACCTGTTTTGAAAAATGTAAACACTAATGTGATTTCTGTTGAGCACAAATTGAAGAAGAGATCAAAGGCAACTTTGACTTATAGACAATTTCAGAAATTACATTAACAAATGTTTAAAAATAAGTCTGAATGAATTAAGGTTCCTTTGCATGTATTTCCGACATGGCAACCAAAAGTTGTTTTATGCCGAAAGGAACAAGAGGTTCAATCACCAGGACTATTTCAGGAGATAAACGGATAATGGATAATGGATGTTCTCGACATTTGACGGGCAAGAATGTGTAATTCTGAAACCTGCTTTTGTCATTCCTAAAGAAATGGTTGTCGTGTGATCACCCCTATTGAATGATATTTATGTACTTGGCATGGCATCCATAGTAACAAATTCATCGACAACAACGTGTTTTGTTTCAAAAGCAACCAATAAGGACATGATCTTTAGGCATAGAAGGATGGGTCACATTCACATTCAAAATTAGAATCATTTGATGACAAATGATTTGGTGGATGGAGTTTCATTGAAGAATTTTAAAATGACCAATCACTGTGTTTTGTGCAACAAAGGAAATAAAAAGAGGAAGTCACGTCTATTGAAAATATCAACTCTATCAATACTCTACTTGAACGTTCTTATATGGATTTATTTGTTCTTGTAAAGCGAGTATTGCTAGGGTTTTTTACTATTTAGTCTTCACTAATGATTATTTAAGATTTTCTTGGGTGTTATGTATGAGCACGAAGGATCAAACAACCGTTCTTGTGCAAAATCTGATCACCAAGATCGAACCACTTTACAAGTTGAGGTGAGGCATATCCAGAGTGATAATGGCACTGAATTTAAGAATAGTATAATGGAGTTTTTCTATATTCAACATGGTATTCATCATGATTATAATGCTCCCTATTTGCCACAGCAAAACGGGGTTGCTGAAAGGAAGAATCAAACCATAATTGAAATGGCTAAAAACATGCTAGTAGATTCTAAGCTTTCTGTTCAATTCTAGAATGAGTCTGTAAAAACTGCTAGCTATACACTTAATCGGGTTCTCACAGTCAATAGCTAAAAAAGACAAGTTATGAAATACTGTATAACCGTATGCCGAATCTTCAATTCTTAGAACCTTTCAGGTGTCCTTGTACAATGTTAAAAAATATGTTGGAAAATTTGAGTAGAAGGCCATTGAAGGTTACTTTCATGGGTACGTGTCACCTAAGAAACGTGGTTTTAATTTCTCTTCTGGGTGTGTGGAAGAATGGTACATTGTAGATTGTCAACAGTACATCACCCCTTCGGCTGGAAAGGGACCTATTTGGATGCTTGATTATGATGGTCTGTTTGATTCTTTCTCTCCCTCGGTTGATATTATTGATTGTTAATTGAATCGAACTCTCCACATCCATCCATAGATATTTCAAGAGTGAATACATATTATTGAATCGATCGTAGCTCAAATTCGAGCTCCTCCGTTAATACCGAATATTTACGCTTCCGCACCGGGCTCGGTTCTCACAATTGGTATCAGATCGGGCGTTCAGACTAACCGGTGAATTTGATTCAATTCAATCTTGAATCCGCCATGGACGTTAAACTTTGAAGTTCATTGAAGTTTTGTGTGGGTTATTTCATGGATTTTGATGAGCTTTGATGATTCGGAGATGATTTATGTGAATTGATGCTTGGGTTGATGATTAGTTCGGAAATTCAACATCAATTTCACGTTTATAAGTTCAAATTTGTCTAGATCTATAGTTTTCGGTTCATTTTAGGTCAAGCTCGTTTATATTTGATGTTCTAATTCTGTTCATTTGATGATATTAATGAATGATTGATGATAGACCGATGATGTAAAGATGATTTGATAAGATTTCAATAATTAATTTTGTGTATCAAGTGCTTAATATCGGATCTAAGAAATTAGGGTTCGTATGTTTAAGATTTGGGGGAAAACGATAATTTGTGGTTGCTACAGTGATCCGTGTTACTATTCACGAGTTGCTACAGTACCGAGTTGAGTTGTTGCAGTGCCATTTTACTTTGCTCGAGCATATTGTACACTTGCTGATATAAACATAGTTCACGAGCAGATACAAAAGTGGCTGTTATATTTGTTTATGAGGATGTGTTTGAGTTGTTAGTTGCTGATATTATATTGTTGAATCTGGTTTGCTGATGAACAGATGATAAGTGTTTGAGCTATTGGTTCAAGACTTTCACGAATAATATTTGTTGTTGCAGATGTCACAAGAACCTTTATCAATTTCACAAGCAAATTTGTGTACCCGGTCGCTGCTATGTTTAATTCATGAGCAGATTATGTTTGAGTTAGTAGCAGATAACAAATGATTATGGGCTGTTTTGTCTCGAGTACTTAACTGTTTTAAACTAGAACAGATATAAACATGATGCTGCAGGTTCTGAATAGCTGCTGATATGGGCCGTAGATGCTGCACATATTTTAAGGCATTTTGGTACTTTTACTGCTGATGCAAGTGATATATGCTAAAGAAACAAGTTGTAAATAGAGGTCTATGCAATGGTTAAATGGGCAAATTGCTGCTAGAAATGCAGATGTTACTGCTAAAAAAAAATTTTTAAGGGTAGAATAAGTATTTATGATGCTGTAGCAGGGTAAAATTGTTCATGGTTTGCTGTTGATTTTATTTAGTCACAGACAGAAAGTGTGTTCACGAACAGATGATCTTCTAGAAGATTTATCACTGACCATGACTAGTTGTTGCTGCCTCACAAACAGATATGGGGTTTAAACAATTTGTTGCTAAAATGCGGATATTGCATGCTGCTTATCCGACTTTCTGCAGGGGTACTTGAAGTTATTGTAAAGACATTGAGGTAAAACCTTTAAAGGAACTCTCTTCAATGTCCGAGGCGGCTTCACTTCCAACACCAGTATTCTCCACCCAGTGCGTGGATTTATCTCGTCAACATACTTTCTTGTCGACACCTGGGGCTTGAAAAACATAAAGCCATGATTGACTTCGTGGACAAGATGACGGTAAAACGAATCAATAAGTTGAGTTTGTCCTCGATTCATAAAAGGTCTATAATACAATGTCCGAACATCCCAGCATGGAATTGAGAGATTATTACTTAAATTCCCAAAGTATTGAATACCGTTCTTCCATTTTACTCTACAAACCTTCAGCTCCGGCTCTTACATCCACGACACTATATCACACTTCACAGTCTTCATAGAAACACACTTCTTCATTTGCAATGCAGACATTCTAGCCTTGGATTGTAAGTGGTCTTCTTTCTGAGCGTAT
Source organism: Bidens hawaiensis (assembly GCF_021521415.1). NCBI lineage: Eukaryota > Viridiplantae > Streptophyta > Magnoliopsida > Asterales > Asteraceae > Bidens > Bidens hawaiensis. The sequence goes on along the minus strand of NW_027491039.1, from coordinate 4,162,556 downwards.
CATAATGTCTCAATCCACTTGTTCATCTTCTCGGCATTATACTGGAACATACCATCCGAAGCATGTCTAGTCTCTATAGTCTCAGACTCTTTACCCTTTTCTTTCACTTTCTCCTTTCTCAAACACTCCTCAGCCTTTTCAAAATGTTTAGTTGTGAAATACGTAATCCCTTCATTAGTGTTAAAACGTGTATGGATGTTTGGGTATTCCTTGGCCGTCACATCCTCCATCTGCAGATCATAACAAGTATTCCCGGATGGAACACTTGAATGACCACGTACTTCCTCAGCATCCTCCACTTTTTTCTCTAATTCATCCGCATATTCTTTAATTAATTCAAGAAAATTGCGATTTTTCTTTAGTCAAGTTGTGATACACAAACTCGCCCTCCTCAATCTCATCAGCATTAAACATGCTTATCACAACCCCTTTCATGTCAACAAACAATATCATCTTCACTTTCAACGTGTTGACGGGTTGGACTTCACTCGAGTAATGGTATGCTACAATCTCATTGTCATGATCTTGATCCTTAAGCTTCTTCAAAATGTAATCTTTACACTGAAGCTACAGTATCACTTCATCTTGAATGGCAATTCCCCCCCCCCCCCACCCCCCTAAGTAGCCACCAAGGCTCTCAACTCACTATTCTCCCACTTTAAAAACTAGAGACCCCACATTTCTCCCATGGTGATCAACATTCATTTGGTTTTCTTGAAGATGCACTGAATTCATCAACTGAAACATTTGATGTTGTACTGAAATATTATAGAAATTTGGGTGGATAAGCATAATCGGGCCTTGTGGTCTGTTAAAAGACATAAATGAATATGCTGGCCTCTACACTGTTTCACAAAACACAGTGGAACTTGCTGTGGAAAGAGTCTGTTGTGGAGAAGATACTGAGACTGAAGAGAATGCAACAAAGGTCTTGGGATGAAAGGAAATCTTGGATCTAAAGAAGCTTTTGTCACCAAAGTAACCACCATAAGTGTAGACATAGGAACAGATGCAACAAGAGTAGAAATAACTAGCAGAATCTCCTGTTGTGGATCCTGGAAAAATACACTAAACCCTCTTCTGGTTCTCTTTGGCTTAGGATTATCAATAGCAACAGCATTTCCCTTAGCCACACAATTCCGCGACGCAGAACCACCATCACTACCTTGACCACCATGTCCACCATCATCATCATTACCACCACCCGCATTTCCATCAACAACTTCAGGTTCTAAATCTGACTATTTGAGAATCCAGCTGTCATTAGGTGGTGCTTGATATAATTCACTGGCCAAATGTCCAATCAACCATGTATACTTCAGCCTTTTTTGCTCATTCGTCAACTATTCTGTCACACCCCAACCTAAGGCGGAAATGCCAGGGCGTGATCCGATTGCTCACAGCTCGAAGATACTATCATATATAAAATGTGACAATATCTAATTAATTATTTTATTCAAATAATACACACATTATACAATTATAGCGAACAATTTAAAGACATGAATGGAAACTCAAATAATGATTGTCTTATTTATATCCTAAGGTCTTGTCTAAGTGTCCAACTTCAATCTTCAATAACAAGCTACATGCGTTCGTAGAAAATGGAGTTTGTCAACAACACATGTTGAGTGAGTTGATCAGTAGCACCAATTTTGAAACAACAATAATATATATAATAGATAAATGATAAGTATTAAATGCGCAAACCAATCTACGTGGTAATAATCAATCAAACATAAACAAACCAAAATCAAGTTGTACTAGTGTGTCAATGAATCGTTGCCAAGCGAATCGGGCATTGATTACAATGACTAAAATTTGTCGTTTTACCTTCGACAAGCGAATCGAACTCTGGTTACTAAGACGGTCGTATGATCATACTAATGAGAACCCTATACAAGGGGATATGTTGGACCTCTCCGAATGTTGTCAAGTAAAAAATTAAACATGTAGCAATTAGCAAATAACGTTCAACTAATATTCACACAATGATTATGTTTGCGAGTTTGTGTATATATATAGGATAGAAAATATGAGTAAGCACATATATGTCCCCAAAACATTTAAAAACAGTGTATAAAATGGGGAATGATCAGACTCACCTAAGATTAATGACAAGCGATTAATAGATACGATAAACGAGCTATGAATAAGCGAGTCGTCCACTACACGTCAAATGATATGAACAAATCAGAATCTGGAATTTTGAGTTATGATGATATAAGTTAAACCGAACTTGTTGTCACTGGAATAAATCCAAACGGACGTTTAGAACTCAAGTTATGTTTTATTTAAGATGTAAGCGAGCTGGTACTGACAAGAATCTGAACAGTGAGTCGGAAGTCGGGTTTTGGTCAGTAGCCTTAAAATTTTTCTACGAGAATAGAAGTCTTCTGGACCGAATGTTGAATCTGACCAGAAGTATGAGAAAACGTTAAGTCAAACTTGTTGACTATTATGCCCTTAAATGGGTTTGAGTCCAATTGACCACCGAGATTCCCTAAATCGGCAAAATTGATTGAGGGCTTTTATTCTATAAATAAAAATCTACAATATTGAAGAAGACAACTTACTCGAACGATGAACGGACCAAGAGATAATCGAGGTCAAAGGGTCTTTAAGCTTGAAAGTCAACGAAGGCTTGAAGAACTTGAAGAAATTGAAGAAACCGACAATGGGGAAGGTGAAATATCACGGATTTTATATATGGTGGCTGGTATTGAAGTAATAATCTAGGGTTTTATAATATGCCTTGTTTAAATATTAAGGGTTAAGGCTTGTTTATTAGGAAATAACTATTTTAGGAAACCGAATAATCAATTGATGACAAAATCGGGTATAATAACTTAAAGATTTCGGTTTGGACAGCAATAAAACGAAATTTTAATGTTTATAACATTAGTTTACATGTCTGGGAGCTTAAGTTTCGTTAATTTAGTCGAAAAAAGGAAAGAATTGGCAAAACTAGTCCCTGTAGTTCCCAAAAATGCGATTTATAGCCGTTTTAAGCGATTTTAAAGGTTTCTAAGGGATATTTGGCATAATTGAAAGTTATGAAATTATAAAATATGTTAAATACCAATAAATACAAGATTTAAATAGTTCTAAAGATCCGAATTACGTTCCTGAATCGGTTTAAACTTAATTGAATACAAATACGAAAAATCCGAGATGTTACAGTCTCCCCTACTTTAGGGAATTTTGTCCTGAAATTAAGGAAAACCAAAACATCATCAGTTTGAAAACAATTCCAACTTTTAAGAAAAATATCATAACCTAGAACTTTTAATAACCGAAGCAACGCTTCAAATGACTATCCGATAAGGGCACTTATATATACGATGTACCAGCGGCGTATCTACTATGTCCTTATCATCTCATCATTCGTACCGTTACCCAAGCTACCTTAGGTTCTAAATCATGACACACAATTGTACTTATTATGATTTCCATGCGAGGACTTGGATAATTATGTTATGGACCATAATTACTCTTATTGTCCGCATAACTCATTTCATTATGTGGGTTAATAAAACATTTAAAACCATCATTTTGAACGGAAGGAAACGTTTTGTTAATTTTTTATATAAACTTAAAAGATAATTAATAAATGTTCGAGTTAAATTAAATAAACCGTATAATTTCTAAATATCTTTTTTTATAGCAAAGTTACGAATTTTGGAGATTGAAATGGATTTCTTGAAACAGACATTTGAAATGAATTATGATGACCGAGAATAAACTAAGAGTAGAATATGAAGTTAATCCTAAAAGATAATGGAACTTGATTCCTGAGATGATATGCGCAAGTTTAATTTATAACAATTCTCAAGATAGTTAATAACATGTGAAATCTTTAAAGATCGTATTCATTAGGAACGAAATTCTTAAGATCGAGTGTATAAATTTAAATGAAGATTTTGGTGAGTCAAGTTTAGTTAGTTTAAGAACTTATGAGATTAAAGGGAAGATAATGTAAAGTTTATATGTTTTCAAATTGTGAATTTAGGATGAGATTATTTTGATTAAGATATTCTAAAATATTATAAAAATTAGTAGTTAATAATTTAATTATTAATAAAAATCCAAAAATATACGTATTTGAATAAATCGTTATTAGAATAAATTGAGAAGCGAATATTCCCGAATCACCGAGATAGTCCTATTCCAATTAAACCTTTAAAATTATATAAAATATAAGGTAGGTAATTGAAGATATTAAATTAGATTAAATTTGGGAATTTGTGGATTTTTTTCCTTTTTCATAAAATCGTTATAAATATTAGGAAATATATAAATTGAATTAATGATAATGGAAATTTAAGTAAATAACAAATTTTAAATTAAATCAAGCGTATAATAAAATAAGATGAATGCGAGGCTAGAAATGCATGAACCACCATGACTATTCTAACGACTACAAACTTAACATTTAAAACGTTCAAGATTCTCAAGGTGTATCAAAAATCAAGGTTGGGGGTTGAAGTATTTACGAACCAATGTTTAGTTTCAACTAATTAACGAACTTAATCAATAAATAAAGTGAGTGATGGGTTTTAATGGAGATTATCAAAAAGTCAATTTTAATGGCAGAAATTTAGTTAATGGAAGATTTAATTTAATAATGAGAATTAAATTTTGATGATGAAAAATTTAGTTTAGTATCAATAAAATTTACAATATTTGCATTTTAACAATAGGGATTCATAAAATAGAAAGTAAGTTTTTCAGCCCATAAGCATGTACATGGCATTTAACTGACCCAACTAATTAACGAATTATCGAATAAATGGAGTTGTTCGGACCATGAGCGTTACATGGCATTTAACTGACCCAACTAAATATCGAATCAACGAACCAAATAAATTTAAAATAACTAAAAACACAATTTGGAAGTATAACCGTTTAGTCGGTTATGTTTACCACGCAACCATTTAGCCGATTACGAGTACCACTTAAAGTTACAGTTGTACGACATTTTTCATACCCCCATACTTCGAGGTGAAGGAGCAAAACAAAACACGGGAATTCTTAAGGAATTTCCCACAATAAAAGGCAATCTATCAAAAATAAGAGGATTTAAAAATATTTTGAAAGTGAGGCGTAACCTCGGAATTCGTGTGTGCGTGCAATAAATAAATAAGAAACAATACATTAAAATAATTAGTCTAATTAAGCTGTAAACAATTAAATAGCACATAAGGCAGTTTAGATAAGCACGCATAGGGTTCCTAACGTGTGTCTAGGACCATTTCTAACGACCTATCTTATAACCTTCGGCTTTGATACCAATCGGTCACACCCCAACCTAAGGCAGAAATGCCGGGTGTAATCCAATTGCTCACAGCTCGAAGATACTATCATATGTAAAATGTGACAATATCTAATCAATTATTTTATTCAAATGATACACACATTATACAATTATAACGAACAATTTAAACACATGAATGGAAACTCAAATAATGATTGTCTTATTTATATCCTAAGGTCTTATGTAAGTGTCCAACTTCAATCTTCAATAACAAGCTACCAGCGTATGCATAGATAATAGAGTTTGTCAACAACACATGTTGCGTGAGATGATCACCAATTTTGACACAACAATAATATATATAATAAATAAATTATAAATGAAAAGTATTAAATGCAAAAACCAATATATGTGGTAATAATCAATCAAACCTTAATAAACCAAAAATCCAGTTGTACTAGTGTGCCAACGAATCGTTGTCAAGCGAATCGGGCATAGATTACAACGACTAAAATTGTCGTTTTACCTTTGCCAAGCGAATCGGGCTCCGGTTACTAAGACAGTCGTATGAATATACTAATCAGAACCCTATACAAGGGGATATGTTGGACCTCTCCAAATGTTGTCAAGTAAACAATTAAACATGTAGCAATTAGCAAATAGCATTCAACTGATATTCACACAAAGATTATGTTTGCGAGTATGTGTATATATATAGGATAGAAAATATGAGTAAGTATGCATATGTACCCAAAACATTTAAAAACGGTGTATAAAAAGGGGAACGATCAAACTCACCTTAGATTAATGACAAGCGATTAATAAATACGATTAACGAGCTATGAATAAGCGAGTCGTCCACTACACGTCAAACGATATGAACAAATCAGAATCTGGAATTTTGAGTTATGATAATATAAGTAAAAAAAAACTTGTTGCCTCTAGAATAAATCCAAACGGACGTTTAGAACTCAAGTTATGTTTTATTTATGATTTAAGCGAGCTGGTACTGACCAGAATCTGAACAGTGAATCGGAAGTCGGGTTTCTGTCAGTAGCCTTAAAATTTCGTTATGAGAATAAAAGTCTTCTGGACTGAATGTTGAATTCAAACAGAAGTATGAGAAAACGTTAAATCAAACTTGTTGACTATTTTGCCCCTAAACGGGTTTGTGTCCAATTGACCACCGAGACTCCCTCAATCGGTAAAATTGATTGAGGGCTTTGTTCTACAAATAAAAATCTACAATATTGAAGAACACAACTTACCAGATCGATGAACGGAACAAGAGATAATCGAGGTCAAAGGGTCTTAAAGCTTGAAAGTCAACGAAGGCTTGAAGAACTTGAAGAAATTGAAGAAACCGACAATGGGGAAAGGCAAAATTTGGCGGATTTTATATATGGTGGCTGGTATTGAAGTAATAATCTAGGGTTTTATGATATGACTTGTTTAATATAAGGGTTAAGGCTTGTTTATTAGGAAATAACTATTTTAGGGAATCGAATAATCAATTAATGAAATCGGGTATAATAACTTAAAGATTTCGGTTTTAACAGCAATAAAAAGAAATTGTAATGTTTGTAACATTAGTTGACATGTCTTGGAGCTTAAGTTTCGTTAATTTAATCAACAAAAAGGAAAGAATTGGCAACACTAGTCACTGTAGTTCCCGAAAATGCGATTTTTAGCCGTTTTAAGCGATTTTAAAGGTTTCTAAGGGCTATTTGGCATAACTAATTGTTATGAAATTAGAATATAATTTAAATACCAATAAATACAAGATTTTTATAGTTTGAAAGATACGAATTACGTTCCCGAATCCGTTTAAACTTAAATGAATACAAATACGAAAAATCGAAGATGTTACAGTCTCCCCTACTTTATGGAATTTTATCACGAAATTAAGGAAAACCAAAACACCATCATTTTGAAAAAGATTTATCTACAAGCACTCCCTCATCTCAAGCTCTTTGTTGTCTTCAATTCTTTAACCTGCTAGTATTCCAATCTGTACAACTATATATTCCAAATGCATGACAAACCCAAACGACTCTTTGGAATTGCATAGCTTGCTCATTATCTTTAGTGTGTGCCCTTCGAATCCAATTATGATATAACACTTCATTATCGGATTCAGACAAGTTGACTAGCCACATAGGATCAATAACTCTAATAAATTTCGTCTTCAATCTCGATCCCAATACAACTATAGCTTCACATGTATTGTCGTAATAATGTCACCGATTGAATCTCTTATAAAGACTTTTAGGAAAGTCCTTTAAAGGGACTTTCTTTAACATACGCGGCGTTTTACTTTATGTACTAACTTTCTCCATTCGGTGTGCGGATCTATCTCATAAACATACTACCTGGTTGGCACCCGCGGCTTGAAGAATTTAAACCCGTACCTTACTTCGTAACAGCTGACGATTAAACCAATCCTCCAACTGTTATCACCCCAATTCATAAAACGTTTAGTCGCCAATGCACGAACATCCCATCGCGACATGGAAAGCACGTTCGTAATACGTTGTGAATACTGCATGTCGTGCTCCCACTTCACGATACATACTTTAAGTTCTTGTTTTTCGTACATCCACGATACAATATTACTGTTCACCGTCTCCACAGCAACAAACTTCCTCATCTGAGATGCAGCCAAATGAGCCTTCGGTTGCAAATAATCTTCTTTCTGTTCATACGGCAACAGCTCAATCATCTTGTTCATCTTTTCAGCATTGTAATTAAGCATACCATATGAAGTTTGTGTCTCGGGTTCAGTAACTTTCTCATTTCCTTTCTTTTTCTCTTCCACTTTCCTTAACCACTCTTCAGCTATTTCAAAGTGTTCAGTAGTAAAAATTGGAATCCCATCAATAACATTAAACTGAGTGTACATGTATGGGTTTTCCTAGCCTTCACGTCTTCCATTTCCACATCATTAAAGTTAGTATTTCCAAATGGAACAGTTTTATCAAATTTGACTTCCTCTGTATCTTCAACCTCCACGTCTTCACGTCTTTTCGACTCATCTACATCCTCCGTATTTAAATTAAGAAGGAAGGCGATATGTTGTTTTGTCAAAGAATGATCAACAAACTCGCCATCTTTGATCTCGTCCACATTCACCATACTCATTACAACCCCGTTTTCATTCACAAATAACATCATTTTGACTTTCAAAGTGTTAACGAGTTGTACGTCTATTGAGTCATGGTAAAAAAAACTAAATCCTTTCTTGTCGACTCCCCTTTGGCAAGTACATTACCAGATGATGAAGCATCTGGTTGCTGATTAACACCGCCTGCCTCAGGATCCTTGTCATTGTCATGATCCTTCAATTTCTTTAGCATGTCTTTTTTACATGTAAGCTGAAGGATCATCTCATCTTGCTTCTCGATTTTCTCTCCCTGAGCAGCAACCAATACTCTCAACTCTCTTCTCTCTTTCTGTAAAAACTAAAGAGCCCTCATCATTTGTCCTTGATTTTCCCTCATAGTTTCTTGAAACTGACGCTTAGCAGCCATTTGATTCTCCTGCATATGTAATAGATTCAGCAATTGGAACATTGATGTTTCACACGCAACTTGTAAAAGTTTGGATTAATAAGCTGCATTGGGCCTTGAGGTCTGTTAAATGTCATGAATGTATAATCTGACCTCAGCATCGGTCTTGCAGGAATAGTTTGGCTTGTAGTCGCCATAACTTGTTGAGGAGAAGGCATCGGAGATAACGTAGATCTTGGAATTTCCATGAAGCGCGGATCTGTAGAAGCAGTTGTTGTTAATGTAACAACCGGTGTATGTAACACCCCGACCAAAGGCGGATTATACATCGGGGCGCCACATATTGTTTCATTACTCGTGACACTATTGGGTGTCAATATTTAATAAATATATTCATTCACGCACGCGCAACGTGAACACAAGATAACATAAATCAACATAAATCAATATATTATAAGACAAAATATTCGAACAATAATAACTTGTCTTGATACATTTTAATCTAGGTCCAAAAGTAAAAACGTCCTACGTGTCCACAAGCTCCAAATGTAGCTACAGCAAACCTGAACATGTGTTAAAATAAACGTCAAACACTTGCGTGTTGGTGAGAAATCAAGTTTAATAGATAATAATAGATAACAATAAATCTGCGCGCAACGTGTATGTCTGGTGTTTAACAAGGGTGTAATCAGATTGTGATCAAGCCTAAATAGATCATAGTTCATAGTTCAATCCGTGCTCCCAAATGAGCACAAAAACAAGAAAACATCTGTGCAAGTGTAAACAAAGAAAACCGTAAACGATAGGTCTCCCGTGTTCATCTAATGGATCCATGAAAACTTCGGAATAGGCCGAACAAAGCGGCTAATGATACACACATACAAATAAACAGCCAAGTAAACGTCCTCAACACATGGGATACTGCGCGACTAAAGTTCATAAACAAGTTTAAGACTCTAAGTTTGTATGAACACATGAACATCCCAAAACATTAAAGATAAAAAGGGATTAGGTACGAGATTACTCACTTGATAAACGGTGCGGTGTATGATAAAGCAAGAACCAACTCTTAACAAGCAAGTTATCCTATAATTAAAGATTATCGTTTTTAATGATTTGTTTTAAGTCTTGAATATATGTTAGCATTATTAATAAGTAACTTAAACAATTTATTATATATATTATATATATTACCGGAAAAGCAAGGCAGAACAGGGGGGAAGACGGAGGCAGAGAGGGAGGCGGTTGAGGAAGAACAACGGCAAGGAGCAAGAGAGAACAGGAGAGTTTAATTTAAGTGTTTGTGTGTGATGTGTTAGGAAAAAATAATATTATTATTTATAGGAAAACCCTAGGGAACACAATCCCTAGAAAAGAGGAAAAGATCTCCAAAAAGTAAAAGATTCCAAAAGCAAAAGATATCAAAAGATATGGCAGCTGCAGGGGACAAGAGAAAGCTGACAGGGAACAGTAAACAGGCATGGGCGGTTCAGATAAAGGTACTGGTCAAGCATGGAAAAATCAGATCTCAAAAGATTAAGTCAGTCACTTTTTCTGTCAACCAATGGGGTTGGTGCGCATGCTGCGCCGAAAGTAACTTTTCAGACAAAGCAGGTTAGGTCAACAGCTCAGAAGATAAGACATCACAAAAGTAAACGGCTAGATTAAACAGGAGAAAAGACTCTAGGGTTAAGCGCGAGAAGGCATCGAGCGCGAAGGCAAAAGTGCGCGAGCGCGAAGGTAGACAGAACCAACCTTAACGCGTCGCGGGAAGAACTACATTTCTAAGCGCGCCGCGGGAAGAACTTCAATTCTAAGCGCGTCGCGAGAAGAACTATATTCCTTAGCGCATCGCGGGAAGAACGGTATCCATAGCGCGCCGCGGGAAGGACTAAAAATCCTTAGCGCGCTGCGGGGATAGTTCGTCTCACGTATCGCAGTAACAGGTGGTCTTCACGCAGGCTTCCTTGTAAGGAGTCTGGCGCGTGGAGCTGCGCAGACAACCTTAGGCGGGAAGGAACAAAGGACAGTGGTTCAAGGCTTAAGGACGGGACGGCGACAAGAGGGAAAAGAAGGCGGAAAGAAAGAGAGAGAAGGAGGCGGGAAGGAAAAAAATATATTATTATTATTAAAAGTAAAATATAAGCATAAATAAGTATTAAATCATAAAAGAAAGAGATCGGATCGGAGAAACGGGTACCTGGGTCGGGTCGGATGGGGCAGATGTCACAGTCTCCCCTACTTTAAGAAATTTCGTCCCGAAATTTATCTCGGAGTAGGTTGCGCAGAGAACAGGTGCGGGTACTTGATCTTCAATTGATCTTCCCTTTCCCATGTAAAATCGGCTCCGCGCTTGGACTCCCAGCGAACTTTCACGATAGGGATACGACTGCGCTTGGTTCGCTTAACTTCGCGATCCATGATCTCAACAGGCTTCTCAACGAAATGCATAGATTCATCAACTTGAACTTCATCAAGTGGAATGTGAAGGTTCTCGTCAGCTAAACACTTCTTGAGATTGGATACATGGAACGTTGGATGCACATTACTGAGCGCGGGCGGTAGGTCAAGTCTGTAAGCAACTTTTCCTATACGCGCGAGAATCTTAAATGGTCCAACATATCGAGGAGCAAGCTTACCTTTCTTCCCAAAGCGGACAACACCCTTCCAGGGCGACACTTTGAGGAGAACAAGATCACCAACTTGGAATTCGAGAGGCTTCCGCCTACGATCTGCGTAACTCTTCTGTCGGCTTCGGGCAGTCAGCAGATGATCACGGATCTTGGCGATTTTATCGGTTGTCTCTTGAACAAGTTCGGGTCCTGTGATTTGAACTTCACCCACTTCGTTCCAACAAATCGGTGAACGACACTTTCGACCGTAAAGTGCTTCGAATGGGGCCATACCAATACTGGAATGATAGCTGTTATTATAAGAGAACTCGACCAGAGGTAGGTGTGAATCCCAATTACCTCCAAAATCAAGAACACAAGATCGAAGCATATCCTCAAGGGTTTGGATGGTTCGCTCAGACTGTCCGTCAGTCTGAGGATGATATGCAGTACTCATGTCCAAACGAGTTCCTAACGCAGATTGGAGAGATTTCCAAAAGCGAGATATAAAACGGCCATCGCGATCGGATATGATGCTCAAAGGAGTACCATGACGGCAGACAATTTCCTTGACATAAAGATGCGCAAGTTGTTCAACACGGTAGGTTTCACGAATGGGCAGAAAGTGGGCAGACTTGGTCAATCGATCCACTATTACCCAAATGCTATCATGTTTGCTTGCTGTCAAAGGTAACTTGGTAATAAAGTCCATCGCTACACATTCCCATTTCCACGTAGGAATTTCTGGTTGTTCGAGTAAACCAGATGGGCGTTGGTGTTCAGCTTTTACTTTAGAACAAGTCAGGCATTTAGCTACGAACACAGCAATATCCTTTTTCATACCGGGCCACCAATAAGTAATGCGCAAATCCTTGTACATCTTATCAGCGTCGGGATGAATAGAATACCGAGATTTATGCGCTTCACTCAGGATATCAGCGCGAAGATTCTCCTCAAAGGGAATCCAGATGCGGTTGAGATAACAAAGAGTTCCAGACAGATTAGGGACAAAATGCGCTTCCGCGCCACACGCTAACCCGGCGCGAAGGTTACTATTACTGATGGATGCGCGCTGCGCGTCACGAATGCGTGATTCAAGATTGCTCTGAATCGGCGCAAAGTGAAGCTGGGTGCGCGGCAAGATACAGTTAAGCTGGCATGGTTTTCGACTGAGCGCATCGGCTACCACATTAGCCTTACCAGGATGATACCGGATCTCACAATCGTAATCGCTGATGAGTTCGTTCCATCGACGTTGTCTCATGTTAAGTTCCTTCTGATCAAAGATATGCTGAAGGCTTTTATGGTCAGTGTAGAGGATACACTTAGTACCATAAAGGTAGTGTCTCCAGATCTTCAAGGCAAAAACAACTGCGCCTAGTTCGAGGTCGTGAGTTGTATAATTCTTTTCATGAATCTTGAGTTGCCTTGATGCGTAAGCGATAACCTTGCCTCGTTGCATAAGAACACAACCGAGACCTTGGTTGGAGGCATCGCAATACACGACAAAATCATCATTACCCTCAGGTAGCGCAAGAACAGGAGCTTCACACAACAAACGCTTGAGTGTCAGAAAGGCTTCTTCTTGCTTCGAGCCCCAAATATACGGTTTACCTTTGTGCGTTAGAGCTGTTAAAGGCAAAGCGATCTTCGAGAAGTTCGAAATGAAGCGCCGGTAATAACCAGCTAAGCCCAGAAAGGAACGGATCTCGGTAGGAGAAGATGGCGTAATCCAGTTCTTGATTGCTTCAATCTTGGATGGGTCGACATGAATACCCATCTTGTTTACAACATGACCAAGAAACTGTACTTCATCAGACCAAAATTCACACTTGGAAAGCTTGGCAAATAGCTGCTCGGCTCCAAGCTTTTGCAACACCAACCGAAGATGTTGCTCATGCTCGGCCTTGGTCTTAGAATACACCAGAACATCATCGATAAACACGATCACGAATTTATCCAAGAAAGGCCTACACACCCGATTCATTAGATCCATGAAAACGGCGGGTGCGTTGGTTAAACCGAAGGACATGACCAAGAATTCAAAATGGCCATAACGAGTTCGAAAAGCAGTCTTCGGAACATCTTCATCGCGGATACGCAACTGGTGATAGCCAGAGCGGAGATCAATCTTGGAAAAACAAGAGGCACCTTGGAGTTGATCAAAGAGGTCGTCAATACGCGGTAAGGGATACCGGTTCTTAATGGTGAGTTTGTTTAACTCACGGTAATCAATACACATGCGAAACGATCCATCTTTCTTTTTAACGAACAACACCGGAGCACCCCAGGGCGAAGAGCTAGGGCGAATGAATCCTTTAGCAGTCAACTCTTGAAGTTGGCTGGCCAATTCTTGCATCTCAGCGGGCGCAAGACGGTAAGGAGATTTAGCTACGGGGGAAGCACCAGGGACAAGATCAACACGAAACTCGACTTCACGAGCGGGAGGGATACCAGGAAGATCATCAGGAAAAACTTCAGGGAAATCACGCACAACAGGGATATCGCGAAGCTTCTTTTCTTCAGCAGGTTTAACCACATGGGCTAAGAATGCAACACACTTCTTCCGCATAAGCCTTTGGGCTTCGGCGCAAGACATAAGCTTAAGACCGCGGGAGGGTTTTTCGCCGTAGATATGAAGATCACCATTTTCTCGAGGTATGCGAATCATCTTCTTGGCGCAAATAACTTCGGCGCGATTCTTCGAAAGCCAGTCCATACCAATGATAACATCAAAGCTTCCAAGAGGCATGGGGATGAGATCGATCAGAAAATCGTTTTCGTTAAGATTAAGCGTGCAGTCCTTAATCACTGAGTTTATTAAAATAGTTTCACCATTAGCCAATTCAACTGAAAAATCTTCTTTTAAGTTATCGCGCGGTCGCGCAAGCTTCTGCTCAAAGGCGCGAGAGATAAAACTTCGATCGGCGCCAGTATCAAAAAGTATAGATGCATATTGTCCGTTAAGTAAAAATGTACCATTAACTACGTCATTATTCGCTTGCGCTTGGTGCGCGGTTATATTAAAAGCTCGTCCATGCGTCACTTGGTTTGAAATCTGGTTCACCGGATTCGCTTGTGTAATCTGAACTTGTAGTCTCGGGCACGCGTTCCGGAAATGACTGGGATCACCGCAGTTAAAGCACGATCTAGGTCGTGGGTTTTGGTAGGTTGGTTGTGGGTTCTGCGGGTAGACTGGTGGTGTTTGTGCTATTGGGTTGACGGGAGGGACTCTTCAGAACTCGGCAGAGTGACCAACGCGGCCACATCGGTTACATTGTCGACACGGGGTTTGGGTTGGGTGATGAAGTCTACAGATTGGGCAAAAGGGTTGGTTTCCGGTGTAAGGTTTCTTGACTGGCGGGGCAGGGAGTGCTGGATTGGTTAAGGCATAGTTGTGGACTACAGGTGTCGGGTAGGCTGACAGTGGGTTAGGCGCATAAACTGGGTGTGGGTAGGTGGGTTGCTGGACAATGGGCGGGTTGGTAAGCGCATAGGCTTGTCTGCGCCTACGTTTCTGGTTATGGTTTGAGGGTTCTGGTTTGGTTTCTGTTGGTTCAGGGGCAGTCTTGGTGGGTTTGGTCTTTTCAGTTCCCCGCAGGAACAGGGTTCCTGCTCTGACATGGTTGTCGCTGAGCACAGCGGCCAACTCAATGGCGTCAGGGAGGGTTACTGGGTTTCTGGCCCATACAGAATCTTGGATTTCCATGGGGAGACCCCCAAGGAATTTCTCTATGGCTCGGCGTGAAGGGGTAACAAGGTGAGGGACCAGTAATCTTAGCTCGTGGAAGCGCGTCGCGTACTCGCGCGCTTCTCCACTGTATTGCTTCAGGTTCCAAAATTCCTCTTCCAGGCGCTTAACTTCGTTGGGAGGGCAGAATTCTCGCGTCAAGAGATCCTTAAATTCCTCCCAGAGCATGCTGGTAGCAGCTTCTTCGCCACGCGCATGAGCTACTCCATTCCACCATGTAAGCGCTCTAGATTCCAGGACACTGGAGGCATATAGGGTTCGTCTGTCTGAGGGGCATTGGGTATGGAGGAAAGTGTTTTCAATTTTCTCAAGCCACTGGAGCATCACGGTGGCTCCTTCAAGACCTGTGAACTTCGGAGGTTTACCCGCATTGAAGGATTTAATGTTGTAACCGGAGGTGTTGGTATTGTTTTGGCTCAAAGCTTGGGCTATTGCGGCGGCCATTTCCTGGGAACGTTGCAGCGAACGTCTGCGCGCTGCTTCTCTTCTCTGAAATCGGCGAGATAGCGGAGGCATTCTATAAAAGTTTTAATTTTGGTTAATGTCTTGGCGCAAAGTATAATCTTATAAAGCTTGGTTTCGCAGAGTTAGATACCATCAACAGTTAAAGTAAAACAATTGACCCTAAATGCAGACTTAATAAAGGTAACAAATTCGAATCGAGAATCGACAATTCATGTATCACCATGACTTTCCGAATTCCCAATTTAAAATATACGAGCAAACGAGTATTGGAGATTGACGATTCATGTATCACCATGACTTTTCAATCCTCAATATAAAATAAACAAGAAAATGAGTATTGGAGGTTGACAATTCATGTATCACCATAACTTTTCAAGTCTCCAACCTCAGAACATAATCGTAATTGAAAATTGAAAATCAACCATTCATGTATCACCATGACTTTTCGGATTTTCAATCCCAACAAACGAATATGTAAGTAAAATCAATAAAAATCGAAATATCGCGGAATAAAACATAAAACCATACGCTGCGTCTGCGCAAGCATATTTATAAATAACGAGTAATTAACAATAAGCGCGCAAACATGAGATTTCTCTCATGCGCGAGAAGGGACTCTTAGGTATTCTAGGCCGTTACGTCTAACCACCTATCCTAAAGTCAACGAGCTCTGATACCAATCTGTAACACCCCGACCAAAGGCGGATTATACATCGGGGCGCCACATATTGTTTCATTACTCGTGACACTATTGGGTGTCAATATTTAATAAATATATTCATTCGCGCACGCGCAACGTGAACACAAGATAACATAAATCAACATAAATCAATATATTATAAGACAAAATATTCGAACAATAATAACTTGTCTTGATACATTTTAATCTAGGTCCAAAAGTAAAAACGTCCTACGTGTCCACAAGCTCCAAATGTAGCTACAGCAAACCTGAACATGTGTTAAAATAAACGTCAAACACTTGCGTGTTGGTGAGAAATCAAGTTTAATAGATAATAATAGATAACAATAAATCTGCGCGCAACGTGTATGTCTGGTGTTTGACAAGGGTGTAATCAGATTGTGATCAAGCCTAAATAGATCATAGTTCATAGTTTAATCCGTGCTCCCAAATGAGCACAAAAACAAGAAAACATATGTGCAAGTGTAAACAAAGAAAACCGTAAACGATAGGTCTCCCGTGTTCATCTAATGGATCCATGAAAACTTCGGAATAGGCCGAAAAAAGCGGTTAATGATACACACATACAAATAAACAGCCAAGTAAACGTCCTCAACACATGGGATACTGCGCGACTAAAGTTCATAAACAAGTTTAAGACTCTAAGTTTGTATGAACACATGAACATCCCAAAACATTAAAGATAAAAAGGGATTAGGTACGAGATTACTCACTTGATAAACGGTGCGGTGTATGATAAAGCAAGAACCAACTCTTAACAAGCAAGTTATCCTATAATTAAAGATTATCGTTTTTAATGATTTGTTTTAAGTCTTGAATATATGTTAGCATTATTAATAAGTAACTTAAACAATTTATTATATATATTATATATATTACCGGAAAAGCAAGGCAGAACAGGGGGGAAGACGGAGGCAGAGAGGGAGGCGGTTGAGGAAGAACAACGGCAAGGAGCAAGAGAGAACAGGAGAGTTTAATTTAAGTGTTTGTGTGTGATGTGTTAGGAAAAAATAATATTATTATTTATAGGAAAACCCTAGGGAACACAATCCCTAGAAAAGAGGAAAAGATCTCCAAAAAGTAAAAGATTCCAAAAGCAAAAGATATCAAAAGATATGGCAGCTGCAGGGGACAAGAGAAAGCTGACAGGGAACAGTAAACAGGCATGGGCGGTTCAGATAAAGGTACTGGTCAAGCATGGAAAAAGCAGATCTCAAAAGATTAAGTCAGTCACTTTTTCTGTCAACCAATGGGGTTGGTGCGCATGCTGCGCCGAAAGTAACATTTCAGACAAAGCAGGTTAGGTCAACAGCTCAGAAGATAAGACATCACAAAAGTAAACGGCTAGATTAAACAGGAGAAAAGACTCAAGGGTTAAGCGCGAGAAGGCATCGAGCGCGAAGGTAAAAGTGCGCGAGCGCGAAGGTAGACAGAACCAACCTTAACGCGTCGCGGGAAGAACTACATTTCTAAGCGCGCCGCGGGAAGAACTTCAATTCTAAGCGCGTCGCGAGAAGAACTATATTCCTTAGCGCGTCGCGGGAAGAACGGTATCCATAGCGCGCCGCGGGAAGGACTAAAAATCCTTAGCGCGCTGCGGGGATAGTTCGTCTCACGTATCGCAGTAACAGGTGGTCTTCACGCAGGCTTCCTTGTAAGGAGTCTGGCGCGTGGAGCTGCGCAGACAACCTTAGGCGGGAAGGAACAAAGGACAGTGGTTCAAGGCTTAAGGACGGGACGGCGACAAGAGGGAAAAGAAGGCGGAAAGAAAGAGAGAGAAGGAGGCGGGAAGGAAAAAAATATATTATTATTATTAAAAGTAAAATATAAGCATAAATAAGTATTAAATCATAAAAGAAAGAGATCGGATCGGAGAAACGGGTACCTGGGTCGGGTCGGATGGGGCAGATGTCACAGTGTACTTGGAGTTGTAGTAGCAGCCGGTGTTGTAAGAATAGTAACAACTGGAGTCATAGGAGTAGAAACAACAACCCTCGGAACTTCTGGTTATGTCTCCTGTAGAAATACACCTGAACCCCTCGTGGTTCGTTTTGGCTTAGGCTTACGCTTGCATTACCTGCTATTGCCTTGCCCTTAGCCTTACACTTGCATGCCTCATCACCACCATTCGGACCAATAGGTCCACCATCATTTCCAACGTCACCCGCATAACCATCACCATAACCACCTTCACATTTGGAATCAGAGTCATCATGTATCTAACGATCATTAGGTGGAGCCACATACAATTCACTTGCCATATGCCCAATCAGTCTTTTGAATTTAGGCCTGGTATGTTTGGTCTGACCCCTATATGATTGAATTCACCTTATAGTGTCTTCATTCATATGATCTAATTAAACAATATCATTTAACATTGCCTTTGTAAGATTAGGTTCTAGTGTGATTGATATAACGCTAAATATATATTAATCCCTTGTATATTTTAGTTAATATTTTAACGTTTATGTTCGGTTTTTATTAGGATTTGTATACTACTAACTTATTTGAATAATGTAGGTGTCGGGTTTTAATTCCGATGAAAAGAGGGCGAAAAACGAGCAAAAACAAGCCAAACTGGAGAACCGACACATCAGAAAACGAACCGGACCAGACGAGGTGGACCAGCACACCCCCCCAGGCCGGAGCGCCACGTGGCCAAGGGGAAGGAGGCCGTCGCGTGGCGCAGCGGGTGAAAATGGCGGTGTCAGTTTCCAGAATCTTCATTTTTAACCTTCTTAACCTATTTTTGGACCCCTGTTGCCTATATAAAGACCCATAAACTCACCATTAATCATACCTTGAAGTCCAGACGAATTTGGTGAGTTCCGAGGCGAGTTTCCGGCAGCTTTGGAGTCGAGGAATCAGCCGGCGAAGTGCTTATGATTCAAGGATGAAGACTCTGGGTTTTATCGCCTTTATTCTTCCTTTCTTATTTATTTTCGCCATGATTTCGTTTATTATTGTTTTGTTTTATTTTAAGATGCTAGGCTAAACGTTATAGACTGCCTAGGCTTATGATGAACCTATTTTGACGTTGTGTTTTGATTTGGGATTTATTTACGTTATGGTTTTTATGATTTAGTAAAAGGTTTACATATATTAAATTGATGCGTATGGATATTTAGGATTGTTTGATTAATTGTTATTATTCCATAGTTGCCTTGATTATTGTTTGTCATTATGATAGGTTGTTATTAGGTCATCTACTTTGTGTTTATGATTGATTTCGAATAAGATCATAGGAATAATACTATTTAATCAAATAAACCTAAGTGTGCTGCTAACCTTAATAGCTGTAAGGTGCTAGGTTATCGATAGATCTTTATTATTTGATCTTGCTGGATTCAGTTCTTCGTAAGGAGTCTGTCTTGGTTTGATTAACTAATTATTGTCTATTGAATCAATTTGATATATTAAACTGCCTTTGATTTCCGCGCTGTAAGGTAGGATTTCGTATAAAGGAACTAAATTATAAACAATTGGGTGACCGTAAGCGAACTTGATTTTTAATACTGGTGTGCGTTTTAAAACTTGTTAGAAATCCATAGGTTTTCTCTTGAGAAGGGTCAGGGTTCCTATTTGGTTTTTCTTTTAATTGACTACTTTACGAATCCAGTCCATAACTAAATATTTTCCCGAGTCAATTCATTACCGAAATTTAGGGGAGTCTAGCCTAGGTAGTTTTCTCATCATCATCTTATTTTCATAACAACCTTTGTTTTCATTTAATTTACTTGTTTTCTTAATTAGTTTTAATTATAGTATTAATTTAGTATTTTAAATAAAAACCCTCTTAAACAAATATAAATAATAAGTCGTGTTTTGTAGTCGAGTCTAATTAGCTAGTAAACGTAATTTGAAGAGTCTCGTGGGTTCGATATCCAGACTTACTTAGCTGTACTAGAGTCGACCGGTTCACTTGCCGATTAGTAGTTTAGTTAAGTTTAAGAGTCTAGAATTTATTACTTAGTGTCTAGATTAGCGTGTTTTTATATAACTACTTCAAGCATATCAGTGATTGATGATTATTTGTAAGAAACAAGAATACATCAAAAACCTATTTATCCTCATGGTGTAGTTCTTCTTTAAATATAAAACACAATTTTTGAGAAATTGAAAGGCTTGTTCAGCACCAAGGCAACAAAAGCCGATTGTAACATGATCCTGCACTCGTCTAAACCTCCCTTTCGATCTCTTAAACAATGAAACATCACATGTAATAGGCACTTGTGTTGTTCACAAAGATTCGTCTTGCTGTACATCGACTTGTTTAGGTCACCCTTGTACTTTAACCTCCCAAACAATCCTTTGATCAATTCCTTATCAAACTCATATGCGCAGTCGTCATTATCATCAAAATCCAATACCTCCTGTATCACATCCACATCAACCACAATCATTTAACTTGAATCTTGGCAACAATATGTTTCTCCTTAGCAATATACTTAGCCTTCTCCCAAAATGGTCAAATAATTATATAGTGAACTGGTAGGTTTGTTGATATAGCACGTTATATTCTTGAACGTATTAAGAACATAATTAAATTACCAAACATAACACGTCCAAAGAAGTAAAGACCTAAGAAAGAACAGAAGTTTTTCTTGAATAACTTCAGCTTGTTGAATGATAGGATGCTCATGTTTACCCCCCGGGAACATTGATCTTTGGAATATTAGCCATTTCTGCACAAACAAGAATGTTAATACTTGAAATATTATTGATTATGATTAATTTGCCTTCATTCGTTATGCAGTAAGATATAACAAATGAACACAAGTCACATTAGTTAAAAACATTAACAAATAGATTTATTCGTTAACACACGTTACATTTGTTAAGAAAAATGAACATTAATTCGTTAGAACACCAACGTATGAGGTCAAGTTGAAGAATCTTCCCAACCCTTGAATTAATTCGTTAGAACACCAACAAATCTTATGATGTTCCTGAGATACAAGTTGAAGAATCTTCCCAACCTTTGAATTAATTCGTTAGAACACCAACGAATGTGAATAGCAACTCGAGGCTACCACGTACTCGGCTTCGGCGGTTGAAGGGAGACCATTGTCTGTGTCTTACACTGCCAGGACACAAGTCTATTTCCTAAAAATCGGCATCCTGCTGTGGGAGCCTTGAAGTTAATCTTGCACCCTCCATAGTCTGAATCTGTGTAAGCAGTAAGACCAAAACTATCATCCTTGAGATACCATAACCCGATGTTAGGATTACCCCTCAGATAGTGGAAAATACGCTTTACAGCCGCTAGATGAGTGACTCACGGACTCTATTGATACATGGCACATAAACAAATAGCAAACATTATATTAGGACGAGAAGCAGTTAAGAACATCAAAAAACCAATCATAGCTCGATAGAGGTTCGGATCAACGTTGTCCTCTAATTCGTTTGGTGACAAATTATAACCCACAGGAGTAAGAGTTTAGGGGACTTTTCTGGCATTAATCTTGAATCGGCTCAAGGCATTGTTCACATATTTGGTCTGATGAATGAAAATTCTATAATCAGACTGAACTCCAAAGAGAAATTCATCTCTCCCATCGAACTCATCTCGAACTTTGTATACTTTGTTTTCTCAAAATCTTTATATAACTTGTCATTTGTCGAGCCAAAGATGATATCATCAACGTATATCTTGACAAGGAAGAGATCATCTTCCACTGTCTTGTAGAAAAGGATACAATCCACAATCCCTCGCTTGAAGCCACAATCATTCAGAAGGTCAGCCAACGTGCTGTATGATATGGGCTAAATTATATATAAAAGCAATAAATGTTTCCAGCACTTCTGGGTAACATTTGGATTAATTTTATTAGATATTACTCCTAAATAATTCATATACTTGCTATTAAAGTTCATATTATAATTTATTGTTAAATGTGTATTAATGGTCCTTAAATACTCAAATCATATTTTTGAAAAAGTGACTTGTGATTTATGGCAAAAAGAAAACAAATGTGTTATTTCTAATTAATTGCTACCATTATTATTAACTTTGACTTTGAATTTGAATTGTAATTATAGGTTGTCAAAGGAAAAGCATACTAAACGTGATACACAAGAATCAAACAAATTATTTTCTAAAATTTATAAGATAGGCCGCATGTTGGTTCTTGTGGACCTAAATTAGCGAAAGAGATACAGCCCACTAGAAGGAAAAGTAATTAGTTCTCCAGAGGGTTCGATTAAGGATATACATATTTATATGATTGAGATGGAAAAAAAGAGAGGCATTTATTTTTTCTGGAGAACCCTACAAACGTAAGGTGAGTTCGAGACAGGGCCTGCCTCAGTTGAGTTTTGGAGGGTTTGAAGGCTAGAAATCATGCGGTGACGTGCCAATCGATCAATAACAAAGACCACGGGTTTTATCGCCTTTTATCTTCCGTTCTTATTTATTTTTTCCATGAATTCCTTTATTATTCTTTTGTTTTATTTTATGATGTTAGGCTGAACATTATAGTCTGCCTAGGCTTATGATGAACCTACTTTGACGTTGTGTTTTGATTTGGGACTTATTTAGCGTTATGGTTTTATGATTTAGTAAAAGGTTTAATTATATTAAATTGATGTGTATGGATATTTAGGATTGCTTGATTAATTATTATTATTCCATAGTTGGCTTGATTTTTGTTTGTCATTATGATAGGTTGCTATTAGGTCATCTACTTTGTGTTTTTGACTACTTTATGATTGATTCACGATTAGATCATAGGAATAATAATTATTAATTAAATAAACCTAAGTGTACTGCTAACCTAAATCTGTAAAGTGCTAGGTTATTGATAGATTTTTATTATTTGATCTTGCTAGATTTAGTTCTTCGTAAGGAGTCAGTCTAGGTTTGATTATTTAATTATTGTCTATTGAATCAATTAAATATATTAAACTGCCTTTGATTTTCGCGCTGTTAGGTAGGATTTCGTATAAAGTAACTAAGTCATAAATAATTAGGTGACTGTAAGATAACTTGATTTTTAATACTAGTGTGCGTTAAAACTTATTAGAAATCCATAGGTGTCTCTTGAGAAGGGTCAGAGGTTCTGTTCGGGTTTTCTCTTAGGTGTCTATTTTACGATCTCAGTCTATAACTAAATATTTTCCCGATTAATTAACAACTGAAATTTAGGGGATTCTAGCCTAGGTAGTTATGTTATCATCATCTGAATTAAGTCAAAATTCTAAGTTTAGTTGTCTTTAGTTTTCTTAATTTGTTAAATTAGTTTGTTAGTAAAACCCCCTTTAAACAAATAATAAATAAATAGTCTTGTCTGTAGTTGAGTCTAATTTAGCTAGTTTACGTAATTAAAAGAGTCTCATGGGTTCGATATCCGGACTTACTTCGCTGTACTAGAGTCGACCGATTCCCTTGCCGGTTAATAGTTTAGTTATGTTTAAGAGTCTAGAATTTATTACTTAGTGTCTAGATTAGCGTGTTTTTATATAACAACTTTTAGCACATCAAGTTTTTGGCGCCGTTGCTGGGGACTCTTGGCGATTACGTTATTGGCTTTGATTAGATTTGTCTGCTACATTCGTGCTACTTGTTTTGTTTTGTTTTGTTTTTAAGTCATAGGTGTCTAATTGATTTTAGTTTAATTTTAAGTCTAGTTTATTTTATTTATTCTCAGTTTTATTTTCGTATTTGCATAGAGTCTGTTGATTTGGTCTTGTGGGCTTTTCAAGTTTATGCCACATCTTCGTTCGCAAGGACCACCTCCGTTAAAGTCAGAAGTCAGTTCACCGATCATCATAGATTCTCCACCAAAGTCATCACCACACAATTCACCGACGTGGAGTCCCAGAACTAATCCCGACATTCAAATGGCCGACAACCGAACCGTGTACCAACAAGCCTTCGATGGTTTCACCAGAGATCACTCGCCCATCATCACCCTCGTAATCAATAACCCTAATTCCTGGCAGATTCCATCTTATGTCATAACCAATCTCACCCAGAGTAATCTATTCCATGGCCGTGACGATGAAGATGCACCAGCGCACATCAACCGTGTCACCCGTGTACTCAGAATGTTCAATTTACAAGGTGCTAATGAAGATGCCATTTTCCTCCATTTGTTCCCGTTTTCACTAACGGGTCGTGCCGCCACTTGGCTCGATTCACAACCTGCTAGAGCATTCACTACTTGGGAGGCATTGCGTACCAGTTTCTTGAAGAAATACTTCCCGCCTGCCAAAGCATCTCGACTCCGTGATCAGATTCATTCTTTCCATATGGAGCCGGACGAGCCATACTATCAAGCTTGGGAGCGTTTTCAAAGTTTACTGGCTCATTGTTCACAGCATGGACTTACTCCATGGGCCCTTGTTGAGAAGTTTTACAATGGGCTGACTTATGAGACTCAGGCTCGATTCGACACTGCTGCTGGAGGTAATTTGATGGATAAGAAAAATGTAGTTAAGTGTAATGATTTATTTGAGAGTTTTGCCCAGTCCGAGTTTGCTAAAAGCCAAGTAACGGGAATTCAAATCCCGTCACTAGTACACCCTCATCCGTCCGAGGTGTGCACCAGGTTAATCTGGATACTAGTGTGGTGACTGCCTTAGAGAGTCTAGCCAGTGAGATTAAAAAACTTAAGGCTATGGTAGATAAATGTGAGTTGTGTAGAGGGGAGCATGGGACTTTAGATTGTCCGTTGATGAGTCAGGAGCAGGTAGAGTTCATAGGAGGGCAGAATAGGGTTCCTAATGCGTTTAACGGAAATAATAATTCAAATTGGAACAATTATAAAGGCAATAATTATAACTCTAATTGGCGTTCTTCCGGTACACCACCTAGTTTCCAATCAAATTCAACTCTTAATCGGGGGCAGGATCAGTCGTTTAGTGGGGATCAAAGTAGTCAAGGTGGGAGTAATGGGCAGGACTTGAGTAGTGGTATTGGTAGGTTAGAGGAGATGATGAAGCTAATCCTTGTTAGAGATCAGGAAACTCAGAAAAAATTTGCCGATCATGATTTGCTTTTAAGGAATCACCAGTCCGGACTCTTAGATATTCATAGAACCGTAGGTGATATAGCCCGACGTTTAGATGAGAGACCTCAGGTCAGTTTTCGGGTTCGACTCAGAAAATTCCGGCAGCCTAGATAAATGCCATTTCTACTCGTAATGGTAGGGTTTTAGGTCCGGAGAGAGAGATTGAGGTAGAGGAGAGTGATGAGTTAGTGGATGAGGAGATAGTGACGGAGAATCCTAAGAGGGTGCAACCAGGCTAGGCCCAGCAAGTGCCGCACCTAAAAGTGAGCCCATAGTTAGAGGGAGTGAGGAGAAGAAACCGAGAGAGGTTAGGCCTTCACCACGTATAGATCATGCTCGTGTCCCGTATCCAGCCCGTCTTAAGAATCAAAAATTTAGTAGAGAGTACGGGAACTTCTTAGATATGTTTAGGCAGCTTAGAATTAATCTTCCGTTTATCGAGGCCCTCCAGCATATGCCGAAATATGCCATGTTTTTGAAAGATCTTCTTAAACAAAAGGAAAGTCTGGAAGATATTTCAACCCTTCCACTGAACGGAGAGTGTTCGGCAGTAGTTCTCAATAAGGTACCTGAAAAATTACCTGATCCCGGTATTTTCATTGTTCCATGTTTGTTTGGTAGGGATACCCCGTGCCAAGCGTTAGCAGACCTAGGAGCTAGCATAAACTTAATGCATTTTTGTTGTTAGAAAAGCTAGGGCTAGGAGAACTTACACCCACTCGTATGAGCTTATATTTAGCTGACCGTTCGGTGAAGTATCCTAGGGGGATCATAGAAAGCTTGCTCGTGAAAGTCGATAATTTAGTTTTCCCCGTAGATTTTGTGGTTTTAAATATGGAGGCCGATGAGACAGTTCCTATTATTTAAGGTCGTCCATTCTTGCATACTGCTAGGGCACTCGTAGATGTTTTTGATGGTAAGATCACTCTTAGAGCTGGTGACGACGGTGTCACTTATGTTGCTAAATCCATGAGACACCCGAGTGGCGAAGACGGTCTCATTGATCCATGTCATCCCGTTTATGTGATTGAGTCTTTTTATTCTAAGCATGAATCCACGTCTTGATCACCCCTGTTCCGTCAGAGTTTGTTTGTAGGAGGAGAGAGAGGTTGCGAGTTCTCGAAAATCGATGGAGTTTGATAGAGAGAGAAGTGGTGGTCTGCAAAATTTTGTGGAGTTTGGAAAGATTGAAGATGAATGGTCATATCGTGTTGCAATTTCTTGGAGGACCATGGAGTTTGACCGTGGTGGAGGAAGCTCCAATCGGACAGCCGAGTAGTTCACATAGTAGAGTGTCTTGAGTGAAAACTCAAGTGTAGAGTTTGTATAGTTATTCCATTTTTATTTTTGACTCTTGTCGTGTCACTAACATAGTTTTTTGTAGTTCTTCTTTGTTTTTGGTTTTAAGTTTTTGCAGGATGGAGAGAGCTAGAAAAATGACCCCCATGATATATAATGCAAAATTCAAGTGTGGGGATGGATAAGCCGACCTTTATACTTTTTATTATGTAAGGCCCCGAACCCCGGGAACCCCACAGTTGGTATTCATTCCAAAACACTCGTAAAAATAATTAAACTTAAAAACAATTCTTTGCATTTAAAATAGCATTACAGAGTATGATTCGGCGAAAAACCAAAATAGATAAATAAGTTCCTAAAATCAAAATTAATTATAACTTTTAAAATACCTTTGAAATAAGTTGTTCATAGGTAATTCTTCATTCCAGTATGCCCTTCACCGTCCAAGTAGCTCTGTGCACGTCCAAGCGATAAGGCATCCTCTTCCTAACCTGAAACTCACACTAACATGCACACAAAGTCAGCTTAAGCTGAGTGAGTTCAAGTTTTAAATAAGTAGCAACAGTTTTTTAATAATCAATCCAGCGGTTTTAAAACAGCAAACGGAAGTACATCGGTTAAGTCACCACATTCAATAAATAATCATTCTTACGTGTGAGAATCTCTATACGTGCATTCCTATATATATCAATATATATATATACATATAGCATTCAATAATAACATTCAGGGCCAAGAAAACGTACAACCCAAACACGTAACATTCAGCGCATGCAAACACGAAGTAGGCATACGCAACATTCAGTAGTCAAGACGACTACAAACATTCAGGGTCGAGCAAACGTACAACCCAAACACGTAACATTCGGCGGCGCGTGCAAACACAAGGTAAGCATACGCAACATTCAGTAGTCGAGATGACTACAACATTCGCCAAATATTGGCCATTCTAAATATATATATATACATACACATTCAATAACATTCCAAGGCCTACCGATACTAGCAAGCCTATGTAAAACCATTCAAAACATTTCATCAAGTAAGAAAAACACTTAGGTGTGCATGCTAGCCCAAAACTTAAAAAAAGAGTTAAACGGGCATCAAGAAAACTCACCTGAAATCAATCGAACACCTACAACGAGCTAGGAAATCCCTAAGTGCACAATCACAAGAAAGGGCCTGTAAAGTATACACAACGTGTTATTAAACTAGACCGTAAGAACACTCTTGCCTAATGGGACGTTCAAGCCCAACCACTTGGCCCAAGGCCCAACACTTGGCCCAAGGCCTAACAACTTGGCCCAAGGCCCAACAACTTGGCCCAAGGCCCAACAACCTTACCTCAGCCCCTAAGACCTTTCAACTAACCAAATCCACCAGTTAAGCCTAAAACGAACTTATCGATTAATAACAAGTAAAACGTGTAGATTTTAGCATGCGAAGATACATTTAATTACATAGGATAACCTTTGAAATAAATTATTAAATTTTTACCAGACTTTGATAAATGTCTTAGGTTTATAAAAATATTTTTATTATATTTTTCTATTGGACACAAAAATTATAAAAATTCCTCCAATACAGCAAGGTATGTGCAGCTATTTTAGTGCGCAACAAAATGGTTTTATTTTTATAAAATTCATTACCGAACCAAATTAAACGATTCCAATTGGGTTTGGTTCCTAACTCAAAATAATAACTTTCAGAAGTGGAACCAACCAATTTGGACCTGTCGAAAAAAGGTTATGACGTCGGGAAGACAGACCAGAATCAGTCATCTCGCATCAGCTTTGACACTCGATTTTATAAATTCATAAAAACCATTCAAATCTCGTCCAAAAATTACATATTATACCTTTCTGGAAACTAGACTCAAAGTATAACATCATGGAATCTAGAATCGATCAAAAAAGATGGATTATCATCACGTTACAGACCCTACAATAAACGTATACGAATCTGTCAGCAAACTGTTATCATCATAACTCAACCTTAACGACCAATAAGCGCGTTAATATGATCAATTAAGGTGTAAAAGACATGGGGAATCATAAAACCGACCTTGAATTGAAGTTTTCACGGCTGAAACTTGGGTGGGCAGAAGAAAAACGAGCAGGGGGGGTCTTGAGGTCCGATCGGCTGCTAGAAAGGGTTAGGGGTTAGGATTTATTTGTTTTATGATATAAATAAAATAGTTACATCCAATTCCCTCCAAATTGAAGTGTAAGGCAAAATAGAAGGAAAAGTTAAGTTCTTTAATGCACCGGGATAACGTAAAGGCTTCCGAGAAACGTTGGATAAATCCCGAGAATTATACATACTCTACAAGCTTTAATTCTTGAAACCGGAATTAACGGGCTTACAAGTCCACCCCCCTTACAATGGGATTCGTCCCCGAATCCCGATGAGACAGGAACAACTGCGGGTAGAGTTTCATCATCTCGTCTTCAGACTCCTAAGTAGCCTCGGAGCCCCTACGGTGCCTCCACTGCACCTTCACCTGTCTAACCACCTTATTCCTCAAACGTCTCTCCTGACGGTCAAGAATAGCAATCGGTTGTTCAACGTAGTTCAGATTACTATCGGGTTCCATATCATCGAGAGGCACACGGGCCTCTTCATCCGCTAAGCATTTCCTCAGATGGGACACGTGAAAAGTAGGATGAATCCCCGCGAGCTCCTCGGGCAATTCCAGCCTATATGCTACCTCACCAACATGGGCCAAAATACGGAACGGGCCAATAAACCTCGGACTGAGCTTCCCCCTCTTACGAAAACGAATAATGCCCTTCCAGGGAGAAACTTTTAACATAACCTGATCCCCAGCCTCAAACACAATAGGCCTTCGCCTTTTATCTGCATAAGACTTCTGACGATCCCGCACGGCCTTCATCAACGCCTTAATTTTATCGAGCTTCTCGGTCGTAGCCTCAACTACCTACAAACTATCCAACTGATTCTGACCAATGGAATCCCAACAAACTGGATTCCTACACCTCCTACCATACAACATCTCAAATGGTGGCATCCCAATCGTGGCGCGATAACTGTTATTATACGAGAACTCTACCAACGGTAAGTGACGATCCCAACTGCTCCCAAAATCGATTTCACAAGCCCGCAACATATCCCCAAGAGTCTGAATGGTCCTCTCGGATTGACCATCCGTCTGCGGGTGATAGGCAGTACTGATAAGGAGTTTAGTACCCATCTCCTCGTGAAACCTTTTCCAAAACCTGGAGGTGAAACGCGTATCCCTATCCGAAATAATAGATACCGGAACCCCGTGCCTAGAGACGATCTCACGAATAAACACATCGGCCAGCTGTTCAGAATTAAAAGTCTCTCAAATCGGCAAGAAGTGAGCGCTCTTGGTCAGTCTATCCCAGGTTACCCAAATGGTGTCATAATTACCCCTAGGAGTACGAGGCACTTTAGTCACGAAATCTATAGTAAGATGCTCCCATTTCCACTCAGGTATTTCCAATGGCTTAAGTTTCCCAAACGGCTTCTGATGCTCGGCCTTAACTTGCAGACATGTCAAACACTTACTTACATACTGAGCCACCTCAAACTTCATCGCAGGCCACCAATAATTCTTTTTCAAGTCTTGGTACATCTTGGTCGCGCCCGGATGAATGGAATAGCGCGACTTGTTCGCCTCATCTAAAATTTTACCTCTGAAACCTCCATACCTCGGTACCCATAAACGACCATCCTTATACTTCACCCCGTCACCGACGTCTTCCAACAATTTCTCCTGACCCCAAACACGTTCTGACATAATCCATTCCACCTGCAAAGCCTCATTTTGAACGCTGGCTATTTGCTTCAAAATATCGGGTTTAAGGATGAGCTGGTAAGACTTTACACGAATCGGCCTCGGTCTCTCCTTCCGGCTCAACGTGTCAGCCACCACGTTGGCCTTACCTGGGTGGTACATAATCTCCAAATCATAATCCTTAATCAACTCCAACCATCGACGCTGACGCATATTCAGTTCCTTTTGTTCAAAGAAATATTTTAAACTCTTATGATCGGTATAGATAACACAGGGAACACCGTACAAATAATGCCGCCACAACTTAGGCGCAAACACAACGGCCGCAAGCTCCAAATCGTGAGTAGGATAATTCGCCTCGTGAGGCTTTAACTGCCGTGAGGCATAAGCGATGACTCGACCTCGCTACATCAAAACACACCCAAGCCCCTGATAAGAGGCATCAGAATACACTACCAATTCATCGGTGCCATCAGGTAAAGCTAAAATCAGGGCATGCGTCAATCTGTTCTTCAACTCGAGAAAAGCCTCCTCCTGTTCTGAACCCCAAACGAACTTAACACTCTTCTTAGTCAACTTGGTCAGTGAAGAAGCAATTTTCGAAAAATCGGGAATAAGGCGGCAGTAATACCCCGCCAAACCCAGAAAACTACGGATTTCAGATGGAGACTTAGGAGACCCCCATTCATTCACGGCTTCCACCTTTGCAGGGTCAACCAGAATACCACTCGGGTTAATAACATGACCCAAGAATTGAACCTCACGCAACCAGATGTAACACTTAGAGAATTTCACATACAGTTTGTTCTTCCGCAGAGCCTCCAACACTTCCACGAGATGACCGGCGTGATCGGATTCACTTTTTGAGTACACAAGAATGTCGTCGATGAACACAATAACCGAACGATCGAGCATCGGTCTACACACCCGGTTCATAAGATCCATAAACGCAGCCGGTGCGTTGGTCAAACCGAAAGACATCACCAAAAATTCATAAGGTCCATAACGAGTGCGGAAGGCAGTCTTAGGAATATCTTCCTCCCGAATTTTCAACTAATGATACCCGGACCTAAGGTCGATCTTCGAGAACCAACAAGCTCCTTGGAGCTGATCAAACAAGTCGTCGATCCTCGGGAGCGGGTACCGATTTTTAATAGCGAGCTTATTCAACTCACGGTAGTCAATGCACATTCGCATGCTACCGTCCTTCTTAACGAACAAGACCGAGGCACCCCAAGGCGAGATGCTCGGTCGAATAAAGCCCTTATCGAGCAAGTCTTCCAACTGAGCCATAAGTTCCTTCATTTCGTTCGACGCTAGGCGGTAGGGAGCTAGGGCAACGGGTTTGGCACCTGGTACAAGGTCTATCTAGAACTCAACCTAGCGGTCCGGCGGCACATCTGACAAAACATCTGGAAATACATCCGGGAAATCCCGAACAATAGGAACATCACCGACGGTAGCCACCTCAGTATTCACATTCATAGCATACGCCAGATACGCCCCACACCCCGCTGCATCAACTCTCCCGCCATAAGCATGGATATAATATGTGGCGTCGCAACATTCCGATCACCGAAGACCGTAATTTGAGTCCCATCCGGGGCCCTTAGACGAATGAGTTTCTGACCACAAATGATCTGAGCATCAACATTCGTGAGCCAATCCATCCCGAGCACCACATCGAAACAACCAAGCGGCATCAATTACAATCGCACCGGAAATCTATACCCAGACAACTCGATGGAACAAACATGAATAGCCCTAGACACAGACGCGGATTTTCCAACGGCGACCTCAACCTCAAACACATCGACTACGCGCTCGGGTGATTTATTCAACGAGGGACAGAAAGCGGTAAACACAAAACTTCTACTGGCGCCCGAATCAAATAAGACTGACGCCGGTAATTCATCAAGTAGAAAGGTATCTGGGATAACATGACGCTCCTACTTAGCTAAACAGTTGCTCATACATTCTTGAAGGAGCGAGGAATTTAAGCGGTCAAGTACCAAGGAACCCAGAGTGACAATATGCTACGCCTCAGCTAAACAGTTACGCGCAAAGCGTTTGAGAGGATGGGAAACGAATAGGAGAATTTAGGGAATAAGATAAATTTTAGCGCTAACGACTCGAGAGTTAGCCAAATCCTATCCCTACAAGACGGAACCCTAACATAGTCAGACACAAGTGGTATTTAAAACATGGAAGGTAAGGGTAAACTGCTAATAACGTTGATCAAGTGTTATTAGTTGTTTACTTCACTGGCCCGTTCTAAGCACCCCCTGCCCGTAACCACATTAGCATTCTATCTAACACTTAACAATTAATCGCATACTGGAAATCTTAAATTTAAAGTAATGACTAAATAATTTAGAGTTACCTCTTGGCGTGCAGCTACTCGCGGTGGGCATACTGGTCTTTTTTTCTTACAGTTCGAGTCCAAGCATTCGGGGATGCTCGGATCCCTCGAACCAAGGCTCTGATACCAACTTGTAAAGCCCCGAACCCCGGGAACCCCACAGTTGGTATTCATTACAAAACACTCGTAAAAATATTTAAACTTAAAAACAATTCTTTGCATTTAAAATAGCATTACAGAGTATGATTCGGCGGAAAACGTAAATAGATGAATAAGTTCCTAAAATCAAAATTAATTATAACTTTTAAAAATCCTTTGAAATAAGATGTTCATAAGTAATTCTTCATTCCAGTATACCCTTCACCGTCCAAGTAGCTCCGTGCACGTCCAAGCGATAAGGCATCCTCTTCCTAACCTGAAACTCACACTAACATGCACACAAAGTCAGCTTAAGCTGAGTGAGTTCAAGTTTTAAATAAGTAGCAACAGTTTTTTAATAATCATTCCAGCGGTTTTAAAACAGCAAACGGAAGTACATCGGTTAGGTCACCACATTCAATAAATAGTCATTCTTACGTGTGAGCATCTCTATACGTGCATTCCTATATATATCAATATATATATATATATACATATAGCATTCAATAATAACATTCAGGGCCAAGAAAACGTACAACCCAAACACGTAACATTCAGCGCATGCAAACACGAAGTAGGCATACGCAACATTCAGTAGTCGAGACGACTACAAACATTCAGGGTCGAGCAAACTTACAACCCAAACACGTAACATTCGGCGCGTGCAAACACAAGGTAGGCATACGCAACATTTAGTAGTCGAGAAGACTACAACATTCGCCAAATATTGGCCATTCTAAATATATATATATACATACACATTCTATAACATTCCAAGGCCTACCGATACTAGCAAGCCTATGTAAAACCATTCAAAACATTTCATCAAGTAAGAAAAACACTTAGGTGTGCATGCTAGCCCAAAACTTAAAAAAAGAGTTAAACGGGGCATCAAGAACTCACCTGAAATCAATCGAACGCCTGCAACGAGCTAGGAAATCCCTAAGTGCACAATCACAAGCAAGGGCCTGTAAAGTATACACAACGTGTTACTAAACTAGACCGTAAGAACACTCTTGCCTAATGGGCCGTTCAAGTTCAACCACTTGGCCCAAGGCCCAACAACTTGGCCCAAGGCCCAACAACTTGGCCCAAGGCCCAACAACCTTACCTCAGCCCCTAAACCTTTCAACTAACCAAATCCACCGGTTAAGCCTAAAACGAACTTATCGATTAATAACGAGTAAAACGTGTAGATTTTAGCATGCGAAGATGCATTTAATTACATAGGATAACCTTTGAAATAAATTATTAATGTTTTACCAGACTTTGATAAATGTGTTAGGTTTATAAAAATATTTTTATTATATTTTTCTATGGGACACAAAAATTATAAAAATTCCTCCAACACAGCAAGGTACGTGCAGCTATTTTAGTGCGCAACAAAATGGTTTTATTTTTATAAAATTCATTACCGAACCAAATTAAACGATTCCAATTGGGTTTGGTTCATAACTCAAAATAATAACTTCCAGAATTGGAACCAACCAAGTTGGACGTGTCGAAAAAAGGTTATCGCGTCGGGAAGACAGACCAGAATCCGTCATCCCGCATCAGCTTTGACACTCGATTTTCTAAATTCATAAAAACCATTCAAATCTCGTCCAAAAATTACGTATTATACCTTTCTTGAAACTAGACTCAAAGTATAACATCATGGAATCAAGAATCGATCAAAAAAATGGATTATCATCGCGTTACAGACCCTACAATAAACGTATACGAATCTGTCAGCCGACCTTTATACTTTTTATTATTTGCTGCTATTTTTTTCATGTTTATATATATTGGGTTGGTTGGTTGGTCTGGTGACATGTTTTTAGTGTTGAATATCTATTGAGCTGATAAGATATACTTTTAGATGTTGTTTATTGAAATTTTTTCTTATTCCGTTTGTGTGCGAGAGAAAGGGATGTTTGATTGCTGAGCATGTTTGGAGTTCGAGGGTAGTTTTGGAAGAAGACTTTAGCATCAATTTTCATGCGCATATTACCAGCTAAGTCTTTTCCATTATCTGTCTTGCTTGTTTATTTATATTTATATTTTTTGTTTTTGGTTTTTAGGTTTTTGGTTTTTTTATTCCGATTTTATTTTTATTTTTCGTTCTTATCCTTGCATTGAAAACAATGCAAAATTTAAGTGTGGGGATAGGACATTTAAGTCATAGTTATATTTTAAAAAAAAAGTTTTGAAAAATGTCCCTTGATTTTGTCTCTTTTTGTATTTAATGGGAGATAAGGATACTTATCGGGAATCGGTTTTTTAAACTACTAATAATATGAGATAATATTAAAGAAGGCGTACTTAACTTGGGATGTGTCGGTAGGCTCAACTAGTCTTGAAAGATTTCCCATTGCATATTCTTAATAAACCTAATTAATCTTAGATTTCGTGGGTTCTCATCCTAGGTGGGACAGTGAAGCTGAAATTCGATAAGGCATAGAATGTATTACCATAAGTTGATTACCCTAAGGTGGTGAGAATTAAATGCCCTTTAAAATTAGCATGCCACTCCGTTTTATGAAAATAAATAAAGAGTGGTGGTGCCCCGCAAATGTTCAATTTTATACGAGCTTTAGTCTTTAGTTATTATTTTTAGGTAAAAGATGCCTAAGTGCACAATAAAAAATAAAAAAAAAATAAATAAATAAAAAAAGAAAAGAAAAGATGAGAAAATTTATGTAATGAAAAATGCCAAAAAAATCATTCTCAAAAATAGAAAAAGAGGCCAAAGTGCATATACTAGACGAGACTGAGAGTTTACGTGTTACCAAGGAGATGGAGACTCAGAGGATACACTAATGGGGCTCGAAAGTTTCTAGTTAATAAATATTTTCTTAGGGCATATATAGGACAAAGTCCAATAATATTTAGGGCATGCTTGTACGACCACACTTGACCTATCATCCATAATTCCATATAAGTGTATTTTCTTCTTACCATTAAGGGGTTGTTATCTTATGGTGATATGTTGAACCAGTTTGCTTCAACTCGATTACTTTTAATTGTCTTTACTATGTTTGAGATGGGGTAGGTGGATCTTAACTCCAAAGGTGTGAGACCCTTAGGTTTTTGATATCATATGAACTTAAAATGCTTAATGTGCGTGGGGGCTTGATAGGCTGGTGGCTGATTTTAAGTGGACAGCAATATCGGCAATCACGGTTTTTACGTTTATCTAGGCTTTAAGATAACCTAATATGTTTTTAAGATCGTATTTCTCCGATTCTGATTCCATTACAATTAGACTTTTTCAGGGACGAAAAAAAGATAAGTGTGGGGATATTTGATATGGGCTAAATTATATATAAATGAAATAAATGTTTCCAACACTTTGGGGTAACATTTGGATTGAATTTATTAGATATAACTCCTATATAATTCATACACTTGCTATTAAAGTTCATATTATAGTTTATTGTTAAATGTGTATTAATGGTCCTTAAATACTCAAATCACATTTTTGAAAAAGTGACGTGTGGTTTATGGCAAAAAGAAAACAATGTGTTCTTTCTAATTAATTGCTACCATTATTATTAACTTTGATTTTGAATTTGAATTGTAATTATAGGCTGTCAAAGGAAAAGCATGTTAAACGTGATACACAAGAATCAAACAAATTATTTTCTGAAAGTTAGCAGATAGGCCTCATGTTGGTTCTTGTGGACCTAAATTAGCAAAAGAGATACAGCCCACCAGAAGGAAAAGAAATTAGTTCTCTAGAGGGTTCGATTAAGGATATATATATTTATATGATTGAGATGGAAAAAAAAGAGGCATTTATTTTTTCTGGAGAACCTTACGAACATAAGGTGAGTTCGAGACAGGGGCTGCCTCAGTTGAGTTTTGGAGGGTTTTGGAGAGTTTTGGAGGGTTTCAAGACAGTGACGTGCCAATCGATCAAGAACGAAGACCACGGGTTGTATCGCCTTTTATCATCCGTTCTTATTTATTTTTGCCATGAATTCCTTTATTATTCTTTTGTTTTATTTTATGATGTTAGGCTAAACATTATAGACTGCTTAGGCTTATGATGAACCTACTTTGACGTTGTGTTTTGATTTGGGATTTATTTAGTGTTATGGTTTTATGATTTAGTAAAAGGTTTAATTATATTAAATTAATGCGTATGAATATTTAGGATTTTTTAATTAATTATTATTATTCCATAGTTGCCTTCATTATTGTTTATCATTATGATAGGTTGCTATTAGGTCATCTACATTGTGTTTTCGACTACTTTATGATTGATTCGCGATTAGATCATAGGAATAACAATTATTAATTAAATAAACCTAAGTGTACTGCTAACCTAAATCTGTAAAGTGCTAGGTTATTAATAGATCTTTATTATTTGATCTTGCTAGATTTAATAAAGGTGACCTCCCACCTAAGCTTCAAGACCCGGGAGCGCCGTTGATTAACATTCAAGTGGGTGACTATCAAATGTCACGGGTGGTATTGGATCTTGGAGCGGGTTTGAGTATCCTACCAGGGGGTTTGTATGACCAATACGATTTTGGTCCACTTAAACGAGATGAGACCACAGTTGTATTGGCTGATTTGTCCCATAAACTTCCTCGGTGGATTGTACGGGATGTTATTGTAAAAGTAGAGGAATTTTATTATCCTATTGACTTTTTGGATTTGGATTACTCGTCGGTTGACCCAAACACAACAACAAAATGTCATATTGGGTCGGCCATTTTTAAACACTGCTCATGCAATTATTGATTGCCGGTATGGTACAGTTGATATGGCCTTTGGAAATAGAAAGATGTGTTTAAATGTGTTTACTAATATTTCTAATTCATTGGCTAGTGAAGAATGTTTTATGGCAGATATTATAGATGGGTGTGTACCAAACGAGTATGAGGAAGGTATGTTGGATGTTTGTGTTTGTGATGATTCTGAGCAGGTTCACATTTATGCATTGGATGTGGAGGAAACGAAGCAAGATGCATTGGCATTGCAAGAAGGAAGACCACCGTGGACTCATCAGGTTGAAAGTCTACCACCAGAAATTAATTCAGATACTGAAACTTCATTGATTTTTCCTCCTAAGGTGGAATTGAAAGAATTGCCAAGTCATCTCAAGTATGTGTTTTCGGGAGAAGGTGAGACGTTGCCGGTTATCAATGCATCAAAAGTGTTGAAGGCTCACAAGGCCGCCATTGGATGGACTATAGCTGATTGGAAGGGTATTAGTCCATCTATAGTCATGCACAAAATCATCACCACGGAAGATGCGAAGCCTACTCGGGAAACTCAAAGAAGGTTGAATCCCAACTTGCGAGAGATGATGAAAAAGGAAGTCATCAAGTGGTTAGATGCTGGAATTATTTATCCCATTTCAGACAGTGCATGGATGAGTCCAACACAGGTAGTCCCAAAGAAAGCCGGCATCCAGGTAATAAAATATGAAAGTGGTGAACAAATCGCCACCCTACCGGTCACCGGGTGGCGAGTGTGCGTCGATTATAGGAAGTTAAACGAATCTACTTCAAAAGACCATTTTTCATTACCTTTTATTGACCAGATTATTGAAAAATTGTCGGGTCAAAAAATTTATTGTTTTTTGAATGGGTATTCGGGATATAATCAAATTGCAATTTACCCCGATGACCAACACAAAACGACGTTCACATGTCCATATGGTACTTTTACCTTTAGGCGAATGCCATTTGGATTGTGTAATGCCCCGGCCACGTTTCAATGATGTATGATGAGTATTTTATCGAACATGGTTGAGGATTCACTTGAGGTATTTGGATGACTTTTCTATTTTTGGGTTGATGAATTGGAAAAAGTTTTAAAACGTTGTGTCGAGACAAATTTGGTTTTAAGTAGGGAGAAATGTCATTTCATTGCACAAGAGGGTATAGTGTTGGGTCATGTGGTTTCGAGTCTGGGAATGGTGGTGGAAAAAGAAAAAATTAAGGTTATTTCTTCATTACCACCACCGAAAAATGTAAAAGGGATAAGGTCATTTTTGGGGCATGCTGGGTTTTACAAGGCGGCTTATTAAAGGTTTTAGTGTTATTACTAAACCTTTATACAATTTGTTATTAAAAGATACTGCATTTGATTTTACTAATGATCGTTTGCAAGCATTTGATGTTTTGAAGGAAAAATCCATGCAAGCACCGATTTTGCAACAGCCGGATTGGACAAAGCCATTTGAGATTATGTGTGATGCTAGTGAAACCACGATTGGAGCAGTTTTGGGTCAAAGAATTGATAAGAAGCCGATGGTGATTTACTATGCAAGCAAAACATTATCCGAGGAACAATTGAATTACACCACTACCGAAAAAGAATTACTTGCGGTGGTGTATGCCTTGGATAAGTTTTTGTCATACATATGGGGAAGTAAAGTTGTGGTCTTTTCGGATCATGGTGCGGTTCGTTACCTCATGGAGAAGAAATATGCAAAACCCCGGTTGATTCGTTGGGTCTTATTGTTACAAGAGTTCGATTTGGAGATCTAAGATAAAAAGGCGTGTGAAAATGTGGTGGCGGACCACTTATCGAGGATTCCTTTGGAAGGTGTTGATGATTCACATGAAATTATGAGAGATTTCCGGATGAACAGTTGTTAGCCATTTCCACTACACCATGGTATACTCATTACGTCAATTATCGGGCCACGGGTGAGATGCCGAAACATGGGACCAAGAAAAGGAGGCAAAAATTTTTATCCCAAGTCAAGCAATATATTTGGGACGAACCCGATTTGTTCAAAATTGGTGCCGATCAAATCATTAGGCGTTGCATTCCCGAATCAGAAGTTCAAGATATTTTGGCACATGCTCATTCATCCGCTTGTGGCAGTCATTTTAGTGGGCAAAATATGCAAGTGAATATGCCCGCCATTGTGTCAATTGTCAAAAGATGGGTGGAATTTCAAAACGAGATGAGATGCCTTTGCAACCCATATTGGTGGTTGACATTTTTGATGTTTGGGGTATTGACTTTATGGGCCCGTTTCCAAACTCTTGTGGGTACTTATATATTTTGGTGGCGGTAGATTAAGTTTCAAAGTGGGTTGAGGCCATAGCAACAAGGACCAATGATCACACCGTGGTATGTAATTTTGGTCAATCTAATATTTTTGCAAGATTTGGAATTCCGAGAGTGATTATAAGCGATGGTGGAACGCACTTCAAGAACTTCTATTTTGGAAAATTGTTGAAGCGGTATAATGTGAATTATCGAATTGCTACTCCGTATCACCCGCAAACAAGTGGACAAGTTGAAGTGTCCAACCAACAAATTAAAGAAATATTGATGAAGATGGTGCGGGTTGATAGGAAGGATTGGTAAGTGAAGTTGGATGATGCACTATGGGCGTATCGAATCACTTTCAAAACGCCCATATGAACGACTCCTTACCAGTTGGTTTATGGGAAAGGATGTCATTTGCCTATGGAGTTGGCTCACCGGGCGTTGTGGGCTATTAAGAGTGTAAATATGGATTATAACGAAGCCGGTGGGTTGAGAAAGTTGAAGTTGGCGGAGTTAAAGGAGATAAGGGATGAGGCTTATGAATTTGCATTGGCATACAAAGACAAGTTGAAAAAAGTTCATGATGCCAAATTGAGAAAGCGGGTTTTTGAAGAAGGGCAAAAAGTTTGGTTACATAATTCACGGCTTAAGATTTTTTCCAGGAAGTTGAAAATAAAATGGATGGGTCCGTATGTTAAACTATACTTGGAGGGTAAGGACATTAGCATGTGTGAAGTGGACAAGGTAGGCTACCTGTTGTGGTCGCCTGAGGAAACACCAATTAAACAGTCCAGGTTTGTTGTATAGTGTAGTTTAGTTTTTCTTCAAATTTGGTTTTAAAACTTACCTTTCTCGTTTAGGAGTATGTCCAAATCAGGTATGGGAAATTCTTATGAATTTCCTTTCCGTGTTGAGGACAACTCAAGTTTTTCATGGGGGTAGGGTAATTTTTAGTTTTGTTTTGTAGATAATTTTGTTTGGTTTTTATAATATTTGTTAAAAAAAATAAATAAAATTTTAACTACCCATCAGGTACCATCGTAGCTTACGGTGTATACCGTAGGCTACGGTAGAGTGTAAAATTTTATGCTGGACTCTCACTTTTTACGATAGGTGTATTATGGTATATATGTCTACTGTAAGCTACGGTAGACACCGTAGATTACGATGGACCTTGTAGGGACGGGGTGCAGCAGTTTGTATAATAAAAAAAAATAATAATAAAATCCAAAAATCTAAAAGAATCCCCATCCACATAACTCCCTTATCTTCTTCTTTCTTTCATTCATCTCACCATCATCACCCAAGATTTCTTCTACCAAACCCTAACCCCTAAATTCATAACTCCTTCAATTCTTAACCAAAATCCACGTGTTTCGGGTCTAACTTGACAAGATTTTCGCAAGGAATCGCATTCTTTGCTCGATTTTCATCAATTTTAACTTTTTGGGGTTCGATTTTGGATGTTTTTTGGTCCGAAATTTTTAAACAAGAAGTGGGTTTTGAAAGTGATTAGTGATTAGTATGATTAGAGAGTTTAATTCGACTTAAAGGTATGTTTTTCTTCAATCATTTGCTACAAATTTCATAGGTTAAGATTTCATGATTGAACATTGCTTATACTAGCTTGTTGAATGTGAGAAAGTTTGATGTTAGTTTGAAATTGTGTTATGGTTGTGGATATGGTATGGAAAAATAAAGTTTGACAAAAGTTTGAAAGTGGAATATGTTATATGTTTAAAAGAATTCTGTCAAAATTTTGTGAAAAATTACTTGTTTATGACTTTTCATATATTCACAACCATAGAAAAAACAAGTGTGGGAATGTATAAGGATATGAATTCTAACTTGGTTAATGTTTGTCATTGTGTTTAGATGAGACGTTCGAGTAAAGATAAAGGAAAGGGGATTGCGGGTTCGTCTAGTAACACTGCCGCCGAACAAGCAAAAAATGCGGAGGTTAGAAGAACAAGAAGAGGAGGTTCATTATGTTAAACCTGATTGGACCCATGGGCCATTAACATATCATGATTTGAGATGGCAACCAGAGTTATTTCACAAGAAGATGAATAAGTTGACAAAGAAGTCGAACGGATTTCTTTGTGAGAAAGTGGTCCCGGAATGCGAGTTTGGCTCATTTGATGTATTTGATCGGTTCAAAGCATTGGGTTGGGAAGCATCCCTCAAGTGTTATGATCATAGTGACAAGTATGTTTTCATTAAATAGATTGAAGGGTGGGTAGAAACTTTGAGGTGTCCTTCATTTAATAAACCCTCAGCAATGAAGCTCATAGGAACGGTCAACAACATTGATGTAACTATGTCTTTTGAAACATTGAGGCAAATTGCAAGATTTAACAATAAGCCTTAAAACAATTATGTGTATCCGGATTTAAATGACTTGTATTACCAACCAGACAAGCATCCAACTTACACCATGTTGGAAGCGTTGATTTTGCCCGGTAAGCATAGTGGGAGGTCTTTAAGGAAGAATTTGAAGATTGTGCCAAAGATGTTGCTCATTATTTGTCTACACAATGTCATGCAAAGAATAGGGGATATGCAGGAAGTTCGATACCCCGAGGTACCAATCTTATACGCTTTGATGCATGGAGGACCGCTTGTTTCATTCCGGTATCTAGTACTTAACAATATTTGGTTATGCCGGAATAATGTGAGTCGGAAGATTATCCCACATTTTCGGTTGATTACCGTGCTGTTGATGCGGTTTGATGTTATTGGGGATAATGATGTTGGGTTTGGAAAGAAACACAAGCCATTCGATGTGACGAAGCTAGGGGTCGGTTGGGAATATCGAGCAAGTGACAAGGACCATATGTTAAAAAGCGAGGGTAAGAGGTGGAGAGCTTTGAAATTTGATGCTAGACCTTTGGGACCGGGGGTAGAGGATGAAGTAGAAAGTGATGATGAAGAGGATGAAAGTGGGGAAGATGATTATGAGGATGAGCATGGTGAGCAGGTTGTGATGGAAACTGAAGGGGCAAGTGGTAGTTTGGGTGTTCATGGGCAGAGATATTTTCGTTCTGATTATACGGGGCCTGGCTCATTTAATTATTTAAATTGAACGTTTGATCCAAATTGGGCCCACCATGGGAGCATGCCGAATGTTATAGCCAACATGAGACCAACACAGTTTTCTCAATGGCCTGAGTCAACTCGAGCAACATATTGTCACCAAAATTTCATGGGCGGAAATGGAACGGGCCCAAAAGCAATTGTTTAATCCCCAAGAAGTGTGGAACCGGACCCACGCTTATGCTGAAAAATGTGAAATTAATCATAGGTGGGAGGATGATCGTCAAAGACGAATGCATGAGCCATGGCATTCGGGGAAAACTATGATGGCGGACCCGCCGACCATCGACTACACCACGTTGCCCCCATATGACTGTATTGTGAATTATCCCGTGCCACAATTGCATCATTCTGAATGGTTGGATTCGCGACAAACTCAAGGTTCAGGTTAATCTAGTGGAGAAGGTCAAGCTAGCGGTGGGGATCAAGGGGCATATGGATTTAGGGAGTTCACGGACGTGATGACGTCCATTTTTGGACCACCGCAACCGCGTTATTATTGAGCTACGTCGGCAGCGAATCAGGTGTCCCCTTGTACATTTTTGTATTTTATTTTAAGCTCATGTTTGAGATTGGGAGGTTGGGTGGAGTTATGACAAGTTTTGATTTAAGGGTTGAGTTCATTGGTGGTGATTAAAATAAATAAATAAATAAAAACTTTTGATATCCTAAAGACCCTACATTGAGGACAATGTATCTCAAGTGTGGGAATGAGGGATGACAAATTTGAAAAATTAAAAAAAAATATACATATATATATATATATATATATATATATATATATGTTTGGGTTAAGATTGAGGTCCTTTATCATGGTCCCTTTGTATGATTATGGCTTAGTTGTTGGGTACGAGTTATGTTAAATAGAAAAGGTGACATGTTTTGAGTTAGTTATCTCATGCAATAGGAGTAACTTGAGATTTAGGGTGCATGTATTAGTGAGATAGACAACGTGAACTTCCTTGTTAGAACTCGTACAATGATTGCTTTCCAAGATGAGTGAAAGTGTGGGTTTTGGGGGTTGGGCCTCATACATTACAAATATGAGCGAGGTTAATGAGAGGGGCGGGGGTTTGGTCTTTTGATACCCAATTTTGAACCTAGTGCTTATTGTTATCGATTACACATGAAATGTTTATTCACAAGAAGATCCGGCCTAGTTAGTAGTTATGTTATGTAATTGATGCATTATTGAAGAGTATGAAGAGATAGTAAGTTGCTAGTTGTTAGTTTATCCAAGTTTATATATTGTGTGAAAAAAAAAAGCATGAAGTCAGCTTGAAAAAAAAAAGTTCATTATTATAGTTAGAAAAGTTTATAGTAGTTTAATGAGTTGTATGTAATAATTTGGTCGGATCTGATCACGCGCGCTACTTCAAAATTCCCATTCCGCACCTTAACACTTAGCCCCATTACAACCCAAAATAACACCTCTTGATTTGCACAATTATTAAAGCATTTATTTAGGTGGAGGTTTGACATTTGTATGAGCTTATTATAGTAGGATTG
Organism: Bidens hawaiensis; assembly: GCF_021521415.1. NCBI lineage: Eukaryota > Viridiplantae > Streptophyta > Magnoliopsida > Asterales > Asteraceae > Bidens > Bidens hawaiensis. Next base: position 4,118,049 of record NW_027491039.1, on the reverse strand, counting down.
CACATGTGTCCGTGTTATGGTAATTGTGATTAAGGCACCGTATTGAAATGTAAATGTGTATGGGATGTTGCATGAGATAAATCAAAGAAACATGTTAGGTTTGGCTAGAGATTTAATTGTTTGATTGTTTGGAAATTGTGAATTGTGGCTATAGTTTATATGAAATACAAGGAATGGGGTATGATCATGGGCCTTGACCGAAACCTTGTGAAAGAAAGTGTTTATTGAGCTTTAAAGAATATATATTGAAAGAGATTGATTGAGTTACTTGAGGGCAAGCAACGTTTAAGTGTGGGAATGTGACGGGTGGATTGTACAGCCACCCTTAAGTGTAGTAATTCTAATTAAAACATGTGTGTTTATGTGTAATTTCAAGGATTTAGGTTAAACCGGATATTGTGTGTTTGCAGGTACAAGTGTTGAGAAAAGGAGGTTAGAGTGAACTAAGATGGAAAGGAGCAAGGGAGTCGAGACGGGAAGTTAGCAACCAAGATTTGAAGAGAAAAAGGATGATTTTTTAGCTGAAGCTACCGTAGCTTACGGTAGCCACCGTAAGCTATGGTAGGTGGCGTAAAAAGACTACCGTAGACAGAAGATTTCCACCGTTTGAACTTTCAAGACTACCTTAAGCTACAGTAGCCACCGTAGCTTACGGTAGGCTCAGCAACCGGACGGCGGTTAGACTCCGAAAAATGGGGTTTTAAGAGACTTTTCAGTTATTCTACGGGGGTTCCGTGCTAGACAATTTGTGTGGGTGATTTGGGTGCTTAGAAACATTATTTTGGGTACTTCCAATTGAAGATTAACACTATAATCTTTGATTGCTTTGGATTAAACATTGAATTAATGATGCTAACCATGTGTGGATAATCTTTTGGTATTCCTCTTGGGATGTAAGGTTAATTACAAGACACTCTATGTTACTTGTAGTTGAAATTGGATTGATTGTCTAATTGTTCATAATCATGATGTTTGTGTGATTGTTTGTAACTTGTCTACATCGTTTAAACCTAGTTTTGAACCACGCGTTCTTGGTGTCGTTGACAATTGAGATTCAGTGGAAAGAATTAAGGTGGTTAATAGTATTGATTGATTGTTAAGTAACAACCTCGCGTTCTAGGAATCCGAGTACTTAGTTCTTAATTAATCACAAACAATTGCATTTACACAAACCCAAGATAGTATGGTGTATCCATTGAATGTTAACAAGAGTGTTGAGTAATAACCTAAAACCTGGAGGAATGATTGTGTAATCAATTGTTTACAACTTTCGTGTAGTTTATTTTGTTCTTAAAATCAAATCAAAATCAACTTGAAGATTATTTTTTATCATTTACATTTATATTAGTTAAATTGTTAAGCTAATTTATTAACACATATTCCACAAACTCCTTTTGTTTGATACTCATTTACCACTATCTATTTTGTTTTGTTTGGTTTAAATTTGAGTGAGTTTTTGACCTCATGCAAGCACCACACTCAAATATCCGTGACTTTTCTAAATTTTCACTTGTTTTAGCCATGTTTACTTGTCCAACGGGATCTACAATCCCATTCTTGGTTCTAGACCCTTCCATAATTTTATTTTTATTACTTTCGTAAAAAAAACATATTCTTTAGGGGCCTTTCTTGATGAAATTGAAGTATTTTGAGGGTTTTCAAACATGTATTGACCAGTATCGTAATTTCAGGTTCATTAGGGGGTTTATTTAACATATCTAGTATTATAGGGTTTAAAACATTGGTGTTAAGAAAGAAGGGTTTGAGATATAATTCTCAAACCCATTACCTCCATCCATGCAACCCTTTCATGCGCCTGCATCCATCCAATCAAGGTCTATGCCTTCAACATCGTCAAATGCACATAAGTGCGTATGTGTTCGCTACTCTTTTCTTCGGTATCGAAATGGTTAGCAACACCGCAACTAGTGTTTTCCAAGTTACTTCCGTCGATCTCCAGGCTTTCCAAGAGGGTATGTTTTTGGGGGTGGTTTTGATTTTTGAGGTTGATTTTGATGATATTAATGATTTTGAAGGCAAGATAATTGTTGGTTTTGTCCATCACGCCACTGGTGGTTTCTAGTTAGTCGACGACTGATGTACTAAAAGTAGTTATATAAAAACAGGCTAATCTAGACACTAAGTAATAAATTCTAAACTATTAAACTTAACTAAAATACCAATCAACAAGTGAACCGATCGACTCTAGTACAGCTAAGTAAGTCCGGATATCAACCCACGAAACTTTTTAAATTACGTTAACTAGCTAAATTTAGACTTAACTACAGACACGACTATTTATTTATTATTATTGAGTGGTTTTACTAAAAACTAATATTAAACTAATATTAAATTAATCACTAAGACTTAAAGATGACTTAAACCTAGACTTAATTCAAATGATGACAGGCAACCACCTAGGCTAAAATCCCTAACGCATCAATTATCAAATAGTAGGAAAATGCTAAGTTATGGAACCGAGATCTTAAAATAGTCACTTAAAGAAAAACCCGAGCAGGTCTCCTGACCCTTCTCAAGAAGACACCCCTGGAGATCTATTAAGTTCTTAAAAACACCAGCTTAATTAGACTTGCTTACGGTCACTAATTTATTTATGACAAGTACCTCTATAATAAATCCTACCTTACAACGCAGAAATCAAAGGTAAATTAAAGTATTCGCTCGATTAGATAACCAAAGCTGAAAAATCAAACCTAGACGGACTCCTTACAAAGAACTAAATCTAGCAATCTAAATCAACCAAGTCTTATCATATAATCTATCACCTTACAGCTATTTAGATTAGCAGCACACTTAGGTCTACATGATTAATATTATTGTTCCTATGGTTTTAATGCATATCAACCATAAACTAGTCAAAAACACACAGTAGATGACCTAACAGAATCCTATTATATGAAACAATCACCAAGGAAACTATGAAACAATAAAACTCACCAAACAATCCCAAGCACACATATCCATCAAATAAATAACAATAAACCTCTTACTTAATCATAAACCATAACAAAAACAAAATCCAAACTAAAATCCAACGTCAACAAAAGTTCGTCATAAACCTAGGTGGCTTAGGGGTTTAGCCAACAACCATACTCAAGAACGAAACGACTAAAAAAGGTTCAAAAACGGAAATCATAAAGAAAAAATAAAATCAAACCGAATAATAATGATGTTTAGCTGAGTAGGTGCTAAACCCAAACACTCTCTACTTAAACCAACGGCTTGCTCCCCGCTCCTTGCGGCTACCTCCTCTAATTGTCAATCTCAAAGGTTGTTGTTGGTGCATTTTGTGACCGTCGCTATGCAATTCAGACCAGCGGAACGCCACAGGCGAAGTTAGCACAACTTCGCCAACGGCGAAGTTGTAACAACTTCTGCCTTAGGCGAAGTTATCACAACTTCGCCATAGGCGAAGTTATGAACAACTTCGCCTACTGGCCCAAGCCCAAGCCCGAGAAGATGTTATGTCTATATATATGTGTGTCTTGTTTAGGTTTTGTATCCAGAAATTAGTGTATTGTGTGTTACAGTTTATTTGTCTAGAGAGTAAAAGAGAGGAAGTGTCGTGAGAGACGACCCGAGGTAGAGCTCACCTCGGGACGGACGTGTTTCTGTTTATGTTACGGTATGTAACGTGTTTTGAATATTATATAAGAATCTGCAGATTTGTTTATCCCGTTCTAGTATTTGTTCGTGTATTTGTTCGTGTACGTGTTTGTGTTCTTTATCTTGTACACCATTAACGAGTCTAGGAGGATTCCGCACTCCTAGACCTCGTGCGGATCTCGTATCGATCGGCGACGTCCCCGGGGGGACCTAAAAGTGGTATCAGAGCCTTAGGCTCTTATGCTATGGTTCGAGATCTGCGTTTTGGTGTTTCTGGCACGTTTCTGTGCGTTTCTGGCCGAACAGCGCCGTAGGCGAAGTTATTGTTCATCAGGCGAAGTTGCCGTCACTGTTCGTAGGGTTTCAGCGAAGATATAAGGTCTGGCGAAGTTATGAACAGGCGAAGTTGACTTTAGGCGAAGTTGACTTCTCGGCGAAGTTATGATCAGGCGAAGTTATGAACAGGCGAAGTTATGGCCAGGCGAAGTTATGGCCAGGTGAAGTTAGCAGCCAGGTGAAGTTAAAAAAAAAAAAAAAAAAATTGTTTGGAGTTTTCGTCTAGGTGTACACGATTATTGTGAGACCGAAGATGTTGTTCCGTCAACGAGTGAAACTTGTTATCTCTTGGTCTTACGTGTGAACAAATACGTGTCAACTCTGGATATGGAGTTGAGTTTGTGAATGGGATATTGATTGAAACTGGATATTGACACATATTTGGGTGTTTGTGGGCAATGAAATTGTTGTTGTTCGAGGTGACCAATTGAAGAAAGTCAAATTGAACTGAAGGTTTTTGTCATTACTGGATTGCGGTCAGAGCATATTATTTATGTTACTTTCAAGGCGTTCGAGAATTGGATCCAGAAACGTGATGCTTATTTATTAGAGTGAAAATTCTGGAACAAGTTGGATTTAATCGGGAACTAAAGTGTTTATGTTCTTGATCGTTATCCCTGGTGATTGAAGATGCTTCGGATTAATTAATGGTCATGTGTTAGATTCTGTCAAGGTGGTTTTGTGATGAAATTGATCACTTGATGTTGAGTAGTTGAAGATTAAACCTTATCGTATGCCGACGAGTTGGTGAAGTTGTGGAGGAAGCCCAACTTCACGTGTTGGTGAAGTCAGATGGACTCACGTGATTGGTTGAGATGATCTATTGGCACGAGGATGCATGCATTTCAAAGACCTCAATCGTTATAGTCGGAGAAGCTTACACTGAAGGGGAGATCTGATATGGAAGACGCTGGGTGACTGGTAGATTTGTGAAGCTACATGACAGTTTCAGACACGGCTGGTTGATGAGCAAACAGAAGATCATCAGTTAAGAGGGAGTCTGTTGGTGCATGTTTTGTAACAGATGATCTTTTGTGTTTGTTAGAATTGAGAGCAACGGTCAAAGGGGAGACTGTTGGTGCATTTTGTGACCGTCGCTATGCAATTCAGACCAGCGGAACGCCACAGGCGAAGTTAGCACAACTTCGCCTTAGGCGAAGTTAGAACAACTTCGCCAACGGCGAAGTTGTAACAACTTCTGCCTTAGGCGAAGTTATCACAACTTCGCCATAGGCGAAGTTATGAACAACTTCGCCTACTGGCCCAAGCCCAAGCCCGAGAAGATGTTTTGTCTATATATATGTGTGTCTTGTTTAGGTTTTGTATCCAGAAATTAGTGTATTGTGTGTTACAGTTTATTTGTCTAGAGAGTAAAAGAGAGGAAGTGTCGTGAGAGACGACCCGAGGTAGAGCTCACCTCGGGTCGGACGTGTTTCTATTTATGTTACGGTATGTAACGTGTTTTGAATATTATATAAGAATCTGCAGATTTGTTTATCCCGTTCTAGTATTTGTTCGTGTATTTGTTCGTGTACGTGTTTGTGTTCTTTATCTTGTACACCATTAACGAGTCTAGGAGGATTCCGCACTCCTAGACCTCGTGCGGATCTCGTATCGATCGGCGACGTCCCCGGGGGGACCTAAAAGTGGTATCAGAGCCTTAGGCTCTTATGCTATGGTTCGAGATCTGCGTTTTGGTGTTTCTGGCACGTTTCTGTGCGTTTCTGGCCGAACAGCGCCGTAGGCGAAGTTATTGTTCATCAGGCGAAGTTGTCGTCACTGTTCGTAGGGTTTCAGCGAAGATATAAGGTCTGGCGAAGTTATGAACAGGCGAAGTTGACTTTAGGCGAAGTTGACTTCTCGGCGAAGTTATGATCAGGCGAAGTTATGAACAGGCGAAGTTATGGCCAGGCGAAGTTATGGCCAGGTGAAGTTAGCAGCCAGGTGAAGTTAAAAAAAAAAAAATTTGTTTGGAGTTTTCGTCTAGGTGTACACGATTATTGTGAGACCGAAGATGTTGTTCCGTCAACGAGTGAAACTTGTTATCTCTTGGTCTTACGTGTGAACAAATACGTGTCAACTCTGGATATGGAGTTGAGTTTGTGAATGGGATATTGATTGAAACTGGATATTGACACATATTTGGGTGTTTGTGGGCAATGAAATTGTTGTTGTTCGAGGTGACCAATTGAAGAAAGTCAAATTGAACTGAAGGTTTTTGTCATTACTGGATTGCGGTCAGAGCATATTATTTATGTTACTTTCAAGGCGTTCGAGAATTGGATCCAGAAACGTGATGCTTATTTATTAGAGTGAAAATTCTGGAACAAGTTGGATTTAATCGGGAACTAAAGTGTTTATGTTCTTGATCGTTATCCCTGGTGATTGAAGATGCTTCGGATTAATTAATGGTCATGTGTTAGATTCTGTCAAGGTGGTTTTGTGATGAAATTGATCACTTGATGTTGAGTAGTTGAAGATTAAACCTTATCGTATGCCGACGAGTTGGTGAAGTTGTGGAGGAAGCCCAACTTCACGTGTTGGTGAAGTCAGATGGACTCACGTGATTGGTTGAGATGATCTATTGGCACGAGGATGCATGCATTTCAAAGACCTCAATCGTTATAGTCGGAGAAGCTTACACTGAAGGGGAGATCTGATATGGAAGACGCTGGGTGACTGGTAGATTTGTGAAGCTACATGACAGTTTCAGACACGGCTGGTTGATGAGCAAACAGAAGATCATCAGTTAAGAGGGAGTCTGTTGGTGCATGTTTTGTAACAGATGATCTTTTGTGTTTGTTAGAATTGAGAGCAACGGTCAAAGGGGAGACTGTTGGTGCATTTTGTGACCGTCGCTATGCAATTCAGACCAGCGGAACGCCACAGGCGAAGTTAGCACAACTTCGCCTTAGGCGAAGTTAGAACAACTTCGCCAACGGCGAAGTTGTAACAACTTCTGCCTTAGGCGAAGTTATCACAACTTCGCCATAGGCGAAGTTATGAACAACTTCGCCTACTGGCCCAAGCCCAAGCCCGAGAAGATGTTTTGTCTATATATATGTGTGTCTTGTTTAGGTTTTGTATCCAGAAATTAGTGTATTGTGTGTTACAGTTTATTTGTCTAGAGAGTAAAAGAGAGGAAGTGTCGTGAGAGACGACCCGAGGTAGAGCTCACCTCGGGTCGGACGTGTTTCTGTTTATGTTACGGTATGTAACGTGTTTTGAATATTATATAAGAATCTGCAGATTTGTTTATCCCGTTCTAGTATTTGTTCGTGTATTTGTTCGTGTACGTGTTTGTGTTCTTTATCTTGTACACCATTAACGAGTCTAGGAGGATTCCGCACTCCTAGACCTCGTGCGGATCTCGTATCGATCGGCGACGTCCCCGGGGGGACCTACAGTTGTGTCCCAGCCACCAAATTCTGCCTCTTTCAAAGACAATAATAAATACCATATATATACCAATGATTGCCAACATCATCCCTTTATACTAAGGGGCATTTACATATTTCCCCTTCCTAAACTTTGAAATTACATATTTCCCCAAACTATGCTTAAAGAGCATTGTACATTTTGCATTAAAAACTTCTATTTTGAGGTAATATGTAATTTCAAAGGTTAGGAAGGGGAAATATGTAAAAATCCCTTATAATAATTCCCGTCAAAAACATAAATCCCAAAAGTCCATATACTCCTTTTTCAATTAACAGCCCATGATCATTCAAAACCCTCTTTGTTTAGTAACATGGTGGCCCACATTTTCTTCATAATCCAATTCCTTTTAGTTGCACATGACCCTGTTAACTTTTATCATCTTGGCTTATTACTTGGATGGAATTTTACAAGCAGGGCATTAACTTTGAACTTTAAACTCACTTTACTATTCAACACTCAAATATATTTGTTCATAAAACAACTCATTCGTATATATCTGCATGCATATCAATTAACTTAGTTTTATAACTAGATATATCTTTATATATCATAATAGTTCAATAATTTCATCAAACGTACCAAAATTATTTAATGTGACCCGACTGGAATTCAATTATTATTATTATTCACTCGTTGGTTTCAAGTTTTAGTAAAATGCTTTATTTTAACTCGTTATCTCTTGAAACATTTAAACTTTAAATATGAATCGAGACGAAATATAATTTAACAAAAACTACCCCAAAGCTACTCAAAAGTGTAGGGAAAAGTTATAATATTTGTATATAATTTAGCCCATATCAAATATCCCCACACTTGAACCTTTTTCGCCCCTGAAAAAGCGATTTGTAATGGAATCATAATGGGAATATATGGTCTTAAAAACATATAGGTTAGTTTAAAACTCAGATAAACGGAAAAACTGTGATTGCTGATATTGTTGTCTACTTAAAACCAGCCACCAGCCTCTCAAGCCCCCAAGCACATTTAGCAGTTAAGTTTAAGTGATATAAAAAATATATGGGTCTCACACCTTTAGAGTTAAGATCCACCTACCCCATCTCAAGCATAGTAAAGACAATTAAAAATAATCGAGTTGAAGCAAACTGGTTCAACATATCACCATAAGATAAGAACCCCTTAATGGTAAGAAGAAAATACACTTAGATGGAATTATGGATGATAGGTCAGGTGAGATCGTACGAGCATGTCCTAAATATTATTGGACTTCGTCCTATATTATTCCCTAAGAAAGTATTTATTGACTAAAAAATTTCGAGCCCCAATAGTGTATCCTCAAAGTCACCATCCCCTTGGTAACACGTAAACTCTCAGTCTTGTCTAGTATGTTCACTTTGACCTCTTTTTCTAATTTTTGAAAATGCTTCTTTAGTATTTTTCATTACTTAACTTTCTCTTTCTTTTGTTTGCTTTTCAGATCCACTTTTGGAATACTTATTTTTTTTCTTTTTTTTATTGTGCACTTAGGCATCTTTTACCTATAAATATATAACTAATAGACTAAAGCTCGTAAAAAAATTAGACATTTGCGGGGCGCCACAACTCTTTATTTACTTTTATAAAACGGAGTGGCATGCTAATTTAAAGTGTATTCAATTCTCACCACCTTAGGGTAATCACCTTATGGTAATACTCCCTATGCCTTATCGAATTTCAGTTTCACTATCCCCCTAGGGTGAGAACCCACAAAATCTGAGATTAATTAGGTTTATTAAAAATATGCAATGGGAAACCTTTCAAGACTAGTTGGGCCTACCGACACATCTCAAGATTAGTACGCTTTATTTTATATTATCTCATATATATTAGTACTTTGAAAAACCAATTTCCGATTATACTACCATTTTACATTATAGTGCAAAAAATAATCGTTAAATTCTTGGGATATTTTTAAAATTTTTTTTAGTCTTTTTTTTGTTTTTCAATTAAAAATTTTTTTTTCATATGTTTATTTTTGCCGAAAAATATCAATTTCTCATCCCCACACTTAAATTTCACATTGTCATCAACTTGAGAAAAAGGAAATTACCAATAAAATTATGCAAAAAATAAAAATGAATTAATGAATTGGAACAGACTCCCTGGTAAATTGACAATATGCCTCGTGAGTCGTATTCCGTGCCCTCCACTTCGAACGCGATCAGCAAACTATCTTCAAATAATGTCGTCTCTCACGACCAAAAACAACAATCCTGAAGCAAGTGGCATCCCTACACTTGTTTAAAACCATAGCTCATCAAACATCTCATAAGCAACCCTGGAACAACCTGTAAGTAAGAAAAGAAACACCCGGTAGAGCAAAGAAATTAAACCAAAATAAAAAATAAAAATAGAATTAAAACATAGTACCGGGTTGCCTCCCGTGAAGCGCTAAGTTTACAAAAGAGTTTTCAGTGAGACTCGTTCCCAAAACCTCAATCAGGAGGTTTCTCCTTTATCCTATTCCCATCAGTGTTCTTCAACACTCTCCTTTTAGAGCTAGTTGGGAAGAAACTAATTTCTAAACTCATGTGGGCACAAAAATTGCATTCAGCTCCATCCACCAATTATTAAAATTCTGAGGATGTGACAAATTCGGCACATTTGACTCCTGAGTCAAGATATCCTCTTTCTTGGGGCTCTTGATTTACGTGGCTATCCACGAACGAATATTTCTAACAACTTGCCAGCATTACCGCGCAGACACGGATGATATTTCATAATGAGATGTGGTTCTTCATTCTTCAACTCTTCAGATATCTCATGTTATTGCTCTTTGACATTTAACTTCTCAACCAGCTCCCCAAATAACAACACTTAAGCTCTTCAAGATCTCTTTCGGGGTCAAATCTCTCTCATCCATATCGGTAAAACCCCCTAACTCTTCTCCAAATTCATCTCGAAACTCGTCGCCCCAAGAGGAAATACACTCCTCTATCAGATTCTGTAAACCAACATCCTCAAACTCGATCACCGGCTCACTAAATTGTATTCGACTTTTTAAGCCTAGCTGAAACTCATCCGTAATATTCCAAAGCGGTGTAGTTGGATTAATGCTATGGATGGCATGTAAGAAATCCATTAATATCTCTTCGGGATGTGGTATGTAATCCATCATTGCACCAGATGAGTCTTTACAGCCAACAACATTCCCCATCTTATTATATACAAGGCAAAATTTAGCTTCATAGTAGCAATCCATGAAGATCACTGTAAAAGATAAACTTCAACGGAAAAGGATCACGGGCAACAGATAATAGTGAAATAAACTATATATTACAGAAAAAAAAAATCTAATCTAATTTAAAGCAATTAAACTAAACTATATTAACCTAATATTATAAAAATAAAATAAAATAAAAACTACTTAGAATCCTATAACTCAAAAACAAAACAAAATATAGGACGTATATAGCAAGTAAGTCTAAACAAAACTAATAACGCAATCGCCAAGAGTCCCCGGCAACGGCGCCAAAAACTTGATGTGTTAAAACTAGTTATATAAAAACACGCTAATCTAGACACTAGGTAATAAATTCTAGACTCTTAAACTTAACTAAACTACTAACCGGCAAGTTAACCGATCGATTCTAGTACAGCTAAGTAAGTCTGGATATCGAACCCACAGAACTCTTTAAATTACGTTAACTAGCTAAATTTAGACTTAACTACAGACACGACTATTTATTTATTATTATTGGGGGTTTTACTAAAACTAATATTAAATTAATCACTAAGACTTAAAGATGACTTAAACCTAGACTTAATTCAAATGATAACAAGCAACCACCTAGGCTAGAATCCCTAATGCATCATTTATCAAATAGTAGGAAAATGCTAATTTATGGAACCGGGATCTTAAAATAGTTACTTAAAAAAACCCAAACATGACTCCTAACCCTTCTCAAGAAGACACCTATGGATATCTATTAAGTTCTTAAAAACACCAGCTTAATTAGACTCGTTTACGGTCACTAGTTTATTTTATGACAAGTACCTCTATAATAAATCCTACCTAGACGGACTCCTTACGAAGAACTAAATATAGCAATCTTAATCAACCAAGACTTATCGTATAATCTATCACCTTACAGCTATTTAGAATAGCAGCATACTTAGGTCTACTTAATTAATATTATTGTTCCAATGGTTTTAATACATATCAACCATAAACTAGTCAAAAACACACAGTAGATGACCTAAAAGAATCCTATTATATGAAACAATCACCAAGAAAAATGTGAAACAATAAAACTCACCAAACAATCCTAAGCACACATATGCATTGAATAAATAACAAGAAACCTTTTACTTAATCATAAACTATAACAAAAACAAAATCCAAACTAAAATCCAACGTCAACAAAAGTTCATCATAAACCTAGGTGGCTTAGGGGTTTAGCCAACAACCATACTCAAGAAAAAAATGAATAAATAAGGTTCAAAAACGGAATTCATAAAGAAAGTAATAAAATCAAACTGAATAATAATGATGTTTGGCTGAGTAGGTGCTAAACCCAAACTCTCTCTGTTTTAACCAACGGCTTGCTCCCCGCTCTTTATGGCTGCCTCCTCTAATTGTCGATCTCCAAGGTTGTGTCCCGGCCACCAAATTCTGCCTCTTTCAAAGAGAATAATAAATACCATATATATACCAGTGATTGCCGACATCATCTCTTTATAATATTTCCCGTCAAAAACATAAACCCCAAAAGTCCATATACTCCTTTTTCAATTAACACCCATGATCATTCAAAACCCAGTTTGTTTAGTAACTTGGTGGCCCACATTATCTTCATAATCTAATTCCTTTTATTTGCACATGACCCTGTTGACTTTTATCATCTTCAAATTCCCCCCGGAGATGTAAGCTTCAGATCGTTTGCTTCAATCGACTCAATTAATTGCAACTCAACGATTGCTCTTCTCAGATGTTGGCTCATAGTGGTTACGGAGTCTATAAAGTATGAACCATTTGAATTTGGTTCACTTTGAATTTAATTTATTGTTGTGGAATTAATTTAGAGAGAGGGAGAGAGAGAGAGAGAGAGAGAGAGAGAGTTTTGAAGAAGATAGATAATGGTGAGTGAGGGTTTATGATGATGATTGAAAAAGAAGACAGCAGGAGAGAGAGGGTCTAAAACATCATTCCTATTTTACCCTTCGTTGTCCTTAAATCGTTATAATAATACTTATCACAAACCTGATGGAAAACTTTCATCTCAACCACTCCTTTTAAACATCAATGGTTTAGGAAGAGTTTTCAAAATTTCTGCAAGTGAAGAGGGTTTATAATAAATCCTAACCCTATAGATATATACTTCAAATTCGTATAAAATAGGTAACACAATCAATGATATTTTTGTAAATCAAATTACTATCCATAAAAAATCTGTAGATATATCTTATATAAATTCGGTACCAAGACCGATTTTTACCGCAAAGTACCGATACCAATACCGCTTTTTACCGATACCGAATTTAAGAAAAGAGAATACCGAGACTGGTACCATTTAGAACCGGTTGGTACGGTACCGGTATTCGGGAAAAAAAGCTCATCCCTAACTTTAACCATCACTAAGTAACTCGTTGTTTGATACGAAGAACTGTCGCTAAGTCATTCGCTATTAAACCATCGCCAATATGTTTTACAACTCATCAAAAGAATCGTTACTATTTTGTTTGAGAAAGCTAACACGAAAATCGTCGCTAGCTTGTCGAGCCAAAGGGTTTTCCAGATACATCTGTATGGACAAGTGTACATTGTTTTCCAAATGCATACAATTATCACATTTCAAAAGGTTTAATAGTAGGAAGCCCGTAGATCATGCCTTAGACATCACAGTACGTATTATTTATCTATTATAGGATATAGGAGTGGTGGTGGTACACGATTTAAAGGCATCCAACATGAAAATATTGTTGCTATACATCTTGACTTTCTTCAATTCTCACTTGATTGATGAATTGCTCAAGGAAAAGAGCTGAAGAGAACTCTTTGATTTCGCCATAACCATAGGGTCCACAGGCGTCAATAGCCTAATATCAAAGGCGTAAATTGTCTATAGCTCATTACTCATATCAGATTGTCTAAGTAAATGTTACCTTACCAAATGTGGTAGAGAAGCATTCCATAAATGAATAAAGAAGTTACATACAAGTACATACCAATCTAAGTATATCCTTACAATAACCAACTAATAATAAAGGTAAAGAGTAGAATATATTAAACAAAATTATGATATTATTGCTCTTAATTGATCATGAACAATGCAATCTTGTAGTGAGTTCTACAAACGCATCTTCGTGGCAAGATATGGTTAGGCCTCCCATTGGATGATCAAATCCAAGTTCCTCCTCAGAATGCCGCAGCAAGTCTTGGAACAATGGTTGATCTAAATAAGATATTGGGACAACAAACCGCCGTTTCTGGATTTGACCTACATATACTGCAAGATGACCTTTTGGAATATCTGATCGATACTTCTGTCTCTGGTAAGAGTTCAATTTGCTAAAACTTCGTAGGTTAGCTATCAACGAAGGCAACCGAACAAGACCCATGTAGAGGAATCGTAGTGTTGCAAAAGGAAGTATTTATATCTTCTTGACGCAGGCTAGTTTTCTGTAAGGAGAATATTGGGAATTAAAGCTTAATATTATGAGAGGGGGGGGGGGGGGTTTCTTGTTATTTATAGCACTCTAGTTGTGATGCCTACATTGCCAGCTTTCTTTAGAATTTAAGAGAACTTCCAAGAACTTACATCATACGATGCGACTGATTTTCAAATATTATAAAATAGTATTATGCGTAAAGAGATGCACACAATTAGGTAAGGTACGGAAACAATTATTTTAGGTATCTTTACAGTTGGTCTTGAAATGCACAATATTCTTTCTTCATTATTCACATGCATAAATGGCAGACTTAACATAAGCCTTTCTGGTTACCAAAATAATATCAAGTTTTAGTATATTAAATTTACATTCCATAATGATTGCTGTTCCTTTATAAATTTATTAAAAAAAAAAGAAAAAAAAAAAGAAAATTAGTAGCGAAGGGAAACTTTTATGCTAACAATGGTCTCTCCTGCTCACTAGGTAAACTTATATATTTTATTATTTTGAAAGTAGATTGATTAGATGTTTAAATGGTTAGAAAGTTTAGCATGATAAAGTGTTAACTTACGAAGTCAAATGGTAAGAAAGTTTTACATGATAAAGTGTTCGGTTATGAAGTTAAATATTTAGAAAGTTTTGCATGACAAAATAGATTGATTAGATGTTTAAGTGGCTAGAAACTTTTTAAAATTGGACCTATTATTTCCTAGCAGGTGATCAATTTAACATAGTTAAAAACTAATATGATCATAAATATTACAGTATTTAAGTTTAATATATTAATTAAGTTTATCTTTTATTTAGTTTTCTTATTGTACTATAATTAGGTTTTATTATTGTTGATCTTTTTCTATTTTTATGTCTTTGTTTTTCCTATAAATTGTAATCGTTTCAATAAGAAAAATAATCAGAAAATTGTTTTAACTTTGATTTCTCTTCTTCTCTTTTGTTCTTGGAGCCTAACCCAGTCTACGGATCTATTGAGAGATTGACCATCTCGAATTGGTCTCTATCAAAAACAATAAGACTTTGAGTAAGTGTTGAGTTATGAACTTACGATCATATGTTGCAGATGATAATGGAGGTGGCAACACTCTTTGAATTAATTAAATATGTTCACGTAAATTCTTAAGGTAAAGCAACTAGTTCGAAAGATTCATGGAGAGCAACAAAAATCCATAGATCGACCGTCTAAATGTAAGTAAACTGGACCGGTCGGTGGACCAAATCCCGGTCGGACTTGGACCGGTTCGACAGTCCAGTCCGATCCGGTCTCAACAGCGTTGCTAAAAATCACTACTTTTCTCTCTCCTATTCAATTAAAAAATATGTTTCTATATATTTATCATTATCTTTTCCTTTTCCTCACCTCATATTTGCCATGATCTGCGGAACTAGAGGTTGATAAGCCTGAACTTGATACACCAGCTAAGCGACCATTTGGACCTGATATGCGAGTCAAGGACACGCGTTGTGGAAATGACCAGGATCTCCACAATTGAAGCACGCTCGAGGGGTGTGGTAAGCTTGAGCAATAAGTTGAGCTTGAGTTAAGACACGGTTTTAGTTTAAGGTGTGGGGAGTACGGGGTGGTTTGGCGAAGATTGGTTGGGTACACATGAATTCAAAACACGCACCTAGCAGGTGTCCGTAATGGCCACAATGAGTGCATTGACGGCAAGGGATGCCGGGTTGATGGGCATTGGAGTTGTGATGGGCTTGGTTGGGTTAAGGCATAGTTTTGCTTTTGTTTCTTGGAGTGATTGTTGTTGTTGTTGTTGTAGCGGTTTGGCTTGGGTGTGGCTTCGGCAGGTTCGGCCTCGGTTTTCTCAGTAGCCTTCTTGCTGATTTTGAGGGTTCCTGCCTTGATGTGGTTGTTAGACAAGGATGCTGCAAGAATAATAGCCTCGCGAAGAGTCTTAGGAGCACTACTTTGAACTGAATCTTGGATTTGCCTTGGTAGACCCCGAATATACTTGCTAATCCCACGAGAGAGAGGAGTGACAAGGTGTGGCACCAGGATGCTAACTTCATTGAAGCGGGCAGTGTAGGCAACGTCATCACCACCCTCTTGTTTGAGGTTCCAAAATTCCACTTCCAGATTCATAAGTTCATTAGGTGGACAAAATTCAGCAGTCATGATTTCCTTAAGTTCTTCCCATGGCAAGGCCATGGCTACATCGACACCACGAGTGGATTTTTCTTGCACCCACCAATTTAGGGTTCTTTTCTTGAAGACACTCGAAGCAAAGCGTGTATTCTTGTCATCGGGACATTCGATATGGAGGAAGGTACTCTCCATACTTTGGTACCATTGCAGTAGAGCAGTGGCACCTTCAGAGCCATCGAACTTATCAGGTTTCGCATCGGTGAAGGTCTTATAGCGAAAAGAGTTGGAGTTTGAACCCGACGACGTTTATGGTTTACCTCCTACTCGTGAAGTGGAATTTCGTATTGATCTCGTGCCCGATGCGAATCCTGTCACCAAAGCTCCCTATCGTCTCGCACCTACGGAAATGCAAGAACTGACGAGTGAACTCCAAGAACTCTCTAGCAAGGGTTTCATTCGCCCAAGTTCGTCACCTTGGGGCGCACCTGTTCTTTTCGTTAAAAAGAAGGACGGTTCCTTTCGAATGTGTATTAACTATCGTGAACTAAACAAACTCACGATTAAGAATCGTTACCCTTTTCCTAGAATTGACTACCTTTTCGATCAACTTCAAGGTGCATCTTGCTTTTCAAAAATCGATCTTCGTTTGGGTTATCACCAATTGCGCGTTCATGAGGATGATATACCAAAAACCGCCTTCCGAACTCGCTACGGTCATTACGAGTTTATGGTTATGCCATTCGGCTTGACCAATGCACCTGCGGTGTTTACGGACCTCATGAACCACGTGTGCAAGCCTTATCTTGATAAATTCGTGATCGTGTTCATTGACGACATTCTCATTTACTCAAAATCTAAAGTTGAGCACGAAAAAAATTTGCATGATATCCCCAAATTACTGAAGAAAGAGCAACTCTTTGCCAAGTTTTCCCAGTGCGAGTTTTGGTTAAACGAAGTCCAATTCCTTGGTCACATCATTAACGAAAAAGGCATTCATGTCGACCCCGTTAAAATCAAAGTTGTTATGAACTAGAAGACTCCGACTTCACCCACGGAAGTTCGATCCTTTCTTGGTCTTGCCGGTTATTACCGCCATTTCATTTTGAACTTTTCCATGGTTGCTTTTCCTCTCACCGCCTTAATTCATAAGGTTCTTATGAGTGGGGGGCTAAGCAAGATGAAGCCTTCCAAACCTTAAAGCGTATGCTTTTCGACGCTCCGATCCTAGCCCTTCCTGAAGGAAACAAGGATTTTGTTGTCTATTGTGATGCCTCGAATCAAGGTCTCGGTTGCGTTCTCATGCAATGAGGGAAGGTTATTGCCTATGCGTCACGACAACTTAAGGTTCACGAGAAGAATTATACGACACACGACCTTGAGCTTGGTGCGGTTGTATTCACGTTAAAAAAATGGAGGCACTATTTGAATGGAACGAAATGTGTGGTATTCACCGACCACAAGAGCCGCCAACACATTTTCGACCAAAAGGATTTAAATATGAGGCAACGACGATGGGCCGAACTCCTTAGCGACTACGATTGCGAAATACGTTACCATCCCGGTATAGCATACGTAGTGGCTGATGCCCTCAGTCGCAAAACCCATGTTAAGAGCATTCTTTTCCAAAGTGTTGTTATTCCAACCGACCTTCAGCTACGTATCTTTGAAGCCCAACACATCTCGGTCAACGAAGGCAATATGTACAAAGAGATGTCATGTGGTGCTGAACTCCAAATCGAAACCAAGCGTGATGGTTTGCTTTACTTTCTTAATCGTCTTTGGGTTCCAGATCGTGACAATCTTCACACGGTTATCATGGATGAAGCTCACAAGTCATGGTATTCTGTCCACCCTGGTGCGGATAAGATGTACTTCGACCTTCAAACTACTTTCTGGTGGCCTGGCATGAAGAAGGATATCGCTATCTATGTTGGGAAATGTCTAACATGTACCAAAGTAAAATCTGAGCATCAAAAGCCTTCTGGTATGCTCGTGCAACATGTTATTCCAGTTTGGAAGTGGGAAAACACTACGATGGACTTCGTCACAAAACTTCCAACCACAAAGAGGCAGCATGATAGCAATTGGGTAATCTTCGATCGATTAACCAAGTCAGCCCATTTCATTCCCATTCGAGAGAAACTTCCAATCAATCAACTTGCTCAAATCTATGTCAACGAGATTGTTTGTCGCCATGGTATACCTTTAAGTATCATCTCTGATCGTGATGGTCGTTTTGTGTCTCACTTTTGGAAATCACTTCAAACCGCTTTGGGAACCCGCCTAGATCTTATCACCGCTTATCATCCCCAAACGGATGGTCAATCGGAACGAACCATTCAAACCCTTGAGGATATGCTAAGAACTTGTGTACTTGACTTTGGCGGTAATTGGAACACTCATCTTCCGTTGATTGAGTTTTCGTACAACAATAGTTACCACTCGAGCATCAAAATGGCTCCATTTGAAGCACTCTACGGCCGCAAATGTCGTTCTCCTATTTTTTGGAACGAGATCGGTGAATCCCAGCTCACCGGACCCAAAATGGTATAAGAGACCACCGACAAAATTGCTCAAATTCGTAATAACCTGCTTGCTACTAGAAGTCGCCAAAAGTCTTACGCTGATAAGCGACGACGACCCTTGGAATTTGAAGTTGGTGACCTTGTCCTCCTTAAGGTTTCACCTTGGAAAGGAGTGGTCCGTTTCGGTATATAGGGTAAACTAGCACCTCGTTTTGTTGGTCCGTTTAAGATTCTTAAACGAATTGAAGACGTAGCCTGTCGCCTCGAGCTTCCGCAAGAACTTCAAGGCATTCATCCCGTGTTTCATGTTTCAAACCTTCGAAAGTGTCTAGCCGATAAGAACCTTCATATCCCTCTCGACGAAGTGCGTATCGATAAGACAATGCACTTCGTTGAGAAACTGGTGGAAATAATAGATCGAATAGATAAGGAAACCAAGCATAACCGAATCCCTTTGGTCCATGTTTGTTGGGAATCTAAGCACGGTGAGGAATTTACTTGGGAGCGTGAGGACCAAATGAAGACTAAGTATACGCATCTTTTTGCTATGGATGTTAATTCCTAATTTCGGGACGAAATTTCCTAAACGTTGGGAATGCTGTGACATTCGTCTTTTTTTTTTGTTTTTTTTATTTATGTTAATATTTGTATTTCTTTTATTATCCGTTTGTAATCAGATTTTTTTCACAATTGTAGAATTTTTATTGTTTTGTCTTTACACGTCACTCGTATTGTCATTTGTTAATGAGGCCATCAAAGTATTGGTTATATACAAATTAAACCCCTACAACAAATATTTTACTTCTTCTAATCAACAACCAAACACAAAGGACCAAATTGCAAAATAACAAAAACTCCCCCCCCCCCCCCCTTTCCATCTTTTGATTCAATTGACCCAGGAATCACGGAATTAAACGCGTATATTTGTTTCTTGTTCAACGCAAAATCAAACATTATAGAAAGTTTGTTAATTAACAGCTCGTTCATATCAATTTCATTAACTGATACCGCGGACTAACCATGACCTTATTAGCCTATAAATACTCAACCAAAACGCAATTAACTTATACCTCACACTCTCTAGCACTCTGCGAACCTAAGCCCCATCCTAATTGCAGCTTTGAATCAGTCTCTGAACTCGTTCGATATCGCGTCGACATCCGAAGCCCTAGCTCGTTGTTCTCCTTCAATTCCTACTTGTAACAGGTAACCAGTACATGGGTTTTAATCGGATTTTGATGGTTATTAAAACCCCTCTATCAATTTTAATCGACAGAGGGTAAAGGACCTTCGATTTGGGATTTATTTTGATTAGGGTTTATATGATTTGGGGCTTTGTTTGGACAACTGGTTATATGTAATCGTTTCTGTAAGTATTAACGAGTTAGACACTGGCCCAGATGGCCAGTGTAGATCACGCAAAAACACCTGAACCGGCCAGGGGCGCGGGTTCGATTCCCCTGGTCCGTTTTTGTTTATTTTTTTTAGTTAAATTGTTTTATTGTTTTAATTAATATTATTAACTAAATTATATAAAAACCCTATATTGTTTACACTCGTTTAAGCAAACCGAACCTCGATAAATTTCTAAAATAAAATTTCAAATTCATATATTTAAATATATAAACATATATAATCTTTTATATCTATATATATTTCTTTTACCTAAACAATAACAAAGATAATAATAATAATAATAATAATAACAACAACAACAACAACAATAATAATAATAATAATAATAATAAATGTGTTTTTTTTCTTTTTAAATGGAACCTCGTTAAACTATCACCTAAAATGTTTTCATAGATAAGAGGGTAATTATATTTTAAATGTTTTTCTTTAATAAACAAATATAACCCTTCGTTAAAATTTATAGAATTTGATTTCACCTTTATCAATAATCTATAAAATATATCTAATACGTTAACGACCCCAAACCCGTTATAAACACATCTCCTTGTGTCTTGTTCGTTTATTTCGTTCAAGTATTTATTTCATTTACGCCTTAATAATTAGGACAAATTGTCGGGAATTCACGCGAGACCAACTAGCCTACTATAATCTTTACCGTCTTCTCATTACCGTATTTCTCATTCCAATTCCAAGTGAGTTCTTCATAACCCCATTTTAACGTTTTATAATATTTTGGGGCTAGCACGTTACAAGTTTTTCATTCGTTAGTTATGTGATTATTTACAAACCGATTCGCTCATATCGTACATGTTAATATTATTCGTGCATATCGTTTATGATTATACGTGAACTTGCTTGCAATGTGTTTATTGTTTTTATGGTGGAAGTTACGCAAACGCAAACGAATACACATAGTGGGATAGTCCGACGGGACGTACCTGCGCCGTCTAACGTGACGACCTCGGTTGTTTACGTAAGATGGTTCTCATTTCCCCGACTTCAACGGCTTCGGCTAAATGAACGGGAGGGCGACACTATTTGATTTCATTTACTTTACGCTTGAATACTTATTGCATTACGATTGTTGGATCGCGAGTTATATATATAGGCAAAAACTTATGAAAACTCACCAACTTAATTGTTGACAAAATATATTATTTTCAACGTGTTATAGGTTGAACCGATGGTGTGCTAAGGATGAAGATCATTAGTTTGCCTTAGGATATTTGAAATAAAGAACTTGTTTACTTATTTGATGAAGTGTTATTGTTTTTCTTTTATTTATGAACCATATGTGTATTTTTTATGATATGAAATGAAGTAAATATAATTAATGTCGCTTAATAGCGTTACGAGCTTATGAATGATCTGTACGTTACACCCGAGCGTATTCCGCTTAAAGCCGGGTTGTTACACCGTGATTGGGATGTCCATTGGATGCACTCTTTTTGTCCTTATGCTTATTGGGCTCGTGTTAAACACAGTTATACAAAAGAAAAAGCAAAGTTTTTTGGTGAGATGTTCGCTTATTCGCCTAATCAGACGCAAGATGCCCAGAACATGAGTTCAGAAGTCCGACCTCTCCATTGCCTCGCTCACTCGCCGCAGTCCCTGCAATGGAAATTGTCTCTGCCATTGATATCAAACTCGGTTGCTCTCAATAATCCTGGTGCACATTCGAATTCCCATCTATATGCTTTGAGTTACTTTAAATATTGTATCGTGTTTCTCTGAGTTTTTGTTATTATTATTATTATTGTTATTATTGTTATTGTTGTTGTTGTACCATATTTCTATTATGTGAACCTTACCCGACCCGACCCGACCCGTCCCGTCAACCCGACCGAAATCTTTATATGTCTAGTCCTATGAAATTTTAGCATCTAAAAGCGTTAAACCAACTGGAAAAAAAAATCCAGAATCAATGGGAAATGAACCTTGAGAAGTGTACATGCATATATGGTTGATACAAGGCAATACATACATAATAAATGCACCTCAAATATAATGCCAGGTAATATATCATGATAGAACTAAGCTGCAATATTCCTGGCATGTGAGGTTTTAGATAATCTTCGCTACGCCAGCTAATCATTTTTGGTCATTCCCAAAATACGATGTTTTTTTTTTTCAAATTTGTATGAAGCGTTAATAATCACTACAATATTATGGCATCCACATAAATTTTAATAGAATTATTTTTATAAACTTGATGTGTAGTTGCGAAGAAACCTAAGCTGGATCTGCTAAAATTAATAATTGCTTCCGTACTTAAGCTTTTAAAAGCATATATTTGTAATAAAATATTCTTAAAATTAGTATGAGCTTTTTGAAAATACAACTTCCTTTCCAATAAAATATTCTTAAAATTAGTATGACCTTTTCAGGGAAGTATTACACATGCATGGAACTTAGTCGATTTCCTTAGCTAGTTTCAGATTCAAAATGCTTTTGCAAACTGAAATCATCTATGGACGAAATTTGTCATCTTGCAGTCTATGTTGGTGACACCAAGAAGACACATTTTGTTATAACAAAAGAAGGAACATGCATAATACATAGGTAGCTCTACTGGCTTGTACATGGAATGGAAATGTAACTAAAAAAGATTATTAATCCCTTGATATAAGGCTGCAACGGCGTTGTTCTTAACATTGACTTTTGAATTATCTAAGTAAGGAAATGAGCTAAAGGTATATCCATATGTATGTATAACCATATTGTTGGGTTTTAACAAGATTATCAAAGTCATAAAATCTCAATTTTATAAAAACGCAGCGGAAATTAGTTTTAAATCTTGTTAATTTGATATGTATAAAACCAATTTTACACATGCAAAACCCAAACCCGGATCCAAATACGAAATACATACTATCAAACACATGCATGTCACTATAAGTCCTTCAATGTTAAAGCTACCTAATTCAAATCCAAGGAAGAGGAAGGAGATGATGATGAAGAAGACAAGAACTTGAATATGAAGTTCCTCAAGCTAGCATACCCCTAGCTTTCCAATAAACACCACTTGTAGCTAGGATTTGGTAACACTTGACAACTCTTCCTTGTTCTTGTTCTTGGCCGTCCAAGATAGAAAAGAGAGGGAGAGTGTAGAGGATTTTTCCTCTAGGCTTGTGTTGTATTGTGTTGTGTTATTAGAGAAGAAACAAAGAAAGAAAGATAATAAACCTTTCAAAAATAGCACCTCACTTCGCACCAATGAAAACTTTTGCATGCCTCCACTACGTATCTTGGAGATAATAATAAAAATAAAATAATGGAAGTGAAAGAGAAGGGGGGGCTTCCTTTCTCATTCTTATTATTATTATTATTATTATTATTATTATTATTATTTATACAACTTTCCATTTATACATATATATGTTATGGCAAAGTATAGAATGAAAACTCATTTGAGTTGTGAAATCCCGCGAAAAACCTATGTAACATCGGGTTTTTTTTGTTACATGTAATATATGTTGTAACATTTAATACAATACATCGAAACATTAAAAAAAATTGTTTTGCTATTTTTTAACATTATTTTACTAATTTTTTTATTTGTTTTTAGGAGAGAGAAAAAGTTATATTTATGTTAACATTTTTTATTAACTTTAATTGTGGACTACAAGATTTAATCTTTAATTAAAAACATGTGGTTGAGAATGGGTTTCTAGAGTTTTCACAACTCAAGTGAGTTTTTATTTTAACCTAACCCTATATGTTATAACTTATACCATTATAAATATAAAGTATTATATGTAACATGCAAAGTAACCAGTTTTCACATATTGCTATTTAACCATCTTAAATAACACTATGGAATATTCTCTCTCAAAATATAAATCATCCATATGATTTATTTATTTCACAAGTACATTGTATTTAGAAACCCTTTTCTAAATAACTCAAGTATTAATATTTATTTGTAATGATCATATCATATATAAACAAATATTATTGGTGTTTGTCTAGCTTGTTATTGGGTAGGACCCGACTTGGATCATGACATACTAGCCACATATATAATAATATGTGTCTTGGACATATCGAGTCCAACATTCTCTCACTTGCACAAGATACATAGAAGATTGATGCAAGTAGCAAATACCGCCTAACTACGGTTTACTACCCCTAATATGCATGACTAAGTGCCCTTCAATAACATCATCCCCTTCGAGTCCCTTACTTGAAATGATTTAGGTACATCTATCATTTATCCTTTTGCCACAGATGTCATGTCAAATCCAGAGACACAGAGTGATCATTCTCTGTTGATTTAACTTTGCAGGCCTTAGACATATTACTCTCAACGAATAAGAGGGACAAATCCCCTCTTGACTACATATGTCTCTCACAATCACCTTGTACTATACCTGATCTTAGACTTATGTACTGTCATGTTTCAGAGCAGCGAAGAACTAAGTCAAAGTAAAATATTCGGTGAATATCAAGACCGAATATGTATCTCAGGTCGGAGGATACTATGATATTCGCCTTTACTCAAATTTACTTATGATCAATCACAAGGATTCCATGTAGTAATATTTGAGAGCGGGTCAGTCCAATATTTATAACCCATAAATATCTATGAACCTTGGCAGCAACCCTTGCTCTATATTCATATCCCATGAATATCCACCAATCCAAGTTCATAATAGTCTTACCTTCATATTTGTTCCCACAGATATGAGCGACTACGGACATTTAGAATAAGTAACTTATTCACGGATTTAAACATGCTAAAATGGAACATAACTCAAAATGTTATAATCATAAACCATAATCATATGAATGAGTCAAAATAACAATTGTTTCGATATCCAAATACAAAATTCGATCATATCCAATCACTAGAATATCGAAGTCCTAAGGCACAAGTATGACCCTCATGCTTTGGCCATTCAAGGAGCTTCGTGAGTGGATCCGTAATGTTTTGATCGGTGTGAACTTTGCGAATACATATCTTTCCCTTTTCAACTTCATCCCTTATGTAGTTAAACCTCCGCTCAATGTGCCTCGTCTTTTGATGTGCACGAGGTTCCTTGATTTGAGCAATCGCACCCTCGTTATCACAAAAGATCTCTAGAGGGTCCTGAATGGTACGGACTATCCCTAGGTCGGCAATGAGTTTTCTAATCCACGCAGCTTCTTGAGCTGCCAATGAAGCGGCGATGTATTCCGATTCTGTGGTGGACAAAGCAACCACATCTTTTTTTAAGCTCTTCCAAGAGACTGCCCCACCATTCATAACGAAAACATATCCAATTGTGATCTAGAATCATCTCGATTGGTTTGGAAACTCGCATCCGTGTAACCCTTTACAACGAGTTCCTCCTCACCTGAACCGTATATTAGAAACATATCCTTAGTCCTTCTAAGGTATTTCAATATACTTTTGACCGCCATCCAATTGTGATCTAGAATCATCTCGATTATGTTGGAATCTACTTGTCATGCTTAAATTACATGACACATCCGGTCTAGTGCATACCATTGCATACATGACGGATCCAATAGCCGATGCGTATAGGATTCCATTCATTCTATCTTGCTCATCCTTTGAGCTTGGACATTGAGATGCACTCAATATTGTTCCTCTTTGATAAGGTACCAAACCTCTCTTAGAGTTCTCCATCTTGAACATTTTCAAGATTTTGTCAATGTATGTACTTTGGTTAAAACCTATCAACCGCCTTGGTCTATCCCTATAGATCTTTATTCCCAAAATATAGGCGGCTTCACCAAGATCCTTGATAGAAAAACAACTTCCAAGCCATGCTTTTACACCCTCCATGGTTGGAATGTCATTCCCAAATAGTAGTATGTCATCAACATATAATATTAATAAGGTAATGATGCTCCCACTAGCTTTCTTATACACACAAGCTTAGTCACCATTCTTGATGAATCCAAATTTCTTAACTTCTTCATCAAAACGGTGATTCCAACTTCTAGATGCTTGTTTCAATCCATAGATTGATTTCTTTAACTTGCATACTTTGTTAGGATGTTGTTTATCGACAAAACCTTCGGGTTTAACCATATAGACATCTTCCTCAAGATGCCTATTTAGAAAAGCGGTTTTGACATCCATTTTCCATATCTCATAGTCATAATGTGCGACTATGGCAAACAATATCCTAATAGACTTTAGCATTGCTACGGGAGAAAAAGTTTCATCATAATCAACCCCTTGAGTTTGAGTGAAACCTTTTGCTACAAGTCTGGCTATATAAGTATCCAAGTTTCCATGCATATCGGTTTTCTTCTTGAAAACCCACTTACTTCCAACCGGTTTGGAATTAAGAGGTGGTACAACCAAATCCCATACTTGGTTGTCATGCATGGATTGCATCTTAACGTTCATGGCTTCAAGCCATTTGTCACAATCGGGTTGTGACATTGCATCACGGTATGTGGTGGGTTCATCCGAATCTACCACATAGCATCCATCCATGAAAAATCCATATCTTTCGGGTGGATGACTAATCCTACCGGATTTGCGAACGTTTGTGTGTCTTGATCAACCATTTGATCATTCTTAACAACCTCTTGTTGATTGCGGGTATCAACCAAACGTGTATCGATTTGTGGTTCTCGATCCTCCCCGAGTTCCACCGTTCTACTAGTACCTTCCATAAGGAACTTAGTTTCCATGAACTCGGCCTTTCGAGCAACAAATACCTTTTGCTCGGTTGGGTTGTAGAAATAATATCCCATGGAGTCCTTGGGATATCCTACAAAGATACACTTAATGGATCGACTTTCAAGTTTATTTTGGGTGTTGCTCTTAGCATAAGCCTCACAACCCCATACCTTTAAATATGATAATGATGGAACCCTTCCATTCCATATTCCAAAAGGTGTCTTATCCACTTTCTTGGTTGGTGCCATATTTAGAATACGGGCCATGGAGAGCAAAGCGAAACCCCAAAATGATAGAGGCAATGTGATTCTAGCCATCATAGATCGAACCATATCCAATAGAGTTCGATTCCTCCTTTCGGATACACCATTATGTTGTGGTGTTCCGGGTGGAGTAAGTTGTGAGATGATCCCACAACTCCTAAGATGATCTTGGAAAGCATCACTTAGGTATTCACCTCTTCTATCCGAACGAAGTACTTTGATGGTTTTATCGAGTTGATTTTGTACTTCATTTTGGAAGACTTTGAACATTTCAAAGGCTTCATCTTTGTGTCTTAACAAGTACACAAACCCATAACGACTATAATCATCGACAAAGGTAATGAAGTATCTTTCACCATTCCTTGTCATTGCCTTAAAAGGACCACATACATCTGAATGTATGATACCCAATAAGTCTTTTGCCCCTTCGTTTGTCCCACTAAAGGGGTCCTCGGTCATTTTCCCTATTAAACAAGACTCACACTTATCAAATGAATCATCTTCACTTGATTCCAAAAGACCATTCTTTTGAAGTGTATGTATGCGATCTTTGTTTATATGACCAAGGTAACAATGCCAAAGATAAGTCTTACTCAAATCCATTTTGAGTCTCTTGGTGCTTGATTGGTACAACATGTTATCAAAGGATGTGTTAACATGAACTAATTCATAAATGCCATTAGACGGCATTGCTTTAAAATAAAAGACATTATTCATGAAAACATAAATTCCATTGTCCACAAACATTAAATCAAAACCACATTGTCTTAACAAAGAAACGGAGATAATATTCTTAGTCAAACTAGGAGCATATAAAATGTCTTTCAAAATAACTTCCAAACCATTTGGAAGCTTTAATGTGTAGTCTCCTCGGGCTTCAACAACAACCTTTGCTCTATTGCCCATGAAGAGACTTGTATCTCCTTTCTTAAATCGTTCACTTCCTTTGAACCCCTGCAACAAATTGCAAATATGAGTTCCACATCCGGTATCCAATACCCATGTGTTGGAAGAAACAATATTAAGATCAATGTGAATCATGAAAGTTGTACCCGAGGTTTGCCCCGCATCCCTCTTAGCTTTCAACTCTTTTAGATAGGTTGGAAAATTCCTCATCCAATGTTCTATCTCCCCACATCCAAAGCATGGATCCTTCGAGCTAACCTTTAGCTTCTTCGGTTTGGGTGGTTCCGCTTTTGCCTTTCCCTTGAACATGCCCTTGACTTGTCCCTTACCTTTGGCAACCTTTTCCTTGGGTTCCGGGTGATGCCTTTTCTTATTGCCTCGCTCATTGATCGTGAGAACGGGTAAAACCAATATATTACAAAATATATCCTAATACATTTTTCTAGTAAAAGAAATGCATCTAATCTACTTATTATTACAAACCAATTGAAATGAATAAATATATTACAAACCCAAATAAATATTACAACCATATCGAATGAACAAACAACCATTTGAATGAACAAACAATCAACACAAACATTCAACCAAACACAAGGCCATAGCTAGGTTATGAACATCCAATACATATCCATATATGCAATAATACAATACCCAAAACGGTTCCCCTTGACCCTTGAAACTATCGGCCAAAACAAACAAAAACCGAAAGTTCCGGCTTTTGTCTTAACAACACAATTAATCATCCAAATGACTTAGTTTTTCAAGATTACCACATACATGTAAAGTACAACCTTGAAAAACCATGGGGTAACCAAAACCTCTAAAATTTTCGGCCATATGGTAAACCCCACCATAAACCCGAAAATTTTTGGGTCTAATGAAGCATGCATCCGTATAAGCGGCTCTTGATGCCATTGTTGGGTTTTAACAAGATTATCAAAGTCATAAAATCCCAATTTTATGAAAACGCAGCGGAAATTAGTTTTAAATCTTGTTAATTTGATATGTATAAAACCAATTTTACAAATGCAAAACCCAAGCCCGGATCCAAATACGAAATACATACTATCAAACACATGCATGTCACTATAAGTCCATGCATGTTAAAGCTACCTTTCAAATCCAAGAAAGAGGAAGGAGATGATGATGAAGTCAAGAACTTGAATATGAAGCTCCTCAAGCTAGCATACCCCAAGCTTTCCAACAAACACCACTTGTAGCTAGGATTTGGTAACACTTAACAACTCTTCTTTGTTATTGTTCTTGGCCGTCCAAGAGAGAAAAGAAAGGGAGAGTGTAGAGGATTTTTCCTCTAGTCTTGTGCTATATTGTGTTGTGTTATTAGAGAAGAAACAAAGAAAGAAAGATAATAAACCTTTCAAAAATGACACCTCACTTTGCACCAAAGAAAACCGTTGCATGCCTCTACTACCTTGGAGATAATAATAAAATAATGGAAGTGAAAGAGAAGGGGGGGGGGGCTTCCTTTCTCATTCTTATTATTATTATTTTTTATACAACTTTCCATTTATACATATATATGTTATAACTTATACCATTATAAATATAACACATTATATGTAATATGCAAGATAACCAATTTTCACATATTGTTATTTAACCATCTTAAATAACACTATGGAATGTTCTCTCTTAAAGTATAAATCATCCATATGATTTATTTATGTCACAAGTACATTGTATTTAGAAACCCCTTTTTAAATAACTCAAGTGTTAATATTTATTTGTAATGATCATATCATATATAAACAAATATTATTGGTGTTTGTCTAGCTTGTTATTGGGTATGACCCGACTTGGATCATGACATACTAGCCACATCAATAATAATATGTGTCTTGGGCATATCAAGGCCAACACATATTTGTTTTGTTTTTATAATACACCCTCTCAAGTTGAGTAGTATGGTCTCCGATACTCAACTTGCTAAGAAAATTGCTCAATATTCTTCCGCCGACTGCTTTTGTTATTATATTTGCTAATTGGTCATCAAATGGACGATATTCTATAATTCCGACTTCAAGTTTTCTTTAATGATACTTGAGTTAACTTCATAGTGTTTTGTAAGATCGTGCTGGATAAAATTCTCTGAAATTTGTATTGCGGATTTGTTATCAAGCATAATCTTGCTTGCTTCGGTGGACAGACTCCCATCTCAGTTAGAAGTTTGTGGCTGCCAAACCTCGAGCAATCCCTCTGAATTCTTTGACACTTGATAAAGCAATTACCATTTGTTTTTTTCTTCTCCAGTTACCAAGTTTTCGCCAACCAAAGTAAAGTATCCTGATGTAGATCTTTTGGTCATCTTGATCTCTCGCCCAATCTGCATTAGTATACAGCTAGACCTCCATATGTTTGTTTTGTTGAAAGAGAACTCCATGAACCAGTATTCCTTTCAGATATCTGATAATCCTTATTACTGCCTCCATGTGGGTAACTTGAGGTTGGTGCATAAATTTGCTAACTACTTCGACCGCATTATGTGATATCAGTTCGAGTACGTGAAAGATATATTAGTTTACCACCAGGCGTTGGTGTCTTTCTTTGTTTCTTAATTCGGCTTCCTCTTCCATACAGAGTTTGTGATTCACTTCATTGGTGTGTCGACGAGCTCAAAGTAAATCATTCTTGTTTCGGCTAGAAAATCAATAATGTATTTCTTTTGGCATATAAAGATCCCCCTTTAGGATCTTAGTACCACAATTCCAAGAAAATACTTAAGTCTTCCCTAGTCCTTCATTTCGAATTCCATAAACATGTCTTCAGCTTCTTCATTTCTTCTTTATCGTTCCTAGTAATGATCATGTTATCAACATATATAATTAAACAAGTCGCGAGTTTACCTCTTTGTTTAATAAACAATATATGATCAGAGTTGCTTTGTTGATATCCATTTGTCCTCATCGCTAAGGTAAATCTTCCAAACCATTCTCAAGAAGATTCTTTAAGCCATGATAGTTATTTCTTTAATTGACATACTTCATTGCTTTTGCTTTGAATTTTTTTTGTGAACCCGAGCGGAGCTTACATATAAACTTTTTCTTCCAATTCCCCCTATAGGAAGCTTAAACTCAAATTGATGAAGAAGTCATCCTTCATTTGCGGTGATCTCACATGTCTAGGTATAGCCTTTAGCCACTAACCGTGCTTTATATCTTTCAATAGTTCCATCCGGTTTGTGTTTTATTGTAAATACCCAGCGACATTCAATTATTCGATTCCAAGGCTTGTTCCATTATAAGTTGGAATTTCTTCGGTGTGAAAGGAAGAAGTAAATGCTTTTGCATCTTTGTATAAGTTCCATTCGGCTATATTTTCCATGGGAGACTGAGAGGATTTAGATTGTTTTTCTGGAGAGTATCGTTTATCAGGATTCCCCTGTTGACTCTAGGTGGATGAACATATTTCTTAGTGGTTTCTTCTTGTATTAGTTCTTCTTGTTGCACTTGTACTGGTTGTTCTTCCTGTTCCACCTATGCTGTTTGTTCTACTTCTATCTCATGATTATAAATTATTACAACATTTTTATAATTATCATAAGGTCCTTCATATGAGGTATTTTTAGATATTTGAGAATTACTTACCACATACGTTAGGTGGGGAGAATTTGGGATTGTAAGAGTGATTGTTGGTCCACTAGATTGGTGTGTGAGAGAGCTTGATCTAAGGATCTATGTAACACCCCGGCTTAAGCGGAAACGTCTGAGTGTGACATACAGATTGTTCAAAACACATGTGACACTATTAAGTGGTAATATTATCATTAATCAATTTAAAGCATCACATACACAAGTTTGAAAGTAAGAAAATACAAATAAATAAAACAACTAGCAACTTGCATCTTGATCCATTATTTTGATAACCTAAGTACTAGTTTCTCTTCCTTTTCTTCAACCCCTCTAATGATTGAACCTGGAGCATGTATATAAATAAAGTCAACTAATAAGTAGTAGGTGAGAATCACACAAATTTTGATATATACGTAATAGAAAAATCATACAATTGCATAAACAAGTGTAAATCGCGCAAGTAAGGTCCTTTCCAGTTGGTAATAACCAACGTACTCAGATAATCACATGCAAGTTCCTTTTCAGTTGGTAACATCTAACGTACTTGGATCGGGGTTCCTTTTCCACTCATAACAAAATGGTCCTGAGTGCAAATAGGCGCGTATGATCATAATATCACTAAAATTGAAGTTGAAATTGAAGCAAATAGTCAAGTAAACACACAAGTACATGATAAGAATTGTAGTTTGAAAATGATTAACTAAGTAAATTGATTCGAATAAGGTATACATGTTACCCCCAAAGTATAAAAACGTTAAAACAGGGGTGCGAGAAACTCACCTTTGATATTGTAGATAAACTTGGAATAAAACCGAAAACACGTTAAAGAAACTGAAGAAACCGAACTCACAAACTATAATAATAAATACGAAATTAAAAACTAACGTGATTAAAAGTTAAAAAACTTTAATTTTTTTAGGAATTTTGCATTATTTTAATGTATATATTTTATTATTTTATTGCATTTTATATTTCAAGAATCTCTTCTCGACTATTCCAACGTACCAACTGAGCCAAGCCAAGGTTCGAGCCGCACCAGCCAACGACACGTTAAATTTCGTGCCAGAGCCCGAGCGCAGGCGTGGGCGCATCGATTGATGATTTATTTCTCCACCAATACACTATTTAAGTTTCACCACACAAAATTAAATATTCGATCTCTCGTTAATCTAAACTTTATTATTAAATGACAAATATAATTATTATTTTAAAATTTCCAACGCTTACAACCGTATGAAGTTTCGGAAAGTGCACATTGGATGTTGGTGTGATAGTTGAGATTGTATGAAAACTCAACTAACGGTAAATGAGTGTCCCAATTTCTTACAAAGTCTATATCAGAAGCGTGTCTTTCACTATTTGAATTGGGCATTGGAATTGGATTATAATAAAAGAAATATACCACCCTTGTATTCTAAAGTTTGGTTTGAGGATAAAACGATGAACACCCATCCAAATGTGTTCCAAACGCTCTATGTAAGGAGAGAGACATATCATGCCCGCTACAATCTAATTCACATACATTTTGGTAACTTTTTCATTTTGAAATCCTCATAGATGGAGCAAACTTTGCCGGTTGGTCTTGTAATTCTCTCATTCCCACTATGGAATCTCCGTTTGTTGAAGTACTCCTAAGGGCTTTTGATGTTCCACCTTAACTTTGTTCACATTAGTCATTTACCGACTTATGGCCAGAGTCCCTTTAGGTCCCTGTACATTTTATCTACTTTTGGATGAATAGAATACATGAAATTATGAACTAGGTCCATGATTAACCTCAAATTATCAATGATTTTGAAACTTGGTATTATTCGGATAATTTTTTCTTTTTACTATAACCTTCTACTACAAGTGAAATTAAAAAAAAAAGAACTGTAAAATAATTAGGTAATCATACGTGTATGTTCCATGATACCATCTAATTGAGTTAACTTTGTTAAGTTAGCTGCTTCATAAAAAATCACGAGATCCGGAACAGCTAATAAAATTTGAGTGATTTTAAAGTAACAAATCAGTTTATTTTAATACAAGAAACAATATAATTTAACGATGGGAAATCAAAATGAATCAGGGCGTGCTTAATAAGAAACACTCAGCAACTATATTTCAAATTGATGACTTAATAATATACGTTACTACAAAACTTAACTATACGACACTAGAACAGTAGAAATATCTCACTAACATTCTAACGAGGCAAACGTTGAAAACGCTTATTCGGCCACTTAAACCGCAATGGCGAAACCATATATGAATCCGACAAATCAAGGCGTGTGAAACCATAATTACGGAGCACTTGATTGTCAGCATAGTTCAAAGCTTTCTCCATGGCCTTCCAACAGATTTGCCTTGAGAACGAGGGGTTATGATCTCCACTACATGGTTGACAACCTGCAAAATGAGTCACAAATGGTCGCCTCCGGCTTCCATAACCGTAACCGGTATCTTTCAAATAGGGTTCCCAGAGTTCTGCATATCTCTCGCTAACCAACTCCGCATGGCGCCTTCTTAACAACTTATTCTCCTTCTCTATGTTCTTGTATTTTTCTGTAATGTTTCTTAAAGTATCCGCAATAATAACCCAATATCCTTCAAGAAAATACTCTTCTTCAATATATGCTTTGTTAGATTTATCTACATATTCTTTTAGTAGCAAATACGCAAGTGCGGTTTGATCATCGGCTCCATGATTATACACATCCAATAACATTTTACTCCATTTGTCCCGATTTTTTGACTGCGGCCCCATGTCTGCCCATTTTCCAAAAAATCCAATGACCATTGGCAATTCCTGATCAAAAATGAGCCTGCATTCAAACCAAGCCAGTTATTCTGCTCATAAACCTCTCTGCGCCATCCATGCACAACAAAATTTCGATCGTCATACCGCTCTAACGGGACTTTAAAATCCATATCTGTAAACACGGCATCCTCGTCCATCCACCAAATCCACTCAGCCTCCGGGTGTGCAACCATCGCAGCTCTAACGGCTGATAACTTGGCCCAACAGTTGTTCATTTTGGGGTCCAACAACACATTGTTGTAGAAGATATCGTACCCATGAATTCGACAATAATCTGCTTTGTTCTTGTAAAAGCGAAGTAGAAAGTGATCGCCTTTAGGGTTCTTGCAGGGTTTTGATTGTGATCCTGTCACCAGAAAGATCTGATTGTTTGATCTGGAAAAAGAAGGATGAAGTTTTAACCAGTGTCGTCTCTTTTTATCCCAATTCTTGATGGGCTTATCAATGGTGTATCCGAAATTCGGATCATCATAGAATGTCGAAACAGGTGTATCGGATTTGCAGTTCTTGTCATTGCAGTTGCATATGCTAGTGGATTGGGATTGTGAAATAGATAAGATTTAGTTGGAAGATTTGAAGATAAAGATAAATGAAAGAAATAAAGTCGTAATGATGAAGAAACGAAAGATTATAGAAAGTTTCCGATTGGCAGATCCAGTTTGTGTCATTGTGACCATCAACACTTGTAACAGAAAACTTATAATTGGAGTTTTCAGAATCCTCCACTTTGCCTTTTAATTGTTTGGTCTAGCGATTTATTCGGTAGCAATTAGAGTTGGATTTATCTAAATATAGAACTTAAAACTTAATCTTAAAAAAAAATCGAAGCGTACAAGAAACATATTAGGAATGAAAAATCCTCATAATGTCCGTTGACTTTCTCACCAAGAATGTCTATGGAAATAAAAAAATTCCGAAAATTTTTACTTGAGAATGGGCGGTTTGTGAAATACCCTGCAAAATTATACGCAAAATAGAATTTTAACACCCCCACCCCCCGGCAAAAGGGGGGGGGGGGGGGTTGTACTATAATATATTATGTTACTTTGTTCAATATCACGAAAACAATTAATGTAATGGTATTACACATTCAGTTAAATCATAGAAAGTATATAAAATTCAAATAAATCTACATATTGTTCCTATTTTTAGGGTTTGTTGATTATCACTAAGTTGTCCTTGGCATAATCTTAAATTGATCACTAAGAAAATCCCAAATCTCAAACCATTCACGTGTGGGAGACGACAAACGTACCATATGACTGACTGTTAGCTCCAAGTGATTACCTGCGATTAAAATTTTGACCATAATGTGTCTTTAGAGTGTTGTCATTTTTTTTTTTACAAATTAACTAGGGATGGCAACGGGGCGGTTTCGGGGCGGGGAATGCCAATCCCATACCCGCCCCGGTTTATAAAACCCATTACCAAAACCGTCTAAAAACCCGCGGGGACTAAACGGGGAATCCCCATCGGGGATTCGGGGAAAACCGCGGGTATTCGGGGAACCCGTCTAGCATAAATGGTTTTTAAACGGGCTAAATTCCCCGTGGGGATCCCCATTTAACCGTCGGGTTCACCGTTTAAAACCCGATTGTAAGAAAATGATACAAAATTACAATACAATATTAATACACAAAAAGTTCAATATCCAAACACATTACACATACAAAAGACATTATTAATACATAAAAATGTTTATTTCTCCCATCACAACGGAAATTAACTTCATGATTGATCCTTCTTACACGTCCATACCGCACCCATTCAACCATTCAAACACTTGTCACGCCGGATTGCTATGATAATCAAACATTAACATATTAATTGGAAACTATATAAGAATCAATGTTAAACCATATTAAAATGTAAACGATAAACCATATATATATGTATTACCTCAATACCATCGTCACAATCATATTCAATAGTTTGGCAATATGCCTCGGAGGTTGTTCTAGGGTTAGGGTAAATGGCCAAATGGGAAAGTAGGAAACTGGTTTTAAACGGGTATACGGGAAAATGGGTTAGGCAGCCTTATTGGGAAAATAAATAATAAATAATATATTATATATAAATATAAAAATTATATTTAATTAAACGGGTTTTAAACGGGTATACGGGGCGGGTATACGGGGCGGGTACAGGCTATACCATACCCGCCCCGAACCCGATTAACTTAAACGGGGAAAACCCGAACCCGGACCCGTCCCCGATTAAGTGTCCCCGAACCCGCCCCGTTCGGGGCGGGTTTCGGTTTTCCCCATCGGGTTTGGGTTTTTTTGCCATCCCTAAAATTAACATTACGTGGCATGACTCTTGGAGATGTTGTTGGCTAATTATCTTCAGAAGTGTGTTACTCGTTTCGCCTGTTTAAGCCAAAAACGAAGAATTTACTCATTTGATCCATTTGACCCGTTTGAGTCTAAGTAAATATTTTACTTGTTAGTCAAAGCGAAGAGTTTTAGCCAAAATTAAAGATTTTACTTGTTTGAGTTGTTTAGCCTATTTTAAGAAATTTATTCGTTTTACCAATTTATAGAACTTACTCGTTTGAGCCGTCTGACCAAACCCGTTTCAACATAAATCAAAGAATTTACTCATGTAAAGTGTTTGACCTGTTTCTAGGTCATTTTACTCATTTAAACCTTTGCAACCGAAAATAAAGAATTTATTTAGTTGAACCGTTTGACCCATTCAAGGCAAATTTAAGAGCTTATTTAACCCATACTGGCCAAAGATAAAGAATTTACTCATTTGACTCTTTTTTAGTCAAATTATAAAATTTACTCAAAAAAACTATATTTTATATATCAGTGGCTAATGGATCCCTGGAATGTTTCTTCTCTTCACTAAATGTATTTGTTGTCTAAATATATACCTGGTGGGTTCGAAGAGTTGGAGCAAAACCTTTAAGATGCTAACTATTTTCAATCTTCAATGATCCCTTTATCGTTACTTTCTGAAAATAACAAATAAAGAAATACATAAACAAAAGCATATTAAGATAAAACTAAAACAGCATTAAGATAGTAGATTGTAACACAAACTAAAGGCCATAAAGTTGACTGAAGCGCAATACACAGTAAAGATTCAACTAAAAGCCCTGTCTTTAGTATATAAAAATATGTTAAAATAATCACTTCTAATTCCCTTTGTTTATTTATTTTTCTAATTTCTTTTTTATGGTTTTTATTTTGTGAGGTGTATATAAAGAAAGAAGTAAAAGGTGATTGTGTTATAAAAGTAAAGTTGGAACCGTTGCTTATTTCTTGGGATCTTGATGGACCATTTATGTACTTACCTCCTACTCCATTTATAAAAGGAACCATAATCTCCTTCAAAGAACAAGACATACGATCTTCTTCCTCACAAAAATCATTCACTCTATTGAAGCATTCTACTGAGACATTGTCTCCAGAATCATTTGGGTTACTTTTGTTTCTTTTCCAATCTGTGATTACTAGAGATTATTATTACTCTGGTATGTTTGATTGTTATTTGTAAACCCTTTGAATAAATTCTGGTTATACAAGCTTTTTGTCTCTATTTGATTATGCAACTTGAGGAATTTTACATGGTATCAAGAGCCTAGGGTTCTACATCCAGCTCTCTTTGATTCCTCTTAGACCGCCAATTGGTCTGTTATTTTTTCTTTGCTGGATCGTTTCAAAACAAAAAAAAAAATTTATCGGGTCTGATTACCAACAATTTGTCCTGGTGGATTGAATACGCAAACTGGGGTTATTTGGCGATTTGGCTGTAATTGGGATTATATCACCGAAACCCTAAAATTAGGGTTCATTGATTCTGTTCTCTGGTGTCGGGCTCGACACTGCTGCTGCTCCGCTTCTTGTTTTTTTTCAGTGATCACTAATTGGGACTGAATATCCTAATTACATCAACACCTATATCCCCAATCAAAGGATATAGGCAATTTGCTTGGATTACCCTTTGTGAAAAAGTTCTAACCCTTTCCCTTGTTATTGTTTTTTGCATTAAGCATAGTAAGAAATTCTAGCATTGTCTTTGTGTGCATTAGGCATCCTAGGGTTGTGGTTACCTGTGGCACTATCTTGTTATTCTCCGCTGCTATTATACTCGTTTCTTTGTGTGCTTGACTATTGTTTTTTTACTAGCTACTTTGCTGGTCAACTAATTGACTAAAGGGATCCTTTGTTTGTGTGTGCTTGGTTGTGGACTGTTTTTTTATATCTTGTTTTTTTTTTATGTCTGATAATCAGCGTAATAATAATAACAACAACATGATGAGTAATCTGGACTTTGGTGATCCCCTTTTTCTGCATGCTTCTGATACTAATAACCTGACCATTGTGAGTGTTAAACTAAAGGGTACTGAAAATTACAAAGCTTGGGTGAACTCTTTAAACTTGCTTTGACCATAAAAAATAAATTTGGTTTTGTGGATAAAACCTGTGTTAGGTCCACTACAAATGAAACTTTGGGTAAACAGTGGGATAGATGTAATGCCGTTGTTCTTTCTTGGATTCTTAATTCTATATCAGAAGAATTGTTTGCGGGACAAGTTTTTTCTAAATATGCTTCAGATGTATGGGATGAATTAAAAGAAACATATTCTAAAATCGATGGTTCCATTATTTTTGATCTTCATCAAAAGATTTCTATGTTTAAACAAAATGGAAACCCTATTTCTGATTACTATCACAAACTTACATCTATGTGGAGGCAGTTTGACTCTTAATCTGAACTGCCTAAATGTACATGTAATGCTGCTGATGTAACAAATAAATTCAATCAAAACATAAGGCTAATGCAATTTTTGATGGGATTGGATGATGTTTACCAACCTGTGAGGACCTCCATCCTAACAAAGGAACCGTTACCCTCAGTAAAATCTGCCTTTGCCATAATTTCCGGTGAAGAGTCACACAGGGGGTTGACACATCCAACAAAAATCAGCCCGCTGCCTTTGCTTCAAAAACCATTAATAATAAGAAATCTTATAAAGGCAACCCTTCCAAATGCACCCGCTGTAACAAAATTGGTCATGTGGTAGACAGGTGTTATGAGCTTGTAGGGTATCCTGCAAACTATAAGGGAAAGACTAAGGGTAT
The DNA here is from genome assembly GCF_021521415.1 of Bidens hawaiensis. Taxonomy (NCBI): domain Eukaryota; kingdom Viridiplantae; phylum Streptophyta; class Magnoliopsida; order Asterales; family Asteraceae; genus Bidens; species Bidens hawaiensis. The sequence continues at coordinate 4,078,672 of NW_027491039.1, read as the reverse complement.
TCATTCCAATAATGTTGTTTCTGAACAACCTAAAACTGCTGAAGTACCTTGTCAACTAACTGCTGATCAGTACTCAAAACTTTTGTCGTTCCTAGACGGCTCTCTGTCTCTTGATCAAAACACCTCCATTATGGCAGGTAAGTTTCATGCAAATTGTAGCATTAATCTATCATCAAACTACAACTTTAAACCTTTTTCGTCTATGACCATTTCAAACATGGGTAGCAATCAGGGTTGGGTAATCGACTCAGGAGCTAACCAACATATGGTTCTCTCTGCTAAAAATATGTTTGATATTGTTGATGTGTCTAATTATAACATGACCGTTGGACATCCCAACGGAACTAGTTCTAAGATCACATCAATTGGAAAATTAAAAATTGGTAACAAAGTTGTTCTTGTTGATGTGCTTGTCGTTCCTGAATATTGTGTTAATTTGCTCTCTACGTATAAGCTTGCAAAAGATAATAAACTTGGTTGTTGGTTTAATGAGTATGAATGTTTGATTCAGGACCTAACTCGTACGATGACACTTCTGACTGGTAAACAGGTGAATGGCCTGTATTACTTTGGAGATTCTTCTCCAGGTGTGTTTACGTGTGATAATGTTGTTAGCCCTTTCAATAATGAAACAAAATTGTGGCACTCTAGACTTGGTCATCCATCTCATCATGTTCTAACAGTTCTAAAACCCGATCTTAAACTAAAAGAAAATAACTTGGATTTGCCTTGCGAGATATGTCATAGGGCGAAACAAACTAGAGAATCATTTCCATTAAGTAAACACAAATCCCAAGATGTGGGAGATATTGTTCATCTTGACCTATGGGGACCCTTCAAAATAAAAAGTAGGGATGGGTTTAAATATTTCTTAACCGTGGTGGATGATTATTCTAGAGCTGTCTGGGTGTATTTACTCAAATCTAAGGATGAAGTTTTCCATCACATCTTATGTTATATAAATCTTCTCAACACACAATTTGATAAACAAGTTAAGTGTTTTCGAACTGATAATGGAACAGAATTTGTAAACTCTCAATTTGACATGTTTCTAAAAGAGAATGGAATACTTCATCAGACATCTTGTGTTTATACACCTCAACAAAATGGCATTGTTGAGAGGAAACATAGGAACTTGTTAAATATTGCAATATCCCTTCTTTTTCAAAGTGGTATTCCTTTAAATATGTGGGCTGAGTGTATTCTAACGGCTACTTACCTAATCAACAGGACACCTTCCTCCGTATTAAGTGGAAAAACCCCTTACGAGTTGCTAATAAATAGAAAACCCTCTCTATCTCATCTTAGATCCTTCGGTTGTTTGTGTTTTTCTACTAATTTAAATCCAAAAAATAAATTTGAAAGTAGAGCGTCAAAATGCATCTTTATAGGATATTCCTTCGAAAAAAGGGATACAAATTATACTCTTTGGATGATAAAACTGTGTTTTTTCTAGAGATGTAAAGTTTTATGAAAACTGTTTTCCATTAAAGGAAAAGATTATTATTTCAACCAAAGATAATGATGTAAACCATTTAAATTTTTTTGATTTTAACTTTTGGTATGAACCTGATGGATCTAAAATGCAATCGCCTGATGATGAGGGGAGGGATACCAATAAGGGTGTTCAAAGCAAGGATGGACCAGACGAAATTGAGAGCGAACACACTGAGTTTCATAGTAGTCCACCAAGGCATACTGACAATACATCTGGCAGCGAACCTGAGTCTGTTACCAGAAGTAATACAGTAGACCCAGATCAGTTTCCTCCATCTTCAAGTAATGAAACTAAATCAGACTCTAAAACCTCGATTGAAAACTCTCATTCTGAAAGTCAACCTGCTAATGATACAACCCGTAATGAGGAAATAGCAAATGGTAACACCCCTAAGGGCTCATGTCTCAATCCAAATGTTAGCACTCGTAAAACAAATAGGGTTGGAAGTATGCCAAGAAAATACTCAGACTATGTTGTTGAAGGGAAAGTCAAATATAGGATTGAAAAATGTGTAAATTATTCTAAATTATCCTTTGAAAATATGTGTTTTCTCTCCTTACTTGATTAAAGTATTGAACCGAGGAACTGTAAAGAAGCGTGTAATGATAACAACTAGATTAATGCCATAAATGATGAAATGGAAGCTTTAAACTGAAATAATACCTGGATTATAACTGACTTACCTGCTAATAGAAAGCCCATAGGCTGTAAATGGATTTACAAAATTAAATATAAGTCTAATGGGGAGATTGAAAGATACAAAGCTAGGTTAGTTGCTAAAGGTTATAGTCAAAAGGAGGGAATTGATTTTGAAGAAACATTTTCTCCTGTGGTTAAAGTGGTTACTATTCATGTTTTGCTTGCTTTCTCTGTTCAAAATGATTGGAATGTGTACCAATTAGATGTTAATAATGCTTTTCTATATGGTGAACTTGATGAAGATGTTTACATAAAGTTTGGAAAAGTTTGCAAATTAGTAAAATCTTTATATGGGTTAAAGCAAGCACCTCGAAAATGGAATGAAAAATTGTCTTCTACCTTAATCAATATGGGGTTTGTTCAAAATAAAAATGATGCATCCCTGTTTATAAAAGCTTCAAACAATATATGTGTTTTCCTTCTTGTTTATGTTGATGATATAATTATCACTGGCAATGACGATTCTGAAATAAACAAGGTCAAGAAAAATTTGAGTCAAAGTTTTTTAATTAAAGACTTAGGGAAGTTAAAGTATTTTCTAGGAATTGAGGTGCTTGAAACTGAATCAGGTATGTGTTTAACTCAACGAAAGTATTGTCTTGATCTAATTCATGAATTTGGGCTTTTGGCGGGCAAACCGGTTGGAAACCCTTTAGAACAAAACATTGTTATTTCAGACATTACTAACCCTCAAAACTGACTTTGAACTTAAAAACATAACTGAATACCAGGCTTTAATTGGAAAACTAATCTACTAGACTTTAACTCGACCTGACATTTTGTATACTGTCCAATGCTTAAGCCAATTTATGCACAAACCTCTAAAATCACACTTGCAAATTGCCCTAAGATTATTAAGATATCTGAAAGGGGCCCCTAGAAAAGGTTTATTTTTAAAAAAATCAAAAGATTTTTCTTTGAAAGCTTATTCAAATTCGGACTGGGGAAAATGTCTAACCACCCGCAGATGTGTTACGGGTTACTATTTATACTTGGGTGAATGTTTAATTTCATGGAAAAGCAAAAATCAAAGCATTGTATCTAGATCAACAGCTGAGGCTGAATACAGAGCCATGAACGTGACAGGAAGTGAAGTCATTTGGGTTCTAAAGCTTCTTGATGATCTAAAGGTCAGTTACTCACTCCCGATTCCTATTCATTGTGATAATAATGCAGCTATTTTAATATCTTCAAACCCGGTGTTTCATGAAAGAACAAAACACTTTGAAATTGATTTATTCATGTTAAGAGAAAAAGTAATGAGTGGTGTATTTAAAGTTCAAAAAATTGACACTGAGGAGCAACCCGCTGATCTGTTTATAAAAGGGCCAGGGGTAAACCAACACAATTATTTGTGTCGGAAACTGGGCCTCATAAATATATTTGGGAATTGAACTGAGGGGGGGTGTTAAAATAATCACTTCTAATTCCCTTTGTTTATTTATTTTTCTAATTTCTTTTTTATGGTTTTTATTTTGTGAGGTGTATATAAAGAAAGAAGTAAAAGGTGATTGTGTTATAAAAGTAAAGTTGGAACCGTTGCTTATTTCTTGGGATCTTGATGGACCATTTATGTACTTACCTCCTACTCCATTTATAAAAGGAACCATAATCTCCTTCAAAGAACAAGACATACGATCTTCTTCCTCACAAAAATCATTCACTCTATTGAAGCATTCTATTGAGACATTGTCTCCAGAATCATTTGGGTTACTTTTGTTTCTTTTCCAATATGTGATTACTAGAGATCATTATTACTCTAGTTTGTTTGATTGTTATTTGTAAACCCTTTGATTAAATTCTGGTTATACAAGCTTTTCGTCTCTATTTGATTATGCAACTTGAGGAATTTTACAAAATAAATAAAGCAAAGTTTCAAATGTGTGAAACAATCACGTAAGATACCTTCTGATATGTGAGTCGATGTTGTCTTCGTTTTTGAAATCGAGTAATCAAATCTTTTGAGAAATGTGAAGTCAATGAAAAAAATTCGGGTTAAACGGGCCATATTACATGTTTTTTAGGTTCAGATTGTGTTCATGTTATATGAACTTTTTAACACGGTCTTCGGGTTCGGTTTCGTCTTGGGTTTGATGTGCCAAGCGTTCAGATTCAGTTTAGGTTAAATATATATAATTATGAGTGCAGGATATATATATATATATATATATATATATATATATAATTACATGGTTTTCGGGTTCGTGTTGGGTCTGGCACGCCAAGCGTAGAACATGATGTGACATTTGAGCCAAAATAAGGTACACCTCAGTACGTATTTACCGATTAAGCAAATAAACGCCTTTTGCGTAACAAACGAACGATTAACCGAACGGGTCGGGTTATGACCCAGAAATCTCGGGGGGCCATCTATAAGTGATATACGTTTAATATAGGCTAAAATATTAGTAATATGGTCTTAGTTCGATAGCAAACAAGTTAAACGAAAAATGCTCGTTTAACTACCCGCTATAGATTTAAACGCGAAAGATAGTTACAAACCAAGCATTGTATCATCCGTTAAGCCGAAAAAGACTTACCAAACACTTATTTGAAATGTAATGAGCGATCCGTGAAAATAATTTTGATTTTTACAAACATATAGTATGTTTTTATAATTTTACACAAAACTAGCCAAAAAACACTCGTTTACGCGCTGTTTAACGCACCCGAAAAGTTTTTCGCGCCAAAAACCGAACCCGAACTAAATTTGGACTGGGCTTTTCGTATTTGGGCTTGAGAAATCAGAAACTTGGGCCAAAATGGGCCCATTGGCTTCCGGCCGCAACCGCCACCCCACCCCCCTTTTTTTTCCTTTCACATATAAACTAGATTTGAGATATTATTACACATATTTTCAAACACAACTTCTGGAACTCTTCTTCTACAGCCAAAACCAGCAAGAAAACTAGGTAAAAACCTTATGATTAATCGATTTTTGATTCGTTTAAACACGTTTAACAACATATAAACATGTCTTGATTGTTAAAAATCATAGTTAACCATGTAAAACTCTAAAAAATCATTCAAAAACATACTTTGATGTTAAACCTAGTTTCAAATCAGAATCATGATCTTTTTTGGCCATAAACACGGATTAAAGGGTTGAAACGGCGTTTTTACGGTTCAAAAGTTCGTTTTTGTGCACTAGCCGAAACCCAAAGTTAAAGGGCTTTTCTATTGATGAAACCTGCTTGGTTTGTGATATAGGACTTGTATCTAGCTTGCATAGAAGCACAAGAACCTGAAAACTTGATTAGAAGGGCGAAAATGAACCAAAACCGTTAAGGTAATGCCGAAACACTCGCTTACGGGCTGTTTAGGTTATGGTTGTGATGTACATATTTTTAGACCTTGAAATTTTTCAGGAACATTAGGGACCATGTCAATGAGTCCCTGTTCAAATTTGGTAATTTTTCGACCATCCGAGAATATTTGGCGTATTTATTACCGAATTGGGACGTTTAATTGGGAAAAATAGCTAAAATACTTCAAAAATTATGAAATTTTTCTGGAAACTCAGATTTAATGTATTTTTATCAAATTTGAATTTTGGGATCATTTGGAGAAGTTTAAAGGTGTTTTGTTTATATGCGTTCGTGTGAATTTTAATAGCCAAATTTGAGCCGAAAAGAATATCGCACGAGCTTTTTACATTCTGGAATTGGTACAGGTTATTTTGGGACATGATTTGAGTATTCAAGAATTTTTTTGGAATTTTTAGAAATTGTTTGGGGTAAACGGACGATTTTCAGACAAAATATAACTGATAAAATGAATTTTTATAAATTAATAAATTAGTAAATGATTCCAGATATATTTTTATAAAAATATACATATTTTAATTGATAAGTGGCTAAATTTCATAATTTAATGATTAACGGTTAATTAATTATGCTAATTTGAATACTAAACAAATTCAGTTTTTATAAAAACCGGCAAGTTCGGGACTAACGAACCTGCGGGAATATCAAAACACCAAGAGTGATCAAAAATCATATTTTCGGATTAATTAAGTAAAAACGAAATTTTCTATTTTATGAGAAACCTGGACAATCCGGGTGGATTGTGCGCGTTTCTTCTCAAATCAAACTGAATAAACGGAAACGGGCCCCGTGGCTAATCCGGGACCCCAGTATCTGATCCTTCTTTATAACTTAATCATTTTATTAACCAATACATTTACCCAAGCTTATTTTCCCATAACTGTTTTCTGAACGCGTAAACGAACAACTTGGCCCAGCTGGGAAAACGGGAATTTGAGCCAAGTTCAGTTCTAAGTATTAGACATTGAACAACATCACAACCTAAGCCTATTGCCACTTTCTGGGCGTTCCAGCTATACCCAGATTAGTTATACAGCCCAGTTTAGTATTGAGAATATAATAGTATTAAAATATTAATATTATTATAATATTGATTATAGGAACTACTGATAGCGGACCGAACAAACCACGAGCTGATACAGTACTGATTATCTACTAAACCGTGAGTTTTATGACCCCACTTCTAAACTGTTTTACGAACTTTTTGGGGTGAAAAGCATGTTTGATTATATATACATACCTGAAACATGTATTGATGTGAATTATCTAAGTGCTAACACACGAAAGTCCCCACGATCACAGTGATTAACTTCGAGCCGGTGGCTTGTGAATAGTACTATTGGTTTGACAAACCCAAACGGAGCCGGCATGTATTGCTGAGACTTTACCCCGTTTGCACATGACCATAATTATACAACACGCTATGTAGTGTTAGACATAGCTACTTGGGGCATGTTGTGGGCGGGAAAAGGGCCACAGTGGTTGATTGAGCGTGGGAAATGGATACACGCAGCACATACAGTCATGGCTTCACTGTAGCTTAGCATAATTACATCATTTACATACATACATACTTATTTCACGATTACAAGTGTTAACTTGTGAATACTCATTACTGTTTTCTCGAAACTCGTGAAACTCACCAACTCTAGTAGTTGACCTGTTTTAGACTGCTTTTTAGGTGTACCTAAATCGGAATGATTTGGTGATCTGTTACTTGCCCAAGGTGTGTGGTTGATGCTATGTGAATAGAGGCAAGGGTATTAGTTGTAAGAACGTATAGTTAACGAACTAGTTTTGTTTGTATCACCTAGACTGTAAAACAATGATAGAACAAAGAAATGTAATATATTGTAAATTAGTTTGTAATGTTTCTTTATAAACAATGTGTTGATACCAGAGGTGTCTGTTACATTCCCGTTTTACGCTTTCGCAATGTGCTAGTCGGGGTGTGACACATAGTCAGTAAGTTATTTATAGAAATTTGTAGTTGATAACCAATTCAACTTCTCTAAGGATGCACAATTTAGTATAGGCGTTCAATATGCGTCCTGGTCGCTACAAACCTAATACCACACTGATCCATCTACAATTTTTATGTAAAAATTAGCTATAAGAATTTAATCAAACACCTTATGAGTGTAACTAAAATAATCAATCCAAACGACCCATTTCCGTAATCGTACCTGGCATCTAATATTGTAGAGGTTTAAGCAAAATTACTGATGATGAAATAACAGCAATTTTTCAGTTACATTACATAAACCCATAAGTGAACCAACTACTCTACAAATTTGACTGATAAACTTGAAAACTGATTTGAACAAAAATAAGACTACATAGAAAAGAATGTAAAGCAACAGTAACGACTTACCTCAACTAAAGCCTTAAACTGAGTGTGTTACCAATTAAGAAAGCATAAGACGATAATCGCTATCCGTCCGATGAATTGGAGAGGCAGATAACAGCGACGGGTACAAGCGATGGTGGGAGGCTGTGAAACTGGAATGAGGACAGCTGGTAGATTGTTTTGTGTATGTAATCGTGGAGAAAGAATAAAGCTGTGAAGAGAAACACGTGGTTGATGTTAGGTTTGATCATTTCATGAGTCAGCAGCAAACATAATATAAAGAAGGAAGTTACAGACTTAGATGCGTGTAGTACAGCTGAAAAAGCATAAGAAGGTTTGTAATTGTTATATATATAATCATAGTGCTGTAACAAGCTACATAAATCCAAATTACGTGTCTTTACATTTAATTACAGTTATTCACATTAGGTAAAACCTTAATGTTATATATACTACCATACCGATTCATGAGATTTCAATGATACAATCCAGGTATTTTACCTGTAATATATTGGAAGTTAAACAAAATAATAATTATGTTATAAAAAAAGCATTGTATCATCCATTAAGCTGAAAAAGATTTACAAAACACTTAGTGGGAATGTTTTTAAGCAATCCGTGAAAATATATTCGATTTTTACAAACGAATAGTATGTTTTTATAAATTTATACAAAAATAGCCGAAAAACACTCGTTTCGCACTGTTTGTCGTACCCGATATATTTTTCACGCCAAAAACCGAACCTGAAATAAATTTGGACTTGGCATTTCACGTTCGGGCACGCTAATCGAAAAATTTGGGCCAGAATGGGCCCAAGGGGGGCCCAAACCCATTCCGGCCGCAAATGGGGGAAAACCCCTCCTAAGCTTCTTTTTATTATTTATTTAACACTTGAGATATTTTAGAACATCAAAATATGAGCTAAGATCTGGAAATTCCTTGTTCTAACACCTTCCTTCAAAAACGCTAGGTAATTTTGCCTTTTAATCATGTTTTTCAACTTATTAATCATGTTTAATTTAATATAAACCTAGTTTGATTGCCAAAAATCGTTCCTAACCATGAAAAAAGTCATAAAAATGGTCCAAAAACATTTTTTGATGATACACATGGTTAGTAACCTTTTTTGATAGTTTTTTTGGCCATAAACATGGATTAAAGGGTTTTAAACGGCGTTTTTACAGTTCAAAAGCTCGGTTTAATACCCTAGCCGAAATCCTAAGTTCCAATGCTATCATATTGATGAAACATGCTTGGTTTGTGATATAGGACCCGCACTAAGCTTATATAAAAGCACTAGAACCTGTAAATTGGATTAGGAGAGCAAAAACGGGCGAAAACCGCAAAGTTAATGTCGAATTGCTCGATTACGGGTTGTTTAGGATTCGATTGTGATGTGCATATTGTTAGGTTATAAATTTTTTTAGGGACATCAGGGACCATATGAGTGAGTTCCTAGCCAAATTTGGTAATTTTTCGACCATCCGAGAATATTTGGCGAATTTATTACCGAATTGGAACGTTTATTTGGGAAAAATACCTAAAATTCTTAAAAATTATGAAATTCTGTGAGGAACTCAGATTGGGTATAATATGATCACATATGAAATTTGGAGTCATTTGGAAAATCCTATCTATGTTTTGTGGATTCGCTTTATTCGAGTTTTCATAGTCGTTTTGGCTTGAAAAGTGTATTTGGCAAGGTTTTTAGCTTCTTGAATTTTTATAGGTTGTTTTGGAAAATATTTTGGTAACTAAGAAATTTTGGCAGATTTTTCGAAAATCGTTTGGTATAAGAGGACAATTTTTGGGCTAAATATAGCATATAAAATGATTTTTAATAAATTAATAAATCAGTAAATAATTCTAGAAATATTTTTATAAAATTGTACATATTTAATTGATAAGTGGCTAAAATTTCATAATTTAAGGATTAACGAATAATCAATTGTGCTAATTTGAAGATTAAACAAATTCAAATCGAATAAAAACCGACAAGTCCGTGATTAACGAACCTGTTGGAATATCAGAACATCAAGAGTGATCAAAGATTATAATTTTAGATTGATTAATTAAAAAAAAAAATTTTGTGAGAAATCCGGGCAATTTGAATAGAATGTGTGCGTTTTTCTCCAAATCAAACTGAATAAACGTAAACAAGCCCCGTAGCGAATCTAGACCCCTAATTTGTGATCTTTCTTTATAACTTAATCATTTTATCAACCAACACGCTTACTAGCTTACATCCCCATACCTGTTTTCTAAACGCATAAACGATCAACTTGGCCCAGCTGGTGAAATGGGGAAACTAAGCCAAGTTCGGTTTTAAATATTAGACGTTGAACAGCATCACAATCTAAGCCTATTGATACTTTATGGGTGTAACAGCTATACCCAGATTAGTTATACAGCCCAGTTTAGTATAGAATTTATAATAATATTAAAATATTAATATTATTATAATATTGATTATAGGGACTAGTGATACGAGTTAAACGAACTACAAGCTGACACTGTACTGAATCCCGATTAACCATGAATTTCATGACCCCACTTTCTAAATTGTTTTACAAACTTTTGGGGTGAAAATAATGTATACACATTTGAAACATATGATGATGTGAATTATTTAAGTGCTAACACATGAAAGTCCCCACTAACACAATGATTAACTTCGAGCCAGTGGCTTATGAATAGTACTATTGGTTTGACAAACCCAGACGGGGCCAGCACGGTTGCTGAGACCTTATCCCGTTTGCACATGTCCATAATTATACAAAAAAGCTATGTAGTGTTAGGCATGGCTACTTGGGGCATTTTGTGGGCGGAAGGAGGACCACAGTGGTTGATGCGCCGTTCAACAGTCCAGGCTTCACTATAGCTTAGTATAATTACATCACATATACACATACATACATACATACTTACTTACATGCCTAAATACAAACTATGACTTGTGATTACGCATATTTGTTTTTCTTGAAACGGGTGAAACTCACCAATTCGTGTAATTGACCCCTTTTAAATGTGATTTTCTGGTGTGGTACCAAAGTTGGAAAATCCTTGATGTTGTGCTATCTGTTACTGAATGTGGTTGATGCGGTGTGAATAGACGCAAGGTTATTAGTACGAATAGAATAGTTATGACTTGTGATTACGCATACTTGTTTTTCTTGAAACGCGTGAAACTCACCAACTCGTGTGGTTGACCCCTTTTAAATGTGCTTTTCAGGTGTGGTACCGGAGTTGGAAAATCCTTGATGTTGTGCTATCTGTTACTGAATGTGGTTGATGCGGTGTGAATAGGCGCAAGGTTATTAGTACGAATAGAATAGTTTAACGAACATATTTTGTTGTAACATCTAGTTTGTAAACAAAGATAGATCAATGTAATAAATTGTAAATTAGTTTGTAATGTTTCTTTATAAACAATGTGGTTGATACCAGAGGTGTCTGTTACATTCCCATTTTACGCTTCCATATTTTGTTAATCGGGGTGTGACATTATTTCTATAAAAGAAGGCTGATTGAGAATGTTTTAGATACACATCATTCTGTACTTACTACACAATACTTGTACTTAGCTCTCGTTCTCAAGCAGTTCTCGAGCTGTAGCCATTTTTTTTTTAATAAATTGAGGCAGAGGATTGTTTTCCCCTCCCGAGGTTTTTTTTCAGAAGATCCTCACCGATATCCTAGGTTTTTCCTCGCTACATCGATGTGTTCATCTTTACTTTTGCTGCATTTACTTAGCTTGTTATTGAGAACCACACTACCTCATTTTACTAAGTTGTTCAATTATTGCTTCGGTAATTTTTGACCAAAACAGATATTATTGATAATTAAGAAACAATTTTATAGTAAAATAAATAAATAAGCGGGTCATGGGTCTCACTAAATCCAGATAGCTCTTAAACCGGGTTATAACATCTCAGTTTTGTGAAACCGTTTCATCATCAAACCCTAAGTATATTATTAACTTCCTCATGATAAATAAAAATAAAATCCAAAAAATATATAAATATTAGAAATGAATAATGTAAAACAACCCCCGGTAAACGAGGGATAAAAGCTAGTATATATATAATTTAGAGCACATCATAAATGAAAGCGCATTTTAGTATATGTGCGAATATTGACCCTAAAATGGAGGCTGTCACATTATGGCTCGTATAGATCAATTTAAACAAAACTCTAACTAATTTCCAAACCCTCTTATTCAGATCCTTCCCATCACATATTTTACCCAATTACTTGATTTGTTTATCTATTATGGGTTAGGTTTCAAGCCCCCGTTAATGATTTTTGCATAACCTAGAGATAGAATGAATCTAATCTAACTAGCAAAACTTCACTAAAAAACATATCCAATCCACACAAAGACACCAAGAAAATTAATACACAATATGCAATCATACACATCATAAAGTCATGATAACCAACTATTTAATCACACAATCAAAATATCCACAAACATAACAAATATTCAAACAGAAAACATAATAAGAAGGTTAGGTTTACTTTGGAAAATAATGATCCATATTCGTTAGAGATGCGATTGCGTTATTATGCCTCTTCTCGAATTTAAAGGCCATCAGTTCTGCAAAACAAGAAAATATGTCAGTACACAAAGTCGCAAAACTAATATTCGAGGATTGCTAGATGATAATAGCTTCTTCAATAACCTGTTCCGTAATAATATGCGTACCTGCAAAAACAAGTAAACAATTAGTTCGTAAATCAATTAGAAACCCTAATTTCGAAATCGGTGTGACGATTATCGAATAACGATGTCTTACCGAAGTCGAAACAGAGCTAATGGCTGTATTCGAAGTATAATCGAGTGAGTATTAGAGTATTCGAGCAAGCAGGAAGTAACATGAGCAAAGGGGTTTTGCGTCTAGGTTTAATAGAGAGGAAGAATGTGTGAAAAAGTTTCTAAGTTCCCCTTTTATACCTAACGTTTGGGTGGTACAGTACCTCCTTTTGTCTTCTAGTGCACGACAGTTGTCATTTAATTCAAATTTAATATACCTCCCTTGCTCGAGCATACAGCCAAATGAACAGTTGTATCCAACTATACTCGAGTACGTGGTACAAACCTTTGCTCGATGTACTTGGAGTATACGTCCAATATTCTTTCCTTGAGCACTAGTATACTCGAGACTGTGTGCTCGAATACACTTGTGCTCGATGCCTTAGCCAAAAGTATAATGATCATTAGATTACTTATTTCAGTATGGAGTCATACTCGAGGGGTAGTGTGCTCGAATGTACTTAGCAAAATTTATTCAATATATATGTCTAAGACCCGCCAGTAATCTAACCCTACTCAACTTTGCATCATGCTCGAGATACTTGAAGTCTATCATGACAATGCCCTATGCTCGAGATGCATTCTTATCAGTGTTGTAACCTTTTCTCGACTCACTTAGATTCCTACAGCTCAATGTGCTCGATGTACCCATTTTCTCGAAAGCCTTAGCATATTAAATCCTTCCTATGCCTGTACTCGAATGCACAACCTAAGGGTCTAGCACACAAGTTTGCTCAAACTACTTAACAAAATGATCCATCAAGTTCTTAAGCTTGAACTCTCATATTGAAGCATCTAGCACACTTCTATGCTCGAAGCACAGGTTTCCTATCAGTCAATTCTTTGTGCTCGAAGACTTAGGTCTGACAATTCATCATGCATTCATGCTCGAAACACATAACATCAATTGTCATATCATAGCAGGTGCTCGAAAGTAAGATGCATGCTCGAATTTCTTAACGGTAATTTTTCAGATCATCTGTATGCTCAAAAGTAACATTCATGCTCGAACCACATAGATGAATCATGCAGGTCACGTAGTGTACTCGAAATAGTGGAACACAAGAAAGCACAGTTTCTTTGCTCGAAACACTTAATTGATTTTTCAATTCAGTTTGATAATCACAACTGTTATGCCACAAATTTCGTACATGATCATTCATGTTCTGTGCTAAAAATTTCAACTTTTCATAAAGGATAATCATTTCAGAACATTGAGTTAAATTAAGCAATTTGTTTAAGGTGAAATAAGAGATCAAATTCCAGTGGAACATTCTATTGAAAACAATTTCATAGAAAGATCTCAACATGGGATCAGACTATTTAAGACAAGATCACACCACTTCATAGTCAGTGTTATTATGACTTGAGTCAGGTCGACAGTAGGTATACTTAGCATAATGGTCATTGCTTTCTGTGATACATTTAAGATTCAATTAGAGCATAAGTTAGGAATGGTTATCACTATATATTCAGGTTGCTTCTAATCTCTTCTCAAAGCTTATTCAGCTTTCTCCAAATCACCCCGAATTGACTTCGACGCCCTGATACCCTGGTCAAAATTGCTTTTTGTATAATTGAGCAGTTACTTATTTATATATAAATTTGTCTTAGATAACAGACTGTAAGGTTGAACGTTGGACTTACATGCCATCCGAACTTACATGCCTTACATTTAGGGTGTTTAGGACTTATTTGGATGCTCCACCCCTGTAGTTCCCTTAGTGCCCCTTAAGTCATGATATCAGATAACTTATTTCTTTATACTATATTCTTGATCCTTTTATATAACTTTTTTTAATAACTTCCTTTTTCTTTTCTTTTGATAAATTTTCCATATAGCAATAATTTATTTCTGCTCAAATACTTAGTAAATATTTTGTTAGACCAGAAACACCAACAGGCTCTTGTATGATTGGATAATAACCTTTCTGCCTATCATTCGGAGAGATATGCTAGAGAGCATACCTTATCTTCCAATGTTTCACCACATCAAACTTAGCAGATTTAGATTTATATCACATATGACAACTACAAACTATGGAAAACGACCATACATTGCCAATGACTGTACTCAAAGCCTTTTGAACTTATAATCCATGGTTAGTTATTTTAAAAAGTTTTCTATCACTTCCAAAAGGTTGGATACTATTTCTATCTAAAAGCTTTGAACCTTCTTTAAGGTTTATAACTGGATAATCTTATCATATCTCTCATGAGATCACCAAAAACAGTGTTGCTTATTTAAAATTATTTCACAATTTCAAAAATCATTTCTTCTGAAAATTCATTTTAAGGATTGATTTTGAAAGACAGTGATGTCACTTAAGCATATTTAACAAGCACACACTTAAATAATGTCAAGCACATGCATTCAGAAAGCATGAAACAAACAAATCAACATATAAGTCTGTCGAGCATGCTCATAAATTCATCGAGCATACTTGAAAGTCTACCGAGCAATCTTAAAATATATCATTTCAGTGCTTGTGCTCGAAAGACTTAGCTGCATGCTCGAACAGTAGACTTGTGCTTGGAATACTTAGAAAGTTTTCCAAAACACATGTCCATGCTCGACCACAAGTAACACAACATTTGTGCTCGAGTTACTTGAGAAATCTCAAGTATGGTTTGTTTGTGCTCGAAGAACATCAAACACACCATAAAAACACAGAGTTTTGCTCGAAATCTATGCTTGAGCACCTAAGCTATGACATCTGTGCTCGAAAGACTTAGAATAGTCTTACAAGTAACTTTGCTTGTGCTCGAGGAGCAACAAGCACAATATCAAGCACAGATTCATGCTCGAAGTACTTAGAATCACCTAAATACATCATGCAAGCACAGATCAGAGTACCAAAAGCTGTAATTAGCAATTTCAACAAGATTTTCACACAAGAGTAGTCACATACATGATTCATGCAATTAGAATAATCAGTTAAGCATAGCAAATCATCATGCAAACATTCAAAGTGAGTAACACAGATAATCAGTAAGCACCTCACTTAAGCACACATCCTAAATCAAACTTCTTCAGCATTTATCATTCCTAGGCATTTTAACAGAAAATGAAACCTTGTTTTATCTAAAGGTTTGGTGAATAAATCAGCCTAATTATCAGATGTATCTACCCTTTTCATTTCTATTAAACCTTTTTCCTGACAGTCCCTAATGAAATGATGCCTAATTTCAATGTGCTTAGTCTTAGAATGTTGGACTGGATTTTTAACAATGAACATAGCAGCAGTATTATCAATTAAAATAGGTGTAAATAAGAAATTCAGACCATAATCCAGCAGTTGATTTTGAATCCACAGAACCTGTGCACAGCAGGCAGAAGCAGCAATATACTCAGCTTCAGCAGTAGAGATTGACACTGTAGTTTGCTTCTTGCATTGCCAAGACACCAACCTGTTCCCTAGAAACTGGCATCCTCCAGAGGTTGATTTTCTACTCATATTGCAACCATCATTGTCACTATCTGTGTAGGCCATCAAGTTAAAGGAAGGGTTCTTTGGATACCAAATCCCCAAATTTGGTTTTCCCTTTAGATATCTGAAGATCCTCTTAACAACTAGCATATGTTAGACCTTTGGGTTAGCTTGGAATCTGGCACTGACACACACAGCAAACATAATATCTGGCTTAGATGTTGTGAGATAAATCATTGATCCTATCTTGGTCCTATATTCATGCTGGTCCACTGGCTCCCCCTTCTCATCAGGTACCATTTTCTCATGTGTGTCCATTGGTATAGACATTGTCTTGAAGTCTTGGCACTTGAACTTGTTAAGAATCTCTTGGACATACTTTATTGATTAATGAAGATTCCATCAGCTTTCTGTTGCACTTGAAGTCTAAGGAAGAAATTCATTTCCCCCATTGAGCTCATCTTGTACTTGGATTTCATTACTTGCTCAAACTCTTTGCACATTTGTTCATTTGTAGAGCCAAGGATAGTGTCATCCACATACACTTGCAATAGCAGCAGATCCTTGTCCCTTCTTTTGTAGAACAGGGTTTAATCAATAGCTCCTATGCAGAAGGCATTTTCCAACAAATGGTTTGATAACTCATCATACCAGGCCCTTTGTGCTTGATGCAGTCCATATAGTGCTTTGCTGAGTTTGTAAACCTTGTTGGGATGAACTGAGTCTTCAAATCCTGGAGGTTGAGTGACATAAACTTCTTCATCAATCTTTCCATTTAAGAATGCAGATTTTACATCAAGTTGATAGACTTTAATGTTCATTGATGTTGCATATGCCAGAAAGATCCTGATAGCCTCTAGTCTTGCAACTGGAGAAAAAACTTCTTCAAAGTCCACTCCTTCTTCCTGTAAGCATCCTAGAGCTAACAACCTTGCTTTGTTCTTGATCACTATGCCCCTTTCATCTTTCTTGTTCCTGAACACCCATTTTTTTCCAATAGCATACTTACCTCTGGGCTTGTCAACCAAGTCCCATACACGTAAGTCTCTGAACTGGGCTAACTCTTTCTGCATACCTTCTACCCAACTGTTGTCTTTTAAAGCTTGATTGATGTTCTTTGGTTCAACTTGGGATAAGAAGCCAGATGTTTGCCTTTTCAGCCAGATGTTTGCCTTTTCAGAAGAACTTCTAGTCACTCTTTCATGCATGTCTCCTATTATATTTTCTGCAAGGTGATTTCTTTCAATAGAGGTGGTCTGCACAAATTGTTGTGCAGACACTTCTGTCTTTAGATTGGTCATATTTAACTCAGCATATTCACTTTCATTTCTCTCTTGAGCTTCATCAGTTGCTTGAATTTGATTAATCTATGCTGATGATGCTTCATTTGACCCAAATTGTAGAGAGTCAAACAAAGACTGAAACCTATCTTCAAATTGATTTATCCTTTCAGGATGAACAGGTTGTTGACTTTGAATGGGTTCGCTCTCTACTTCACTTGGACCTTCATTAGAGACTTCAACCGCTGCATCTTGTTCATTCATCTCAACTTCAGAAGTTTGTTGGTTGCTTCTTTCAAAGTTAAATCCATTTGAATTAGGAGCAACTGATGACCATAGCTTGTCTAGATCAACTTGTATTTGTTTTTCTTTGTCTTCAAAGCTGGTTCTCTACTTGCTGTCATCCATATCTTCATTGTAAATCTTGAAAGATTTGATCATCTTTTCCAAGTCAAAAAGCCATTTGGGACCTTCAACATTGTTAAAGTGGTTTTCATTGAATATTATGTCTGATGACTCAATGACCACCATGTGCTCCTTCACATAGACTCTGTAAGCCTTTGAATGAGATGAGTAGCCCACAAAGAAACATTCCAGAGATTTTGACTGGAATTTGTTTAGGTAGTCCTTTGTATTCAACAGTGAGCATCTGCATCCAAAAGGTTTTAAGAACTTCACTGTTGGGTCAGATTTTTGATAAGGAAGATTGGAATCTTCTCAACCTCCTCAGAAAAACGGCTAAGTATGGACTTCGAGCAAGCCTAGACGATCGAGCATGATTTTACTACTTCAAGCAATCTTCAGAACCTTAAATGGTTGATTCTTCTAAGTGTTGAGGCTTCGAGCAAGCTACACTTCAACGAGCAAGAGTATTCTTCTATCGAGCATGGATTTCCAATCGAGCAAATAGCTTGACCATACAGGTTCAACCAAGTGTTACGAGCACAGGATGATCGAGCACATGGGGACAAGCATGGATGCAATAAGAAGATGTCATGTGATCAAAGCAAGGACTTCGAGCATCGTTCAATTCCCGAGCAAGATTTACATCCGAGCATGCTAAAGATTGCTGAATAAGTATAATTGAAGACATCAAGAAGAATGAGCTTGCTCGATGGACGAGTTCGAGCAAAGCTTGGACTAGTCAAGAAGGATGAAGTCTACTGGAAGGGAATATCTTCACTGAAGATATTCTAAGTAAATATGCTCGAGGATACTCATCGTGCATATCTAGCATAGTGAGTTTGCTCGAGCAAGACTGCTACCTTGCTCGAGGACTCAACACTTGTATTATTTTGTATTTCATTATGTAATGATTAGGAACTTCTAGAAGGAATGTCAGGGTCTATAAATAGGGGTCCTAGGATACCTTTTAGGACACGGATTTCCAGACGGAATACAGGCTGGCACACACTGAATACGAAAAACATTCCAAAGAATATTCTCTTTGTTTTTCCTCGTACAGCCGCCGCAATACAGTGAATCTTTGTCTTTGAATGATCTTTTATTGACTATCTATTACTGTTTTGTGTTCATTATTCACACTCTTTCGTTCCCACTCATTGGATATCCTGATTCCGCCGGGATATTCAACAGGCCTTTGGGTAATCGAGTCGGTGTGTTCGTGTCAACCTCTAGAAGGTTTCACCCGACTCTCGATCCTGACCAGTGGTATCAGGGCTTGTGTAAGCTCGCTGAAGGCCACGAGACTGAAGGTGTGTGATAAAGCTTGAAGCTTTACTCTGTTTTACTGCTACAAGATCTCAGATCTGACAAAAATAGAAGACTAGGAACTTTCCACCAACAAGATTCCAAGGTTGCTTGGACAGGAAAACTTCATCAAATGGAAGGTGCTCTTCGAAGCAGCCGTGAACTACAACGACCCAGAGCTTTGGACTTCTATTACCAAAGGAAACTATGTTCCCTCAACAGCTCCGAACAACAATGCCACCGTTGAGCTAAAAATAAAGAAACGAGATGATAAGGCTTTGTCTATGCTGAAGTTAGAGCTTTTTTGGGAAATTTTGACAACTGTCAATCATCATAAGACCGCAAAGGGTATGTATGATGCAGTTATCAAAATGTTTGAAGGGAATACTTAACTTAGAGACATCAAGAAAGACAGACTGAAGCAGCAACTAGACAGGTTCAAGTTTAAGGACAGGGAAAGACTGAAATCAGTGTTGTAGAGGTTTATGACAATTGTGAACGACATAAGAAAAACTGATTTACAAATCTCTGACTTTGAGCTGAACAAAAACTTTTAGAATCATTGTCCGGAGAATGGTACACTGCTAGCAAGTTCATCAAAGAAAATGCCAGTTTTCCGAACTTCAAGTTAGATGATTTGATTGCCTTTCTCAAGGCTGCAGAACATGAGATGATAGAGAACCATATGATTAGGGAGGACAAGCCAAGCTTTCAAGTGAACAATGCTCTTGTAGCACCAATGGGCAACCTCTCAATCAAGAACCAGCAGCCTATTATTGAGGAACCATCAGACACAAGTTCAACTTGCAGTGGCCAATCAAGATTCAATGTTCAGCTGATTGAAGATGACACTCCCTCTGCAGCAAATGGGCAGTTAACATTCTTGTAGAACAATAATGCTCAAGGAACAGATTATCAAGCATTATTTTCCATGTTTACCGAGTCATATCACGCTTTTGTAGCCAAGAATCTGATAAACACAAGCATTGTGCAAGAAGATCTAGAACAAATAGATGTTGATGATTTAGAGGATATGGACATAAAATGGCAGGCAGCTATGTTGGCAGTAAGAAGCAAAAGGTTGTATAACAGAACTGGCAGAACAAGTTTCAATGGGCCAAATGAAGAATTGGGTTTGACAAATCAAAGGCCATCTGTTATAACTGTCAACAACCAGGTCATTTTGCTAGAGAGTGTAACATGCCCAAGAAAGTTGGCAATCAAGTTAACCAGAATCAATTCTATCAGAACCAGAACCAGAACTTCCAGCAGAGAAATCAGATTTCCAACCAAAACCCCTATCAAAATCAGAACAGAACCCAGCAACAAACATTTCAACCACAAAGAAACAATCAAATGCAGGTTCACTCAAATCAAAATAGAACTATTCAAAACAATGTGAACCAGCAGGGAGATCAATGAAATGTAGCTGTTACCAGGGTGCCACAAGATGGAGAATTTGATTGGAGCAATCATGCAGCTGAAATGGAAAAGGCAAATGTTGCATTTATGGCCAAAGTGCATGACAAGTCTGAATCGTCAAATGCTCAGGTACAATCTGATATCTTAATTTCTAATCTTCTTATTACCATTGATGAATTAAATCAGGAGATTGGAAAGTGGAAAACTGAGTGTGGAAGAAAGGAAGTCTTCTTGAATGTCTATGAAGCAAGTGAAGCAACTTATGAAAGTCAAATCAAGGGGCTTGAAGAGGATTGCATGACGACATACCAAACCCAATCAAGAATGACAATTGAAATTGAATGGTAGAAGAAGATGTATGTAGAAGAGAAAATGAAGAATGTTGAATTACTGATACAAATGGAATTCTTGAAGAACCTTGTCTCTACAGGCAATATTGTGGGCTATGTTGATAAAATGACTGAAGAAGAGAAGTATAAAAAGGTGTCACCACCTTTTTGTGATAGCTACCCACTGAAGGTAGACAAGAAGAACAGAAGTGAGTATCTCAAACAATTCAAGAATGTCTTTGATGATAAGGTTGAGTTTGCTAAGCAATATGCTGATGTGATTGTGGATGAGAATGGAGAGTTTGCAGTAAAGCAGAGTGAGGAGCAAGAGATATAGAAAAATGAAAAGATAGAAAGTGAGAAGAAGAAGTGGAGTGAGTACTCCAGTGAAGACAGTAACTGCAGCTGTGGAAGCTCCAAGTCATCTAAGAGCAAGAAGAAGGAAAGAACAAACAAAAAGAAAAGTGATAAGATTCCTATTCTACCTAAGATGACTCCAAAGTTGAAAATGCACTATGAGAAGATGAGAAGAGAACATGTAGTGTTTGACATATGTGCAAGACCACAGCCTGTTACCAAGAAAAGAACAGAAGAAACTGTGAAATCTTCCTATGATCAGTCACATCCACCAATTTATCCAGTTTTCTCTAACCATGAGTTATTTGATATTGGGGATGTTGATTATGTTCCAAGGAAAAGATCAGTTAAAGAAGAGAAAGGGAGCAGTTCAAGAACCCACTCCAAGCTCAAGCCTGTTGTATTTGTCAAAGAAAAATATCATCTGGAGCCTGATCTGAACAAACCAATCAAGATGGACTTCAAAAATTCACTATGTCCTAAGACCTCCCTAGGCTTTGATTTTCCCAAACCTAGTGACAAAATTAAAGAAAAGCAATTGCTTGAGGACATGGGGAGTTATGCAAAGATTTGGTGCAAGAAGTGTGATGCATATGGTCACCACACTGACTCTTGTTGGTTTGAAGAGGAAGAATTTGAGGTTCCAGATGTAGTTTGTGGGTTTGATATGAAAGGGTACAAGAAAATGTATCAAAGATATTTAAATGAAGCAAGAGGCATTTAGATGATGAAAAGAAGAGTTCAGTTCTTGAAAAGAGACTGAAACAAATTTTAAAGATCAAGGATGAACCAAGTGTATCAAGCAAACCTGCAAAGAACAGAAGGTTTAGTGACAAAGGAAAAGAGAAGATTAGACCTGGTGTTCTCTATAGAGATGAGAAATTTCTGATGAAGCAGGGATTTGAACCAAGAGGGTTCCAATGGAAGACTAAAAAGGAGGTGACTAAGGAAAAGAACTATGTGATTGAGCAGACTGAATAATTAATTAGATCACAAGTTGTGAAGAATGGGTCAGATTCAGACACAGATGAAGAATGTGAAGTTGTGTATGAAGATCCACTTCCAGTTCCAATTCCAACTCCTGATGAATCTTCCACTGACACTGAATTACAAACTGATGAAGTTTGTAAATCAGAATCCAACTAATTCTGTTTTATGTGTATGTTCAGAAACAGTCCTTGAACAGCAATGATTTATGGTACATGGACAGTGGATGTTCCAGGCACATGACTTGTGACAAAAGTGCACTGATCAACTATAAAAGAAAATATGAAGGGCCAGTTGCCTTTGGGAGTGATAAAAATGGAGGGAAGATAGTTGGAAGAGGAACACTCACCAATGGCAAGGTATTCTTTGAGAATGTTCTACATGTTGAAGGACTTCAATACAATCTGTTGAGCATTTCTCATGTTTGTTGCAAAGGATACAAGGTAGCCTTCAATGATGAACATTGCCTGATTTTGAAGCGTGAGTTTGTGATTCCAACTGAAATGATAATGATGATGGCTCCAATAAATGGCAACCTCTATGAACTAAGAATGAATACTGCAACTTCAAGAGGTGGTTCATGCTTTATGTCCAAAGCAACTGAAAATGAAACAATGCTATGGCATAGGAAGATGTGTCATGTGAAATTAAAGAACATGAACAAACTTGTAAAGGGAGAACATGTTGTTGGTCTTCCCACAAGAGACTTCAAATTGAAAGAAAATTACACATCTTGCCTAAAAGGAAAACAACACAAATCCTCAGAAATGCTACATGGATCTATTTGATCCCGTAAGTGTTCCAAGTATTGGGAAGAAAAGATACTGCCTGGTGATTACCGAAGATTATTCAAGATTTACTTGGGTATACTTCATGGGCAGCAAGGATGAAACCCCAGACCTGATCAGATCCTATGTGCTAAAGATGGGAAATCAGCTTGAAAGGAAGGTGAAGGTCATTAGAGGTGACAATGGGACAGAATTCAAGAATGGAATTATGGATGAATTCTACACTTCTAAGGGTATATATCAGCAATACAGTGCACCTAGAACTCCTAAAAAAATGGTGTTGCAGAAAGAAGAAACAGAACATTAATTGAATCTGCAAGGACCATGATTATTGATGCCAATCTGCCAGTCACTTTTTGGGCAGAAGCAATTAACACTGCATGCTATGTGCAGAACAGGGTTCTACTGAACAAGGCTCAAAACAAGACTCCATATGAGGTTATCTTCAAAAGAAAGCCTTATGTGAAGTTCTTAAAGCCTTTTGGATGCAGATGCTCACTCCTGAATACAAAGGAATATTTGAACAAATTCCAATCTAAATCACTGGAATGCATCTTTGTGGGCTACTCGTCTCATTCAAAGGCTTACAGAGTCTATGTGAAGGAGCACTTGGTGGTCATTGAGTCATCAGACATAATTTTCAATGAAAATCATTTTAACAATGTTGATGGTCCCAAATGGCTGTTTGATCTAGAGAAAATGATCAAGTTGTTTAAAATCTACAATGAAGATATGGATGACAGTATGTACAGAACCAGCTTTGAAGAAAAAGGAAAAGATAAACAAGTTGATCTGGACAAACTGTGGACATTAGTTGCTCCTGAAGCAAATGGATTTAATTTTGGGAGAAGCACCCAACGAGTAGTTGAAGTTGAAAGGAATGGACAGGAGGATGTTGTTGAAGTCTCAAATGAAGGTCCAAGTGATGTTGAAAGTGAACCTATTTAAAGTCAATAACCCGCTCAGACTGAAGGGATACATCAATTTGAAGATAGGTTTCGATCTCTGTTTGACTCAATGCAATTTGGAGTAAATGAAGCATCAACATCTGAAATCAATCAAACTCAAGAATCTGATGAAAGTCAAGAGAGAATTGAAGATGAATCTGCTGAGTTAAACATCACAAATCCAGAGACAGAAGTATCCGCACAACAAGTTGTGCAGACCACCTCTATCGAAAGTAATCACCCTGCAGAGAACATCATAGGAGACTTAAAGGAAAGAGTTACCATAAGCTCATTTGAAAAGGCAAATATCTGCCTGTATGCTTGCTTCTTATCCCAAGTTGAACCAAAGAACATCAATCAAGCATTAAAGGACAACAGCTGGGTAGAAGCTATGCAGGAAGAATTGGCCCAATTCAGAGACTTGTATGTATGGGACTTGGTGGAAAAGCCCAGAGGCAAGTATGCTATAGGAACAAAATGGGTATTTAGGAACAAGAAAGGTGAAAGGGGGGTAGTGATCAAGAACAAAGCAAGATTGGTAGCTCTAGGATGCTTACAGGAAGAAGGAGTGGACTTTGAAGAAATTTTTGCTCCAGTTGCAAGACTAGAAGCAATCAGGATCTTTCTGGCATATGCAACATCAATGAACATAAAAGTCTATCAACTTGATGTAAAATCTGCATTTCTGAATGGAAAGATTGATGAAGAAGTTTATGTCACTCAACCTCCTGGATTTGAAAACCCAGTTCATCCAAACAAGGTTTACAAGCTCAGCAAAGCACTTTATGGACTACACCAAGCACCAAGAGCCTGGTATAATGAGTTGTCAAACCTTTTGCTGGAAAATGGTTTCTGCAGAGGAGCCATTGACAAGACTTTATTCTACAAGAGAAGAAACAAAGATCTGCTGCTGCTGCAAGTGTACATGGATGACGTTATCTTTGGCTTTACAAATGAACAAATGTGCAAAGAGTTTGAGCAGGTGATGAAGTCCAAGTACAAAATGAGCTCAATGGGGGAAATGAACTTCTTCCTTGGACTTCAGGTGCAACAGAAAGCTGATGGAATCTTCATAAATCAATCAAAATATGTACAAGAGATTTTTAACAAATTCAAGTGCCAAGACTTCTAGACAGTGTCCACACCAATGGACACACATGAGAAAATGGTACCTGATGAAAAGGGAGAGCCAGTGGACCAGCATGAATATAAGGCCAATATAGGATCATTGATGTATCTCACAGCATCTAAGCCAGATATTATGTTTGTTGTGTGTGTCTGTGCAAGATTTCAAGCTAACCCTAAGGTGTCACATATGCTAGCAGTAAAGAGATATTCAGATACTTGAAGGGAAAACCAGATTTGAGGATTTGGTATCCGAAGAACCCTTCCTTTGACTTGATGGCCTACACAGATAGTGACTATGATGGTTGCAACATGAGTAGAAAATCAACTTCTGGAGGATGCCAGTTTCTTGGGAACAGGCTGGTGTCTTGGCAATGCAGGAAGCAAACTACAGTGTCAATTTCTACTGCTGAAGCTGAGTATATTGCTGCATCTGCTTGCTGTGCACAGGTTCTATGGATTCAAAATCAACTGCTGGACTACGGTATGAATTTCTTATTTACACCTATTTTAATTGATAATACTGCTGCGATGTTTATTGTTAAGAATCCAGTCCAACATTCTAAGACTAAGCACATTGAAATTAGGCATCATTTCATTAGGGACTGTCAGGAAAAAGGATTAATAGAGATGAAAAGGGTAGATACATCTGATAATTTGGCTGATCTGTTCACCAAACCTTTAGATAAAACAAGGTTTCATTTTCTGTTAAAGTACCTAGGAATGATAAATGCTGATGAGGTCTGATTTAGGATGAGTGCTTAAGTGAGGTGCTAACTGATTATCTGTGTTACTCACTTTGAATGTTTGCATGATGATTTGCTATGCTTAAATGATTATTCTAATTGCATGAATCATGTATGTGACTAAATTGTGTGAAAATCTTGGTGAAATATGTTGCTATTGTTGTTTACAGCATTTGGTACTTTGATCTGTGCATGAATGATGTATTTTTGTGATTCTAAGTACTTCGAGCATGAATCTGTGCTTGATAATGCGTTTGTTGCTCTTCGAGCACGGGCATAGGCTCCTATAAGACTATTCTAAGTCATTCAAGCACAGATGTCATAGCTCAGCTGCTCGAGCACAGAATTTTGGTCTTGAAAAACTTTCCCAGTATTTCGAGCACAACTCTATGTTGCATGGTGTGTTTAGAGCTCTTCGAGCACAAACAAACCATACTTGAGATCTCTCAAGTAACTCGAGCACAAATGATGTGTTACTTATGGTCAAGCATGGACATGTGGTTTGGAAAACTTTATTTCAAGCACAAGTATACTGCTCGAGCACTCAGCTGAGTCTCTCGAGCACAATATCTGAAATGATAAATCTTAAGTTTGCTCGACTGACTTTCGAGTATGCTCGATGAACTTCTGAGCATGCTCGACAAACTCATGTGATTATTTGAATGATTTCTACTGACTGAATGAATGTGTTTTGATACTGTGATAATGTGTGCTTGTTAAACATGCTTAAAAGTCAACATTGATTATGAAAATCAATATTTCTAAATTAAACATTCAAAAGGAAATGATTTTTAAAACAGTAAAAGTTTTTGACTAAGAAACACTGTTTTCGGTGATATCTCTTAAGAGACATGATAATATTATCCAAGTTCCCTTCTCCAAAGAAGCTAAAAATTGTTTCTGTGGAAATTGAATCCAACCTAAAATGGGAAATGATAGAAAACTGGTTAAGAAAACTAACCCATTGTGACATCCGTGGCAAAACAGAGTACACCTTAGTACTTACAAACTCGAATAAGCGTTTAACCGCTTATTGCGTAACGAACAAACGAATAACCAAACGGGTCTGGTTATGGTCCGGATATCCCAGGGTGCCATCTACAAGTGATATACGATCTATGCAAGCTAAAATATTAGTAATATGGCCTTAGTTCGATAGCAAACAAGTTAAACGAAAACATGCTCGTTTAACTACCTGCTATAGACTTAAACGCGAAAAATAGTTACAAACCAAGCATTGTATCATCCGTTAAGCCGAAAAAGACTTACAAACACTTATTTGAAATGTTTTAAGTGATCCGTGAAAATATTTTCGATTTTTACAAACGTATAGTATGTTTTTATAAATTTACACAAAACTAGCCGAAAAACACTCGTTTTCGCTCCATTTGTCGCACCCGATATATTTTTGTCGCTAGAAACCGAACCCGAAATAAATTTGGACTCGGAATTTCACGTTCGGGCACGTAAATCGAGAAAAGTGGGCCAAATGGGCCCAAAAGGGGACCCAACGAGCCCAGCCCGCCAAAGAAGACTTTTCCCCCCTTAAACCCTTTTCATATTTAAACAAGTTCTAAGATATTTTGTGATATATTTTTCATGAGAATTCTGGACACAAGTTCTGCTCTAGCCACAAAACCTTCAAACCCTAAGGTAAGGAGCTTAAATAAGTAGCTTTTGTACTTGTTTAAAGTCGTTTAATACCATAAAAACATGTCTTGGTTACTAAAAATCATTCCTAACCGTGTAAAAATCCTAAAAATGGTCCATAAACATGTTTTGATCATAAACATGGTAAGGAACCTGTTTTGATAGTTTTTTTGGCCATAAACACGGATGAAAGGGTTGAAACGGCGTTTCTACGGTTCAAAAGTTCGTTTTTGTGCACTAGCCGAAACCCTAAGTTAAGGGCTGTTATGTTGATGAAAAAT
This sequence comes from Bidens hawaiensis, assembly GCF_021521415.1. NCBI lineage: Eukaryota > Viridiplantae > Streptophyta > Magnoliopsida > Asterales > Asteraceae > Bidens > Bidens hawaiensis. The sequence continues at coordinate 4,050,929 of NW_027491039.1, read as the reverse complement.
TGCTTGGTTTGTGATATAGGACCTGTACCTAGCTTATATAGAAGCACAAGAACCCGAAAATTGGATTAAGAGAGCGAAAACGAACCAAAACCGCAAAGGTAATGCCGATTTACTCGATTACGGGCTGTTTAGGTTAAGGTTGTGATGTGCATATTTTTAGGACTTGAAATTTTGCAGGAACATCAGGTATCATGTCAATAAGTCCCTTTTTAAATTTGGTAATTTTTCGACCATTCGAGAATATTTGGCGAATTTATTACCGAATTGGGACAATTATTTAGGAAAAATAGCTAAAATACTTCAAAAATTATGAAAATTTTCTGGGAACTCAGATTTGATGTATTTTGATCACATATGAATTTTGGGATCATTTGGAGAAGTCTAAAGGCGTTTTGTGTATATGCGTTCGTGTGAATTTTTACATTCTGGATTTGGGACATGATTTGAGTATTCAGGAATTTTTGTGGAATTTTTGGAAATTATTTGGGGTAAACGGACGATTTTCAGGCGAAATATAGCTGATAAAACGAATTTTTATAAATTAATAAATCAGTAAATAAATTCCAGAAATATTTTTATAAAAATCTACATATTTTAATTGATAAGTGGTTAAATTTTCATAAATTAATGATTAACGGTTAATTAATTATGCTAATCTGAATATTAAACAAATTCAGTTTTTATAACAACCGGCAAGTTCGCGGCTAGTGAACCTGCGGGAAAATCAAAACACCAAGAGTGATCAAAAATTATATGTTTGGACTAATTAAGTGAAAACGAACTTTTCTATGAGAAACCTGGACAATCCGGATAGATTGTGCGCGTTTCTTCTTAAATCAAACTGAATAAACGAAAACGGGCCCCGTGGCTAATCCGGGACCCCAGTATGTGATCCTTCTTTATAACTTAATCATTTTATTAACCAATACATTTACCCAAGTTTATTGTCCCATAACTATTTTCTGAACGCGTAAACGAACAACTTGGCCCAGCTGGGAAAACGGGAATCTGAGCCAAGTTCGGTTTTAAGTATTAGACATTGAACAACATCACAACCCAAGCCTATTGCCACTTTCTAGGCGTTCCAGCTATACCCAGATTAGTTATACAGCCCAGTTTAGTACTGAGATTATAATAATATTAAAATATTAATATTATTATAATATGGACTATAGGGACTAAGTGATAGCAAGGAAAACGAACCCCGAGCTGACCTCGCACTGCGTGCCTACAAAACTGTGAGTTTCATGACCCCACTCTTTAAACTATTTTACGAACTTTTGGGGTGGAAAGCATGTTTATACACGTTATCCATCTGAAAACGGTTCAGGATATAAAATATCTGAACATTTATATATGAAAAGTCCCTACAAACATAATGATTGACTACGTGCTGATGAAAGATGATTATTATCGTTGATTGATATATTTAGTGGAGTTAATACGAATTGCAAAACATAATGAAATTACACGTGACAACATGTTTATACAAACACATTATGTAATGTTAAACATAACCAATTTGGGAAACAACGTGGTCTGTAATGGCCATGGGGATAACGTGGTCTGTGATGATTAAGGGGCTATTGTGGGCGGAAGGGGGGCCACAATAGTAATAAACTAAAGTTGAGTATGGCTTATGAGCCAAGTTCTGCTGCAACTTAATAAACTAAAGTTGAGTATGGCCTATGAGCCAAGTTCTGCTGCAACTTAATAAACTAAAGTTGAGTATGGCCTATGAGCCTAGTTCTGCTGCAACTTATAAACTAAAGTTGAGTATGGCCTATGAGCCAAGTTCTGCTGCAACTTAATAAACTAAAGTTGAGTATGGCCTATGAGCCAAGTTCTGCTGCAACTTATAAACTAAAGTTGAGTATGGCCTATGAGCCAAGTTCTGCTGCAACTTATAAACTAAAGTTGAGTATGGCCTATGAGCCAAGTTCTGCTGCAACTTATAAACTAAAGTTGAGTATGGCCTATGAGCCAAGTTCTGCTGCAACTTATAAACTAAAGTTGAGTATGGCCTATGAGCCAAGTTCTGCTGCAACTTACTAAACTAAAGTTAAGTATGGCCTATGAGCCAAGTTCTGCTGCAACTTATAAACTAAAGTTGAGTATGGCCTATGAGCCAAGTTCTGCTGCAACTTATTAAACGAACTAACTTGATTATGACATGAATGTTAAGAAAATAATGTGATTATGCGTATTGTGGGCGGATGGGGAGCCACAGTATTTGGTGATACGTGATAAATACTATATGTGTATATGTGTCTATATACATGCTATGTGATTAGCCGTAGGAAATACTATGTGTAGAATATACTAATTATTTGCGTGTACACTATATAATGTTTGAGTTTACGTGGAATCATTGTGGGTGGAAGGGAGACCACAGTAGTTGATGTTAACGCGGAACCGTTGTGGGCGGAAGGGGGGCCACAGTGGTTGAGTTTATGTGGAACCGTTATGGGAGGAAGGGGGTCCACAGTGGTTGGTTAAACACGGAAATTGGAAACAGGTGGTACGAACAAACAATCACGATTTTACCGAAATTTCGAATTTATATTATAAACTTACATGTGTGCATATGCACACACAAGGATATGGCTGTACATATTTATACAAACGTAAATACATATTTTTACATACGCGCGTACATACAAACTATGACTGTGTGGTACGTAGAACTGATTTCGTTAAACTTATGAAACTCACCAACTATTCGTAGTTTACCTAATTTAACATGCTTTTCAGGTAATCAGATATGAGAAGTAATTTCCTGTGCGTTACGTGTCTGACTGATGATTGATGTCGTGGGCATTTGAGTTAGAAGTAAAGTAATTGAAGAACTGGTTTGATTGTATCACCTAGTTTGTAAAAGAGATTAGAACGATGTAATATATTGTAAATTAGTTAACAATGTTACTTTATGAACAATGTATTTGATACCAGTTGTATCTGTTGCATTTCCGTTTTACGCTTCCGCAAATCGCTTAACGGGGTGTGACACCCATGGATTATAAGTTCAAAGGGCTTTGAGTACAGTCATTGGCAAAGTATGTATCACACCCCGTTTAGCACAATGCGGAAACGTAAAACGGGAATGTAACAGACACCTCTGGTATCAACAATATTGTTTATAAAGAAACATTACAAACAAATTTACATTATATTCCATTGATTTATCTTTGGGTTCAAACTAGGTGTTACAACAAAATACGTTCGTTAAACTATTCAGTTCGTACTAATAACCTTGCGTCTATTCACAAGTAACACATCATTTGTCTTACATGTTACGTGTTACGTGTTCCTTTACGTGTCTCTCGTCTAAACACTTGTATCGTATACGTAGGGGATTCCGCACCCTCGTGTTACGAGATAATCCTGTGTTGATCCGGCTGGGAACCTACAACATAGCATCTAGCACGTTCCACAATAGATAGCACGACATCACTTTATTCCTGTAATCCTGAAAAGCAGTTTAAAACGGGTCAACTACTGGAGTTAGTGAGTTTCACGAGTTTCAAGAAAACAGTTATGCATATTCACAAGTTAACACTTGTAATTATGATATAAGTATGTATGTATATGATGTAATTATGCTAAGCTACAGTGAAGTCTTGACTGTATGTGCTGCGTGCATCCATTTCCCACGCTCAATCAACCACTGTGGCTCCCTTTCCGCCCACAACATGCCTCGGTAGCTATGTTTAACACTACATAGCTTGTATATATAAATATGGTCATGTGAAAACGGCGCTATGTTACACGGCAACCAGGGCGATTCCGTTTGGGTTTGTCAAACCAATAGTACTATTCACAAGCCACCGGCTCGAAATTAATCACTGTGATCATGTGTTAGCACTTAGATAATTCACATCATTACAAGTTTCAAATATGTATATGTAATCAAACATGCTTTTCACCCCAAAAGTGTGTATAACAGTTTAAAGATTGGGGTCATGAAACTCACTGTTTAGTAGGTAATCAGCACTGTGTCAGCTCGTGGTTTGCTTGATTTGCTATCACTAGTTCCTATAATCAATATTATAATAATATTAATATTTTAATATTATTATAATCTCAATACTAAACTGGGCTATATAACTGGGCTATATAACTAATCTGGGAATAGCTGGAACGCCCAGAAAGTGGCAATAGGCTTAGGTTGTGATGCTGTTCAATGTTTAATACATAAAACCGAACTTGGCTCAGTTTCCCCGTTTTCCCAGCTGGGCCAAGTTGTTCGTTTACGCGTTCAGAAAACAGTTATGGGGAAATAAGCTTGGGTAAATGTGTTGGTTAATAAAATGATTAAGCTATAAAGAAAGATCACATATTGGGGTCCCGGATTAGCTACGGGGCCCGTTTCCGTTTATTCAGTTTGATTTGAGAAGAAACGCGCACAATCTATCCAGATTGTCCAGGTTTCTCATAAAAAGGTTCGTTTTTACTTAATTAATAAAAAAATATGATTTTTGATCACTCTTGGTGTTTTGATATTCCTGCAGGTTCATTAATCGCGAACTTGCCGGTTTTTATTAAAATTGATTTTTTTTAATCTTCAAATTAGCATAATTAATTAACCATTAATCATTAAATTATGAAATTTTAGCCACTTATCAGATAAAATATGTAGATTTTTATAAAAATATTTCTGGAATTATTTACTGATTTATTAATTTATAAAAATTTATTTTATCAGCTATATTTAGCTTGAAAATGGTCCGTTTATCCCAAACGATTTCCAAAAATTCCACAAAAATTTCTAGTTGCTCAAATTATAACCCAAAAGCATTTATGTCAATTCCAGATTGTAACAAGCTTGTTCAATATTCTTTTCGGCCTAAATTCGGCTATAAAAATTCATATGAACGCATATGCACAAAACACCCTTAGACTTTTCCAAATGATCCCAAATTTCATGTGTAACCAATATATACCAATTCTGAGTTCCCAACCATATTTCATAATTTTTCAAGCATTTTAACTATTTTCCCAATTAAACGTCCCAATTCGGTAATAAATTCGCCAAATACTCTCGGATGGTCGAAAAAATATCCAATTTGAACAGGGACTTAATGACATGGTCCCTGATGTCCCTGCAGAATATCAAGACCTAAAAATATGCACATCACAACCTTAACCTAAACAGCCCGTAAATGTGTGTTCCGGCGTTACCTTAGCGGGTTTGGCTCGTTTTTGCCTTTCTAATCAAGGTTTCAAGTTCTTGTGCTTATTTGCAAGCTAGATAAAAGTCCAATTTCACAAACCAGGCAATTTCCATCAACATAACAGCACTTGAACTAGGGTTTCGGCTAGTGCACAAAAACGAACTTTTGAATCATAAAAATGTCGTTTCAACCCTTTAATTCGTGTTTATGGCTAAAAAAGATCATGATTCTGATTTAAAACTAGGTTTAGCATCAAAGTATATTTTTGAATGATTTTTTAGGGTTTTACATGGTTAACTATGATTTTTAACAATTAAAACATGTTTATATGTTATTAAACTTAATGAAATCAAGTTAAAAATGATGAAATGATCAAAATACCTAGGGTTTTGAAGGAGAGTTGATAAAGCAGAAGCTGGAGCTGCTTTGGAGATGATGTGGTTTGAAAATGATGTGTTTAGGAGTCTTACACAAGAAGTTATACAAAAATGGGGTGGGGTACCCTTCTTTGCGGCCGGAAGTATGTATGGGCCCAATTTGGGCCCATTTTGACCCAATAATCTGGTTCTAAAGGCCCAAACATGAAAATCCCAGTCCAAGTTTAGTTCGGGTTCAGTTTTGGGCGCGAAAAATATATCGGGTGCGTCAAACAGTGCGAAAACGAGTGTTTTTCGGCTAGTTTTGTGTAAATTTATAAAAACATACTATACGTTTGTAAAAATTGAAAATATTTTCATGGATCACTTAAAACATTTCAAATAAGTGTTTGGTAAGTCTTTTTCGGCTTAACGGATGATACAATGCTTGGTTTGTAACTATCTTTCGCGTTTACATCTATAGCGGGTAGTTAAACGAGCATGTCTTCGTTTAACTTGTTTGCTATCGAACTAAGGCCATAATACTAATATATTAGATTATATTAAATGTATATCACTTATAGATGGCCCCCCGGGATGTCTGGGTCATAACCAGACTCGTTCCGTTAATCGTTCGTCCGTTACGCAAAAAGCGTTTACTTGCTTAATCGGTAAATAAGTACTGAGGTGTACCTTGTTTTGGCTCAAATGTCACAGTATGGTAGCTTTCCATAGTCTGTAGTTGTAATATGTGATATACACGTAAATTTGCTAAGTATGATGTGGTGAAACATTGGAAAATAAGGTATGTTCTCTAGCATATCTCTCCGAATGATAGGCAGAAAGGTTATTATCCAATCATACACGAGCCTGTTGGTGTTTCTGGTCTATCAAAATATTTATTAAGTATTCGAGCAGAAATAAATTATTGCTATATGGCAAATTTCTCAAAAGAAAAGAAAAGAAAAGAAAAGAAAAAGAGATTGAAAAGTATAAAAACTTCAAAAGTATAATATATATATATATATAAGTTAACTGATTTCATGACTTAAGGGGCACTAAAGGAACTACAGGGGTGGGGCATTCAAATAAGTCCTAAACACCCTGAATGTAAGGCTTGTAAGTCCGGATGGCATGTAAGTCCAACGTTCAACCTTATAGTCTGTTATCATCGAAAAAATATAAATAAGTATCTGCTGTATTATACAAAAATCAATATTAACCAGGGCATCAGGGGGTCGGAGTCAATTCGGGGTGATTTGGAGAAAGCTAAATACGCTTTGGGAAGAGATTAGAGGCAATCTGAAGCTATAGTGATAACCATTCCTAACTTATGCTCTAATTGAATCCTAAATGTATCACAGAAAGCAACGACCATTATGCTAAGTATACCTGCTGTCAACCTGACTTGAGTCATAATAACACTAACCATGAAGTGGTGTGATTGTTGTGTTAAATAGTCTGATCCCATGCTGAGATCTTTCCAAATAATCTAAAATGAATTTTATTTTGAACTGGATTTTGATCTCTTATTTCACCTTAAACTAACTGTTTAGGTCAGCTCATCAAAGTGAATTGATCATTTTTAATTCGAGCAGAAGAACTAAGATTACTAAGCATGATAACATTATGTGAATCATCTTCTATGACTTGTATGAATCATCAAGTGTTTCGAGCATGACTCTTACTTTTAGGCATACTAAAAAATTTGTTAAGTGTTTCGAGCATGCATCCTGCTTACGAGCACCTGAAATGAAGTGAATAGTAATGTATGTGTGTCGAGCATGATTGCATTCTTGTTTGTCAAGTACTTTGTAAGGGATTCGAGCATAAACGTGCGCTAGGTATGTTGGCATGAGAGTTCGAGCTTCAGCAACTGGATCACTTTGTTAAGTTGTTCGAGCAAATTTGTAGACTAGACACTTAGGTTGTGAGTTCGAGTACAGGCATAGGAATGATTTAATATGCTAAGGGCTTTCGAGCATAAGGGTAACTCGAGCACAATTGAGCTTTTGTAATCTAAGTTAGTCGAGCAAAGGCTCTAACACATGCATCTCGAGCATAGGCCATTGTCATGACATGTTGCTAAGTATCTCGAGCATGATGCATAGTCGAGTAAGGTTCAATTACTGGTGTGTCTCAGAAATTTGTATTTAATGAATTTTTATTAGTATAGTCGAGAACACTGCAACTCGAGTATGACTTATCACTCAAGCAGGCACTATGAAATTCATTAGAAATCTGGCGAAGGCATTGAGCACAAGTTTATTCGAGCACACGTTCACCTGTGTACTAGTAATCAAAGACAATATTCCCAAGTACATCAAGCAAAGGCTGTACTATGTACTCGAGTATAGTTGGATACAGCTGTTAATTTGGCTGTATGCTCGAGCAAAGGAGGTACATTAAATTTGAAATTAAATGACAACTGTCGTGTGCTAGACGAAAAATTGAGGTACTGTACCACCCAAACGTTAGATATAAAAGGGGGACTTAGAAACTTTTTCACATATTTCTTCATCTTCCTCTTAAACCTAGACGAAAAACCCTTTGCTCGTGCTATTTCTTACTTGCTCGATTACACAATTCTTACTTCAATGCCATTAGCTCTGTTTCGACTTCGGTAAGACATCGTTATTCAATTGTCTTCGCACCGATTTCGAAATTAGGGTTTTTCAATTGATTTTCGGACTAATTGTTTACTTGTTTTTGCAGGTACGCATATTACTACGGAACAGGTTATTGAAGACGCCATTAATCATCAATCTATTCTCATATATTAGTTCTGCAACCTTGTGTACTGACAACTCTACTTATTTTTGCAGAACTGATGGCTTTTAAATTCGAAAAACGGCATAATATGTGTGCTCAGTTGGAGATAGACGATGACCACCGAGAGTTGGAGCCAATGATAAATTTTTTGAGTAACTCCAATCTGAGGTTGGCTTTAACCAACAACCCCACAATATACAGAAATCATATTTCGGATTTTTAGGGGTCTGCAACATATGTCAATGGAGAAAGAATTGAGGTGTCAGTTCTACATCATGACATTGAGATAACAGAAGCCTCAATCAGAGCTGCACTGGACCTTAATGACAAATTTGAGGATCAGCCGTCCTACTCAGCTCCAAGGTTACTAAGAGTCTTTCAAGAGACTATGGGCTATCAGGGAGGAGTTAAGGAGGGACAATTTCAAAAGAGTAGTTTTCCCTTAATCTACAGGTTCCTGATTCATCACGTAATCCAGTCCTTATCTCCTCGGAAAGGGACTTGGACTCAATTAAGCAGAGAACTTGGGACTCTCACAGTGGCGATACTCTATCAGCAACCCTTTAACATTTCAAGACTTATCTTTCAAGGGTTGGTGTCCAATGCAGAGAGAGCAGAGGGTCAACGATTTTTCATGTATCCGAGGTTTCTACAGATTTTAATAAACAGTGTTTTGCCTGATCTTCAACGAACTGGTGAAGTGTTGAGATTGCAAAATCCAAACATTTGCAAAGGATTGAAAGATGCTAAAAGCAAATTTATTGATAATGATGAATGGGATTTGCTCCCATGGTTGCTTGTACCAGCACTAGGAGCTATTGATGTACCGAGGACTCCGGGAAATAACGATGATGAAGATAGTGATGATGCAGATGATGATGGTCATAGTGATAATGGTGACAATGGTCCGGAAGGTGGAAATGACATGATGATTGATAATGATGATGCTGCACAGGAGGCAATTGAGGTGAATCTGCCTTTGATTGAACAGGTTGCATGTGAGGCAGAAACTGCAGAAGTGGAGATCCAGGAGGAGATAAATGAACTAGTTATGAGTCCGATCACTCAAGTTACAGACCAAATGGATGATGATACATTTATACCAGGTATTCTATCTAATGTTGCTGTCACACCCCGACTAGCACAATGCGGAAGCGTAAAACGGGAATGTAACAGACACCTCTGGTATCAACACATTGTTTATTAGAAATATTACAACTAATTTACAATATATTACATTTCTTTGTTCTATCATTGTTTTACAGTCTAGGTGATACAAACAAAACTAGTTCGTTAACTATACGATCTTACTACTAGTATCTTTGCTTCTATTCACATAGCATCAACCACACACCTTGGGCAAGTAACTGATCACCAAATCACTCCGATTTAGGTACACCTGAAAAGCTGTTTAAAACGGGTCAACTACTAGAGTTGGTGAGTTTCACGAGTTTCAAGAAAACAGTAATGAGTATTCACAAGTCAACACTTGTAATCATGAAATAAGTATGTATGTATGTAAATGATGTAATTATGCTAAGCTACAGTTAAGCCTTGACTGTATGTGCTGCGTGCATCCATTTCCCACGCTCAATCAACCACTATGGCCCCCTTTCCGCCCACAACATGCCCCAAGTAGCTATGTCTAACACTACATAGCGTGTTGTATAATTATGGTCATGTGCAAACGGGGTAAAGTCTCAGCAATATATGTCGGCTCCGTTTAGGTTTGTCAAACCAATAGTACTATTCACAAGCCACTGGCTCGAAGTTAATCACTGTGTTAGTGGGGACTTTCGTGTGTTACCACTTAGATAATTCACATCAATACATGTTTCAGGTATATATATGTAATCAAACATGCTTTTCACCCCAAAAGTTCGTAAAACTGTTTAAAGAGTGGGGTCATGAAACTCACGGTTTAGTAGATGATCAGTACTGTATCAGCTCGTGGTTTGTTCGGTCTGCTATCAGTAGTTCCTATAATCAATATTATAATAATATTAATATTTTAATATTATTATAATCTCAATACGAAACTGGGCTGTATAACTAATCTGGGTGTAGTTGGAACGCCCACAAAATGGCAATAGGCTTAGGTCGTGATGTTGTTTAATGTCTAATACTTAAAACCGAACTTGGCTCAGATTCCCGTTTTCCCAGCGGGGCCAAGTTGTTCATTTACGCGTTCAGAAAACAGTTATGGGAAAATAAGCTTGGGTAAATGTATCGGTTAATAAAATGATTAAGTTATAAAGAAGGATCACATACTGGGGTTCCGGATTAGCCATGGGGCCCGTTTCCGTTTATTCAGTTTGATTTGAGAAGAAACGCGCACAATCCACCCGGATTGTCCAGGTTTCTCAAAGAAATGTTCTTTTTTACTTAATTAGTCCAAAAATATGATTTTTGATCACTCTTGGTGTCTTGATATTCCCGCAGGTTCGTTAATCGCGAACTTGCCGGTTTTTATAAAAACTGAATTTGTTTAATATTCAAATAAGCATAATTAATTAACCGTTAATCATTAAATTATGAAAATTTAGCAACTTATCAATTAAAATATGTAGATTTTTATAAAAATATTTCTGGAATTATTTACTGATTTATTAATTTATAAAATTTCATTTTATCAGCTATATTTCGCCTGAAAATCGTCCGTTAACCCCAAAAAATTTTTAAAAATTCCACAAAAATTACTAAATACTTAAATCATGTCCCAAAATAACCTGTACCAATTCCAGAATGTAAAAAGCTCGTGCGATATTCTTTTCGACCCAAATTCGGCTATAAAAATTCACACGAACGCATATACACAAAACACCTTGAGACTTCTCCAAATGATCCAAAAATTCATATGTGATCATAATACATCAAATCTGAGTTCTCAGAAAAATTTTATAATATTTGAAGTATATTAGCTATTTTTCCCAAATAAATGTCCCAATTCGGTAATAAATTCACCAAATATTCTCGGATGGTCGACAAATTACTAAATTTAAACAGGGACTCATTGACATGGTCCCTGATGTTTCGGAAAAATTTCAAGGCATAAATATTTGCACATCATAACCATAACCTAAACAGCCCGTAAGCTAGTGTTTCGGCATTACCTTAGCGGTTTTGGTTCGTTTTCGCCGTTCTAATCAAGTTTTCAGGTTTTTGTGCTTCTATGCAAGCTAGATACAACTCCTGTATCACAAACCAAGAAGGTTTCATCAATAGAACAACCCTTTAACTTAGGGTTTCAGCTAGTGCGCAAAAACGAACTTTTGAACCGTATAAAGGCCGTTTCAACCCTTTAATCCATGTTTATGGCCAAAAAAGATCATGATTCTGATTTGAAACTAGGTTTAACATCAAAGTATGTTTTTGAATGATTTTTGAGAGTTTTACATGGTTAACTATGATTTTTAACAATCAAGACATGTTTATATGTTGTTAAACGAGTTTAAACGATTCAAAAATCGATTAATCATAAGGTTTTTACCTAGTTTTCTTGCTGGTTTTGGCTGTAGAAGAAGAGTTCCAGAAGTTGTGTTTCAAAATATATGTAAAAATATCTCAAATCTAGTTTATATGTGAAAGGAAAAAAAGGGGAGTGGGGTAGCGGCTGCGGCCGGAAGTCCATGGGCCCACTTTGGGCCCCTTTTGGCCCAAGTTTCTGATTTTTCAAGCCCAAATACGAAAAGCCCAGTCGAAATTTAGTTCGGGTTCGGTTTTTGGCGCAAAAAACTTATCAGGTACGCAAAACATCGCGAAAACGAGTGTTTTTCGGCTAGTTTTGTGTAAAATTATAAAAACATACTATATATTTGTAAAAATCAAAAATATTTTCACGGATCGCTTAATGAATTTCAAATAAGTGTTTGGTAAGTCTTTTTCGGCTTAACGGATGATACAATTCTTTGTTTGTAACTATCTTTCGCGTTTAAATCTATAGCGGGTAGTTAAACGAGCATGTTTTCGTTTAACTTGTTTGCTATCAAACGAAGGCCATATTTCTAATATTTTAGCTTGTATAGATTGTATATCACTTATAGATGGCCCCCCGGGATTTTTGGGTCATAACCCGACCCGTTCGGTTAATCGTTCGTTTGTTACGCAAAAGGCGTTTATTTGCTTAATCGGTAAATACGTACTGAGGTGTACCTTGTTTTGGCTCAAATGTCACATTCTCCCCCCGTTAGAAATTTCGTACCAGAAATTTGATTATTCAACTTTGTCTTTGTTTGGAAACAAGTATGGGTATTTCTTTTTGAATTCGAATTTCCGCTCCCACGTGAATTCGGGTCCCCGTTCTGAGTTCCATCGAACTTTGACTAGAGAGATTTTGTTGTGACTTAATTGGTTTTATTTTTCCCTCTAATATTTCCACCGGTTCTTCAACGAAATTCAGTTTTTCGTTTATGTTTAAGTCTTTTAATGGCACGATTTTGGTTTCATCGGTATGACACTTCTTCAGGTTCGAAACGTGAAAGACATCGTGAATAGAACTCAACTCCACAGGAAGTTTCAGTCGGTAAGTTATCGGACCTATCTTAGAAATGACTTCATATGGCCCAATGTATCGCGGAGCTAGTTTACCGGTTTTTCCGAATCGAATGACGCCTTTCCACGGGGATACTTTCAGAAAAACTTTGTCGCCTATTTCAAAGGATAACGGCTTTCTACGAACATCAGCATAGCTTTTATGTCGTTCTCGGGCGATTTTCAATTTACTTGTGATCTTACGGATTTTGTCAGTGGTTTCTTGAATCAAGTCAGATCGTGTAATTTGGGTATCTCCCACCTCAGTCCAACACAAGGGTGATCTACATTTCCGCCCGTACAGCGCTTCATATGGTGCCGCTTGAATGCTACTGTGATAGCTATTGTTGTACGAAAATTCAACCAGTGGAAGATGTTGATCCCAATTTCCACCGAAGTCTAGTACACAAGCGTGAAGCAAATCTTCTAAGGTTTGAATGGTTCGCTCAGATTGACCGTCGGTTTGGGGATGGTAGGCGGTACTTAGGTCAATTCGGGTTCCCAAACCTTCTTGTACGGCTTGCCAGAAACAAGAGGTGAAATGGCTATCACGATCAGAAATAATTGAAACGGGTACGCCGTGTCGGGATACGATTTCATTGATGTAGATGTGAGAAAGTTTTTTGGTTGTGTAAGTGGTTCGGATTGGAAGGAAGTGTGCGGATTTGGTTAGTCGGTCAACTATCACCCATATTGCATCACTTCCCCGGGAAGTTTTAGGGAGGTGTGTTACAAAATCCATGGTAATTTGTTCCCATTTTCATTGTGGTATTTCCGGTTGGTACAACATTCCCGAAGGTTTTTGATATCCAGCCTTAACCCTCGCACAAGTTAAACATTTACTGACGTACGTGGCTATATCCTTTTTCATACCGGGCCACCAATAATACTCCTTCAAGTCCTTATACATCTTATCTGTTCCTGGGTGAATGGAGTATTTGGACTTATGGGCTTCGTCCATGATCAAGTCACGCAGATTGCTGAAAGTGGGAATCCAAACTCGGTTTTTGTAGTAAAGAATTTCGTCAGTTCTTTCTTCAAAGTTTTGTTCAGTCCCATGTAAGCCTTCATTCTCCAAGTGATCTCTTTTCAGAGCTTCATTTTGAGCAATACGAATTTATTCGGTGAGACTGGTTTGGACAATCATTCCAAGTGCTCGGACCCGTAGTGGTTTGATCCTGTCTTTTCTGCTCAAAGCATCTGCTACTATATTAGCCTTGCCCGGATGGTATTGAATTTCACAGTCATAATCGTTCAATAGCTCTACCCATCTCCTCTGCCTCATGTTTAGTTCTTTCTGGTCGAAAATATACTGTAGGCTCTAGTGGTCGGTGTATACTGTACATTTGGTGCCATACAAATAGTGCCTCCAGATCTTAAGTGCGAAAATAACCGCACCCAATTCTAAATCATGGGTGGTATAATTCTTCTCGTGCACCTTTAATTGTCGGGAAGCATAAGCTATGACTTTATTTCTTTGCATTAGTACGCATCCCAACCCTTTCCGAGACGCGTCGCAATAAACTACCAGATCATCAGTTCCCTCTGGAAGACTCAGTATCGGGGCTTGGCATAGTTTCTGTTTCAGCAATTGAAAAACCGCTTCTTGATCTTCTCCCCATACATAAGTAAGATCTTTTTGAGTCAAAAGAGTTAGAGGTTGGGCTATGCTGGAAAAGTTAGCAATAAAGCGCCGATAATACCCAGCTAAACCCAAAAATTGGCGGATCTCTTTTGGTGACTTTGGGGCCTGCCAATTTTTAATGGCTTCAATTTTGCTCGGGTCTACATTAATACCGTGTCGGTTAACAACATGCCCTAGAAATTGTACCTCTTGTAGCCAAAATTCACATTTTGACAGCTTGGCATACAACATTTCCTCCCTCAACAGCTCCAAAATGGTTCGTAAGTGCTGATCGTGGTCCTCTTTGGTTTTTGAATATATTAAAATGTCATCAATAAACACGATAACAAATTTATCGAGGTATGGTTTACAAACCCGATTCATAAGATCCATAAAAACTGCGGGAGCATTAGTTAGTCTGAACGGCATAACTAGGAATTCGTAGTGGCCATAACGAGTTCGGAACGCCGTTTTTGACACATCTTCCTCTTGAATCTTAACTTGATGGTAACCGGATCGAAGGTCGATTTTTGAAAAATAGTTTGCCCCATGGAGTTGGTCAAACAAGTCATCTATTCGTGGAAGAATGTATCGGTTCTTGATGGTAAATTTGTTTAATTCCCGGTAATCGATGCACATTCTAAAACTTCCATCTTCCTTCTTTACGAACAATACCGGTGCTCCCCAAGGAGAATAACTAGGACGAATGAAACCCTTATCTAACAACTCCTGTAACTGGTTAGATAGTTCTTGCATTTCAGAGGGTGCCAATCGGTAGGGTGCCTTAGCAATAGGGGCTGATCCTGGAATTAAGTCAATACGGAATTCAACCTGTCGATTCGGTGGTAATCCAGGTAGATCATCGGGAAAGACATCGGTGTATTCACGTACAATGGAAATCTCTTCTATGCGTTTCTCATCAGGGTTCTTTATAATTACGTTTGCCAAAAATGCCATACAACCTTGGCGTAAACATTTCAACACTTTAAGATGAGACACGAGAGGTAATATCGAACCAGACTTCTCTCCCTGTACCATAATCATTTCACCTTCCGGAAGGGGAATTCTTACCGTCTTGACGTTACACACAATCTCTGCCTTATTCTTGGTTAACCAGTCCATGCCGACAATAACATCAAAACTTCCTAACTCTACCGGGAGTAGGTCAATAAGGAATGGGTGGTCATTAAGAATAATAGAACAGTTTTGGATTATTTGGTTGACAGTTATAGAGTTACCGTTAGCGAGTTCTATAGTATAGGGATTTGTTAGCACACTAACAGGCATATTACCCAGGGATACAAAACTAGTGGAAACAAAGCTTCTATCGGCACCAGTATCAAATAATACAGAAGCATATTGATCAGAAACAACAAATGTACCTGTTACTACGTTCGGGTATTGTCGTGCGTCACCAGACCCGATAACAAACGCGCGTCCCCAAGACGCCCCAGAGGTTGATGCTTGGTTCCGACCAATGACTGCTCCTTGATTCAGCTTGGGGCAGTCTTTTCTAAAATGCTCCGTGCTACCACATTCATAGCAAGCACGGCGGTTTGCTGGTGCTGTGATTTGTTGGATAGGTTGTTGACGAATCGGTTGCAGTCTAGGTGGTTGCGAATGACGAGGTTGAGTTGCTTGGGTTGGTCAGTTGACAATTCCCATACTGACTCTACAACTGGGGCCATTATGCCCCGTTCTCCCACACTTCTGACAGATTAACGGCCTGCACTCACCCACATGATGAAAACTACATTTATCACATTTTGGCCATGGTCCCTTGTACCTGTCTCGTTTCACTTCAGAACTGCTCATGACATAATTTTGTATTTTCGGGCGTGCACGTTTACTTGCTGTCCTTCCTTGTGACCATGATCCATAATTGGTTCGCTTCATACTTGATGATTCCCCGGCCATTCTCAACACTCCACTTCTTACCAAGTCAAAAGTTACGATGCCGGCCTGAGTCACGGCATTCTCAAATGATGTATGGCCAACAGAGTTCACCAAACTCCTCACTTCTGGGGCTAAACCCCAGATATAACGTTCAACTCGTTTGTCCTCCGGAGTTACTAACCATGGTACTAGGCGAGCCAGTTCGTTGAAGCGGTTGGTATACTCCAGATGATCCGCTCCTTTCATTTCCAAACTCCAAAGTTCGTGTTCTAACCTTTGAATTTCGTTCTTTGGGCAGAAATGTTCCAGCATCAGTGTTTTGAGTTCAGCCCATGTCATGCGATTCACCGTATCTTGACCTTTTATCTGTACCATAGTATTCGACCACATTAATGCGTGATCAGTAAATGTAGAGGCAACATACTTGACAATGTTTTCTGGTGGACAATTTCTGATATTGAGGACAGATTCAATTTTCTCGATCCACTTGATTAACCCGTTTGGCCCTTCAGTGCCCTTGAAATCAATCGGTTTACAGGCCATAAAGTTTTTGATCAAATATTCCCTTTGAGGCGGATTAGGGTTGTTATTGTTATTGTTTGGGTTCGGTGGAGGATTATTGTTGTTGACATTATTTGTATCCGGTGGGGGATTATTTGCATTGGTAGGGGCATTTGTATTAGGTGGGGGATTATTATTTGTAACTGTTTCAGTGTTGGTTGGGGGAGCATTATTGATTTGTTGCTGGTTTGTTTGTATATTGGCATTAACACCAGCAGTTACTTGTGTTACAATAAGTGGTATTGCTGCCTGCATTTACCGAGCAATCATCTTGGCTATTTCTGCCTCAGTCATGGGGGTTGCTTTCTTTGGGGCCATTCTATAATGATAAACAAATATAAGCCAATTAATACTAATTTCCAGACCACGGCACTGTGTAATAATAATCACAATAAATGGTGTACATGTAAACCAGATAACATACTGACATTTCACAAATTTTGTTGTATATTGATAATAAAAAATACATAGACTTGGCCTGATAAAGGCCAGTGCTTGCATGTATATATCAAAATCTGTCACTAAGTGACTGTTAGACTTAACCCTGTAAGGGTCAGTGCTTGTAATAGTATACAAAATTGTGCCCCATGTTAACATAACATACTACTATATACATACATGGAGTATCAAAAGATCACGTACACATATCTGTAACATTCTGCATCTATCCGTACAAACGATAGACTAACCACAAACATACAAACAATAACACCGTGATCATCCAGTAACAGTTCCACAATCGAACTGTCACCCTATCCAAACACCAACGGTGGTAGGCATCTAACTGTTGCAAGTTCAGTACTATCTGATGTAACGTCAATGAGTACTGGGTCACATCCCTCCTTTCCTGGTTAATGTTAGCTATGGCTATCGAGTGGTCTATCACACGGTCAGTCAGGACAGCCATCCAAGAGTTGTTTCTTGCGTTTGGTAGGTCAGGGCGAGGAGTAGGTATACTCAATGAACGGGAAGATGAAGTATCCGCCCTAGGGCATGAAGGTCCTCCCCGGTAGTGGGTAGATCTGAATGGAATTGAGGTAGGGTCAATCAGGGTTACCCTAATACAAGCAGTCTGTCAGACTCGCGCAGTAGCTGAATTCGTCGGCGACAGGTGTATAGGTGGAGTGGGTAATCTGGCTACTCTAGCAGGTGAACGATACTGACTGTTAACTTCATTTTGATCCCTGCGTGGCGACCTGGGTGGATAACTATCGCATCTGTAGCCGAATAGATCAGGAACATTCCTGGGTAGCTCTCTATAGATAACTTCTTCTTCCACCTCTTCCTCCTCCTCCTCCGGTTCCTCTTCTGAGTCCTCCTCTTCTGTATCATCCTCGGATTCCTCCTCTGGATCCTCCTCTTCTGAATCCTCCTCTGATTCTTCCTCGGGATCCTCCTCAACAGAGATTACCGGTTCTTCTTCCGGTACGTACTCGTTATTCCTTGATATGACTCTACACAAAGGTTAGTTATAAAAATAATATCTATTGCTAGAGCTAACTATTGTCGAAAAGATTAATTAATTAAACCAAATTTAATATTAATTATATTAGAATATAATATTAGTTTTATTAAAATTTTAATTATTATTATTATTTAAGTCAATATTGAATATAAATGAATATAATATTCATAGTAAAATTTACCGTCATCAACAGTATCGTACGTACACGTATTCATACACCTTGTTCCAAATAAGCACGTATGAGTGTTACATATATATATACTTTCACATTACCTTTTATACACATATGTTGCCACTTTTCACTAACCACACGTTCCGCGACTTCTCCCCGAATTCCCTCGTACAAGCAAGTCTGTTATTATGTTCCGGACCATAATAACTCACTTTCCATACAAGTTCATCCCGACATCCATCAGTATATAATATTCATTTATTATTTAATTATTTTCCCAGAGTTAATCGAGCATACGGTTATATTTTAGGTACCCTAAGGGATAACCTAATCCTTTATAACCAATGGCTCTGATACCAACTTCTGTCACACCCTGACTAGCACAATGCGGAAGCGTAAAACGTGAATATAACAGACACCTCTGGTATCAACACATTGTTCATAAAGAAATATTACAACTAATTTACAATATATTACATTTCTTTGTTCTATCATTGTTTTACAGTCTATGTAATACAAACAAAACTAGTTCGTTAAATGTACGATCTTACTACTAGTATCCTTACTTCTATTCACATAGCATCAACCACACACCTTGGGCAACTAACAGATCAACAAATCACTCCGATTTAGGTACACCTGAAAAGCAGTTTAAAACGGGTCAACTACTAGAGTTGGTGAGTTTCACGAGTTTCAAGAAAACAGTAATGAGTATTCACAAGTCAACACTTGTAATCATGAAATAAGTATGTATGTATGTAAATGATGTAATTATGCTAAGCTACAGTGAAGCCTTGACTGTATGTGCTGCGTGCATCCATTTCCCCGCTCAATCAACCACTGTGGCCCATTTCCGCCCACAAGATGCCCTAAGTAGCTATGTCTAACACTACATAGCGTGTTGTATAATTATGGTCATGTGCAAACGGGGCAAAGTCTCAGCAATATATGCCGGCTCCGTTTAGGTTTGTCAAACCAATAGTACTATTCACAAGCCACCGGCTCGAAGTTAATCACTGTGTTAGTGGGGACTTTCGTGTGTTAGCACGTAGATAATTCATATCAATACATGTTTCAGGTATGTATATGTAATCAAACATGCTTTTCACCCCAAAAGTTCGTAAAACTGTTTAAAGAGTGGGGTCATGAAACTCACGGTTTAGTAGATGATCAGTACTGTATCAGCTCGTGGTTTGTTCGGTCCGCTATCAGTAGTTCCTATAATCAATATTATAATAATATTAATATTTTAATATTATTATAATCTCAATACTCAACTGGGCTGTATAACTAATCTGGGTGTAGTTGGAACGCCCACAAAATGGCAATAGGCTTAGGTCGTGATGTTGTTCAATGTCTAATACTTAAAACCGAACTTGGCTCAGATTCCCGTTTTCCCAGCTGGGCCAAGTTGTTCATTTACGCGTTCAGAAAACAGTTATGGGAAAACAAGCTTGGGTAAATGTATTGGTTAATAAAATGATTAAGTTATAAAGAAGGATCACATACTGGGGTTCCGGATTAGCCATGGGGCCCGTTTCCGTTTATTCAGTTTGATTTGAGAAGAAACGCGCACAATCCACCCGGATTGTCCAGGTTTCTCAAAGAAAAGTTCGTTTTTACTTAATTAGTCCAAAAATATGATTTTTTATCACTCTTGGTGTCTTGATATTCTCGCAGGTTCGTTAATCGCGAACTTGCCGGTTTTTATAAAAACTAAATTTGTTTAATATTCAAATTAGCATAATTAATTAACCGTTAATCATTAAATTATGAAAATTTAGTCACTTATCAATTAAAATATGTATATTTTTATAAAAACATTTCTGGAATTATTTACTGATTTATTAATTTATAAAAATTCATTTTATCAGCTATATTTCGCCTGAAAATCGTCCGTTTACCCCAAACAATTTCCAAAAATTCCACAAAACTTACTGAATACTCAAATCATGTCCCAAAACAACCTGTACCAATTCCAGAATGTAAAAAGCTCGTGCGATATTCTTTTTGACCCAAATTCGGCTATAAAAATTCACACGAACGCATATACACAAAACACCTTTAGACTTCTCCAAATGATCCAAAAATTCATATGTGATCAAAATACATCAAATCTGAGTACCCAGAAAAATTTCATAATTTTTGAAGTATTATAGCTATATTTCCATTGAAGTATTATAGCTATATTTCCCAAATAAACGTTCTAATTCGGTAATAAATTCGCCAAATATTCTCGGATGGTCGAAAAATTACCAAATTTAAACAGGGACTCATTGACATGATCCCTGATGTTCTTGCAAAATTTAAAGGCCTAACTATATGCACATCACAACCATAACCTAAACAGCCCGCAAGCGAGTGTTTCGGCATTTCCTTAGTGGTTTTGGTTCGTTTTCTCCCTTCTAATCAAGTTTTCAGGTTCTTGTGCTTTTATGCAAGCTAGATACAAGTCCTATATCACAAACCAAGCAGGTTTCATCAATAGAATAGCCCTTTAACTTAGGGTTTCGGCTAGTGCACAAAAACGAACTTTTGAACCGTAAAAACGCGTTTCAACCCTTTAATCAGTGTTTATGGCCGAAAAAGATCATGATTCTGATTTGAAAATAGGTTTAACATCAAAGTATGTTTTTTAATGATCTTTGAGAGTTTTACATGGTTAACTATGATTTTTAACAATCAAGACATGTTTATATGTTGTTAAACGAGTTTAAACGAATCAAAAATTGATTAATCATAAGGTTTTTACCTAGTTTTCTTGCTGGTTTTGGCTGTAGAAGAAGAGTTCCAGAAGTTGTGTTTGAAAATATGTATAAAAATATCTCAAATCTAGTTTATATGTGAAAGGAAAAAAAGGGGGTGGGGTGGCGGCTGCGGCCGGAAGTCCATGCGCCCACTTTGGGCCCATTTTGGCCCAAGTTTCTGATTTCTCAAGCCCAAATACGAAAAGCCCAGTCCAAATTTAGTTTGGGTTAGGTTTTTGGCGCGAAAAACTTATCGGGTGCGTTAAACATCGTGAAAACAATTGTTTTTCGGCTAGTTTTGTGTAAAATTATAAAAACATATTATATGTTTGTAAAAATCAAAAATATTTTCACGGATTGCTTAAAACATTTCAAATAAGTGTTTGGTAAGTCTTTTTCGGCTTAACGGATGATACAATGCTTGGTTTGTAACTATCTTTCGTGTTTAAATCTATAGCGGGTAGTTAAACGAGCATGTTTTCGTTTAACTTGTTTGCTGTCAAACTAAAGCCATATTTCTAATATTTTAGCTTGTATAGATCGTATATCACTTATAGATGCCCTCCTGAGATTTCTGGGTCATAACCCGACCCGTTCGGTTAATCGTTCGTTTGTTACTCAAAAGGCGTTTATTTGCTTAATCGGTAAATACGTACTGAGGTGTACCTTGTTTTGGCTCAAATGTCACAGTTGCTACCACCATCCAAAAGATAACTCCACCAGACTCTCCCCCATCTAAGACTTACCAAGATGACACAGATTCTGTGGAGCTAGATGATGCTAATGATAATATTCCCCTTCACCAGCCACCACTGAACCTGCTTTATCTGACAATGAACCACCAGCTAACATTCCTTCACCACCTCAATCAACCCAACCCATTCAATATCAACCTGCCACTGAAACTTCCCCACCACCTCAACCAACCCTATCCTCTGAACCATATAAGGTCCCATCTCTTGACACTACGGAATCTGAACCAGTCTCTGAACCCGCATCGAAGCCAAATCAAGAAACCCCACCAACAATCCCTAACCTATATTATGTCATTTGTGAAAATGCCAGACTTGAGTTTGAAAACATAATGTTGAAAGAATAAAATGCCATACTGACTACAAGGAACTCGGCATTGGAAGCTGCCCTGAATGAAGCTCTGTTAAATATTCGAACCCTAGATGGGCATTCTGAGGTTGAGAAGACCTCAGATGCACCAAAACAAGGGGAGAATACTGAAGGTGCAGAGGGTTTGAGATTAATTGGCGAATTATATGAAAGTTCAGAAGAGGAGGCTGAAAGAGGCAGATGAAGCTATAAAATCTACACTTGATACTTTGAGAGAAAGAATGAATATTGATGAATCTGAAAACGATGAAACTGAAGAACTTGTAACTGCTAAACAGGAAGAGCCTGCAATATTTGAACCTGAAATCCCTGAAACTGAACCCATCAACATTGAAGTGGAAATAGATAATGAACAGGAGACGGGTCTGGGCATAAGAGAAGAACCTGAGGCACCAAAGATGCCATGGAACATATATGTCAAATTCATTGCACAATTGGTAATGCTCAGAACACATTATGATATCTTGCTACATCCAGATAAGTTCAGACCGGAAACTGTAGCTGCAGCCAGGAGGGCTCAAGAAGAGCAAAGACAAGAGCAGTGGGAGAAAAGCCAATTCTTGTTGACAGACAAATCTGAACAAATCATAGAAGAAGATGTTGATAAAAATAACCATGAATCAGAAGGGTCTATGACCTCAGAGTCAGTTGATGAGGAAATTATATTGGAAGGACCAGAAGTTGAAATGCATCAATCTAGCTCTCCCACCAATGATCAAACTAGACTGAAAAGAAAAGCTACATCTGAAGTTGAAACACCAAAGTCCAAGAGACAAAAATCAGTAAAGAAGATGATATACAAACTAAGGAAAGACAAACTAGAAGAAATAAAGAGAGCTCAATTCGAAAGAAATGAAGAACCAATGATTGAAGCTCTCTATGATCTTGATGAAACAATTGATCTGGAAGATGTGAAAGAGGATGATGAGGGATCAAAGGATAATGATACGAAAAATGAAGACAGAGATTATCTGATCTTCTTGGAATATGACATTAAACATCTTCAAAGACTGACAAAAGAACAAATCGCCAAAGAAGCAGAAGGTTGGAGACAGAAAGATGTACGAAGAGAATTACTAATAAAGGCTGGGTATAAGCCTGCATTTTTAAATTTACAATCCTTTGAATCCATCGATAAATTGTACAAAAAGGCTCTAATAGATGATATGTCAAGCATGGTTGAGAAAGTGAACAAAAGAAGAAAGAAAAATGAGGACAAGGACTATGAATCCATGAAAAAGAAACATTATATTCAATTCCTTCAAATTCATGATTTTGAGTATGAGTCATTAATCAAACTCACTATAGAGGAATTAAAGAAGAAAGTGCAAAACATGAAAGACTCTCATGCAAGAAAACAGACAGCTGCAAATCTTGAAAAAGAGAAAAGGGAAAATGAGCAGAAAGAAAAGGAGAGAGTTGAATCTGAGAAGAAAGAAACTGAGGCAAAAGAATGGTTTGAAGACCCTCAGAGAGTCCAAACTTTAAAAGATCTAGTAATGGAAAAGGGTATGAATTAAGAGGAATTCAATAGAATGCCCCATGCTCAACTACTGGGGAGATATACAAAAGGGAGCAACGAATGTATATGGAGACAGGAAGAAAGTTGCAGGAAGAAAGAAGGAAGATGGATGATTTAGTGAGAGCAGAAATGATGAGTGCATTGCACAGGAAAGGAGTGAGTATGGGAAGACTAATCATTCAATCTGATGAAACATTGAAGAAATGGTATGAGGAAGAAGGGCTTGGTGCACAAAAGAAAACTCAGCAACGAAGCATAAGCCGGACTCCAAGGTCAGAGGTTGTGAGGCCTAAAATTATACAATTACACTTATAACATTCAAACTAAAAATAACAAAATAAATTATGAAACCGAAAGCACCTGATATGAATGATAATGCAATGCTAACGTGGCCCGTAAACTCTCAACAACACTCGTGCACACTTGTCTCCGCCAAATACCAAAACCGACTAACCGAATCTGCAAAATCTCGAGACGTGTAGAAGCAAGCTTCTCACAAGTGTAAGACATATGTCTTTTAAGAGTTATAAAAAAACAAGTTTTTTTTAAGAAAAACTAATTACCGAGCCGAATTATGTAGTTTCATAATAAATTTTGTTAAACGAGTTAAAATGTTAAAAGACCTAACTCACTTTCATATGAGTCACGGTTGCATTTAGCGTATGCAACAAGCCCTTTAAACCCCCCAGTAGCCCGGGAGGACGAGTGGGGTCTCGTGAGGGTTTATAGTGAACTACACCCATAAAGTTCCAAATACAACAAAATATACACGAACCTGGAAACATGTGCAATTGACCATCAAGTGTCCTCATAAACCGGTGAGGTTACAATGAAACTCACCGACTCTTTACCCATGTTATGAATATCTTCCATCTCAAGGTATGGCTTCAACCTGTAGCCATTCACCACTTGCCTCACATGGTCGTCAAAGTCTTCAATCTCGTATTGACCATGGTTTCCAACTCCAACTATCACAAACGAGCCCGTCCACTTACTCTTCAACTTACTTGGGAAAAGCTTCATCCTCGTGTTATACAACCGAACTTTCTGACCAACTTCAAAGCTCTTCAACCGGATCTTCGCATCATGCACACTTTTCATCTTTGCCTTGTAAGCCGATGCACACTCTTACGCCTCATCCCGCAACTCCTCGATCTCTCACAATGCCAATATCCTAGCTTTACCTGCATCATCATAACTCGTGTTAACCTATTTAGTAGCCCAATAAGCTCTTTGTGCAATTTAAACTGGTAAATGGCAATCATTTCCATACACAAGTCTATAAGGAGTAGTACCAATCGGCATTTTATAAGCCGTCCGGTAGGCCCACAAAGCATCTGTCAACTTAGATGACCAATCCTTACGGTCCGTCCAAACTGTTTTCTGCAAAATCTGTTTAATCTGCCAATTAGACACTTCAACTTGTCCACTAGTTTGTGGATAGTAAGGAGTTGCAATCCTATGATCAACCCCGTATCGTTTAAGCAACTTCCCGAATTTAAAATTTTTGAAGTGGGATCCCCCATCACTAATGATGGTCTGAGGGATTCCAAATATTGAGAAAATACTGGTTTGCACAAAGTTGCAAACGTGAAGGTGATCATTCTTCCTAGTGGTTATCGCCTTAACCCATTTAGACACATAGTCGGCGGCCACTAGGATATACAAATTACCGCAAGAGTTCGGGAATGGGCCCATGAAATCGATCCCCCAAACATCAAAAATATCAACTACAAGGATCGGGTTCATGGGCATCTCATCCCTCTTAGAAATTCTCTTGAGTTATTGACACTTTAAACAGTGTGTCGTGAACTCGTGAGCATCCCCTAATTAGTGAGGGCCAACAAAAGCCACTCGTAAGGACTTTTCTGGTTGTTTTCTGGCCACTAAAGTGACCCCCACACACGGACGAATGCGCGTGTTTCAATACTGATCTGACATCTTCCTCGGTTATGCATCGTCTAATCATCTGATCTGCCCCAATCTTGAACAAATCCGGGTCATCCCAAATATATTGTTTCGCCTGTGACATCAAGTGCTTCTTCTTCCTCCTTGGCCAATGCTCTGGTAAATCACCTACAACTTTAAAATTAACAATGTGAGCAAACCAAGGGTTTTGGGACACTGCCATGCTCTGTTCGTCTAGAAAGGACTCGTTAATGGGCCTGTCCTTGTCTCCATCTTCCACCATGATTCGGGACAAGTGATCTGCAACAACATTTTCACTACCTTTCTTGTCCCGAGTCTCTAGATCAAACTCCTGCAGAAGTAAAACCCATCTTATCAACCGCAGTTTCGCGTCCTTCTTATCCATGAGGTACCTGACAGCCGAATGATCAGAATAAGCAATTACTTTACTACCCCAAATATAAGAACGGAATTTGTCCAAAGCATATACCACCGCGAGTAACTCCTTCTCGGTTGTGGTATAATTCAACTGAGCGTCCGAGAGGGTTTTACTCACGTAGTATATGGCAACGGGTTTCTTTTCAACCCGTTGACCCAAAACAGCCCCGACTGCGTAATCACTCGCATTACACATAATTTCAAAAGGCAAATTCCAATCGGATGATTGCAAAATCGGGGCTTCCACTAATTTATGTTTCAGAATGTCAAAGGCCTTAGCACATTCATCATTAAAGTCAAACGGGGCATCCTTTAACAATAGGTTGCATAAGGGTTTGGTAATGTCACTAAAACCATTAATAAACCTCCTATATAACCCAGCATGCCCCAAAAATGATCTAATGCCCTTAACATTCGTGGGATGAGGTAGAGTGGAAATAACTTGAACCTTAGCTCGGTCCACCTCGATCCCACGACTCAACACAGCATAGCCCAACACAATCCCCTCTTGGACCATAAAATGGCTCTTCTCCCAACTAAGAACCAAGTTTGTTTCAACACATCTTTTCAAAACTCTTTCGAGCTGATTTAAACAAGACTCAAAAGATGTGCAGGAAATCGAAAAATCATCCATGAAGATTTCCAAAGACTCCCCCACCATATCAGAAAAGATACTCATCATACACCTTTGGAAGGTGGCGGGGGCGTTACATAGCCCAAATGCATTCGCCTAAACGCGAAAGTACCATATGGGCAAGTAAACGTGATCTTTTCCTGATATTCAGGATGAATAGCAATCTGGTTATAACCCGAATAACCGTCTAAAAAACAATAATATTTCTGACCTGATAGCTTTTCCACAACCTGATCGATAAACGGAAGCGGAAAGTGATCTTTCGATGTTTCCGCGTTCAGTTTTCGATAATCAATGCAAATACACCACCCGGTTACTGGCCGGGTGGCAACCTCGTTACCTGAGTCGTCCTTGAAGACTTGGATGTCTGCCTTCTTCGGAACTGTCTAAGTCAGGCTCACCCACGTGCTGTCTGAAATGGTAAAAATAATACCAGCATCGAGCCACTTCAGCACCTCCTTCATCACGACTTCCCGCATGTTCGGGTTCAACCGTATCTGTGCATCATGCGCGGGTTTCACTTCCAGATCTGTCAGAATTTTGTGCATAACAATCGACGGACTAATCCCTTTCAGATCCGCGATGGTCCACCCGATCGCCTCCTTATTCATGTAACATCCAACTTTTTGTTAAATAATAAATGACGGAAAGTTTTGTTATTAACTGTGTGTCGTTAAGTTAGTCGTGTGTTAAGTGTTTGGATAATATTTGGATTTGGAATTGTGAGTGGGTTGTGGGGCCCATGGCCCCATATATAAGCCTAACCTCTCCACCCTTTTCATCATTTTGTTACCTTTCACCACACACACACACTCAAGAACACACACACTTTCTCTCTACATTCCGGATCCAAATCCGTGTAAAAAGAAGGAAGAATCTCGTGTGTAGACATCATCAAACAACAAGAATCACGTCCAGATCTACGTATTGTCCGGATCTGAACTCGAACCCGAAGCAAAAGGTAGGTTTCGGTTTAAATGGTTAAGTTTTATGGTTAGAACCAGCATTCAAACAGATATAATAATAGATCGGGTTGTGAAATGTAAGAAAAATATAAACTTGGTAAGTTATAACCTCTTGGGTGCACTTTAAGATAAAAAGGTGGCGTTCGGACTATGAGAGAGATGAGTTCAAGATCAGGTGCATGGGGTCAGAATGTGTCGAAAGTTGAGAAGACTAAAAATTAGGTACTGAGGAGGATCCATGAAGTAAAATGGCTTTAAAATGGTAAAAACGAAGAAAGGAAGGCATTTCGCTTCGCTCAGCCATGAGAAGCGAAACAGGTATTTCGCTTCGCTCAGCCATGAGAAGCGAAACACGTATTTCGCTTCGCTCAGCCTTGAGAAGCGAAACAGGTATTTCGCTTCGCTCAGCCTTGAGAAGCGAAACAGTCATTTCGCTTCGCTCAGCCATGAGAAGCGAAACAGGTATTTCGCTTCGCTCAGCCTTAAGAAGCGAAACAGGTATTTTGCTTCGCTCAGCCATGAGAAACGAAACAATCATTTCGCTTCGCTCAACCATGAGAAGCGAAACAGGTATTTCGCTTCGCTCAGCCTTGAGAAGTGAAATAGTCATTTCGCTTCGCTCAGCCATGAGAAGCGAAACAGGTATTTCGCTTCGCGCTGCCATGAGAAGCGAAACAGGTATTTCGCTTCGCTCA
Source organism: Bidens hawaiensis (assembly GCF_021521415.1). Classification (NCBI taxonomy): domain Eukaryota; kingdom Viridiplantae; phylum Streptophyta; class Magnoliopsida; order Asterales; family Asteraceae; genus Bidens; species Bidens hawaiensis. Next base: position 4,022,348 of record NW_027491039.1, on the reverse strand, counting down.
GGCCTTGAGAAGCGAAACAGGTATTTCGCTTCGCTCAGCCATGAGAAGCGAAACAGGTATTTCGCTTCGCTCAGCCATGAGAAGCGAAACAGGTATTTCGCTTCGCTCAGCTTTGAGAAGCGAAACAGGTTATGCGAAGCGAAATTCTATGCGAAATTCCTCCCATGCGAAATTGTTTAAGTTGTTATTAAAATGTGACCCGATTAATTTTCTGATTCGTTTTTGTTAAAGGACTGTTAATGAAAACAAAATATTTCCGAGCTGACCTGGCAGCTCAACCCCAGCCAGGGGCTCTGCCCCTTGGACCCTGCTAGGGGCTGCCGCCCCTAGACCCCGCTACCAGGGGCGCTGCCCCCGGACCCCGTTAGTTGAGAGTTTCATTAACTTAGATGTAGGAAGTAGTAGTAATGGATAATTGATACGCGTAATGTATTGTACAGTTAACCGTGCACAACTAAGGAAGGGCATTACCATTAACGGCGAGAGAAACCGACTCCAGGTGAGTTCTAGCCCCCATTTCCTTGTTATGTTTTCGGGGGTTGTGTGCATACTCCTAGGTGGCAGTTAAAATGCTTATCTTAAGTGATAGGTATATGATACGTGTATGATCGTGCATTGAATGTTATTACTATATGATGGTTATGTGCATGAATGTGTATGTAAATATTATATACATAAGACAAGTAAAATATGTGCTTATGATAGGGACCAGACCCTTATAATATCTTAGATGATAGGGACCAGACCCTCATAATATCTGAGATGATAGGGACCAGACCCTTATAATATCTGAGATGATAAGGACCAGACCCTTATAATATCTGAGATGATAGGGACCAGACCCTCATAATATCTGAGATGATAGGGACCAGACCCTTATAATATCTGAGATGTTAGGGACCAGACCCTTATAATATCTTAGATGTTTAAGATAGAATAGCTTATGGTATACCATAGGGTTTTATGAAAGAAAGTATGTAAGTACGTATGCATGTATATAAAGTATGTGTGAAAGAAGTAATAGCAAAGTAAGGTATGAATACGTATCTTCGGACGCGTATGAGTAAGGATAGAAATGTATTGTATGTTAATTGATTAACTAGAACTCACTCAGCGTAGCTGACTTTTAGTATGCTCACAGGCAAATAGGTTGAGGCAGCTGGCTTGAGGAGGGGCACATGGCACGAGCTAAAGAGACTGGCATCTATGAAGAAGTGTCATGACTATTTTATGTTATGTTATGAAAAGACAATTTGTATGTTAAGACAAAAATGAATGTTTGTAATGTGATGTTTGAAGTTTTAAATTAATCACACGAAAGTTTAAATTAACTCTGATTTTAGAACTGTGTTTATGAGTAAATCCAAAACCAAAGTAGGGTTACCGGGAACAGGGCCTTACATTTCACAACCAGCACCTTCAACAAAGCAGATTCCTTTTCCAAAGACAAATTAGAAGCTATAATGACAGGCAATGTATCATTCTTACCCAAAAATGCGTATTTCAGATGCCTTGGTAGCTCCTTCAGCTCGACTTTCGGTGCTTCTTGTAAAGATGGTTTCATCCTGGTATCGATTTTCTTAGGAAGCGGTTCCACCTGAACCGACCACGAGGGTCGATCTCCCCATAAAGACGCAACCTCCAGCTTTTTCTCCTCATTTTCCAACTCCTTATCAGTTTCCACCTATAATCTATCAAACATAAAGCACGTCTCCGTTGTGCCATCCGTTTCCACGACCGAGTCGTATAACGGAATGCACTCGTCAATAATGTCTGCCATAAAGCATTCATCATCAACCGGAGAATTATTTACATGTGTGAAAACATTAAGTCTAATCTTATGGTTACCAAATGCCAATTCTACAGTACTGTTTCGACAATCGATTTTGGCATTTACGGTGGCTAAAAATGGCCTACCAACCGTGGGCTGTTTGGTTCTCTCACCCGAAACATAATCGAGAACCAAAAAGTCAACTGGAAAGTAAAAAATCTTCCACCTTGACGATCACATCATGTAACATTCCCCGGGGAAGTTTCGGTGTCTGGTCCTCGAGAACAACCGTGGTCGCGGCTGCCCGAAGCAGACTGAAGTCGTACTGATCGTACAAACTTCCCGGGAGGATGCTAATGCTAGCTCCAAGATCTAAAAGTGCCCGTGTCATTTTAAAATCACCCGCCTGAATGGATATAATGGCCATCCCCGGATCTTGAAACTTAGGTGGAAGAGCACCCAAAAGAACTGCACTCACATTATCTCTTAAATTAATCTGTTTAGGAATCTTTCGGTTTCGTTTCTGTGTGCACAAATCTTTCAAGTACTTTGCATAGGCGGGAACTTGTTTTATGGCATCTAAAAGAGGAATATTAATTTTAACCTGTCTAAACGTTTCCCACATTTCTTCCTGCTGTGGGCCCCGTTTAGTGCCATCTTCGCCTTCGATGGTGACAACAAGGCATCGGGATAGGGGACGGTTTTAACCTTTCCCTTGTCCTTAGAATTGTTGTTACCATCTTTCAAAACCGGTTCGTTTATTTTAATTTCACTTTTATTATTTTAAATAAAAACGGTTCTAGTTCGTCATCACTAACAGTCTTCCACCACCCCCATCAACCCGAGATGGTGGACCCCCAACCTTATTATCATACTTTTTCCCATTTCTTAAAGTACTTACCTGATTTATGTGCTTCTTCGAACTCGAACTAGAACTGAAGTGCTGCGAGTTCACTGTGGTATCACTCGGTAACTGACCCGCGTTTTTCTACAACTTTGCCATGTCTGCTGCGAGCTGACCAATTTGTTTTGACATTGCTTCTGAAGACTTATCTCTCAACTCAAACTGTCTCTGCATTTCCTTCTGATTATCAGTCACGACCTTCAACAACGCATCTAACTTTGAATGTACCGACTTGCCTGAATTTCCCGAACTACCCTTCTGCTGGTCCTGATTCTGATTACCCGACGAACTGTTACCCCGGTAACCATCTCTTTTATAACCCCGATTGTTACTCTGACTGTTCAAACCACCCTGACAGTAGCTGTTCTGCTGTCGGTTTTGACTGGACCCCTGAAAGTTCAAGTTCGACTGACTCAACGCATTCCTGTATCTGAAATTTGGGTGATTCCTTAGGCCCGAGTGATAAGTATTAGAATTAAATCCTTGGCCCTTGGAATCCCCATACGCGTAACTGACTTCCTCCTCTTCGGGATACTCGTCATCATCAAACCCGGGGCAATCTTCGACCTTATGTCCCAACTCGCCACAATCTGAACAAACCGGGAATTTCACCCCGACTTTACCAACCTCTTTCTTTTTCTCTTTTCGATAACACGCGAGTTCTCGTTCCAACTCCGCAATTCTGTCTAACTCGCTCGAGGCTGATTTAACCGATCACGTGACCCCGGGTTTTCGCCTTCGTTCTACAACTGCCTCTGACTTGGAATCTTCACACATAAACTCCAAAAAATCCCAGTCATCTTCCTCGTGTTGATTAAACAACTGACTATTATAAGAGGCTTTCAAATGTTTTCTGTCCTCATATGTCAACCCGTCAACGAAACAATTAACCAATTCCCACAACTCGATCTGATGGTGCGGGCACTTCCTAATCATTTCCTTATAACAAGTAAAGGCCTCATGAAACAACTCACCCGGTAACTGTGAAAAATGTCGAATCTCCATTCAGGCCTCGATGGTCTTTGATTGTGAATAATACTGGTTAAGGAAAACCTACTGCATCTCAACCCAGTTCTCAATACTATGCATCAGTAACGAATTGAACTAGTGTTTGGCTTTGTCTTTTAATGAAAACTGGAACAACCGCAACCGAACCTCATCCTGATCATATGTACCGTCACCAACAGACCCGCAAATAGCTGAAAAATCTGACAAGTGTGAATACAGGTCTTCAGATCCAGTCCGTGAAAGTGAGGAACTATGTTAATGTAGGACGGACGGGATTTGAATGTCGGTTGTCCCTGTACATGAACCTGTGGGACACTCGGTGAAGCACCATCTGAAATAGCCGGTCTGAACCGACTGTTAACACCCTGAGCCGAGGGCCCATAATTTCTTCGTCTGGCCTCGGGTTCTCAAAACCTCCCTGTTAACTGGTATTCCCTGTCTTCTTTCTTCCCGAAATCTGCCAATTCCCATTCTACCCCTGCCTTGGTGTCTACGACCGCCACCCCTCCAATTAACCAGTTCCTCAATCTCATCTTCATAACCAACATCTCTTTTGTTAACCGGCTCAAACCCATCATTCTGTCTGACTCTCCAGTCACCCTGATTACTACCATCGTGTCCCTGATTTGACTCATTCCAATCCCCCTCTTCTTTATCTTCAGTATGAATGCTGACATGGTCAAAATATCGGATAATCGGCTGTCTGTGACGTGGGGTATTGTTTGGGCCTAATGGCCCGGGTCTGTCAGGGTTTCGGTTTCGGTTTCGGTTTCTGGATTGTCGGGCTGAATTTTGTGGTTACTGATTGGTGTTTATCGGTGGTGGGTGGTCATTGTTTGGTGGGGCTTGGTTATTTGGTGGATTCTGTTCGGGTTGGAAAGCTTCGGGTTGTGGGTTTTGATTTTGGTTCTGACCTTCCATTTCTGAATTTCTGATCTGAGCTCGGTTCTGCCGAGCTATACGTTCAATTTCTGGCTCGTTAATCAGTGGAGAACCTCATCCTGAATGGCAGGTGTGCATAAACCTGTTACCTGCACAAACAACACACCCCGCGTAAAATGGAAAAATAAAGTGAACTAAGCTAAAAATAAAATTAACAACTAAATTAAACTAACAAATCAATCAATCACAAAAACACTAAGTGCACTAACGGGGGCAACGGCGCCAATCTGATGACCGTTGTTTTAATCATGCAAAAACCTAATTAACCTAAGTAGCTAGGGTAAGTCAGGTATCGTATCCACGAGGAATATGTGGTCAGTGTGACATGTAATCAATTTCTAAAATTATGAAGTAGCTATTAAGAGTGCTGATCACACTAGAAATGATTTAGTTTTTAATGTCAAACAAGCAATTATTTTAAAGTTCAAATAATTCCCAAAATAAAATCGCACCCGGGGTTCAAGCATGTAACAAACAGCAATCTCATGTCATTTAAAAGATTAATCATCAATAATCGAATCCGGTTAATCAACTAGTTAAACCTTAGGCATCAACAATTTCTAACATACGGCACTGGTTATCAAATGGTCCCTGCCAGTGTGACTCTAAGGGCCATTGTATGCTTTATCGCATTCAAACTAATTAATACAACCCTATGAACACGTATCACAACAACTTGCAAACTAATCGTTCTGATTGAAATAAACCTAAACCGACTGAGTACACAATAATACCAAACATCAATATTCATAGATCGACAATCAATAATTAAAAATATTTAGTTATTAAAACATAAGAAAAACCGACAAGTACAATACTCTACATCCCGGGTATAACTCGAGGAGACTAGCCGCTTATAGTGATGATTTGGTCTTCACTCGCTTTTTGATAGGCCACGAATATAAATGGAAGGGTGAATGGATATATCTTGATTTTTCTCCTTTTCTTTTTCTCTTTCTCGTAATCTCTGCTGCCGTAAAAAAACCACCATCCCAGTTAATTCTTTTTTTCCTCCACCGACTTAAGGAGTCCCACCAGTTTTTGCTTCCAGCCCACTAAAGCCATCTCTCGTGAGTTCCAAATAATTGTTTCACTTCTTTTATTGTTCAGGTGGGCCATCCAATTGCAAACGTGCTGCATATTTGATTCCAAATCAAAACAAAAGAAAGTAAATTGATTTTATTTATTATTCTTTCTTTTATCATTATATTTATTTAATGAGCATATGAAATTTATAACTATTCTTTTCTTAACCCCACGAGATATTTCCAACTATAAATCAAAACTTGATATTTATGTAAACCACTTAAAATAATTTCATTCTAGCAAGTATTTAAAATAAAAATGCAATATTATTAACAATTAGTTACAACTAAACACCCACCCATCACATGAAAAATTTAAAATATCAATTGAAAAAGTATTGGTTCACCATTCTTTTAGGCAATTAGCAAATCAAGGATAGGATAATAATAAGCTATTGGCGAAAATAAAAGATCATTCCTTTTGAAAATTAAAGTTAAAATCCAAGCATTAGTAAAAAATAATTGAATAGAAAAAATTCCAAAGAGTTAAATCCCCATAGAAAAAATTCCAAGCATAACAAATCTAAATTTTAATTAAAACAGATAAATTTTATTTTAAAAGATAAATATTTCTAGTCGTTAGTATTGCTTTGACTTTTAAACAACTATTAAGTCAAATTTGATACAAGTTACAATCTTAAAAGTTAATACAATATAATAATTGCTAATATATTAAATGCATAATTAAATAAATTGATTTATCTAGTGGATATGAGTTAGAAAAAGGGGAAGTCATGAAAGCATAACAAGTGGCAAAATATGGTACTCTTTTATTAGAGTAGTAAGATCTATTCATGTATGGAAAGATTTTGTGAGAGAAAAAAATGTTTTTTGTTCAGTAGCTTGGACTGATATCTCTTGTATTGCTCTTTTATATTTACGGATGACTGAACCGAATATGGTCTCAGATAGTAATGTGAGCAGCGGAGATTTTGGCACAAAAGTGGCAGGACACGTTCAGTCTCAACCTAAAGAGAACACATAGAGGTATCTATCTATATATATGATTCGTCTTTCGAAAGTGATTCAAGTATATCACTTATTTTTGTTTTGTTTCTTTTGAATACAGATAAGTAGTGACGGAGAAAGAGTATCTGTGGCCTTTCTTCGCCATATTATTGTTATTGATGGTGGTGACCTTATTGGAGGCCTAAAACATAACTTAAAACCGAGGCCGTTTTAAAATTTCATTGTTATAAACCCACTTGGTTTATTTGAATTTGGAACTGACAACAATTAACTAAAATCCTTAGTTAGCAAAGTCATTAAAATATAAGTTAATATTGGCAATGGCCTTTCCAAATTTTTTTTTTCATTAGATAAGAAGGTAAAGACTTTATTCTATGGATTTTGACCGGAAAATGTAAAATAAATAAATCTATAGTATACCTCAAATCAGTGTTTGTCTGCCTCAATAATCCCAACTCAGTTGGTTGCACTAACTCTCAAAGTCAATTATGTTCACATACAACAAAATAATATAATATACAGTGTTTATCTGCCTCAATATGCGTTTGTGGCCTCGAGAGCCCAATCGTGGGTGCTTCAGGATCACATTTTGCGAGACAGTGGTATATGTGGGATGGATTCTGATTATTCTTGTGCTCTGGCTTGTCTTCGTGATATGATTCCAAGCTTCGATTTTAGCAGTTTCTCTAACAAAGAGACCACCCCCTCTAAAGCCCAGCATGCATTGGCGAGCACTCTTTTTAGTAAAATTGTTCACGACATGGAGTCACACTTTAACATGACAAGCAAACAAAAAGCCATTTTTGAGTGTCTACAAGCACCACATGCTCAAGATTTTCTTCTTGCTATCCCTATAGATGGGTTAGGCCAGCATATGTCTCCAGTGGAGTATTGTAGTATCCTTAAGTATCGCCTTATGATTCCTCTATTTCCGGTTGATGAGATATGTCCTGTTTGTCATAAAGCGTGTTTAGACTCATATGGGGAGCACGCGGTGCACTGTAAAGAGCTCCCGGGGTTCAAGTACCGACACGATCTGGTTAGGGATGTGCTCTTTGATATATTCAGGCGAGCTGGAATTTCTGTTAAGAAAGAAGTACCTGTGAATTTCCTGACTGACCCGTCGGAGGGAAGATCATCTCTTCGACCGGCTGACATTTTGGTGTTTGGATGGATAGGAGGGAAACACGTGTGTGTGGATTTAACATGGGTTTCTCCTTTGGTGGGCTTAGGGAGTGGTTTCGCGGTCGGTCAAGCCGCATTAAAAGCTGCTTCAGGTAAGGTGGCAAAACATGAAAAGGCGTGTCTTGACAACCAACATGTATTTATTCATTTTGCTTTTGACACTTTTGGTTTCCTCGCGCCTGAAGCTGTGGAGCTACTTACCCGTGTTCAGCGGGTCATGCATAGTAATGTTATGACTCCAAGATCAGCAAATATAGTTTTTAAAAGATTGGGTTTTGTGATTCAAAAAGGGGTAGCGGCGCAGCTTGTTGCCCGCTTGCCTTCTGTTTCGATGTAATCCAATACATTTTTGTACCTTTATTTCACATAATTAATAATAAAACATCATATATACAGTTAACTAAGAAAACATTACCTATTTTAATCAATATTTTATTTAGAGATAAAATCATCCAAAACCATCAACACACTGATTAGTACGCTTAAAAGTATAGAAATTGTGGGGGGGCAATTTAATATATATGTATAACATCTATAATAAAAATGAGGCCCTTTTAAATGGTGGCTTTAGTTGACTTACCCTGGAGCCAGCCTTGGTTAACACTTGAAGTATATAAAGTTAAAAATAAATTGTATCTTTCATTCTCTTTAATTTTTATCAATAGCCATATCACATATGGATTGATTACTTGAAACACAAGTGTTGTGGATTTCTATTAATATGGCTGTATAAAAGGAAATCAGTTGTTCTTTTGAACAAATGTTATATATTAAATATACAATAAATGTTATTTGTGTGTATTTCTTGAATGTGTTATTGTACTGTAGTTAGTAGAAGTACATAATTGATATTTTTAATGTTGAATTACTATGATGTGTAAGGCTTATGATGTAGATATTTCACACTTATGCTAAAATCTTGAAAACTATACGAAAAATAAAATGATTATCACATTGTAAATTGTCATCGTCGCAGCATCGCGCGGGTTTTTAACTACTTTATTATTATTGTTCCTTAAAAAATGAAAAGCATTTTGTAAAATGACTAAAAAGCCCCCAATTCTTTTTTTTTAAAAACCCTAATTCCTAATCCTGAGCAAGCAGGTCGGTCGTGAGTCCCTCCCCAAAATGGTTCGATCGTCAGAGGATAATGAGAAGAAGGTAACACACAATCTTCAAAAACTCGATATGTTTGTTTGTTTTTAAATAAATAAATACGGATATCAAGAAATCATTATGATGATGATTCTTGATGACTTACTGTTTGTTTGTTGTGGGTATTTAACTAATCGGTCTTCTTTTCTACTTATTTATTTTTTGGTGCAGAATTTGGTGAACAAGTTAAAAGATGTTGAAATTAGTGCCCCTATCGTTTATGGCAACATTGCCTTCTGGCTCGGAAAGAAAGCAAGCGAGTAAGTTTACGGGTATTCCTGTTCATGTTCGTAAAAAAAAAAGAACACTCACGAACATAAATGAAGATATGATACATATGTTACCATTCAAATTACTGAAGTCTGTCTGCTGATGTGGCATTGTTATTTCAGGTATCAATCTCACAAGTGGACAGTTTATGTCAGGGGTGCGACTAATGAGGATCTGAGTGTAGTTGTTAAACGAGTCGTGTTCCAATTGCACTCCAGTTTTAATAACCCAACACGGGTTGTTGAATCGCCTCCATTTGAGCTATCAGAGTCCGGTTGGGGTGAATTTGAAATTGCTATTACACTTCATTTTCACAGTGATGTTTCTGAGAGACCTCTTCACTTGTTAGTTTGTTTATTATTTTCAATTTTATGTCAAATTGGTGCATTTTGAATAAGCATAAATGCAATATGATGCAACCATGACTTGAAGTTAGATAAGTTGTTGCCTTATTTAGGATCTGATCATGCTAAATCTCAAATCTCAATAAACCGTTTCTGATATTTGGATTTCATTATGTTATTATTTAGAGTTGAAAACTTAGGGGTATGCATGGGTCAGTTTTAGACTAAAACCAAACCAAAAACTGAAATTTTGACTTTTGAGTTTTTCAAAACAGTTTCGTTTTACCATTTGGGCCGAAAAACGTTTTGGCGACAAATAAAGAATTTCGGTCTAAATCTTTTTGTTACTCAAAATTGAAAAATTTAAAATGAAAATCCGTAAATTCAGTTCGGTTCGTTTTTTCGGTTTTAACTGCATTCAAAACTGAAACCGAACCAATGAGTTACATGCCTACAACAAAACTAATAATTTGAGGGTAACATTGTAAAATAAAGTTATCTATTTACGGTCTCAAGTTTGATGAAGTTTAAATGGTCAACAGATACCACCACTTGAAGTTATATCCTGAAGATGATTCGGGTTCCATGTCAGTCAAGAAATCCGTGGTTGTGGAATCATACGATGAGGTTGTGTTTTCTGAGCCATCGGAGGGTTTATTTGCACGCGTTCAAGGTCATCCTGCTGTAATAGTACCTAGGCTGCCAGCTGGATTTTCCTTACCCCCTGGTGGGCTTTTATTTTCTTTAATAATTTGTGTGTTTCTCTTTTACATTATTAGTTTTAATTTTTATATATCCTTGTGCTGTGTGTTCTTGTAGTTTCAGCTGAGGATGCAGATAAAAGGAAGAGAATGGATCCCAAAGATAATCCTCTTACGCAGTGGTTTACAATTTTTTCGGAAGCAGATGAGCTTCTTAAGCTCGCAGCAGCTCGTCAACAGGTAACCATCATCTTATTCATTTTTGTTTTAACATATGAATTATTATACGTGCTTGACCTCAGAATGATTAATACATGATATAAAAATCAGAGTGTGTGTTGAAAAATTGAATAAAAAACACAAGCAAGCAGCTGTAGTTTTTCCACTCTTTCTCGTCTATTAATATCGAACACCACACATTACAATGACCTTTAACCCTATATTATACTAACACATGACTTGCTAAACAAGGCTTGTATTTAGTCTCAAACTCCTTATAATACTCACCATATTAATATAAATAAAGTTTTGACCATTCGAGCATAACCATTCAAATCTTTTTGCAATCAAGAGTAACTCCTTCAGTGTCACTTTTAGATTATATTTTCTACAATATTTAATACCAACACCAAAATTAAGATAATAAAAAAAATGCCATTCAATTTAATAGTACAAAAAACATTTCCTATCCTAACTTTAAGATGGTCTTTTTCTATTTACAAGTAAAGAACAAGAGTTAAAGAAAATAAATAAAGAGGAATGTTGCGCAGAAGTTAAACAAAGATTGGACTGTTTGTTTGACTTGATAAAAACGAAATAACTTATAAAATGAGACCAAGACCCATTTAAATACTAGAGAAAGTCCTTGACCTATCAACAGAGGCGGACCTACATATGTAGGTACGGGAGTTTTGAGAAATTAGTGGAGCTGCTATATAAAATAATTGGAGTGAACCCATTAACAATTTTTGAAGTGAAGCCCATAAAGCATAATTAAACAACTTAGGGTTCCCATCACTTTCATAGAGGCGCCAAGCCTAAAGTAAAATGTTGTTGCAGGTCTGTATACCCTCTCTCACTCACTTTTTAACGAAAACTAAAACAAATCAACAAATACTATACAATTTATGCACACAGAATATTTTCTGAAAGTAAGCATACTCATGAAAGAAACAGTACATGTGTTTTATGATTTCACCGTGCCAACAAAAATTGTCATATCTTCAAACTTGGTATGAGTTTTACTTTGATGAACACTTTTACAACTAAAGCACACCTTCTGACCTGCATCTGTACAGGCTTTTGTGGTAAACAAACATATTTAGACTATAATCGGATTTTGATGTACTGTTATGAAAATAATTGTTTTTGTAATAAACAGTTAAACTTTGACTTTGACCAATGATATGCCTTGGGTCAATGCAAGGGTAGAAATTTGAATGTCTCTTTGATAGGGAGTCTAAGAATGCTACTTTTATATATTTATTTATTTTTTCTTCGTGTCATTATCATTAACGGCGACTCATCACTTGAAACAAAATAACTAAATGTTTCTTGGTCAGTGACTAGTCAACTGAAGTAGGAATGTGGAACTCACTTTAGTTATTGGTTTATGACTTCCGTATTATCCAAGGTCGAGTCTTGTTAGCAACACATTCTTTGTTTCTTTTTCTTTGTTTTAAGCACAACTGCGCAATTTTTTCCCTCTTTTTTTCCCTAGACTCCTCGTTATAGCATTTAAAAACAAATAAGTTTAGGATTCATACTTCCTTTTTGTTATTTAATTAGTATGAACTTTAGACTTTTTTTTTTTGCTTTTTTAGTTACTAAATGCAACAATATGGCATGTGTTCATTTAGAAACAAGAACAGAAGAGGGGATGAGAGGACCAAAATTTAGATTAGAACGAAGGCTTTACATCAAAACTTTGTAACCCAACCTGATCTGACCCGAATCGAAAATAATCTAAGTTGAGTTAATAGACATCAGAACACTAAAGCTTAGTGAACCTAGTGAAAAACATTCCTGGGTCCACCACTGCCTATCAAGACTCAAATTCCTACTAATAAGTATTATTTCAAACACTAAGTATGAACATAGGAAGCCTATGTTTATCCCTTAACTCACAAGATAAACTCAACTTTAATAAATGAAAACCCAAAGGAAATAACTTAATAACCCAGTAATTATTAAACTGCCTCTCATTCATGAAATCCATCAGCTTCTTCACTCCAGTTATAACAAAAAGCTCTTTTATTCACAGCACTATCACACGTGAACTTAACGATTAATTCCAACAATCAAACCTTGAGTCTTTGAAGTTCACAGCGATCTTCAAAGAAAAACTGGATCACCATCCTCTTCTTGAATCAAATTCGCCCGATCATCCTTTTTCTCACACTTTGATAAATGTTGAGTTTGTTGCACACTTGCACTTGAAACACCTGAGCACCCGACTTTTATGTTGCTAATTCTGACCATCACCTCCGCCTCTCATGGAACCCCGATCTCCACATCGGTCTCGTCCATTGTCTTCACGGTTTGAACTCCCACAGCCACAATGTCTTCACGTTCACGTCTTAAGTCCCTTAACCTGCTATTTGTCAGAGCAGTGGTTTACCATGAATATCTTCTTAGTTGGTTTTATGATGGATTCCTTCAAAGCTTTAAATCTTCCACCGGCTTCTTGAAACTACATCCTTTCAGTCGGTTAGTGTGTAAATGTTTCCCGACTTTGAATGAGTAAAAAGAGGCTGCTGTTTTATGTGGAGTTTGAGATTTCTGTCTATGGAATCAATCATTGGGAAAGTATAGTCTCAGGAGTAGTTTAGGTTTAGTGCATGAGGGCTATGCAAACATTTTATCATTTTAAAGACTAATAGCATGTGTGCATGATGCACAAGGCACGCTTTTCAGGATATGCTAAAGAGTGGATGCCTCAATGTGCTTTGTGTACACCCTACGCGCTCAAGTGATTTCAATGTCAGTTATGGCGTGTATACAAAAAGAGGCTTCCAGCAATGTTTTGGTCAGGCTCAGAAACGGTACAACTGGTAATACCGGCCGGATTGAACCAATTTTTAAAATACAACTTCAATTAAAAAAATAATCCAAAATAATTCTGTAATCAAAAATCAATTTCCAGCAAAGAGTTTTTTTTAAATAAAAGTCTACAACAGGTTTATGGCATTTTTGTGCTGAATGCATCAAGTTCATTGAAACTTAAAAGATGAAATTCTCTATCATCTGGCTGACTAATTTGGTATTCAGATTGGATATGATACCCTAATCTTGCAGAACAGTTTTTATGTTTTCGTATCTTATTTTGGGTTCGTGTGTAGGCTTGAGCAGCTGGCCTTAGAAGTTGGTCAACCGTCAAAGTTAATCGATTTCTTTAAAGCAGAATTGTTTCGCTTTTGACAGGTTTCCATAACCGTAAGGTCCTTCGCAATTGTAATCTTCAACATCTCAATAATATTGTCTTGCTAGTGCAGCCGTGGATGGAGGCCAGTTTAGACTGAACCACATAAAATCCCCTATTCTCTTTTTGTGTTGAGTGTCGTGGGAAATTTGTTTAAGCGATCAGTGTTTTGTTCTTGTTTCGTCTTCACATCGTTACCCAACATCAGCAGCAGATTGCTACAGTTTGTTTAAGTTAGCGATGAAGAAAGAAACAGGTTAATAGTTCGATTTGTGATCAGAAGCAGGTTATTAGCAGATTGTAAACTGCAGGTTCTGTTTGTCTGTTGGGTTACTTGAGTTGCAGGTAGTCTCCTAACATTTTACTCGTTTAAAACTTCAGTTCTTGTTCAATAGTCCATTTAAAGACACCCGTTACAGCCTCTTTTCATTCGTTCAATTTCACTAAATTTCAAGAAGAATGCCTGTTTTCTTGCTACACTATTATTCCCCGGGTTCTTTGCATCTGCAACTAACTTAACTTGAGCTGTGAATCAAGATCACTCCTGCGCTTCTCAACTTTTATAGGAAGAGAATGTGAATTGCATACTCGTAGATTATCTTTTTTTTTTTTGTTACAAAATTTAATCATCACATATTTGTTCTTAGTTAACGCCCTGTTTGCGGTAATGTATATATGTGTGAACCCTCGGGTGGGCAAAAGTGAAATTGCACTAATTTTGACATTATTTTACTAATCTCGTGAAAATAACGTTAAAAGTGACGGAAGGTTAATCAGGCATCATGTGGTGGCGTTGATAGCCGAAAGACAAGGTACATACACCAATCTACCGGTGTGCCGATGGTTGAGTGTTATGTGCCTTATGTCCAAGGCTTGATGCAAAACTACTATCGAGCCGGGGGTCTCACTAGAAGCAGCCTCTCTATTCCTATGGGGTAGAGGTAAGGCTGTCTACATCTTACCCTTCTCAGACCCTACCATAGCTCTGCTATTGGTGGGATATACTGAGTACGATGATGATGATGATATTTATTCTTAGTTATTTTCTGACAAATAGGGTTTTTTAGTCTCTCAAACATACGATCTTCTGGTCTCAAATGAGTCAATATACATATATCTATAGCACAAAATTTTGAGCCATTTATGTCAATAATAATCTTCTGCATAATTTGCTTGAACTTATTCATCTTCATCAGTGCCGTATTCTTGTATGTTCACCTTTATAAAACCAATCCATTATAAAACGGACTACCAATTCACTATATAAGTCAAACAAAATTTAAAAGTTGTGCCTAACTCACCTTTAGAAATGCATTGATTTTAAGATTTTGCATATGTCAAACCAATCCACTATTTTGAAGTAAATAAACCGAACCGTCAAGAACTGAACAGAACGGGATATTGTTTATTAAACGATTTGGCAACCAAGGAAGGAATCTGTTTTTTTTATATATATTTGTCAATCCAAAAATGTAAGACCAAATATGCATTAAATTTGTTGTAATCTTTTATGTTTTGTCAAAGCAGCCTAATCCAAAAGTGAAGCCTAGTGGGCAATCTATTTAATGGAACCATTTCGTATATTAGTCCATAACCTAAGTCCGAAGTTAATGAAACCGATCAGTTAGGTATTTCCAATGATCGACTTTGTGTTGAAAATGAATTGAAGGAGGCACTTCATGTGAAATTCAATCCATTTACATTATTGCTTATCGGGCCAAAGAAGAGTACATGACCTGTGACTAGTTCATAACTGATTAGCATGTAAGAGAAATTCTCCAAATGGGCGAAAATTTTAAAACTTTTAATTTAAAGTAATTCTTACAGGTAACAAGTCTAAAAGTTTGACCTATGTTGACCCTTTTTCTTTTTGGCATTTGACGTTGAAGATTTACATGTGATGGCTTTGTAGGTGCAAGCTCAAATTGCACGAGTGAGGCGGCAGTTAACCTTAATTGACGGGCAACATCAGCAGCAGTTAAAACCACCATCTGAGCTATAAAACCATACATTACTTTTACATTTTGTATCAAGAAAACACTCAAAACTCAACCCATCTGTATTGTTGTACATTTTTAGTTGTAACTTTCGCTGTTTGTAATTCTATTGAACATCATAAATACTTTATTTGAGATTTTGATGGATATCAAAAGGCAGATGCTGGTTCCCTAATAGGGCAGGCGGATAAAAAGACTTACTTTCATGTTATGTGTTTTCTTGTACTTTAGATTGTTTTTTGATCATTCAACGATCAAGATAAAAATAAAAGTTATGCGATAATTATGGTGCGCGTACTTTTATCCTGTGAGGTACAGTCTTTTTTGGTTGAATGCTTCCTAGAGGACAAGTCGGTCTCGTGTGTTATCGCTTTTTATGCTTTAATTTCTTGATTTTACAGGTGGTGGTGGATATTTCAATTTCATGCATGTGCTCCAAAAGAAAAGGCTTTATCAAAATGAATCACGATGTTTGTTACCACCTTTGGGACGCTTGATTTTTGTCTTCGATGTACCAGGTTTGTATAAGTATTCTTGTCCTTGAAACTCAGTAATCAAATGTTATACATCGATATATAATGTGTGTGTTTTTTAACAGAGGTGGTAAAATGGGTGTGTCAGGCATGCTTTGTAACTGGTCAAATGGGTCAGGGTTGGGTTTGCCCACAAAACATTTTTTGTTTGAGACTTTTATGTATTTTTAAAATAGTTGATGCATCACGTCATGTATAATTATAAAAAAGTATTATTGTAACGTAAATATAATATTTTTTTTAGTAATGATTTAGGAGGTTTTTGTGCAGTAAAAACTCACCTTGACTACTTTCAACTCATTTGATCGTTGACATTTTTTTCTTTTTAGCTATACTTATATCTGCTAAAATGTGTAGTACAGGTGCTGATGCACAGGTTGGTTGTACCGTGTGGACTTGTTCAAAAAACTTAAAAGTTTTACTTGTTTCATTGAATTATAATTTATAATATGGTCATTATACCCTTCTCTTTCATAGATTTCTAAAAGCAGGAATATTTATATTATGAATTTTGTTGGGTAAATATGATATTATAATTATCCCTATTTTCTACCGTTGTTTCACAATTGGTTTTTAGGTTATGAAAATACAAATGCCATATTTTGCATGTTCCACAGTGTTTGTACATTGTGCATCAGAATATGTAGCGTTCAAAAATACAAGTTTTAATGCGGATAATGTTTCGTACAACGCAAGGACAAAGGGAAGCCAAGGAAGGTACAAACATTGAAATGCTTGGTTATCTTTCTCTTTAGAGTAGTTTATATGAAGGTGTCTTGTTGCAAGTAGTTGGAATTGATCTCACATGTCCTATCAATATATATAAGGGACAAGAGTAACATGGGTTCATGTGCATTTACAAGACGGTGTCACCATCGAAGGGAAGATGGGTGTCCTACTGGTGCCCACGCCTAAGCTTAGCTCTGTGGGTGACCGCATCTTGTTGAGACCAAGGGACCACTCTGTTTTCACCTTCTCTTCGTTTCTTCCTCACGCAATGTGTCACCTGTTTTAGAGGTGTAAACGATCCCAAATGCTAGTTTAGCTATTCTAGATTGGCTTAAATAAAAATAGTTTAAAAATAAATGGTTTTTCATATTATGGTGTCAGGACAAATAGTCATTTTTTAAAAAGTTAATTTTTAGCACTTGTTAACGGAAATAACATAATGTGTTACAACTTTAACAGTTGTACTTGTTTCTCTTAGAAAAATTGTCAGGATCTTGATCTTGCAATGAGATTAAAGTTAACTAACAATGAGTTGAGGCTTTCAGACTTGCACATCATATATAGTAAAAGTTGTATATTTGCTTTGGGTAGTTTTTGAAATTCTATGTTCTTGATCTTGTCTTTATGATATGACAATTAACTTTCCACGGAAATAAATAACAAGACAAAACCACGAAGTTTCCATAACTTGTTCATGCTGCGTTAATATTTGTAGATGGTTTCAATCTTCATTAAACTTTATCTTATTGGTCGTTGGTTGTGTTGTAATGGACTCGTAATGGCTTAAGGGGTCTAGCTCCAACTATCAACCAGTAGTATGCGGGAAGCACGGCTATGATTTTCGTTAAATGTTGAGACACAATTCGAATGACATGCAGAGTAGACCGTAAGGGTTTGTTTGGTATGGGGTAATAGAATGGACGTGTGGAATTAAATGGACAAAGGAATTTTGTTTTATTTAGTTATCATGTACCAAGTAGAAATTGAATGAATTATTACTTTATGTTATATAGGAAGGATAGACGCGGGAATAAAATAAATTTGGTGATGAGTGGCGATGGCGGTGGGGGTGGTGGTGAGTGGGGGTAATTGTAGGTAGTGGTGGTGAGTGGTGGCGATCACTGATGGTGGTTGGCGGTAACGGTGGTGGGCGGCGGAGGTAAAAATTTTTCATCTAACTACTATATTAAACTAATACATAGACCATAGTTTTCACATAGCCTTTAACTAAGATATCCACATAGGATTAAACCTCAATAATTTTTAAAATTATAATTTACACACAAGTTTCTTTTTTATAATTTCCACCTCATAACTTGTAAAATCTTCATAAATTGTAAAATGAAAATATGTTATTAGTGGGAATCAAACTTATTACTTTGCTTTTTAAAATGCTTGTAACTTACCAACTCAACTATGATTAATTGATGTTAACCTTATTTTTTTCTTAATTGGTATAGATTCACAAGATATGCTATTATGTATGTTATTAAATTTAGTTTTTTTCTTATAGTTTTTTAACCACGCGCGTATCATACGGGCTATATCCTAGTTGATTAATAATAAAAAAGCAACATATTTTCTGTCTTTATCATAAAAGCCCCTTAACAATTTTTTGCATGTTAAAGTTCTACATGCCAAATTTACACAAAAAAGTGACATAACTTATAAAAAACATATATATATATATATATATATATATATATATATATATATATATATATATATATGGTTAGGTTATAATAGGAAGTATAGTTTTCGTAGAAAGGATAGGAAGTAATCTTGTCCATTGATTTTGAATATGGAGGGTTGAGATTAGTTTAGGTGGGAATCATGTGTGAAAATAAGTGGAATGACATAAAAGAAATAACACATTTGTTGACTTTCTCTCTTCACATGCAAGGCACATGCTAAATTCCTCTAGTGTTCTTAAAAGAATTATCAAACTATTCTTTAAAAGATATCGTAAGGTTATGTACGATTCTACAAGATTCTTAATGTGAGGAGGGAGTGAATAGAAGGGCATATGGGAATGATGGAGATGTGAACATGGTACTTGAAAGGACGATATTCTATTAGAATATATTGGTTTCAAGTAGAAACAAAGTGAAGAAAGAGACCAAATGCATATTTAGGACACAAAAAACCATTAACGATAACCATTATGTTCTTCGGTTTTCTCCCTTTTCTTTTCCTTTTATCTTAAACTAGATTTTATCCCGTGTAATAGGGTTGTTTTTCATCATTTGTGTTTAATATATATATATATATATATATATATATATATATATATATATATATATATTAGGATTTTAATTTTGTTTATTATAAGAAAGTTAATAATTAATATACTTGAGGTTTAATGATAAAATGGTTTCACAAATAAATGACATGTTATAATCCGGTTTAAAAGCTATCTGGGTTTGGTGATACCCATTACCCGTTTATTTTCTTTATTATAAAACTAGATTTTATCCCTTGTATTACGGGGGTTGTTTTACATTATTCATTTTTAATATTTATATATGTATATTTGGATTTTAATTTTATTTATTGTAAGAAAGTTAATAATTAATATACTTGAGGTTTGATAATGAAATGGTTTCACAAATAAATGATATGTTATAATATGGTTTAAAAGCTATCTGGGTTTGGTGATACCTATTACCCGTTTATTTTCTTTATTATAAAATTGTTTCTTAATTATAAATAATATTTTTTTAAAAATAAAATAGGATATTAATTTTTAGTATATTCCTATTTTATAAGATTTTCATATCAAATATTTGATGAGATTATTTTTTAATATAATGAGATGTTATAACTCGTTTAAGAGCTATCTGGGTTTGGTGAGACCTTTACCCGTGAATTCAGGTCAAATGCGTGAGAAGCCTTCATTTACAAATAAAGTAATCTGATGGCTTAAGAGAATGGTTGTTTTACATTTTTTGTTTTTTAATATTTATTTTTTTTATTTTAATTTTCTTTATTGTAAGAAAGTTAATAATATACTTAGGGTTTGATGATGAAAGAGTTTCATAAGAAAATGATATGTTATAACCCGTTTAAAAGATCTGGATTTGGTGACCCATTACCCGTTTATGTTTTTTACTATAAAATTGTTTATTAATTATAAATAATATATTATTCTTTTTAAACTGGATATTAAATTTTAGTATATTCCTATTTTGTAGGATTTTTAATTTAATGAGATGTTATAACCCGTTTAAGAGCTATCTGGTTTTGGTAAGACCCATACCCATGAATTTGGGTTAAATCAATGAGAGGCCTCCATTTAAAAATCAAGAAATCTGGTGGCTTTTATAAAAAGGGGGAGCGACCACATCGCGACACATAGGATTTTTGGATTTTCGTTTATATATATTATAGATTGATTCTTAATTATAAATAATATATTTTTTTTAAATAAAATAGGATATTAATTTTTAATATATCCCTATTTTATATGATTTTCATATCAAATATTTGATGAGATTAATTTTTTATATAATGAGATGTTATAACCCGTTTAAGAGCTATCTGAGTTTGGTGAGCCCTTTACTCGTGAATTCGGGTTAAAGCGCGAGAAGCCTTCATTTACAAATAAAGCAATCTGATTACTTGAGAGAATGATTGTTTTACATTTTACGTTTTTTAATATTTATTTTTTGGATTTTAATTTTCTTTATTGTAAGAAAGTTAATAATTGATATAAGGCTAAATATATATAAATCCCTTGTATATTTAATATAATATTTTATTAGTTTTCGTTCGATTTTTATTAGAATTTGTATATTACTAATTTATTTGAATATTTTAGGTTCCGGGTTTCAACCATGTCAAAAAGAGGGCGAAAACAAGCAAAATGGGAGAAGGCCCGTCGCGCGGCACTTTGGGCTCAGTTTTCTAGAATCTTCTACAAATATTAAGACTTTGGGCTCAGTTTTCTAGAATATTCTACAAATATTAAGTTTATGGGATTAGATTTACAGAATCTTCTACTAATTTTAAGTTTATGGGCCTTAAAAGTCTATATAAACACTCATAAACTTAACCCTAATCATAACTTAAAGGCCATAAACAAAATTTGGAGCTCAAGAGGTGATCTTTTGGAGGTTTTGAAGGCTTGGAATCATACGGTGGCGTGCTTATCATCCAAGAACGAAGACCACGGGTTTTATCGCCTTTAATATTTCGTTTCTTTTGTTTTCAATTCCTTTATTATTGTTTTGTTTTATTTTATGATGTTAGGCTAAAAATATAGACTGCCTAGGCTTATGATGAACCTATTTTGACGTTGTGTTTTGATTTGGGATTTATTTATCGTTATGATTTTTATGATTTAGTAAAAGGTTTAATCATATTAAATTGATGCATATGGATATTTAGGATTGTTTGATTAATTGTTATTATTCCATAGTTGCCTAGATTATTGTTTGTCATTATGATAGGTTGCTATTAGGTCATCTACTTTGTGTTTTTGACTATTTTATGATTGATATGCATTAAGATCATATGAATAATAATTATTAATTAATTAAACCTAAGTGTGCTGCTAACCTAAATCTGTAAGGTGCTACGTTATTGATAGATCTTTATTATTTGATCTTGCTAGATTTAGTTCTTCGTAAGGAGTCCGTCTAGGTTTGATTATTTAATTATTGTCTATTGAATCAATTCGATATATTAAACTGCCTTTGATTTCCACGCTGTAAGGTAGGATTTCGTATAAAGGAACTAAATTGTAAACAATTGGGTGACCGTAAGCGAACTTGATTTTTAATACTGGTGTGCGTTAAAACTTGTTAGAAATCCATAGGCTTTCTCTTGAGAAGGGTCAGGGGTCCTATTTGGTTTTTCTTTTAAGTGTCTATTTTACGATCCCAGTCCATAACTAAATATTTTCCCGAGTCAATTCATTACCAAAATTTAGGGGAGTCTAGCCTAGGTAGTTTTCTCATCATCATCTTATTTTCATAACAAACTTTGTTTTCGTTTAATTTATTTGTTTTCTTAATTAGTTTTAATTATAGTAATAATTTAGTATTTTAAATAAAAACCCCCTTAAACAAATATAAATAATAAGTCGTGTTTTGTAGTCGAGTCTAATTAGCTAGTAAACGTAATTTAAAGAGTCTCGTGGGTTCGATATCCGGACTTACTTAGCTGTACTAGAGTCGACTGGTTCACTTGCCGGTTAGTAGTTTAGTTAAGTTTAAAAGTCTAGAATTTATTACTTAGTGTCTAGATTAGCGTGTTTTTATATAACTACTTTTAGCACATCAATAATATACTTAGGGTTTGATGATAAAAGAGTTTCATAAATAAATGATATGTTATACCGTTTAAAAGCTATATGGATATAGTGACCCATGACCCGCTTATGTTTTTTACTATGAAATTGTTTATTAATTCTAAATAATATCTTTTTCTTTTTAAATTGGATATTAAATTTTAGTATATCCCTATTTTATAGGATTTTTATATCAAATAATTGGTAAGATTAATTTTTAATTTAATAAGATGTTATAACTCGTTTAAGAGCTATCTGGTTTTGGTAAGACCCATACCCATGAATTTGGGTTAAATCAATGAAAGGCCTTCATTTAAAAATCAAGCAATCTGGTGGCTTCCATAAAAGGGGAGAGCGACCACATTGCGACACGTAGGATTTTAAAGGTTTCATTTATATATATTATAGATAGATATATATAATCGAATCCTTCCTATTTTTTCTCAAGCTATCAGATTGCTTTATTTGAAAATGATAGTTTTTTATGCATTTGACCCGAATTCACGGGTATTGTAACACCCCGCAACCGCAGCGGAAACGTAAACGGGATGCAACAGACACCTCTGATATCAACCACATTGTTTATAAAGAAAACTGAATACATTAATATACTTCAAATTACATTATCTTGTATTTCATTACCGTCTAGGTGATACACACATCATACAATACGATACACAATTCTATTTGTTATAATGTATCCTAACATCCTGCACGCAAATCTTACACACATCAAGCACTTAGCACGTAAGCAATCACTTCATCTTAATTGTACCTGAAAAGCATGTGAGAAAACGGGTCAACTACGAATAGTTGGTGAGTTTCACAATTCGAGTAAACCATGATAAATCATTATCATAAAATAATATTATTATCGATGTAATTATGCTGAGCCCACAAGTGAAACCTCTGACTATCACTCACAACCCCCCGTGGCATATCCCCCGCCCACGGACCCGTGGCATATCCCCCGCCCACGGAACTGCCCCAAACCGCTATGCCTAACATTACATAGCAAAATAAATATAACACCCAATATAGACATGTGCAACTGGCTGGGAAACATCAGCAAATCCATGACGGACCAGTTGAGTTTGTCAGACCAATAGTACTATCCACACTCTACCGGCTTTCAGTTAATCACTCGTGTTCCGGGGCCTTAGAATGTTAGCAACTCAGACAATTACCATCTTAGTACATTTCCCTACGATTCCCGTACAATAAAATATATGTAAATCCACGCAAATCCATGCGTTCAGTATGTATTTAAACATTTCAGTAATAACATGCTTCCGCCCCGAGAAACTATTTAAAAACAATTCAGAAAAAGGGGCTCGTGAAACTCACCTTAGCACATGCAAGCAGGTAACAACAATCATTATCAATTAACACGTCCAATCTGTAATATGATCCCTACGATCGTTATTATATACTTATTGTTTATATAATCTTTTAACCGTATCAACCGGTACATCTGGGGACACTGTTAACCCAGTACTGTACCCGAAATACTTCTCCGGACTCAGATTGTGATATCGTTTAGAGTTCCATGGTCACAATTACTATTAGTCGTTTTTCTCGTTTTGCGTGCTTAGCACGGTTATCCGTTTTTATGTTTCAAAAATGAGTTTGGTCACACACGACCCGAAAATAGTGGTTGACTGATAATTTAATTAAAGATGTGAAAATATAGCTCGGTTTAGACGTCCCGATTGGCCGCGGGACCCGTTTCCGTCTTTGGCGTACCGGAAACTGTTAAAATAGGTTAAAATTACTCAAATCATCCGAATTATTTTCGGATGATTCATTTTTACTTGTTTAACTCATTTATATGAAAATAGTCCATTTTTAGGGTTTTTATACACCAGTCAGCTCGCTTAAGCGAACTTTACCGGTTCACTCGTTTTAAGCTTTAAAAGTTTGTTTTTGCACAAATAATTATCCGTTTAATCTCGGATCTTGAAATTTTGCACAAAAGACTTTTTGACAGTGGGGAATTTTATAAAAATATTTCCAGAATTAATTTTTATATTTAAAATTTATTTATCTATTTTTAAACACCATTAAACACTAAATATGTCGTAAATCCAAACGATCTTAGAAAAATCCCAAATTTCTCCTGGATGTCCCTTGCCATCCACATAGTCCCCTGTAATTTTTCCAGAACCAAAATCTTCTTTTACATGCCATTTTCACTAAAACCGAGCTAGAAAACCCTAGAACTCGTTTAACCGAAAAGCCTACTTAGACTTCTCCAACTGACCTCAAAGTTTTTGTGTGACTTATACATGATTTAAAAAGATTATATGCAATTTTCCAGAATTTTTCATAATATTTAACTAGTTTTCACCATTTTTGGCCAATACCGAGCATTAAATTCACCAAATATTCATCCTTTATCCAAAAATTACCAAAAATTCAAGGAACTCATATTTTCATGTATCTAACACCTCTGTAAAATTTCATGACCTAACTCTACACGTATCACAATCTGTCCGAATATCCCAAAACCGAACATAACCGAATATACCTTTCGTTTTCCGCCACTACAAGCTACAAACTCGTCTTTCCGCCTTATCTACCACTAAATAAAGAACCTACAACCAACATACCAGAATACCAAGCAAGTTACACTCACGATCAAGCCTCTTACACTATAGTTTCGGTTATGATTCAAAAACAAAGATTTAAACCGTAAAAATTCGTTTTTGGTCCGTTTAACTCCTTTCTTGGACCAAGATCCCTTGTATAACCCGTATACATCACTTGATCATGCAAGAATCGGTTTTCATCTTTGAAACCTCATTTTCTTGCAAATGAACTCAAGAAACGAAGATGGAAACGTGATTAACTCGATTCTTTACCTTGTTTTCTTGCTACAAACTTTCGGTTTTGGATCATGATCTTGAAGAGGTTGATGAATGTTGAGAGTTTTGATGAGAAAAAAGAAAATGGAATGGGGAATGACCCCCTTGGGTCCTATCGGTTAGATAGGGGGGTGGGGTGGCACCCACTTCTCTATTTTTAGCCACACAATTGGATTCCCGTAATCCGGATAATGTTTTGGATAATCTGGTTCAGTTCGTTTTTCGGTTAAATGTCTGATTCGGCTTAAAACGAGGTTAAAACGGTCGTTTTTCGGCTTAAAAATGAAATTTATATAAAACCGATTTAAAAACTTTAAAAACTTAAACCATGACATTTATTAACTTAAAATGTCATATTATTAATAATTGCGCATCTTTTTCGGCTTGATCGATCGTCTCTTGCTTGGTTTGGTATTAAAGGTTTCGTTTAACGCACCGACGTACTATTAAATCGAAATTCTTTTTCTGTGCTTTAATCCACTTATCCCTAAGCTTTAATACTTCGTAACATCACTAAATATCATATATCTCGTCTATAATTGAACCCTCGATTCGTTCGGGTTTCAATAACAATCGATCGATTGATCGCATATTCAATACGGTGAATTATATATTCACGTACAATCAATACAATGAACCATGTATTCTCGTATAATTACTATGGTAATTCATGTACCCGACATTAAATACGACGTAACTATTGTCTACCGGTTAGGGTATACTTGGTTTCGTCGGAATCGTTACAGGTATGGGTCTTACCAAACCCAGATAGCCATTAAACGGGTTATAACATCTCATTATCTTAAAAATTAATCTCACCAAATATTTGATATGAAAATCCTATAAAATAGGGATATACTAAAAGTTAATATCCGATTTTTTATAAGATATTATTTATAATTATGAAATAATTTTATAGTAAAAAAATAAGGGGGTCATGGGTCTCATCAAACCCAGATAACTTTTAAATAGGTTATAATATCTCATTTGTTTGTGAAATCTTTCATCATCAATCCCTAAGTATATTATTAATTTCTTTACAATAAATAAAATTAAAATACAAAAAATATATAAATATTTGAAACGTAAAATGTAAAACAAACCTCGTAATTAAACCTAATTTAATTTCTCAATATGGATTTAGTTACATTAGAGATTCTTTTTTCTTTTAAGTTTAACTCAAATGAAAAGTTTCACAAAACAATATCCAAATTATATTAAATGAACATAAACGAATAAATACAAAAATTAAGTAGATAACTAATTAAACGTTTCATTAAAAAATGAACATAACCCAACATAAATTAATTAAAATAGATTCAAGTATAATATTAACTTATTACAATAAATAAACTAAAATCCAAAAAATACATTCACATATTAGAAACGAAAATATTAGAAACGCAAATTTAAACAACCCCCGTAATACGGAGGATAAAAACTAGATATATATATATATATATATATATATATATATATATATATATATATATATATATATATATATATATATATATATATATATATATATATATATCACATAAATGGAGACTCATACGAGCCTTTGAACATGCAAAGAACTGACCCTTGTGGCCTTGTTTCAAAAGGCTATCGGTCTTAAATTGAGCAACCTTTGAACCAATTAAGTGGTGATCCTTTTAAGTTTGCATTTGTGGACTTTTAATCAATTGAATAGATGACCACCTTATATTTGAAGGCCTCCCATCCATTATTTCATATCATTTATGCACTATCAATGCCAAAAAGGGTATACATTGATCTTTTTGTTGCCAATGGGAAAAAAAAGAAAACAAAAAGAAAACGATTACTTGAGATTAACCCCAGAAAATTTACGTGTTCTGGCCGAGTCGGATAAAAAATATGTTTTTTAAGTCTTAACATACTAAATATGTAAATGTTTTTTTTAAACAACAATTAAAGTTATGACAATATGCATAACAATTAGCAAAATAATGGTATTAGAATGAGTTTATGACATACTTGACAGCAATTTGGTGAATCAACTCTTCATAGCGTATGCTGTCTAATATTATGTTCTCGATAGCTATGATCGCCAACCCGCTAAGTCTTTCTTGGGGCATTGTGGGCCATAAATAAAATTTCAATAACTACAATTTCGAAAATCTCATTTCTGCAAATGCTACCATGACTGC